>NC_048542.1:1326047-1951521 GCF_902806685.2 Maniola hyperantus | reverse complement strand
AATATTAGGTACTCAATGAAGCAGCAATGTATAATCAACAAATGTCAAATGAAATCATTCAGTGTTAGACACTGAGTTTGATAATGTGAGATCCTAGTCAAGAGTGAACTAAAGTTGTTATCAAATTAAAAAAAAACTTGCGCTTACGATAATATGTCGAGACTTACCATAGAACAACTGCTTGGGTTGACACCATGGTCGAGACTGAAGTATGGTTGTTGTTTTTTTAATATTATATTCAAATGAGTTGATGCGATTAAAATCAACTTTGTTTTCCTATAACCAGTTTCACATAGACGAGATTTAACCACAGGACACACACGTTCTCTTCATTTTATTTATAATTTTCTCCTAAGAAAGATCTAAAGTTCATCATCATCATCAACCGATAGACGTCCACTGCTGGACATAGGTCTCTTGTAGACTTCCACACGCCACGGTCTTGCGCCGCCTGAATCCAGCGGCTCCCTGCGACTCGTCTGATGTCATCCGTCCACCTAGTGGGGGGTCTTTCAACGCTGCGTCTTCCGGTGCGAGGTCGCCATTCTAGCACCTTGGGACTCCAACGTTGGTTTTACGAAGTATGTGCCCTGCCCATTGCCACTTCAGCTTCGCAACCCGTTTAGCTATGTCGGTTACTCTAGTTCTCCTACGGATCTCCTCATTTCTGATTTGATCACGTAGAGAAACTCCAACAACAACTTGGATCTAAAATTAACGATGCGCAATTCCGAGATGTTTAAACAGTCGAGAGTTGATTCGATTGAAAAAACTGGCCAAGTTCGAGTCGGACTCGCGCACCGAGGGTTCCATACTACAGAAGAAGTAAAAGGGTTAAGAATCACTTTTGATAACGAATCGATACAATATATTAACGATCGCAAAACTAACTTTATTTATTGTTAACTAGCTGATGCCCGCGACTTTCGTCCGCGTGGAATTTGGTTTTAATAATCCCGTGGGAACTCTTTGATTTTCCGGGATAGAAAGTAGCCTATGTGTTAATCCAGGGCATAATTTATCTCCATTCCAAATTTCAGCCAAATCCGTCGAGTAGTTTTTGCGGGATTGAGTAACAAACATCCGAATATCCAAACATCCACACATCCAAACATCCACACTTTCACATTTTATAATATTACTATGTTAGGATATTAGGATTAGGATTAGGATATCAAAATTGGCCGCTCTTTTTCATGTATGGGAGCCCCACTGAAAAATAATTTACTTAATTGAATTTCTAATGCAATATTCGGTTTTGGTTCAACGTTCTACCAAATACCTTTTAGGTTTAACACATTTCGTCTACGAGCTAGAGACCCGTGACACGCGGACAGACAGACAGACGGCATATGGTTCCGTTTTACCCTTTGGATACGGAATCCTAAAACGTGTTAATATGTTGATATCAATAAACGTTCGTGATACACCCAACGCCGGTTCACTACAGATCACGGGTCTCCTCTCAGAGTGAGAAGGGTTTTTGACCATAGTCTACCACGCTCTGGCCAAGTTCGGATTGGTAGACTTCACACACCTTTGAGAACATTATGGGGAACTCTCAGGCATGCAGGTTTCCTCGCAATGTTTTCCTTCACCGTTAAAGCAAGTGATATTTTGATAGCTTAAAACGCACATAGCTCACAAGTTAGAGGTGCGTGCCCGGGATCGAACCCCCAACCTCCCGAATAGGAGGCGGACGTCTTAACCACTAGGTTATCATGGTTATATTTTTACCTATCACTAACTTGCTCAAATACTTAACAGCTTATATTATGTTTAGAAAATATAATCCACACTTAAAATGGTTAGTTAGGTAGCTATCTAACGAGTGTTAATGTAGTTATTAATTACCATTTAGTTACTTTTTATCAAACAAATTAACTTTAACGTATGCCTACCTATTAATATTATAAACTAGCTTAGGCCCGCGACTTCGTTCGTCGATTTAGGTTCCGTGGGAACGCTGTGATTTTGCGATATTAATAATTCTAAATTCACGAGGGCGAAGCCGCGGGCATCAGCTAGTTTAATATGTAATTTTTAACCGACTTCAAAAAAAGGAGGAGGTTCTCAATTCGTCGGAATCTTTTTTTTTTTTTTATGTATGTTCCCCGATTACTCGATGACGCCTGGACCGATTTTGAAAATTCTTTATTTGTTTGAAAGGGTATACTTTTAAGTTGGTCCCATTTAAATTCGGTGAAGATTTGATGAACATCTTCGAAGATAGATACTGGAACTCCTCAACGGTTAAGAGTAAATTGCTCGCGATCAGTGTAATAGCTTAGTAAACAGTAGATTTTTAACCAGTCATAGCATAATTCCATGGGGCCACTAAAAATTGTGAAATAATTTTTTTTTACAAAAAAAATAAAAACCGACTTCGATACACAAACATGCCGGTGCCAATTAGCTTTAGCTGCGCGAATCGTCTAGACTTCATATTTTTATGAGACTCCACAATGGCACCTCATTGGCACCGACCCCAAAAAATATTATGATGGAACTATATTAACTCTTGTATACATAATATATTCGGTAATAAATTAAATTATTTTTCAATTTTTAGTGTTTGTGTATCGAAGACGGTTTTTATTTTTTTTTGTTAAAAAAAAATTTAATATTGAGAAATAAGGATTAGCAGAGTAAAACAAATTCACAATTTACAACTCTAATAGATAGTAGTGGCTAATTATTCTGCTGTGCTCTAAACTAAAATGACAGGCCTGGTTTGGGTTTCACAAAAGATATCCTAAACTAAAAATAGTAATCAGTAGTATAAATCGACACTTATTCATAACAGTACTGTTGGGTGTTTCCCCTCTTTTCTGGTGGGAAGAGTGAGGGTTGTCGAGTGAGTGATGTTTGATGACGTTCGCGTAGTAGTGCGCAGAGGCGCGCGGGCTGCGTTTGCGCATAGGGTCCGAGAAATCCACAGAGTAGAGGCCGTATTTCATGCTGAAATAAAAAATATTTTATATTTATTTATTTTATTTTTATTTTTCATGTACCAAAATTTCAGTTACATTGTAGTAATAAATTAAGTCACATTGGAAATGCTTATCACTAAATAGAGATTTCTTCCAGCTTCCCATTCAAGGTTGTAAGCCGTAAGGCGCATTAAGAAGTGGAATAGGTCATACGGTAGCTAAGTACTAGAATCATTATAAAATTAATACAAGGATCCTTAGTTAATATATGTATATACAAAAAGATGGATATTATGTCTATGGTATCTAATGAACTATATAAATATCTTATAAGAAATACCTAAATAAAATACCTATATACAATAATAATATAATAAATAATTAGGTATAAGCATAATATAATATGTAAAATATATAAAAAAATGTATAATATAAAAATGAATCACTAAATGTGTGCTCATCGCAAATCTCGAGAACCTATAATGAACCGATTTCGATAATTCTTTTTTTATAATATTCCTTGAAGTACGAGGATGGTTCTTACGGAGAGAAAAATTTAAAAACTTTGAATCGACTGTTAGGCGGAACGAATTTCGCCAGGGCAGCTAGTAATATATAAAATACTCTATATTATTATAATGATAGGTAATACTGCTGCCATTAATTATTATAATATGGTCTCGCTATGACTGCTGCACTCTGTATTTGAATGAGTGTAGTATAGAGAAAACTGTCACCCAGTATACACCTTGTATACACTGTATACTAAGTGACAGTTTTCTGTGATATTTTTTCATGAAGTCAGTACCAAAGTTGGGTAGCTAGAGTACGGTGAAAGATTTGTTATAGACTGTGTTACATCGGGGAGTAGCGAAAGGATTTTTTGAGACACATTCTCTTGAACACAATCTCTAAACTAAACTAAATTAACAGATCTAAATCTAATGCCATCCTTTTCCGCGAGCAGGATTATGAAAGGGATAGCAATAGAGTTAGGCGTGTCATTTTAGTTTAGGTTAGAGATTGTATACAATGGAATTAGCCACATTCTGAGCGCAACTAAATTGGGTCCCGCACAGACTTACGTATAACCAAACATCCATTCGAAGTTGTCCATGAGAGACCAAACTGCGTAACCGATCACATTAGCACCATCTTCATTTATAGCCAACAATATCTGGAATTGAAATAAGTAAAGAACTATTGATAAATTCCGGGCAGGTATAAAAAAATGTCCATATCCAAACCGTTAAAAAATTCCTGTAATGTGTGTGTGCATTATTAAAAATATCCTGTAATGTGTGTGTGCATTATTGCATGCATTTTATAAAACTGATACATCCAACCACCAGGGCCCAAGCCAAGATGGCAGGCCCTAGCCGAGAAGGCTTGAAGGAGGCAAAGCCTCGAGGCCCGTACCCCCGTCTGGTCGTTCTGACCAAACGGAGATGACCCTGACTACTTATAGGTATCTAAATAAAAGTCGGTGCCATTTTGTTTGTTCAATAGCCCTGTCCATATTAGTAGTCGAAGTAATATTACAAGTCAATGCCCACACCGGGTTTAGTAAAACTGACATAGCCCTTCCAGGTTAACCCGCTTCAAATTTAGACTGCATCATCACTTATATGGCAGTGAAGGGTCTAACCTGTAATAAATAAATAAAATACCTCTTTCAAATAATCTCGTATGAAGGCAATACGCCCTGTATCATACAAGTCTGGCTTGCTGGTCGCGTACCCATTCTCAGTGATGAGAATGGGTACGTTATTGTAACGCTCCTTTAGCCAATTCAGTTGATGGCGAATGCCTTTGGGTGATACCTGAAATCAATACTTAGTTAATGTTTGCCTCCACTTCGTGTCGTAGGTCTACGTGTCTAGTGTACTTTGACCACCCGTTGTGCCAGATCTTTTTTCCACGCACATGCAAACTGTGGAATCAACTCCCTTCGGCGGTGTTCCGCCATTAGATCACAACATGGGGTTATTCAAAGAGCGGACCAACAAATTCCTGAAAGGCCGGCAACGCATTGGTACCTACTTACTGTAAGTGTTCATGGGTGGCGGTAATCACTTAACATCAGGTGACCGGCCTGCACGATTGCTCGCCATTTTATTTAAAAAAAAAACTTTGCACAACATCCTAACCCCCGTGCCCACCTGTCGTTTGTCGGGCCCAGATTTAAATCAGATGTTCAAGTGGAAGAAAATTTTATATGAAGCTATTCACACTTGTCCCTAAAAACGGAGCCCTTTGCTGTCTATCTGTAATCTGTATGTCTGTCTGCTGGTGTGATCGCAGTCAAGAGATAACTTGTAATAAAATAAGTTGATATTTCTTACCGTTACGAACTTCCAATCGCTATGCGACCACTTGGGATCGACCTCGAATACAGCATTGAGCTCCTTCGATCCGAACAGGTACCAGGATCCTGGCACCTCGTCCTCACGAGCAGCTCTGACGAGACGAGTGGTGTAGTGGTTCAGGCTGTAGAAATCGTATGTACCTGCAAGAGTTTTTTGCAAGATATGGCTTCATGCTTAAGGCGATATGGGATTGAAGTTGCACACGGGTGCTCTCAGGGTGAGATCTATATAGCGCACTCTGACTTAGCTTCGACTTAAGACAGAGTTAAAACGAGACAGAGCTATATCTCTCACATAAATCTGTCTCGTTTTAACTCAAGTCAAAGTGCGGTCTATAGATATCGGCCTAAGACGCGTAGCGGGCGCCCGGAAGCGGTAATCTGGGCCGCCCGAGATTTAAAATTATACCTAAGTATGTGCTGTTACCATAAAACAATACCGTAATCCCTTAGTGTATTAAACGTTAAACGTAAATCCGAAATTTTATTGAAATTGGTTTTATATCAATCGAATAATACTGGTTTTTTTCCTAATAGTCGTGTAAAAAATGCGTATTTTGGGGAAACTTCGCGAGTATATGGAACCAAATTGTGCTAATCGTGTTTGGGCTCTAGTAATTCACTAAATACTTAATGTTTAATTTTTATAACATTAAAAATTAAATACATAGATACGTATTTATACAACTTTTTTGTTTTTGAGGCCAAAACTTGATTCTGCAAACATCCAAAATGTGCCTCAACAGTCAACACCGCTTTTGGGACGCATTTCGCCTTAATAGTAGTTACTTTCAATTCTATTCAAATTTCTTTATTGCGAATATGGGTAAACAGTGCAGATATTACAAAACAAAAAGGTACAGCCAAATTCTGCCTATTAGCATGCAATATGTTATGACTTATGAGTTATGATATACCGAACAACGTGTACATAGTTTTGATAAAATTAGTCAAATTAAATACTTAGTCACAAAAAAATACAAATTTAAATGATAATGTTATAAATGTCAAAAATTAAAATAAAACTAAAATATCTCTACAAGGTTATATCGAGTAATATGTCTTTTCTAACAATAGTTTTTTCAATTTTATCTTAAATAAAGGAAGATCTCGCGTCTCAATTATATATTTTAGTCTTAATTATATACCTTGTATTAGTTTTCTCTCTTCTTCAGTGAACGGTGGCAACCTTGAATAAGGATAGCCTTCCTTTTTACTGTATTCCGCCATTAACTTCTCTACAGCAGGCGGCCAACCACCTTCCGTGGAGTAAATTGGATCTGAGTAACGTCCAGCCTTAAATTAAGGAAGGAAGAATTAAGGTACAGCTCAATAGTTAAAGCTGCATCATCATTAGCAGGTCTGATTGCAGCTAAGCGCTATAAGTCTATAAATTAAAAACAAAACCGGCCAAGTGCGAATCAGACTCGCGCACTGAGGGCTCCGTACATACAATCTAGAGTGATGATTTGATTGAGGGAGCAGAAATTATGCTTATTAATGATCTATTAGATATGGATGAATTTTAGCCCCATAAACTACCGCTATACAAAAATCACATCATTTTATTACTACAGTCCAAGACGCTATTGTTTAGATTTTTTTTTTTTTTGTAAATTAAAATATAAAAACTATTAATAAATTGTTTAGATTGTGTTAGATTTATTGTGAAACTGAGTCTTACTCCGAATTCTCGCGCCAGTTCAGCTAGATCCTCGTCTTTCTCTGAAGCTGGTTCCAGCCATATGGGATTGTTGGCTATTGATATTTTACCTGAAATATTTGTTTTTTCATTTTTCACTTGTATAGATATCAAATACAATATAATATTTAAATACTAGCTGCTGCCCGCGCGCCTAGATTTGGATTTAGTTTTTCAAAAATCCAGTTTGATTTTCCGGGATAAAAAGTAGCCTATGTTACTCTTCATGTCTTTAGCGGAACTCATGCAAAAACTCATGTCGTTCCGTTGCTCATTTGCGGCGTGATTGAAGGACAAACCAATAAACCAACAGACAAACACACTTTCGCATTTACAAGAATTGTTATTTAATTTAATTTTAATTTAAAACAACTTTATTGTTACTAAAATTACAGAGAGTAAGAATACAGGATACACTTAAAAAACAAAGGGCGACCTTATCACTAAAGTGATCTCTTCCAGGCAACCCATACTTAAGAACTTATAGAACTGTAAGACGGGGAGTCGCAATGTAGTTATTATATATATATATATATATAAATAGATATATAGGCATACATAAACATACACTCTAATAGGTACATACTATACAATATAATGTTATATAGTATAATATAATATAATATATACATATATATAAATAATATATAAAATCAATGTAATGTAATTAAACAATAATACATAGCTAACTGTACATATTCTTATCGCAGAAAATCTACAGTGACAGATAGTGTTTCTTAACACGGTTTTTAAAGATCGCCAGCGATTTGGAGCGTCTTATTTCGACCGGAAGTGCATTCCACAGCGAAGCTGCTTTTACAGTGAATGATTCCGCGTAGCTATGCGTATTACATTATTTTGGTCGCTTTAAGCTTAAAGTCGTAACAGGAACGCAGGCCGCGATTACGTTCGAAGGAGCTAAAGAATTTAAACTGATCTTTAAGGTAGGGTGGTGACCAGGGATGGAAAAGTGTGGCAAATAGGATGGAAAGAACATGTAGATTACGTCGATGCCTAATAGGGAGCCAGTTCAGTTTTTTACGATATTCAGAGATATGGTCGTATTTCCTTAAGCCAAAAATGAACCGAATGCACAAGTTTTTATTATAATTATATATTAATATAATATAGATAATTGGGTATTTGACTCCAATTTTTTTATTACTTTATTATTTAAAACTAGAATAAAAATAATGACGTAAAATGAAAAAAACTAATTAAATCGATCAAATAACAAAAAAGTTATAAGCATTTAATATTTCTGATTAGACAGAGATAGCGATACAGCAGTTTGACGTCACACCTACTAATGCCATAGCGAGTTTTGCGAGAAAGGGATTGAAGACCGTCCAAAATTAAAATGCCTGTAACTTTGTAAATCTTTGTTGGATTTTAATATTTTTTTCAGGGTACGTCATTATTTTTATCCTAGTTTATAATAAAGTTATAATATTTATCACATTCAAAAGTAGGCAAATACCCAATTACCATGATATTTTGGCTTGAACGCCTCATCATAAATTCTCCACGCTTTAGCATGTGCCAGCAATACGTTTTTATTACAAAGGAAAGGTCCAAGTTCTTGTTCCAGGACCATAGGGACAATGGTACCCATGTTGTATATGAGGTCACAGACTATTAGCGGCTCATTGATAGTTATCCAGGTCTTGACCCGGTCAGCGTAAAGAGAGAATACTATGCGAGCGTAGTCTGCGAACCAGTCTACTATGAAAGGATTTGCCCAGCCACCTGAAATTTAAAAGATAGGTGCTGAAACATAGAAAGAAAGAAGAAAATACGTTTATTTTACAAACTGTGCCACACATCACATCTTAGGCCTGGTCTCCACCTTAGTGGAGCGGAGAGAAGATGTGTGCGGTCGGCCAATCAGATTAAAAAATAATCACGTGATAATTTTTTCACGTCATTTATTATGAACCTGATTGGTTGACTGAGCACATCTCCTCTCTGCATAGGTGGAGACCGGGTCTTATAACTAAGAGCTGGTTATTCCGGTGCTTCTTCCACTTGAGAATAGCAGAATGATATAAAACCGGCCAAGTGCGAGTCAGACTCGCGCACCAAGCGTTCCGTACTCGGGTATTTTTTCGACATTTTGCACAATAAATCGAAAACCATTAGGCGGAAAAATAAATAAAAATCTGTTTTAGAATGAACAGGTAAAGCCCTTTCGTATGATACCCCACTTCATAGATAGACAGTTATCTTACTTTGAAAATTGAAAATATTAAGTATTTGTTCATGAACACATTTTAATTTTTTATGATGGAACCACAAATTCACGGTTTTCGGATTTTTCCCCTTATGTGTGCTATAAGACCTACCTATCTGCCAAACAAGATTCTAGGTCAACGGGAAGTACCCTATAGGTTTTCTTGGCAGACACGACAGATGGACAGACAGACAAACAACCTTATTAACATAAAAAAATAGATAACTTACCAAGGTTCTGTATGCTCTGCGGAAGATCAAAGTGGTATAGTGTTATAACAGGCTGCACCCCTTTCTTCAGTAGGCCATCGATTAACTGGTTGTAATACTTTACACCGTCTTTGCTTATTCTATTTGGAAACCCTGATGGCAGTATCCTGCTCCAGGATACGGAAAATCTGGGAATTAAGGTTTCTTTTGTTTTTATTTAAAACTAGCTGACCCGCCCCGGCTTCGCTCGGGTGGGGATTGAATTTCCAAAAATCTTGAAACACGTATTTCTTCATTTGTGACCGAAAACCCAAATACAAATTTTTTGCAAATAACTTGTAAAATGACGGACATAAGTACGGTGGAATTTCGAAAAATCCTTTCTTAGTCGATACATACTCTTTACAAAGAACACACCCTCAAAATTTTATGTGTCTAGGACCAGCGGTTTAGGCTGTGTGTTGATATATTATAAGTCAGTCAGGACTTTCAATTTTATAAATATAAAGATGTTAAACTAATACTTAAAGCTAGCCTTAGCTAGGTATTAAATTATGTATCCAATTAATAACACCAAATAGTAATATGTCAAAATGGCCGCCATAATTAAAAATTGTTATTTCTTGTATAATGGCACCCTTCGTGTGCGAATCCGACTCGCACTTGAAAGGTTTTTCAAAACTTAAATTTATGCGGACGCTTTCGTTGCCACTTGGAATCAGCTGGTAGATAAGATAGTCCAGTAAATAGATCATTAATTATCCTCGCATTAAATTTCCGATCTAATTTCTTTTTTTTTTAGGTTAAGGGTCACTTACTGACCATAAAATGACAAATTGCTGACAGATCCAGGTGGAGCTTCGATCGCAATCTTGAAGGAAAGTTTTTGGCTGATATCTCGAAAACTATCCACTTTAGGGCAAAAATTATAAAAAAACATTATTGTAGAAAATAAAATTTCGCATCTTTTGTTTCCTGTACCCGTAGTATTATACAAGATTTTACGTCTCACCAAACCAAACCAAATTCGAGAGTCGAAATACTTCCGCGTTACAGTAAACTGGATCTTAAATGACTTGTTTTAAAGCTCAAGTTTGTCTACACTTCTACAGCCAGCGCTCCAAGCGGAAACATTGCGAAATTAAAATCAGTGGCATTGAATATTTGACTTCAATTCAAGGGTGTTTAGGTCCATTTTACTGTAACGCGGAAGTATTTCGACTCTCGAATTTGGTTTCGTTTGGTGAGACGTAAAATCTTGTACTACGGGTACTGTAAGCTTTTTTGTAAAACTTACCGTTTACGATTTATGGCCGATTGAATGAACCGCTTTTTCTATTTCGGCCGACAACTTTAAAAATATTGGAAAACCCGGTTCATTAAATCGTAAACGGTAAGTTTTACAAAAAAGTTTACAGGAATCAAAAGATTTGCGATCGAAGCTCCACCTGGATCTGTCAGCATTTTATGATTTTATGGTCAGTAAGTATAGTATAGTAGCTTAACCTAAAAAAAAAATTTACAAAAAAAATAAAAACCGACTTCGATACAGAAACACTAAAAATTGAAAAATAATTTAATTTATTACCGAATATATTATGTATACAAGAGTTAATATAGTTCCATAATAATACTTTTTGGTGCCGGTGCCAATTAGCTTTAGCTGCGCGAATCGTCTAGACTTCTGTATCGAAGTCGGTTTTTATTTTTTTTATTTCACAATTTTTAGTGGCCCCGTGGAATTATGCTATGACTGGTTAAAAATCTACTGTTTACTAAGCTATTACACTGATCGCGAGCAATTTACTCTTATCCGTTGAGGAGTTCCAGTATCTATCTTCGAAGATGTTCATCAGATCTTCACCAAATTTAAATGGGACCAACTTTGAAGTATACCCTTTCAAACAAAAAAAGAATTTTCAAAATCGGTCCAGGCGTCTTCGAGTAATCGGGGAACATACATAAAAAAAAAAAATAAAAAAAAAAAAAAAAAAAAGATTCCGACGAATTGAGAACCTCTTCCTTTTTTTGAAGTCGGTTAAAAATAAAAGAAATTGGATCGGAAATTTAGTGCGAGGTTGACCAAAAAAAAACGGCTTTATTTGCTGTACTCAGAGGAAATCGCGAACTTTTGAGCAACTTACCGGTAGAAATCCAACCCCAAATCGTGGGCCATATGAACATCCGTCCTCCACTGGTGGTAGGAGTCGCAGGCCACGTCGCCGTTGGTACCATCGACGATTAGACTCGGGTCGTTATGTAGCATAGCATCCCATATGCTTGCACCTTTATCTAGGAAAAAATTAAAAACGAATCTGTACGCTTAGTAGGTAGGTACCTATAAGATTTTACGTCTCACCAAACGTTGCTAGAATTCGAGAGTCGAAACACAATAACGTCAAAGTAAAATGGGCCTAAAGAGCCTTGTATTGAAGTAAAAAATTCAATGCCACTGATTTTAATTTCGCAACGTTTCCGCTTGGAGCGCTGGCTGTAGATATGTAGACAAACTTGAGCTTTAAAACAAGGGAGTTAAGATCCAGTTTACTATAGCGAAGACATAAAAAAGTTTACTGAGTAGTGCACGGAACAGAATTGTCTGTTCCGTGGAGTAGTGTCTGTGTTGGCAACACCACGTTTTCACTTCCGGTTGGTGACGTCAGCGCCCCTCCAGTGGCACGAAATCACATGAAAGGATGGCGGCTGGGCGATGACGCGCCGTTGGGCCCCGTGGAACAAGTAGCTTCACTTTCTGCTTAGACTCCAACCAAGCAACAATTGATTCAAAATACGAGTTGATTTAGTAATTTGAGAGTTTGGGGTACCAGCCAGGTAACCTCCCCGTGCGCCTGAGTGTTGCGAGTCCCTTTCGGGGGAAGAGCAGCGCTTGGGCCGGTGTACCCTGGTAACATGGTTAACAATTTCTCTTCATGGGATATTGTTAGCCATGGCTAATTGACCTGGCGGGGAGGGGGTGTTGTCCGCGCGTCCCTCTGAGTTAGCAGAGGGCGCAGTAGACGCACCCATGGGCATGGCATAGCCCCAGGAGCGGAGGGTGCGGCTGTGGTGGGTGGTTGGTGATGAGTGTTTCATCACCCATCCAAACACTGGCTGCCCCACCGGTCTCTCGCCTGTCCAGTTTGGACGGGCGAGGGAGATGGTGAGGATGGGGAACGTGGAGAGGGAATGGCCCTCCCCGCGAGCCCTAGCCCTCGCGAGGATCTCTGGATGATGGACACGGGGCGGTCCGTCGCTCACAGTGTGGTCCTCGAGTTGGTTGGCGTGCTGTGGTTCCGGCATGCTTATGACGGTGTTTGGGGACACGTAGTGCCCCAGTGGAGGGTCTGCTGTGGCGGACATCCGCTGGTGGAGTAACGAGGCGATGGGGTGGAACTTCGTGAGGTTTTTAGTCGGTAGGAGTCCGACATAACCACTGTGCACCCTGGTGACCAGTGGTACCTCTCCATGATGGATTTTCCTCACGAGAAAAAAAAATATTTTGAGAGTTTAATTTTTACAGTAGATAGATCGCCCAAAGTCCTATTTACGTCCATCGTAAAGATTGTCTATTATTGAATTTTGTGATAAAGTCACTTAAAATTAAGTTAAAGTTTACTTAGTTAATTACATATGTATCTATTTAATACGTGTCAAATGTCAATCACCAATAAACGACAAGTAGATAAGTGGCGACAAAAATATGGATAGGTACCTAAGTAGAAGTATTGACTAATAAATGATAGACCGCGTAAATTTCGTTTTTTTAAAATCCGATATGGGTCTCTTTGATTTTCCGGGATAAAAGGTAGCCTATGCCCACTTCCCGGGAATGGAAACTATCTCTGTACCTTTCATCAAAGTGGGTAAACAGAAGTAATAGATAGCAAACTTTCTCATCTAAATATATAAAAGGAAAAGGTGACTGACTGACTGACTGATCATACTTATAGGATCACTTTGTTGTCTGTCTGTCTGTCCGTCTGTCTGTCAAGAAACCTACAGGGTACTTCCCGTTGACCTAGAATCATAAATTTGGTAGGTAGGTGGGTCTTATAGCTGGTATTACATCACACAAAAAAAATTTAATTGTGGTCATAAACTAATAATTAGTATTTTCAATTTTCTTAGTAAGATAACTATATCAAGTGGGGTATCATATGAAAGGTCTTCACCTGTGCATTCTAAAACGTATTTCTATTTACTTTTATGCATCATAGTTTTTGAATTATCATGCAAAATGTCGAAAAAATAAGACTGCAGTATACGGAACCCTCATTGCGCGAGCCTGACTCGCACTTGGGCGGTTTTTTGTTGGAATTATTATCTTACCACTGACGTTCCAAGCACCTTCTACTTGGTAAGCTGATGTGGCTGCCCCAAATTGAAACCCTGGAGGGAATTTTAGGTCTAGACACCAGCTCGCTCTCAATAGTAGACCGAATATACTGAAAATAAGTGAAAACTCTAATTATTTTGAATGATAAAAGTTAAAACGGCTAAATCATTTTATAACAAACTAGCTGTTGCCCGCGACTTCGTACGCGTGGAAATAGGTTTTTTACAAATCTCGTGGGAACTCTTTAATTTTCCGGGATAAAAAGTAGCCTATGTCCTTCCCCGGGATATAAGCCAACTTTGTAACAAATTTCATCAAAATCGGTTGAACGGTTGGGCCGTGAAAAGCTAGCAGACAGACAGACAGACAGACACACTTTCGCATTTTATTATAAATGCGAAAATAGTATGGATAGTAAAAATTTCAAAATTGCTGCCATTAAATTAAGAAAACCGGCCAAGTGCGAATCAGATTAACGCACCGAGGGTCCCGTACTGTTGTATTTTTTGACATTTTGCACGATAAATCAAAAACTATTACTAATGCATAAAAATTAATAAAATCTGTTTCCGAATGTACAGGTAAAGCCCTTTCGTATGGCACCCCCTATGGTGTTCATGAACACTTTTTTACCGCTGCGGGCGAGTGCGGGTGACGTGCGGGTGTGCGGGACGTCCCCCCGCCTCTTGCGCGTTATTGCTATTTCGACCTGTCGCGGACTGTACATAACGAATTGGGCGCTAACATAAAAATTCTATAATTTTTCGACATTGATATACCTATTAAAATTCTTATTATAGGTATAGGACATAGTCAATCACACTTGTTGAATGCAGATTGGTAGACATCACACCTATGAGAATTTTAGGGAACTCTCAGGCATAAGGCAAGCTTCCTCACGATGTTTTTCTCCACCGTTAAAATTCCGTCAAATTTCTTTATGCCTTTATTTTACAAATTCTACGTTTAATGCATATAAATTATTTAAGTAGGTAATTGTGTACACGATATGTTAGGTGTTGTTGCTTGGATCCTAATCTGTTTTTGTATTTAGACTATTGTATAGTTTCAAACTGTTTTGTGTGACTTTACAATAAAATAAAATAAAATAAAACAAATGATATTATTTATAATTTCTTAAAACGCAATCTTATCTTATCGAACCTTAACTAAATAACTAAAAACGGCTCGTTTTGAATAACAAAACATTGTACCTACTTACCTAAGTAAAGTGACGCACAACATTGCAGGCATTGAACCAATATTTCCTTAAGGATCGCACGATAAAAACCTAGTAACAATTAAGGAATTGAGTACCTACAACTACATTAAGTAAGTACTTTTACAATTTACTGTCGTATTTATAACTTTGATTAAAAGAGCGCGCTTTTACTTTCGCAGCAAATATTATCTATATTATATTATTCAATGTTAATTAATTAGACAGGTCCACACCAAGCGAGACTTCCAAGCGAATTAGAGCTATATCAGGCGTCAATTAGGGAACGTCTTTTTAGGGATGATTTATGCTAGACCGTGCCGGGCCCGAGCCATATGTAACGTCCGACGCGCAGAGGATCCACAGATTGCAATTTTGTATGAAGGAACGTAACACGGACTAGGCCCGGAAGACTCAGAGATGGCACGGTCTGATGTAACTTCATACATTTTCCGATCTGTGTGTCTCGGGCCCGGCACGGTCTAACATAAATCATCCCTTACTGTTATCTATTTATTCGTTTGTTGACTAATCGATAATAAATCGACGGCCCAAAGCCTCTTAAATATTAAATTTTTATTTTGCGGCCGTGGGGCCCGGGGCTCGAGCTCTTTTGAGGAAATTTCGAAAATTGAGTCAACCAGGGACCCGAGAGCTGGCAGCTATCTTGGTCAAAGAATTAGTTTGGCCATCCAAAGGGGTAATGCTGCCAGCGTCTTGGGTACAATACGTCGCTGCGGTGGTCTCGATGAGGTTTTAGATTTAATTTAATTTATTTTAGTTTTAATTTAATGTTGTTATTTTTAACTTTTAATTCAGATATAAAAAATGTTTATTTGTATACCGTTGGCTTCCTATTAAATATAATAACCAAGTATGAAATAGAAATACAATTGTTATTTTTTCCCTGCGAGAGAGAAAGAGTGAGAGCGTCTGCTTATTTTTTCTGGAAAAACTTTTTGCCACAATTTTGAAATTGTTTTATAGATATAGCACCTACACCCTATTGACAAACAAAATGTCGTCTCTTGGACCGCTTTGCTTTAATGGTGAAGGAAAATGTGAGGAAAGCAGACGGGTTCCCAACAAGTCACACCCAATCGTGTAACAGTGTGACTCGTTGGGAATCTATGGATTTTTTTCCCATCTAGTCACACCCACAGTAAAGTGTGACTCGTTGGGAATAGGCTAGTTGACACTTTTTTTAAGTAGGTCTTAAATGGTTAATATTTGTCCTATTAGATCAAAAAAATTAACACTATATTTTTTTGCGCCCTAAAAACCGTAAAACTTTAATTTAAAAATATATTTTTCTTAGACAGGTGAAAACACTGTCGGCCATGTTTGGCCGATAGATTGTCTGTGCTCTGACGTCATGCATTTGTAAACAACAGCATAACCTCCCAAAGTTTAAAAAACATGACTTCTATGCTAGTTTACATGAAAAATATAGTAATTATCGTTATTGTATCATCCGAGAATGTAAAAACGCATCGATAAAGACCACAGGAAAGTAGTGGATTAGAGTGCCCAGTGAAATAAATATACGTAACACGCGAAGACTTGCTTAAAAGGATCCTATATCACTAACGACTGCAACCCAAATTTATTTTTGCAAAGATCACTTTGTTGTAAGTCTTACTTAATAACTTATTCAATTTATAAAGAGAAAACGATAATTTTTTACGTTTACTATGAGTTTTTAGAAATATATAAAAACTAGCTTATGCTCGTGACTTCCCCCGCGTGGACTTCATAAATTTCAAACCCACATTTAACCCACTCAGGGGTGGAATTTCAAAAAATCCTTTCCTCGTGGATACCTTCTCTTTACCTACAAAGAACACACCCACCAAATTTCATGTATCTAGGACCAGCTGTTTAGATGTTTAGGCTGTGCGTTGATGTAAGTCAGTCAGGACTTGAAATTTTATATATATGGATACTACGTTAGTCAATAGGGATGACATTTCTTTGTTTACATATTTAATGACGTCACATCATGGCTGACAGCGTTTTCTGAGTTTCAAATAAAAATAAAAACTGTATTTTTTTAAATTGGATTTATATATCCATCCTGCGTTTTTAATAATTGTTATTGTTATATTTCTTTGTCTTAAGCAAAATACTATAATAAATAATCATTTATTGGACGAAATTAGATATGAGTCAAGTAGCCTATTCTTATTGATAAAAAAGTTGCAACTAGTAACAATGTGACTCGATGGGAGAAAAAACGTTGAGTTCCCACTTCCCAACGAGTCACGGTGTGACACGATTAGGTGATGATGATAGACAAATTATTATTATTAATCAATCAATTTATTAATTCTTTACCTGCTTTATGATATTATTAAGAAAAGGGAAGATCATGCCTGAGATTTCCTCAACAAGGGTCCCGTTGGCACCCTTCGGGTATAGGATCCTAAAAGTAGGAAAAATAAGTACAAATGTATACAGTTCATCAGTAAGTTTATTGGTGTCATGTACATCGAGCGAATGTTGTTTGATGACGCGCGCGTAGTACTGCGCCGAGGCGCGGGGCCGCCGCGCGCGCTGCGGGTCCGCGAAGTCCACGGCGTACAGACCGAATTTAGATCTACAGAAAAAACATAAACATTTTTCATAAACAGTATTTTAGAAATAACAATTAAAAAAGCTTAGTCAAGTGCGGGTCGGACTCATACAAAAGAGATTGCCCATTTTCTTAGGAGCTTTGGGCCCCCCAAAATAATGGTTATGTCACCATGGTTTAATTTGATTTTGTAGACAAATAATTACCTTTTACATTCTGCAAAAGATTTCTACCCTGGGTATAAAGATTCACCCTGGTTATAGAGAAATCTTTTTTTTAATGTTGCTGATATTGAGGTTATATTTAATTAATTTATTACTTCTTCAAAATAAATGGATGTTTACGATTCTTACTATAATTGTATATATTTTCAATGAGAGGGTGAAAGAAAAGTACCTAGTAATAAAACATATAATCGTAAAAAACTAAAACATTTAAATAAAAATTTAAGTTATAATACAACGCCACAAAAGAGGGCCTTCACGGGCGATCTCCTTTCATGATTCTAGGTCAATGGGAAGTACCCTATTAGCCTAGTTTGAATCTCTTGACGGATCTTGACAGTTATTACAGACAGACAGATAGACTGACAACGAAATTTTCCTATAAACGTTCCTTTTTTCTCTGGAAATACGGAACCTTGGCAGAGATAAAGGAAAAATCTGCATTTTGACCCTGACCTTCGACCTCCGATTAGAAGGTGGACGTCCTAACTACTAGACTATCACAGCTATGTTAAGTGATTGATATAGACTATAAGTGGTACCTAAAAATAACTATATTTTTATAATAATTACCGATATCCGTCGCTCCATTCGTAATTGTCGATCATAGTCCACGCTGTATATCCTACAATTTTCACTCCATCTTCTTTAATTGACCAAAGTACCTGAAATAAAGTGCTAACTGTAAATCAAAAAACTACTCCATGAAACTTGATTTTCGGACTAGATATTATATTCCTTGGTAACAGCTTCGAACTCTTTGAGCTATGACGGTTACTCTAGTTCTTCTACGGATCTCCTCATTCCCGATTTTATCACGAAGAGAAACTCCGAGCATTCATCGCCCGCTAAGTGACTGAGCAACCTTATGAGGTCCATAGATAAATAAATAAACATCCTATACATATATACACGCTGAAATTGTAATGGTTGTTTTCCCGAGGCGAAACGATTTTATCATGGTATTACAATCGATTTGTATATACTAAAAAATATTAGAGTCAAAAATGGCAAATTTACAATCGAGAAAAACAAAACTCGAATGAAACCTCGAACCTTTAGTAATACTGCGTGCGTCCAGGTTAGTTTATATGCCGTATCACTACACACGAGAGTTTATTTTCCTCTAAACTTTTTAACTTTATTGGCAGCACGGTTTGGTACCTACCTACTATTCACGTTATGCCCAGTGAATTACTATTGTTTCTCACACTTATGAGTTGATGATTGTTAAAATTATTTTTGGTTCTATAAAGACATACCTGTTCTAAATGATCTCTATAAAAGTTGACGCGATCCTGGTCGTTCAGATCTGTGCCGTATCCAGCGACACCGTTCTCCAGAATGAAGATATCTATGTCACCATACTGCTGTTTCACCCAGGACAGTTGGAGACGCAAGGCTCTGGGGTATGACTGGAAAAGAAGATCATTATTAGGTACCCTCAGAAAGTTCTTTTGAGTAAGCAGCAGTAGGTATCAATTCGTCATTATAAAATTAATTTATTAGGGTTTGGTACCTCCAAAAAAAGGAACTCTTCCAGGTCACTTCGCTGTCTGTCTGTCTGTCTGTCTGTCATGTCCTGTGTAAATAGGTCGATGTAAGTTTGTATTAAAATCCGTCATTTTTCAAGTTATTTCCATGAAAATAATTGGCATTTGGGTTTTCCGTCACAAATAAAGAAATACGTGTTTCAAGATTTTTGGAAATTCCACCCCCATGCCGATTTTTTAAATTTCACCCGAGCGAAGCCTTACAGGCCTTAAGCTACGGCCACATCTGCGCGTCATGATCGCAGGATGCGGGAGCATACATGACGCGTAGGTACACTACATGTTGTAGGTACCTGGTACATGGCACCATTAAATATCGTGGGAGACTAACGTCACGCGGCTGACGTTCCTGCTTCGTAGTTGTTTCGTTGGGTTTGAACAGACTTGTGACGTTAAAAAAATTGTAATACGTACGAAAAACCACTGAGTTGCCCCAGGCTTCCAATCGGGACGGACTGACAGTATGACGTCGAGATCCGGAGCACCAGTCAAAGGCCAGGGTCCGACTTCCTCGCCTGCCTTCGCCCTGCGAGCAGTGCGAGCCGTATAGAAGTTGAAACCGAAGAAGTCGTACGTTCCTGAAAAGATTTAAAACACAAACTTTATTAAAGGTCTCTAATCTCTATACAAATATATTGACCTTAAGAATATTTTCCTTTTTTAGGGTTCCGTAGCCGAATGGCAAAAACGGAACCCTTATAGATTCGTCATGTCTGTCTGTCCGTCTGTCCATCTCTCCGTCCGTATGTCACAGCCACTTTTTTCCGAAACTATAAGAGCTATACTGTTGAAACTTGGTGAGTAGATGTATTCTGTGAACCGCATTAAGATTTTTACACAAAAATAGAAAAAAAACCATAAATTTTGGGGTTCCCCATAATTAGAACTGAAACTCAAAAATTTTTTTTTTCATCAAACCCATACGTATGGGATATCCATGAATAGGTCTTCAAAAATGATATTGAGATTTCTAATATAATTTTTTTTAAACTGAATAGTTTGCGCGAGAGACACTTCTAAAATGTGTGTCCCCCTGCTGCTTATTGCCGTATGTTCTCTGCTAGCATCTTCGCTGAAGTACTGTAGAACATCATAAATTCGTATCAATCTAACCTCTAACTAGTTCTTTCTCTTCCTGAGTGAACGGGGGTAACTTCGACACCGTATATCCTTGCTGCCTGCTCTTCTCTGCTATCTTCCTCTCCAATGCAGGAGGCCATCCACCATCCTTTGAGAATATGGGATGAGTGTGTACTCCACCCTAAAATTCAAGTTTTTTAATCAGAAGAAGGAATAACTAAGGAGAACAAACTCCAACAACGCCCCCTGTCAATGTAATTGAAGTGCCAAGAGAGCCTTGTCGCACTGTAAAGTACTAGGTTATTCCTTTTTTTTTTGTGAAATGCGAGGAATTTACATACCCAAAGTTGTTGAGCGAGATCTGCTGATTCCTGCTCATTTTCGTCGTCTGGTTCGAACCACATTAACTGATTGGTTAGAGAAACTTTACCTGAAACAAAAACATTACTTACACATTAATTAAAACTCATAAAAGGTGATGCATAAAATAATTTTACTCAATTAAACTTTTACAAGTCTGAGTGGAAATGGAAGTACAAGTGGAATCGTCAGATGCATCTACCACTGGTTCGAAATGCCTTTCCTACCGAGAAGAACCAGCAAAAAACTCGGCGGTTGCGCTTTTTGCGAAGATTTGATATACAATATTATGCCATGTTTAAAAAAGTATTTGCAGTCCCGCGCGTTGCTGGAACGAGCTGCAGCTCAAATCCACGCTCTTTTACCATAATATTCGATACTCATCTTATGAAGATACCAATATTGTAAGTGGTGGGCAAAACAGAATCTGTAGGGAACTATATTTTTATAATTTTATTTGTGTTGTGTATGTATTTAAAATTAATCTGTAGGGAATTTCCATATTCTAGCAGTGCGTATTAAGAAACGAGGAAACAAATTGCTTTATTTATTTTATTTTTATTTTATTTGTCAAAGAACCACCCACAGAATTATACACTTAAAATTACATAAAAAGTTTTTGAGTTTTATAGGTCTCGTGTAACTCAATTCACGGACAGTTACAGCGAGCAATAAAAAACAAGTCGTACATTAAATTGCTTGCTTGCTTTGTAAATTGTAGGTCCTGTTTGATAAGGTTAGTTCAATTTTAAGTAGTAAATCGATACCTTATCAACTGAATCCGTCTAAAGTTGAGTACCGACTACCGATGGGTTTGACTATTGTCCACCACGCTGGCCAACTGCAATTTAGCAGACTTCACACACCTTTGAGTACATTATGAAAATTATCAGACGTGCCAGTGCCCATTAATAAAATTAATTGCTTAAAACGCGCATAACTCCGAAACATAAATTGATTATACCTTGATATTTTTGCCTGAATTCTTCATCATAAATTCTCCACGCTTTGGCATGTGCCAGGACAGCATTCTTACTGCACATTAAGCTTCCAAAGTCTGGGCTAACAATCCCAGGAGCATGCATACCAGAGCCATAGCTAACTTGGCAAAAGACTATGGGTTCGTTTATGGTTAACCAGGTCTTGACTCGGTCACCGTAAAGGGTAAATGCGACCCGTGCGTACTCCGCGAACCAGTCTGCTATTAGTGGGTTGGTCCAGCCACCTAAAAAAAAACATCATCATCATCATCATCATCATCATCATCATCATCATCTCACTACAGAGCACAGGTCTCCTCTCAGAGTGAGAAGGGTTTTGGCCATCGTCTACCACGCTGGCCAAATGCGGATTGGCAGACTTCACACACCTTTAAGAACATTATGGAGAACTCTCAGGCATGCAGGTTTCCTCACGATGTTTTCCTTCACCGTTAAAGCAAGTGATATTTTAATTACTTAAAAACGCACATAACTCCGAAAAGTTAGAGGTGCGTGCCCGGGATCGAACCCCCGACCTCCAATTGGAAGGCGGACGTCCTAACCACTAGGCTACCACAGCTTCTACAATGAATCTCCTGAAAATACAATTTCTTACAATTATTCATCTTTCGTCACCCAAAGGAAACTGACATAGTACCTATATGATCTAGAAACTTTCTCTACAACATTTATGTTACTTTTATCTATATCCATCCCTCTACATCTATCTATATCTGTATTCAATCCAGCGATATATACCTAATTCTATATGTCTGTATCACACAAACCAGAATTTAGAGTTCTGTGATCTATATTTATTATTATCTATCGCTCTATATTATCTCTCTTTGCATAGATTTATGTTTATCTATCCTAAAAATTAGATATTATGGCAACGAAAATTACCGCAAAGATTTTTAGTTTGGGCTTAGTTAGTATTTTTATCTGAAAAGTATAATAATATCAACTTGCCTAAATTTTGTAAGGATTGCGGCAGATCCCAGTGGTACAAAGTGACCACAGGTTCGATTCCCTTCTTCAAGAGTGCATCAATGAGGTTACTGTAATACTCCTTGCCATCTTCACTGACGTAGTTTGAGAAACCATTCGGCAATAACCTCGTCCAGGCTATGGAAAATCTGAAATAGGAAAACGATTAATTTAATAGCAATATAAACCTGTACATCATCATCATCATGATCAACCCATCGCCGGCTCTCTACCAGAGCACGGGTCTCCTGTCAGAGTGAAAAAGGTTTGGCCATAGTCTACGACGCTGGCCATGTGCGGATTGGTAGACTTCACACACCTTTGAGAACATTATGGAGAACTCTCAGGCATGCAGGTTTCCTCACGATGTTTTCCTTCACCGTTAGAGCAAGTGATATTTAATTACTTAAAACGCACATAACTCCGAAAAGTTAGAGGTGCGTGCCCTGGATCGAACCCCCGACCTCCGACTAGGAGGCGGACGTCTTAATCAATAAACTATCACCGCAATCATGTTATCATATTATCCATGATTCTCGGTCAACGAGAAGTACCCTGTAGGTTTTCTTGACAGACACGACGGACAGACAGACAGACAGACAAACAGACAGACAACGAAGTGATACTATGAGGGTTCCTTTTTTCCTTTTGAGGTACAGAACTCTAAAAAGAGGTGAAAGTGAAAGTGAAAGGTGAATTTTACCTGTAAAAGTGGAGTCCAAGTTCAGAGGCGATTTCAACGTCCCTCTGCCACTGGTGGTAGCTGTCGCAGGCCACGTCGCCGGTGGAGCGGTCGATGATGGCCTCGGGGTGGTCGTGGGTGAACACGTCCCAGATGCTCTCCGATTTATCTGTGGCACAGACAAAACAGCTCGCACTTAGTCGGTGCACAGCCGTGCACTGCGTGCAATCAAGTGCAGTATAACCATTTTTAGGGTTCCGTAGTAAACAAGGAACCCTTATAGTTTCGCCATGCTCGTCCGTCTGTCTGTCCGTCCGTCCGTCCTCGGTTAATCTCACAGACTATTAGTGCTAGAAATCTGTAATTTGGCATGGATATAATACAAAGTGGTGAAATAAAATTGTGATAAATATTTTTTAGGGTAGCTCCCCTACATGTAAAGCGGGGATGAATTTTTTTTTTCTCGTCTACCCCATAGTATGGGTTCCGTTTTTCCTTTTAAGGTACAGAACCCTAAAAACGCACAAAAACTATAAATTTTATAACAGTACAAGATGCACTTGAACCTAGTAAGTAAGAAGGTAGGTATGTGATTACGTAGACAATCAAATGTTCATCATGATCAACCCATGACCGGCTCACTACAGAGCCTTTTAGAATGAGACGGGTTTTGGCCATAGTCTACCACGATGGCCAAGTGCGGATTTGTAGACTTCACACGACCTTTGAGAACATTATGGGGAACTCTCAGTCATGCAGGTTTCCTCACGATGTTTTCATTCACCATTAAAGCAAAATATAATATTTAATTGCTTAAAACGCACATAGCTCCGAATAGTTGGAGCTGCGTGCCCGGGATCGAACCCCGACTTCCAACTGGGAGGCGGACGTCTTAACCACTAGGCTATCACCGCTTTTCAATAAAATCTTATCAATACTATATCCAACAGGGTGTGTGTAACAAAAACCGGCCAAGTGCGAGTCAGGCTCGAGCACCGAGGGTTCCGTACTACAGCCCTTTCATATGATGCCCCACTTAATATACTTAGTTATCTTACTTCAAAAACTGAAAATACTAATTGACACATTTTAACATGACCACAATTTAATTATTTTTGTGTGATATAACCAAGATATAACCACAAATTCACGGTTTTCAGATTTTTCCCCGAATGTCTCCTATAAGTCCTACCTACCTGCCAAATTTCATGATTCTAGGTCAACGGGAAGTACCCTGTAGGTTTCTTGACAGACAGACAAACAACAAAGTGGTCCTATAAGGGTTCCGTTTTTCCTTTTGAGGTACGGAACCCTAAAAATACAGTTATCTATGCTAAGATATGAAATTGCCAGGTGTGTTTAATACATTTAACAACGCGAAAGATCTTGACAAACAAGATAAAATTAATAACTGATATAATTCTTAGATCCTCAACCAAATAACATTTTCAGGAGGAAGCGATGTTTTTAGGGTAACATTTCGGTATATGATTGCCTTCTTATTTCTAATCTGAACTTGTTGGCATAGATGGTTCCTCTGGTACATACTGCAAATGTTCATCAATCAATCAATCAGTCTGTTTGCGTCCATTGCTGGACGCGCCTTCCCAAGAGCGCGCCACCACACGCGATCCTCTGCCTTCCTCATCCACCCACTTCCCGCTACCTTCTTAAGGTCGTCAGTCCAGCGGGTTGGAGGTCGTCCCACACTGCGTTTGCCGGTCTTCACTTCAGAACACGTCTGCCCCAGCGGCCATCGGTTCTGTAAATGTTCATGGGCAGCGGTAATCACTTAACATCAGGTGACCCGTCTGCAAGTTTGCTCGCAATTTTCATTTAAAAAAACCTCTTTAACAGACCTGTAAATACAAATGTTGGTTTGTTGGTTTGTCCTTCAAGCACGTGGCAACGGTGCAACGGATTGACGTGATTTTTTGTATGGGTAGGTATATAATATTATAAAGACCTGGAGAGTGACATGGGCTACTTTTTATGTCCAGCAGTGGACAGTGGACATTCTTACCACTGACATTCCAAGCTCCTTCGACCTGGTAGGCAGCCGTTGCGGCTCCAAACTTGAAGCCTGGTGGAAAATTCCGGTTGCAGCATGCTACAACCACTAAAGCACTGAAAAATCAAAATATTTAGCTTCAAAATTTAATTCTACAGTAGGTATGCTTATTAGAACGTTAGCAAAAACTAAGACTGTTGATAGTAGGTATTGATGATTTTTTACTGATAAGATAACATAAAAAATTCGGCCAAGTGCGAGTCAGACTCGCGCACCGAGGGTTACGTATACCTACTTTGATATTTATTTCGACATTTTCCACGATAAATTAAGAATTACTATTAGAATGTCCAGCGGCTCCCTGCGACTCGTCTGATGTCGTCCGTCCACCTAGTGGGGAGTCTTCCACCGCTGCGTCTTCCGGTGCGAGGTCGCCATTCTAGCACCTTGGGACCCCAACGTCTATCGGTTGTACGAACTATGTGCCCTGCCCATTGCCACTTCAGCTTCGCAACCCGTTGAGCTATGTCGGTTACTCTAGTTCTCCTACGGATCTCCTCATTTCTGATTTGATCACGTAGAGAAACTCCAAGCATCAAGCGTCAAGCGCGTCAAGAGCGCAAGACCGTGGCGTGTGGAAGTCCCTACAAGAGACCTATGTCCAGCAGTGGACGTCTATTGGTTGATGATGATGATGATGATGATGATTAGATTGTACAGGTTAAGCCCTTTTATATGATACCTCACTTGGTATAGTTATATTACTTTGAAAATTGATAAAAAAACTATTAAAAAACCCGATTTCCAAAACCACTACAAAGTAAAAATAACTTCTGTTTCTAGTTTCTACACGTAGTAGGTATGTATGTATGAAGTCGGGCGAGCATAAAATAAACTAGAAATCAAAGCGTGTAGCTCGTCCCACTTCATACACCGCACAGCCCCCGCGATAACCCGGTGCGAGAGAGCGCCGATGACGTGCGGGTGTGCGGGACGTCCCCCCCGCCTCAACCCCTGATTTCCATCTCGTACTGTCGCGTACTTACTATAGAATTAAGAAATATTGGCAGGTAGCAATGTCAAGAACATTTTATAGGCAAAAATCCGAAAACAACCGTGAATTTATAGTTACATCACAAAAAAAAATTAAAAGCGTTATTTTTTGTCCGATGGTAGGGAACCCTTCGTGTGGTGGCTGACTCGCACTTAACCAGTTTTTTATAATAATTACTTAGTATTAAGATTTTATTATTTCGAGAAAAATTCTAAAATGAAAATTCACTAACCTGAACACGAGTGACTTTGGCAACCACATACCGTCTACTACACTGATACTGTCAACGAGTCGGTATGACAATCACAACATAATTATCTACAATGATTATAAATTACTATAATTACTCTCTTATTCAGCCTGTAGGGTAATATAATTATGATTGTTTAACACACGTCATAGCTCTGAAAAGTTAGAGGTGTGTGATCAAACCACTATCACCAATAGATGCTACACACCCATGATACCGGTAACAAGTTTCTATAATTCTTCAGCTTTACATCTTTATTAGTTCTAAAAAGTCTTGTTATGATCAAGCTTAGCTGTTCTTCCAGACGCGTAGGTCTTGAGATAAACGTAGACAAAACGAAAGTTATGTTTAACGGACACGTTATCTCAAGACCCGTCACGGTCGGAAATGTCAGCATCGATGTTGTTCAAGAATATAACTACCTCGGACAGATTATACAACTCAATAGAAACAACTTCGATAAGGAAGCTGACAGAAGAATTCAGCTGGGTACCTGGGCAGCATTTTCAAAGCTACGACGGGTCTTCGAATCGTCGATACCGCAAAGCTTTAAGATTACCTAAACCTGTGATGACGTATCGAGCGGAAACGTGGGCACTGACAGATGGCTTCGTCAACTAACTAAAATTCCCTCAGCGCGCTATGTTGGGTATCACTCTCAGGGATGAAAACCGGAACGAGGAAATTCGCAGAAGAACAAAAGCGACCGACATAGCTCAAAGGATTAGCAAGCTGCAGTGGCAATGGTCAGGTCATGTCTGTCGCAGAACCGAAGGCCGAGACCGCGTAACGGCAAGTGCAGTGTGGGACGACCCACCCCGCTGAACTGATGAGGTGAAGAAGGTGGTGGGGAGCGGATGGATGAGGAAGGTGGGGGACCGTGTTTGGTGGCGCGCTCTTGGATAGGCCTGTGTCCTGCAGTGGACGCAAACATGCTGATGGATTGGATTGGAAGTGTTATTATAATTAAAATAAATAAAAACACGACTTCCCTGCCAAGTTGAATTTTTTGCCAGTGTCACTCGGGATGATGTGGGATTCTAACGATACCCCACACCTCCAAATCTGTTCTGGTATTTAGTACTTATGGTTGAATAAAGAAACTCACATGTGTGAACCCTGAAAACATTTCACTTTTTGGGCAGTCTTGTAAAAATAGGGTAAAATAATTAGTACAAAGGTTTAATACAATTCATCAGTAAGTTTATTGGTGTCATGTACATCGAGCGAATGTTGTTTGATGACGCGCGCGTAGTACTGCGCCGAGGCGCGGGGCCGCCGCGCGCGCTGCGGGTCCGCGAAGTCCACGGCGTACAGACCGAATTTAGATCTACGGAAAAACAAAAAAAAACCTTACTTAGTACTTAATCATAATATCTTAGTACACAATCCATCGCCCACTGAGTTTGAGAAGGTCTCCTCTCAAAATGAGAAGGGTCAAATGCCACCGAGAAAATGATGGAGAAATTTCAGGCATATAAGTTTCCTTCAACGTTATATAAAGTGATATTTAATTACCTAAAACGCATACAAATTGAATCTTTGAGTCCCTAAATTCCTCGATTTCCCCACCAGGCTATTACCGCTTTAGGAGCACCTCAATAAATCTTATTTACAAACTAATGCCGACATGAATTTCAATGCGATTGGCAAACCATATTTTATATACTACATTAGAAACCTTCTCAATATTGTGTAGCGGGTGCGTCAGCAAGGCAGCTCTCTTCTACGTTTCTGTGGAGGGCGCGGACATCCAGCTGCGCCCAATATGTGCCGGAGTACATACGTGGTATTCACAGACGATGTCCCTACACTCGCCGGACACCTACGCGAGGTAGAGGAAGACGTACTGTTGTCTCTATTCACCGACGACTAACTGTCTCGCACGAAGCTCTTATGATGAGAAGACCCCATTGCAAATGTTAATAATACTGTACAAAGTTTTGTTGATGAACTATACGCGAACGCAAGGGTAACGAACGAAGATAATTTTTATAAGTTTATTTACCTATAGCCGTCGCTCCATTCGTAATTATCGATCATGCTCCACGCTGTATATCCTACAACTTTCACACCATCCTCCTTTATTGACAACAATACCTGAAACAAAATAAAGTAAGTACACAAACTAAATCGGAAATTTACTTATTTAGAAAAATGATTCCAATGTGTCTATTTCAATAATATACATATTGGAAACATTTTTTTTGATAGAAAAGGAAATCCATAACAAATCTACTTTGAAATTCATTAGTTTTTGGTTAAACTATGTGCTCCGCCCATTATGCTGCACCTGTCGATGGATTTTTGATTTTAAGTAGGGAAACTCCAAGCATCGGTCACCCCAGTGACTCTGAGTTTTCATAAGAGGTCCATAGTTAGCAAAAATGTCTCAGAGCCGTATGCACGGGCCGTATGTCATCACTATGGCAACACACACATCCGAAGATCTGTTTGAAGACGTTAACCTCTATAAAGACATACCTGTTCTAAATGGTCTCTATAAAAGTTGACGCGATCCTGGTCGTTCAGATCTGCGTCATATCCAACGAAACCATTCTCCAGAATGAAGATGTCTATGTCTCCGTACTGCTGCTTTACCCAGGAAAGCTGGAGACGCAACGCTCTGGGGTATGACTGAAATATAAGGTTAGAAGACTATTTGAAGGGCCTCCACACGTGATCAATTGGGATGATGACTATGTCAAAAATAAATTTAAATTTCATAGGAACTATTAAATAGAGGGTCTTCCGAAATTCGTATAATTCACGTCCGCTGTTAGTTTGAATTAGTCCGCTATAATTTTGCTAACCTTTTTAAATTAACGATTTAACAAAAAAAAAAACCGGCCAAGTGCGAGTCAGGCTCGCGCAATGAGGGTTCCGTACTACAGTCGTATTTTTTCGACATTTTGCACGATAATTAAAAAACTATGATACATAAAAATAAATAAAAATCTGTTTTAGAATGTACAGGTGAAGACCTTTCATATGATACCCCATTTTATATAGTCACTCACTTCGAAAGTTGAAAATACTAATTATTAGTTCATGACCACAATTTAATTCTTTTTGTGTGATCTAAGCCTAATTTTACGGTTTTTAGATTTTTCCCCAAATGTCAGCTATAAGATCTACCTACCTGCCAAATTTTATGATTCTAGGTCAACGGGAAGTACCCTGTAGGTTTCTTGACAGACAGACGGACAGACAGACAGACAGACAACAAAGTGATCCTATAAGGGTTCCGTTTTTCCTTTTGAGGTACGGAACCCTAAAAGAACGTCAAACGTTTATGGCGTCAGATTTATGTATTTTATATGCAAGCTCCCTTACTTAACAAGCGTTTTGACGTTTAATAAAAAGTCGTTGATTTGATTAGTAAGTATAGTCATCATGCCTATTCCTGGCTACGGCCGTGGCTCGGCCTATCTACTTTGCCTTCTTCTACGGTGTTATGTCTAATAGAACACTTTGGAAGGGAATGCAGAAGGCCTATGTCAAAAGACACAGGGGATTCACAACGGCTACCGACTGATGTTGCTTGTTGGTAAAATAATAATTTTTAAACGAACGCGGGGCCGATTCCCTTGTACACAATCTCTAAACTAAACTAAATTAACAGGTTTAAATCTAGTGCTATCCTTTTCTGCAAGCAACTTTATGAAAGGGATTGCAATAGATTTAGACGTGCCATTTTAGTTTAGTTTAGAGATTGTGTACAACGGAATTAGCCACAATATAAAGGCTTAATTAATTTATTTAATAGGTACGTACAAAAAACAACTGACTGGCCTGAGGCTTCCAATCGGGACGGACTGACATAACAACGTCAAGGTCCGGAGCACCAATAAAAGGCCAGGGCCCGACTTTCTCGCCGGCCTGCGCCTTGCGAGCAGTGCGAGCCGTGTAGAAGTTGAGACCGAAGAAATCGTACGTTCCTGAAAAGAGTAAAAACATACAACTTTACCAAGGCAAGGGACCAAAAGCTTGTAGATAAGATATTTATAATAAGCTTCCAGAAGACATATTGGAGATGTCTCTCAACAAGCTCAAATTTTTCATAAAACGTAAACTAATTGAAAAATCCTATTACAATGTAAAGGATTATTTAAATGATAAGCAAGCTTGGGAATGAGTTGCTTAACGGCTATGTGATAGTTCTAATAAGTTTGTAAATAATAATTTTGTAAAGTGGTGATGATAAAAATAATACCCGGCTGAGTTTGTTGTGGGCTCTTCTCAAACCTGGGCGTGTTTGGAACCCTCGTAGCTTTGGTTTTAAGTACGTATTAATTATCACCACTATATTATATCATCTTACAAATAAAAATTTATGACAATCAGGAAGCGTAAAATTTTACCAATTCTGAGTAAATAATTTGAGTTTGAGTTTGATGGATAGACTCCGCAAGTGCATTGTGGAGTTAGACAAACAAAGCGCGTGCCAGTTGGCTGCGTTTCTATTGGTTATTAAAATTGTATGAATGAATTTCTATGTAACTAGTCACATCTGCCGTCCACGATAGAAGTTTAAATAACAACTAGCTTATTCCCGCGACTTGCGATGCCTACGTCATAATACCTATCTGCATGCCGAATTTCAGCTCGATCCGTCCAGTAGTTTAAGCTGTGCGTTGATAGATCAGTCAGTCAGTCAGTCGGTCAGTCAGTCAGTCACCTTTTCCTTTTATATATGTAGATGAAAGATGAATAGGTAGTTACCAACGTGGATGGGAGGGTAGCTTTAATCTGAAATTTAAACTTAGAAGAAAAAAGAGTAGGTATATTGTTCCTTATTGCTGAGCCTTCTCTGCTAGCTTCACTAAAGTACTAAGTAGAACATCATATATTCGTATCAATCTGACCTCCAACTAGTTCCTTCTCTTCCTGAGTGAACGGGGGTAACTTCGACCCCGTATATCCTTGCTGCCTGCTCTTCTCTGCTAACTTCTTCTCCAATTCAGGAGGCCATCCACCATCCTTTGAGAATATGGGATGAGTGTATACTCCACTCTGAAATTCAGATTTTTCATCAGAAGAAAAACTAACTTCTGAGTTTTGGCACTTGAGTTAGCCTGAATTATTGTAACTAGAATACATCACTCCAGATATTAACCAACATCTAGGTGTTACACTCATTTTGTTCTCTCTCACTTCCTCTTTTTAGGTCATATATCTCATTGCTGCTGCGAAGGATCGTGACCCAATAACAATTGTGATACCTAATCATACGTTGGGCTCCCAGATCAACTAAGAGGACGATTTCTATCAGATATCACTAGGACCAACCAACTGGGCTTAACCTACCACGGAGAGATACGGAGCTCTGAAAAATCATTTTTTTCATTATGAAATTTACATACCCAAAGTTGCTGGACGAGATCTGTCGCCTCCTGCTCATTTTCGTCCTCTGGTTCGAACCAGAATAACAAATTTGCTAGAGAAACTTTACCTGAAAACAAAATACTATTACTCATAGTTTCTAACCTAGTAGTAAAAATTTGATGATGCCATCTAAGATTAAGTCTGCTAAGGGCACGAGTGTACCAGGCTGTCAGCCAGCAGAGAGAAGTGGCGAATGCTCGTGAGGCGTTTAACACCTGCCCTCAAAGACGTTGCTTCGTGATGACTACGACTGCTCTGCCAAGAGTGCCACGACGAAGAAGAAGAAGATTTAAGATTAAAGAAAGAGCACACCAGCCAAAAGATGCCTATTCAGTCTTCTATTGAAGGTAGTATCAAAATGAGGAATTGGCCACCACGCTGGCCAACTGCGGATTAGCAGACTTCATACACGGTTGAGAAAACAGTGGAGAACCTTTCGGGGGTGCAGGTCTTTCCCTCTCTCAATGTTTTTCTAACTATGAAAGAAAGTGATGAGTAACTCCAAAACACACTTAAATTGATCATACCTTGATATTTTTGTCTGAATTCTTCATCATAAATTCTCCACGCTTTGGCATGTGCCAGAACAGCATTCTTACTGCACATTAAGCTTCCAAAGTCTGGGCTAACAATCCCAGGAGCGTGTATACCAGTGCTATAGCTAACTTGGCAATAGACTATGGGTTCGTTTATGGTCAACCAGGTCTTGACTCGGTCACCGTAAAGGGAAAATGCGACCCGTGCGTACTCCCCGAACCAGTTTGCTATTAGAGGATTTGTCCAGCCCCCTGAAAATGGGTAGGTACATTGTTTCTTAGTTATAAGATGTGACGTGTGGCACAATTTAAGATATAAACATTTTTCTTTCTTTCTTTGCATAGACTTAATATGTTTCTTTGAGTTATTCATCCTTCGTCGCCCACACTTGCCAAATGAAACTGACTAACAGTGTACCTTCTTCAAACCACTGGGTTTAGAAACTTGATATTTGCATGTAGGTTTTTTCTATAACATAGACATAAGCACAAAATAATTATATAAACCTAAGTCATAAGGGAGAGCGAAAAGTTATTGATATCGGTTTTTTTTTTTTTTTTTTTTTTTATCTGAGAAATGTTATAATCTACCTGCCTAAATTTTGCAAGGATTGCGGCAGATCGAAGTGGTACAGAGTGACCACAGGTTCGATTCCCTTCTCCAAGAGTGCATCAATGAGATTACTGTAGTACTCCTTGCCATCTTCACTGACGTAGTTTGAAAAGCCATTCGGCAATAACCTCGTCCAGGCTATGGAAAATCTGAAATGAGAAACAAAATATTTTTTTAATCAATTTTTGCTATCGCGATTATTTTAGTTTTGTCTCCGGTAATTAAAAATGGTGTGCCTGGTTTGCTGGTTTTTCTGGGTAGGAAACGCATTCCGAACCAGTGGTAAGTAGATGCATTTGATGATTCAAAAATTCTTGTAAAAGTTAATTTAAAAAATAAATTGCAATTTAAATTCCATACATTCAAGTAAGTATAATAAGGTGTAGGTATTACCTTACAATATTTTTGTACCTGATCTGATGACCCACATTAGGTAATGATGTCCTACGATACGTTCAAGAATCTTTGTCAACAATCTACAGGGGTGTGTTCGGGATTATATATTGTCAGAAACGTTATAGATAGGTTAAATCCATGATGACGATTGACGCATCCCACTCATTGTTCCAATCGGTTACAATGCAAATGTGCTATGTACTGTTAAGAGTGTGAACTCTATTGTAAGTCGTAATGGACCGATCAGCGATGTGGGCACACGTGGCAAAAATAGTGGGGTGTGTCTTCGTGGTTTTTTTTTTTTAAGAATGTTAAAATTACTAACATTCCCCTTCCCTCTCCAACTAAGCGTGAAGCTTGTGCTAGGAGTAGGTATGACAATAGTGCAACGGGCGGGGTTTGAACCGTCGACCTTTCGGTTTTCAGCCCACTCCTTTACCAGTTGAGCTATTGAACTATCAATAATAGGTACCTTTACGCGCTTGTGCACGACATTAGCATTACGAGCAATGTAAATCCTGTTGCCTAGGACATAGAGCTCACTCGCCATATTTTATAAATACCGCGCGGCAGCGACGCGGCGCGGGGAGCGAGAAGAAATTCGTGTCAAACCTCAGTATAATTTTAAACTTTAATTTTTTTAAATCCCTGACCACAATCACACCGGATGGAAAATGATGCTGTGGCCTAAGATGGGACGCGTTTACGTAGAACATGTGTATTGACTCTTTTTAGGGTTCCGTACCTCAAAAAAATGAATTCTAGTATCGCTTCGTTGTTCTGTCTGTCTGTCTGTTGTGCCTGTCAAGAAACCTATAGGGTACTTCCCGTTGACCTAGAATCATGTTTGGCAGGTGACGACATAAGGATGAAAACTCGCCCAATGTCTTGCAGTGTGGTGACAAAAAGGTGAATATTACCTGTAAAAGTGGAGTCCAAGTTCGGAGGCGATTTCAACATCCCTCTGCCACTGGTGGTAGCTGTCGCAGGCCACGTCGCCGGTGGAGCGGTCGATGATGGCCTCGGGGTGGTCGTGGGTGAACACGTCCCAGATGCTCTCCGATTTATCTGTGGAATAGACAAAACAATCAAATACTAAACGTGTTTTGTGCTCATCATCATCATGATCAACCCGTCGCCAGCTCACTACTAAGCACGGGTCTCCTCTCAGAATGAGAAGGGTTTGGCCATAGTTTACCACGCTGGCCAAGTGCGGATTGGCAAACCTCACACATCTTTGAGTTAAGAACATTATAGAGAACCGTTAAAGAAGTATTTATTAAATTGTTTTACACGCACAACTCTTTACTCTATGCAACTCTCCGGAAAGTTAGAGTACTACCTACTTACCTATTTTGTGTTATTTTTGACATTTTGTCCATACATAATTGCGAAAAGAGCTGTTATCGAGTCAACCGGGGACCCGAGAGCTGGCAGCTACCTTGGTCAAAGAATTAGTTTGGCCATCCAAAGGGGTAATGCTGCCAGCATCTTGGGTACAATGCCTCGCTGCGGTGGTCTCGATGAGGTTTCAGATTTAATTTAATTTATTTTAGTTTTAATTTAATGTTTTTTTTTTTTTAGATTTAAGTTTATTAATAGTTTATTAGTCATTTATTTTCTTCATTGAATCGCCACAAATGTAGGTTATTAGGTTCCTACTTACTTATCTAGGTTTATATTTAGACATGAAGAAGCAAAGAGCTACTATGCATATAATTATAGTATTGGTCTATGATAATTATATTATCTTTTAATGTGGTTACGCAGACAATAGAATCTTGTCACTTATCACATGTAACTATTAGGTATAACCAAAATACAGTTTGTATTTCAATAGATGTGACCTAAGTGTATTTGTACTTATTTAAATAGAAATAGGTAAGTAAATACCTTATCTTGTCAAACAAGATAAAATCGTCTAACCAACCACCACAGTGCTTTCAGGAAAAAATGCTGTCTGTCTGTCTGTGTGTCTGTCGGTCTGTCAAGAAACCTACAGGGTACTTCCCGTTGACCTAGAATCATGAAATTTGGCAGGTAGGGTCTGCCCTGGATGCCCTGGAATCTCAAGGTGCTAGAATGACAAATTCATTCGTACCGGAAATCACAGTACTTATATAAACCCTTAGTGGACAAACCGACATAATACGAGTTGTAGATCGATAGTAGACCCTTAGTTCACTAGATGGACAGTCAATATCATACGAGTCGTAAAGATACAAATGGCACAAGAGCATGGAGTACAGAAACCCATTGAAGAGACCTATGTCCAGCAGTGGACAGTGGACATTCTTACCACTGACATTCCAAGCTCCTTCGACCTGGTAGGCAGCTGTAGCGGCTCCAAACTTGAAGCCAGGTGGAAAGTTCTGCTTGCAACATGCTACACCCACTAAAGCACTGAAAAAACAAAATATCTAACTAATTATACAAATCAATAATATAACCCCTATCATTATTATAGACTAGTAAGTCCTTGGACGATTTAAGTCTGATGCCCGCGACTTCGTCCGCGTGGATTTATGTTTTCTGGGTGAAGTATCTTTGAATTTCCGGGATAAACCTAAGTGACAGTGCATAATCAATATATTTTTGAAAATTTATTGTACGTCCATAAAAACATAAATAAGTTCAAGAAAAAAAGTGACTGTCATAATGTAAATACTAGAAATAAAAATAAGCTTGTAATGCCCACCTCCAGGCTAAGTAAAGTAAGCAATTCATTTATTGGAAAATCTATAAGATTTTATAATAAGCTTCCAGAAGAGATATTGGAGATGTCTCTCAACAAGTTCAAAGTTTTCATAAAACGTAAACTAATCGAAAAATCCTATTACAATGTAAAGGATTATTTAAATGATAAGCAAGCTGAGTTGCTTAACGGATTGTGATAGTTCTAATAAGTTTCAATAATTTTGTAAAGTGGTGATAATAAAAAGAATACCCGGCTGAGTTTGTTGTGGGCTCTTCTCAGACCTAGGCGCGTTTGGAACCCTCGTAGCTTTAGTTTTAAGTTTGCGTAATAATTATCACCACTAATCTTAGAAATCCAACATCTGACCATCAAAAAGAGTTATTAATTACCTATTTTGAATAAATCATTTGACTTTTTTTTGACTTTTTTTACATTAAATCCTTTCAACTATCTCTATGCCAAAAATCAAATCGATTGGTTGCTTAGTTAGGTCGTGAAGGAAGGACAAACCAACAAACACACTTTCGCATTTATAATATTAAGTAAGTATAGATAAAAAGGGTGCCCGAACTTGAGCGAGCAAGAATACGAAACCAACAAAATAATGACCCATACCTGCTTAATATTATTATTGCGAAAGTGTGTCTGTCTGTCCATCTGTCTCTCGGTCTACATAATATTTCAAACACTGAAAACTGGATCAAAATACTAGGTACTTATTTACTAACTAGCTTATGGTCGCGACTTCGTCCGCGTAGACTACATAAATTTCAAACCCCTATTTCACCCCCTTAGGGGTTGAATTTTCAAAAATCCTTTCTTAGCGGATGCCTACGTCATAATAGCTATCTGCATGCCAAATTTCAGCCTGATCTATCCAGTAGTTTGAGCTGTGCGTTGATAGATCAGTCAGTCAGTCAGTCACCTTTTTTCCTTTTATATATCTAGATTATTTCTATGGCTTATCTCATTACGGACAATCTTATAGTTACATTTACGTTTTGCTGCCTCGACGGTACAAACAGTAGGTACAAAGTTTCAACTCATTCGGATAATAATTGATCTGAACGCTGTAAACAACGAACCAACATTAACATTTTTATTTTATTACTAGCTGCCCCGGCGATTTCAGGATTTTTTTTTCTCTCCGTAAGAACCATCCCCGTACTTCAAGGAATATTATGAAAAAAGAATTAGCGAAATCGGTTCAGCCGTTCTCGAGATTTGCGATCAGCAACACATTCAGCAATTCATTTTTATATATAGAAAACTGGCCAAGTGCGAGTCAGGCTCGCGCAATGAGGGTTCCGTACCACAGTCGTATTTTTTCGACATTTTGCACGATAATTCAAAAACTATGATGCATAAAAATAAATAAAAATCTGTTTTTGAATGTACAGGTGAAGACCTTTCATATGATACCCCACTTGATATAGTCACTCACTTCGAAAGTTGAAAATATTAATTACTAGCTTATGCTCGCGACTTCGTCCGCGTGGACTACAAAATTTCAAAACCCTATTTCACCCCCTTAGGAGTTGAATTTTAAAAATCCTTTCTTAGCGGATGCCTACGTCATAATAGCTATCTGCATGCCAAATTTCAGCCCGATCCGTCCAGTAGTTTGAGCTGTGCGTTGATAGATCAGTGAGTCAGTCAGTCAGTCATTCAGTCAGTCAGTCAGTCAGTCAGTCACCTTTTCCTTTTATATATATAGATTAGTTCATGACCATATTTTTTTTTTGTGTGATCTAACCCTAAATTCACGATTTTTAGATTTTTCCCCAAATGTCAACTATAAGATCTACCTACCTACAAAATTTCATAATTCTAGGTCAACGGGAAGTACCCTGTAGGTTTCTTGACAGACAGACAGACGACAAAGTGATCCTATAAGGGTTCCGTGTTTCCTTTTGGGGTACGAAACCCTAAAAAGAAGATTTCGAGAAAAATGTGAAATAAAAATTCACTAACCTGAACACGAGTATCTTTGGCAACCACATACCGTCTACTGCACTGGTACTGTCACAGTATGACGATCATAATTCAATTCAATTCATAACTACTATACAGGGTGTAACCAGAACGCTAGCAAATACTTCGCGTTAAGTATTGTTATACTACCTAAACACAATCCAATACCAATAACTATGTATTCATCATTTTGTAGTTTTACTGATTTAGTTTTTTTCAGACCCGCAATGTTCGAGCTCCAACAGTATCCTGAATATGATGGCGGGAAAGCTGGATACGCCAATTCTCCAGCATTTCATTCAAGTTCTCGTCCGGTAAATACGCAGAGTGTTGACCGGACGAGGGCTTGAAAGTGATCCCAAGATCTTATTGTTTGCGCCCTATTATGATAGCTGCTGTAAAAATAAAATAATAATAAAAGGATAATACTAATATAGTTTTTAAGCATTATACTAACAAAATATACTAACATAGTTTTTTAAGCATTATCTGTACTAACAAAATATGGGTCTCTGTTGCCTTATTAAATAAATAATTTAATTAATTAATTAATGTAGAGAGACGATATAAAGAGGCTGGCGGGAAGTGGCTGAATGAGGAAGGCTGAGGACCGGGTGTGGTGGCGCTCTTTAGGGAAGGCCTATGTCCAACAGTGGACGTCCGCAGGCTGATGATGATGATGATGAATGTATAGCGTGCAAAACTCGGGTCAATGCCCCGCCTACGACGCGACATTGACCTCTAGCATCAGTTTTATTTGCAATATATCGTGAATTTTCATAAAATGCTGGAATTTTTCATATATTTTATCGTGTTCTTTTTTGTGGTATCATGTCAGTATCACCTATTTTCGTTTTTGCTAGTGTTCTGGTTACACCCTGTATAGTACACGACAGGTCGTCGAGATGTCAATCGGGGTGGGGACGCCCCGCACACCCGCACAGGATAGTGCGTTGGTGTACACTGTACAGGGCGTCCCCCACCTCATACCTCGATTGCCATCTTGACTTGTCACGTACTATAGGTAGGTAGGTACCTATTTGTACAAGATCAATGAACTAAGACATAATGATAAGTGTAGCTTATTTATATATTTTTATGATAGTGGCTTGACCTACGCTTCAAGGAAATTACCTATCCAATCCAATCCAATCCATCAGCCTGTTTGCGTCCACTGCTGGACATAGGCCTTTCCAAGAGCGCGCCACCCGGTCCTCTGCCTTCCTCATCCATCCGCTCCCCTTCTTCAGGTCATCGGTCCAGCGGGCTGGGGGTTGAAATTACCTATTTATGACATAATACGGAACCGGCAGGATTCGAACCTGCGTCTTCTCTGGGTACGCAGGTACTTAAAACTGGGTTGCAAGTATTTAAAATTATTTGCAACCGTAGCTTATTGCCGCGACTTCGTCTGCCCACGTGGATCTAGGTTTTTCAAATTTAGAGGTAACAAGTTTCTATAACTCTTCAGCTTTACAGCTTTATTAAAAGAAACCGGCCAAGTGCGAGTCAGGCTCGCACAACGAGGGTTCCGTACTATTGTCGTATTTTTTCGACATTTTGCATAATTCAAACACTATGATGTATAAAAATAAATGAAAATCTGTTTTAGAATGCACAGGTGAAGACCTTTCATATGATACCCCACTTGATATAGTTATATTACTTCGAAAATTTAACATACCAATTATTATTTCATGGCCACAATTTAATTTTTTTGTGTGATGTAACCACAAATTCACGGTTTTCAGATTTTTCCCCTAATGTATGCTGTAAGACCCCTACCTGCCAAATTTCATGATTCTAGGTCAACGGGAAGTACCCTGTAGGTTTCTTGACAGACCGACAGACATACAAGAAAGTGATCCTATAAGGGTTCCGTTTTTCCTTTTGAGGTACGGAACCCTAAAAACGAGAAAAATGCCAAAGAAAAAACAGATTCTATGTTTTGTAAAATTTCACGATATATTGGTCCGAACTAGTAAGTATAGGTACCTAATATAAGTAAACCTAATTTTTCAAAATTGGTCCTAGCCTGGTTTTTTTAAATTTGCCTGATAAAGGGAATAAGAAGAAAACACTGCAGGTACATACCCACTAATCAAAACTAAAAACATTTAATACAAAATAATATAAAATTATTCACATATGTGAAACGTTTTCTTAAATTAGTTAATTACCCACCATTACATAAACTATAATTTTTATTAACAAAATAACTTAGTAACATAACAATACCTAAACCAGATGTCTATTTTATTTTATTTTATTTTATTTTTTCTTTATTATACTTACAAAAAAAAAAAAAAAACTATCGTACAATTTTCCTATTCTTACAATTTACAACATCTATTACAATGTATTATTTCTTATTTCTTCTTTTATGTCCTATATCACTTTAAATTTAAAAACTGTAAACACTTTACATTTTATTTATCCATTTACTCGCCAACTTTATGTATTCTATGCCACTGACGTTTAGGTAATATTTAAAAGGCGGTCACTGAAAATCAGCGTTGGGGCAACTGGTACCTCAGATATTTGCTCTAGAGGTTTGTGTCTGAGGGGCCCGACGTCTCAACACAAGCTGAGTGGCCTACCTGTTCGAGGTGTTGCACTGCTGTACAGGACGATATTGCCTACACCATGTACCACCTATATACCTCGAATAAACATTATTCTATTCTATTCTATTCTATTCTATAGGTATAGTCCGCGAAAGTTCGAGACGACAATCAGGGTATGAGGTGGGGGGACGCCCCACACATCCGCACGTCACCTGCGCTAGCCCGCACCGGTTTCGCCCCGATTGCCATTGAATTATGCAACTTTTTATCCCGGGAAATCAAAGAGTTCGCACGGGATTTTTAAGGTTCGCGTGGATGATTTCTACGCGATCATGCGCAAACGTGCCGCGTCCTTGATGAGCAGGCTGTTGAGGAGTACCAACACTCTCCTCAGCGCATTGTCCATGAAATTGGATAGCCCTCTCCGGAGGTGCTGGAGTGGTGCGCACATAGGTGCAAAGAGACCCCCTCGGGCATTATAAATAGGATTAGTTTTAATTTTAGTAGAATTAGTTGTTAAGTTAAGTTTAAGCTAGTAATAAGTAGGTACTAACATAGGTTAAGGAATTGTTTCTGTACTAACACACAATTATGGGTGTAGGTACTTATGCCTGAAATAAAAGTTTATTTATTTATTTATTTATTTATTTAATAACCTAAATCCACGCGGTTGAAGCCGCGGGCATCATCTAGTAGTTATAATTCATCAGTGATCCTGGTATATTTGTTTGGTATGTCAACAATGCTGTGTGTTTGGATCACTTCCTTGTAGTACTGCGCAGAGTCTCGCGGCGTGCGCGGCCGCTTGGGGTCGTCGAAATTCACTTCGTACAATCCGAATTTTGCCCTGAAAAATGAAAATGTTCTCAACTTAATTGTTCGATCAAGCCAGTGGTTTTTTTAAAGATTTACAGCTGGCAATACAAAGCCACTCTCACTACACTACATTTAATCACCCCTTTTTTTTTTAAATAGATACAGCGAGCAAACGAGCAGGCGGGTCACCTGATGTTAAGTGATTACCGCCGCCCATGAACATTTGCAGCACCAGAGGAACCGCCGATGCGTTGCCGGCCTTTTAGGAATTTGTTGGCCCTTGAATAGCCCTATGTTACCCTTAACACCCTTACTAACTAATTAATAACTTCTTAAAAATCCTAAGTCTACTCTAACAACCTTAATACTGTTATACACGAGCTGTAATTATTACTATTTATAGATGAATAACCTATGACTATTTATACTTATAATACTGAGATGTTATTTTATGATGAGACTAGCAGTTGCCCGCGACTTTGTCCGCGTAAAATTTCTGGTTTCTCATGAGATCTGAAACTTTTCCCGCTGCAAAAGGCCTCACTTACATACTCACTCAGTCTCAACTTAATGCACACAACCCAGAATACCTAAATGCCAATTTTCATATCTCTAACTTCTAAAACATAGGATTTTCATATTACTTTTCAACCCCCATTTCACCCCCTTAGGGGGAGGCTTTCTAATCTGATACCTACCCCTTAGAAAGAACCTACGTTTCAAATTTCAAGTAAAAATAACAATAGTTAAAACTTTTTTATAAAAACATTTCCCCCCTATTTTACCACCCTTAAGGGGGGAATTTCCCAAATTGACTTTTACAGATTTTTATTATTTAAAGCTAACAACCTAAATGTTGATTTTCACGTCTCTTACTTCAAAAACATAGGACTTTTATACAACCTTAGACCCCCCCTTTCACACCCCTGGGGGGGGGGGGGGGGGGATTTTTCCAAACCGTTTCTTAGATGAGGTATACAAGCAGTAATGTGAAAATGTATAAAATATGAGGGTAGTTTCAAAATAACATTTACCAGCGCGGCGTAATGAACACCAAACTACAACTACGCAGTGTAGTGGATTCACTTTATTCTATGAGCTCTACATCACACGAGTAGATATATAGATTATAGACCAGAGGGGAAGCTTCATACTAGCGGCTGGCTGTAGGTTCACTCACTCTAGCGCAGCTCACGCACACCACGACGTGTCACGGACGCTCCGCTTGCCGCCAAACTGGGCGCACGGAGCGTCCGTGGCACGTGGTGTGCATGAGCTAGTGTGAAGCTTCCCCTCTGGTCTATAATATCTACTCGTGTGGCTACACTCTACTAGGTGAGAGAGCAAGCTTTGCCTAGCAGTGGGGCAACTAGGTACTTTTGTACATACGTGTATCCATCGTTCCACTCGAAGTTGTCGATAAGACTCCACGCGATGTATCCAATTATATTGACCTTGTCCTCATGGATTGAGAGCAACACCTGGAACATTAGAATCGCTGGTCAAGTGCGTCAGAAAAAAATATAGGGTTCTGTAGCCATGCTAGTTTCTTTTTAGGGTTCCGTACCTCAAAAAAAAAAAGAAACCTTGTAGGATCTCTATCTTGTCTGTCTGTCAGTCTGTCGTGTCTGTTAAGAAAACCTATAGGGCACCTATAACCTACCTATTTCCCCTTAACCTTGAATCATGAAATTTGGCAGTTAGGTGGGTCTATAAAAATCCGAAAACTATGAATTTGTGATCACAATAAAAAATTAAACAGTGTTCATGATCAAATAATTAGTACTAGATGATGCCCGCGACTTCGTCCGCGTGGATTTAGTTTTTTGAAAATCCCATGGGAACTCTTTAATTTTCTGGGATAAAAAGTAGTCTATGTCCTTCCCCGGGATATAAGCTAACTCTGTACCAAATTTCATCAAAATCGGTTGAACGGTTGGGCCGTGAAAAGCAAGCAGACAGACATACAGACACACTTTCGCATTTAGAATATTAGTATGGATTTTCAATTTTCAAAGTAAGATGACTATACCGAGTAGGTAGGGTATCATATTATGAAAGGGATTTTTCCTGTAAGTAGGTACATTCTAAAACTAATTTTTATTTATTTTAATGCCTCAGTTTTTTATTTATCGTTCAAACCGTTATCACCTGTTCCAAATGCTCCCTGTAGTATTTGATCCTGTCATAATCCTGCAAGTTATACCCTTTGGAGGAGTAGCCGTTCTCCGTGATGATGACCTCAACGTCTCCGTACTGTTCCTTCACCCATGCCAGCTGCTTGCGCATGCCTTCAGGGTAACTCTGAAAACCAATAAATCGTTTTAAAGATGCAAATTAATAATACAGGGTGTAACCTGAACTTAGCGTTAAGAAAAACTTAGCGTTATTGGCTCCGATTCTCTAGTCTCTCTCTAAACTAAATTTAGAGTATCTGGATCCTTTTCTTTTTACTAATGCTAAAAAAGGAACGGAACATGACTTTCACATTAATTAACGACTCTAAATTTTAGTGCACAATACAAATTTAAACAGAAGCGTGCTAAAATCACGGGTTTTACCGTCTAAAAATTAAATTTAAAACTGTCAAACTGTGTCTGTCCTTTTCATATTACATTAGTAAGAAGAGCATGCGAATACTCTAAAATTAGGTTGTGCTCAGAATTAGCCCCATAAACACAATCCAATACCAATAACCATACTTTGCTCCATTTTGTAGTTTTAGTGATTTAGAATTTTTCAAACCTGCATTATAGGTATAGCGTGCAAAACTCGGTTCAATGCACCGCCTACGACGCGGCATTACTTACGCAACTTTCGTTAAACACGCATAGAGAGCTTACGTCTCTTCGGTGCTCCAGGCTTTCCAACGAGCCGGTTAGTTTGGGATCGTCCACAAATCGAACAGCCCGCCTTTGGATCCGATCAAATGCAAGGAGTTGGTACTGGATAACTTACGTAAAACCAAGTACAAGCGCCCTGTTCCCAACTCGGATCGACTTCAAACATGGCGTCTAACTCTCCAATATTTCTCAGGGGGGAGGATGTACCCAAACTCTCGCCGACCCGAAGTCTCCGGACTTTTCGAGATGTGTAATAATTCAAACCGAAGAAACCGTACGCTCCTGTAAAGAAACATCAATTATTTATTATTTATTAGCTGATGCCCACGACTTCGTACGCGTGGATTAAGGTTTTCAAAATCCCGTGGGAACTCTTTGATTTTCCGGGATAAAAAGTAGCCTATGTCACTCTCCAGGTCTTTAACTATATCCATGCAAAAAATCACGTCGATTCGTTGCTACGTTGCGACGTGATTGAAGGACAAACCAACAAACCGACAAATCAACAAACAAACACACTTTCGCATTTATAATATGGGTAGTGATTTGATGAAGTTTACCTTTCGCCAATTCCTTCTCTTCATCAGTAAAAGCCGGAAGTCTCGATCGTGGGTATCCCTGGATCTCGCTGTTCTTTGCTATAACTTTCTCTATGCCCGGAGGCCAGCCGCCATCTTTAGAGAAGACCGGATGTGCGTACAGACCGTACTGGAAAGAAGACCATTAAAATCAATCTTTTATTATGCGAAAGTGTATGTATACCTACCTACCTAGAGTAACCGACATAGCTCAACGGGTTGCGAAGCTGAAGTGGCAATGGGCAGGGCACATAGTTCGTAAAACCGATAGACGTTCCGGTCCCAAGGTGCTGGAATGGCGAACTCGCACCGAAAGACGCAGTGCAAGAAACTTATATTTTTCATCAAAATAATAAAATCTTATCTTAAAAACTAGCGACTCACCCCGGCTTCGCACGGGTACCTACTATGTAGGTACCGAAAACCGAAAACCGAAAGGTCGACTGTTCAAACCCCGCCCGTTGCACTATTGTCGTATCTACTCCTAGAACAAGCCTGACGCTTAATTGGAGAGGAAAGGGGAATATTAGTCATTTAACATGGCTAATATTCTTTTTTAAAAAAACAAAAAAAAAACCCCTACCTCTTCTGAAGATTTTGTCTCATACAATCATTGTTTGTATTGATGCCAGCTACCGATTATTTAGGTTTTATACGTGGCTTCTATTTTGGAAAAACCCGGCCAAGTGCGAGTCAGGCTCGCGCAATGAGGGTTCCGTACTACAGTCGTATTTTTTCGACATTGTGCACGATAATTCAAAAACTATGATGTATAAAAATAAATAAAAATCTGTTTTAGAATGTACAGGTGAAGACCTTTCATATGATACCCTATTTGCTATAGTCACTCACTTCGAAAGTTGAAAATACTAATTATGAGTTCATGACCACAATATAATTTTTTTTGTGTGATCTTACCCTAAATTCACAGTTTTCAGATTTTTCCCCAAATGTCAGCTATTAGATCTACCTACCTGCCAAATTTCATAATTCTAGGTCAACGGGAAGTACCCTGTAGGTTTCTTGACAGACAGACAGACATACAGACAGACAACAAAGTGATCCTATAAGGGTTCCGTTTTTTCTTTTGAGGTACGGAACCCTGAAGAAGGAAATACCTACGGGAAGGCAGGCAGGCAAACCAGGCTCCATACTAAAATATTCAAACGCCTTTTAGAATTCATGTAACTCTGAAACTACATACCTATGCGAGTTAAGCAAGTGATATATTTACTTACTTAAAACGCACATAACTCGGAAAAGTTAGAGGTGCGTGCCCGGGATCGAACCCCCCGACCTCCGATTAGAAGGCGGACGTCCTAACCACTAGGCTATCACAGCTTTTGTACAGGCCATACGGCACTTTAATGATGAAGGTACTTACGAAATATTCATGCGCCAAAGCAGCTATTTCCTCGTCCGCCTTGGTTGCTGGCTCCAGGTACATCAATTGATGGGCTACACCGACGCGACCTGGTAAAAAAGGCAAAATGAAAGGAAATGGATACCTAGGCTTTCGAGCCTCAATAGTGTAGCTATTCCGAGGCCTACCTAATGAATCTACCCTACCTCATATACTGATCTACCTAAAGAATACGCTTCCTATTTCATATCTTTTAGTGGCACGCGTATCATCTAACAGTAGAAACCTTTTAACATGTTGTGAACGCAATAACCCAAGGACGTTTAGAGTATCAGAAATAGTGAGTTCATCAGACCTAACGGACCTTACGGGGTATGAGCAGAGGAAGTGGGCATTCACGTATTGAATGCTCAAATGACTGTAGGTGTTCGGGCTTTGAAGGTATGTATTCACGCATAGAAACTAACACATTATTTTGGAACGTGCGTTCGTGTATAGGAGTTGTCTGGTCGATCATTCAGTTGTTCGCGTATTGAATACCAAATGTCTACCGTGTTCGGGTATAGAATTTAAACCATTGGGGTTTAAGATGTGGGTTCAGCAATTGAGACGTATTAAAAGAAGTGTAATAATATTAGTACCCATACTCAACGTGTGTAAACCTAAATGTAAGCTCTTCCTCCTACTGTAGGAAGAAGAAGCCCTGTGTAATGGCACCATTCACTCCAGTTCGTGTAAAAGGGGTTAGGAGTGAATGATGGTTGAAAGCTCCGCCGCGCCTTCAACGGTGAGCTTCTGCCTTCCCTTGGTATCCTATCACATTAAGAACATAAAATACCAACGAACACGAGCTCCCCCCCTACTACGCGTCATCATTCAAGGGATAGCGCAATGTATGCAAGCATACTGTTAGGAGAGGTGCGTTCCTCTCATGAGATAGCACGGCGCATGCAAGCATACTTTATAGTGGCGTGTTCCACTGTAAATGGTTTGTGTAGTGTGGTGTGGTGTAGGTATATCGATCTCTTAGAGATCTAAAGGATGAGTGGCTTACTCTACGATACCGCCGAAGCAAGCTATAAACGCAGGCCTAACCTCAATCCTTTGTGTGTGAATGAGTGTAATGATCTTAGAGATCTCAAGGATGAGCGGCTTGCACTACGATACCGCCGAAGCAAGTTATAATCGCAGGCCTGACCTCAATCCATTGTGTGAAGGTATGTTGCATTTTATTATTTTTACTTGTAAGTGATAAAGTAGTCCATGCTAGAAATCACTCTAGCAAAAGATTCACAAGCACTGGGGCGCTAGGCTCTCCTTTAGGCAGGATGCACAAACACCAGAGCGCTATGGTCGTCTCTCGCATAGGTGTCTTCAAACGCTAATGCTGGGTTTTTGTATTTTACTTGTAAGTGATAAAGTACTCACGCTAGAAATCACTCTCTAGCAAAAGATTCACAAGCACTGGGGCGCTAGGCTCTCCTTTAGGCAGGATGCACAAACACCAGAGTGCTATGGTCCTCTTTCGCTTAAGTGCTCTCGAACGCTAAAGTTGCTTATGTATTATTTATAAATATCCATCAGAAGAATGCAACGCTCCAAGCAATATTAGGGTAACATAGAGATCAACAGACCTATCTGGTGTCTCTAGTCAATTCAATTCAATGTTTAGACACATGCGTAGCCCAATAGGTAAGGAACGTGTCCCTTTACACACATACCCTTGTAATTTAGCACTCAGAGTGCTCGGTCTCAAGTGATAAGTCATCACTTATTTGTGTACGCTAGAAATCACTATAGTAAAGATTCACAAGCACTGGGCGCTAGGCTCTCCTTTAGGTAGGATGCACAAACACCAGAGTGCTATGTTCCTCTCTCGCTAAAGTGCTCTCGAACGCTAAAGTTGCTTTATGTATTATTTATAAATAGCCATCAGAAGAATGCAACGCTCCAAGCAATATTAGGGTAACATAGAGATCAACAGACCTATCTGGTGTCTCTAGTCAATTCAATTCAATGTTCAGACACATGCGTAGCCCAATAGGTAAGGAACGTGTCCCTTTACACACATACCCTTGTAATTTAGCACTCAGAGTGCTCGGTCTCAAGTGATAAGTCATCACTTATTTGTGTACGCTAAAAATCACTATAGTAAAAGATTCACAAGCACTGGGCGCTAGGCTCTCCTTTAGGTAGGATGCACAAACACCAGAGTGCTATGTTCCTCTCTCGCTAAAGTGCTCTCGAACGCTAAAGTTGCTTTATGTATTATGCGTGTATTCACTAACCACCATAAGGCGGTTAAGTATTCCAACGAATGTCAGAGTACAAACAGAACAGCAGTATTACCTGCCCTCTGTGATCGGTAGTTATTAAAGTATGCTAGAATCAGCTCAGCAAAGGATTCACAAAGCGCCAAGTGGCGCCATTAATGGCACTAGGGTTCTCCTTCGCATAATCATCTTCCAACGCACTCCAACGTATACCAGCAAATAGATCGAAAGTAAACACAGAGTACAACTCCGTCTGCCAGCTCAAGCAAGGATTTACCGAGTATCCTAAAGGACGCGCGGTTCACCTCGCCTAAGCAGCCACATTACCAGATCACTCATGAATCGCTTTTAGACTTTAGAAGTATCGCCCCTATAACATAAGAAAAGTATCCTTGTACTTAAAGTGGTCCCATTCTCAAATTTTCTTACTTGAGTATAAATCTTATGTGTCGTCCAGCACATAAGTTTAATTAGATAGATTATATTATCTATTTTTATAACGTCGGTTGAGTTATTACTCAATCCACAATCCGGACGTTATTACGTAACCATTTGCGAGCACACACACCGTTCCGACCGATGGGGTCGAAGCGATGCCGCACGCGCTTTCCAACGAAATATTGATATTTGGATAATATTTATAATTGCACCATCTATTTAAACTGGCTTGTAAGTAATAAGAGCTATGCTCTCAAGTTATAATATTCCAAACTTGGTTTACAATAGAGCCATGCTCCCATGTTTCCACCTACCATAGTGGTGTTCTAATAGACAGCACGTACGATCATGTGCATGCCTGCCCGCTCTTGCGTTCATTTTATAGCACCCTGCTTTGAGACTTTGTATTTACATAAGTGTATAACCTCTGGCTATGCCAGTAAATCCCTGTATTTTACCCCTTTTTTCCACTTAGTGGTAGCATTCAATGTATGGCGCAGCGGACCCAACACGCGCAACACTGATTCGGCATTAGGACATTGACCGCTTGGTCGTTCCTTTCTTCCAATTATTCTCCTTTAGTGAAACAGCGATAGACATAGTGCAAGGTGTCACCGACAAGCACGTCTACCGTCTTAGACAACCTCACCTCCATATCATTCAACTAGTTGCACCTTAGGGAAAAAATAGCGATAGACATAGTGCAAAGTGCCACCGACAAGCACGTCTACCGTCTTAGACAACCTCACCTCCATATCATTCAACTATTTTATAATTCCACAGACCTGTTTAAATGAAGACTATGTCCTCTATAAGAACACTTAATGCAAGCACCCATTTCCACAAATATTTCCACCACACGAGCGCTAGGCTGCACGCACCTTAGTGCGCGCATGTCCCGCCTCGCCTCTACTCATTATAGTTTCACAGACCTGTTTAATTGAAGACTATGTCTTCCTCCATAAGAGCACTTAATGCAAGCACCCATTTCCACAAATATTTCCACCACACGAGCGCTAGGCTGCACGCACCTTAGTGCGCGCATGTCCCGCCTCGCCTCTACTCATTATAGGTGTCTACCACTATGGTCCTCGTCAGCGTGTTAGAGTCTACGAACGTTAAGTGCTCGCACTTCCATTACACTCACACACAAGAAGCCACATGGTCGACCACCAGTTAATTGCTCAGCCCTCGCGGACCACCCCTTGCAATGATAAGGGAATTTGTTCTTTCACATAAGTGTTCGAACTGTGGCCCAACGCAGTAGAGAAAACTAATGTCAAGTGTTTGATTTTGATTCTAACTCCCGCGACCGTCTGGTCCGCAGGCTCCAACCGACTAGAGACAGTTTTCCTCGATAGACTACATTGACTGGCGGCCGTATGAAAACCTAAATAAAAACCGAATTTCTCATGCACCGACTAGACTGACTGACTTACATTGATAAAAAAAAATTATATACATAATTTTTTTTTTTTTTTTTTTTTTTTTTTTTTTTAAGGTCCCTATGTTGTATGTAGGCTATGTTCGTTACATCCAACCCCCTAAATTTTTATGAAGCATTGCACCTCGCGGCATGCTGAATAAAATTTACCATATGACAATTTACCTTTTCTTCTCAATTTTTAAGCGGGAAAAAAAAAAAATCGGTTCGTGTTTTGATAGAACTAAACAAATTACTAACTAAACAATTGGCTTTACATGACAACTACAAAATTCATTGCTACAGTGGACTCCCGGCAATCCGACAAATTACGATTAAGGCGGTCTTAAATATCCATGTAATATCTTTGTCTTTAATTGTCGGTGTTTTGTGTAACCAGTACAAATTTAACACACGCTAGACCGCATCGCTATCTTCTTTAACTTTAATTTAACCTAAGCAATAAGAATCAAAACTACAACGAGTCGAGCACAATTATAGTGATGGTGCGTAAAAGTTATAACTCGTCCAATCTTGCATTAGCGAACATTGTCAAGTCGGTTTACTGGGCGTCCACCGTATTTTATTTTACAATATGAATATACATAGATATCTGTCTAGAAAATCAACTACTGTTACACCCACCCAATAATACAATACACACATAGTTGATTACACAACATTAATTATTAGTTATTACACATTGAATGACTTCTTAAATTGGAATTAACATTATCACTTAGTTCGAATTATAGCATTCATGGATTCCTTCCCTTTGATTACAATACATTTAACATCGAAGTTTCTAACAACCTACTTATTGAGTTACTACTTACAGAAAGTAATTTGAAAATTAAAATTGTTAATCAGTTTTAATCATATCTTCTCCTTTAATTTCAACACATTTTAACAATAGTGTTCCTAACTAAATATACTAAATATACTAATTCAGTCACTACTAACATTAAATAATTAAAAAAAAATTATTAATTAGTTTTAATTTTTACATTCATGAATTGCTTCCCTTTAACTACAATACATTTAACAATCAATAATAAAAATAATAATTCAGTAATAGAACTTCACTTATCTCAATTATTAAATAGCTAATTTCACATAACTTTGTTGTCTTTACAGCTGAAATGCATAGACTTTACTTCTTATCGATTCAAGAATAATATTTTGATAAATGTATAGCATTGAATTTTCCCCGAATAATTGCCGTGTTTGGATACATCAAAACATATACATTTTTATATGGCACTGCTGCAACTACATACGGACCCTCATACAATAGGTCAAATTTACTTATTTCTTTCTTTTGAGCGCTAGATCGATTACATTTCTTTAGTTTGACTAAATCACCTATTTGAAATTCAATCAGATTATGACGTCTATCATATTTTCCGTTCCTTATTTTACTTGTTTCTTTTAACTTCTCTTTAACCCTCTTGCGTATATCCTCTACATTTAGCCTCTCATGTCCTTGATGGATTAAAGCATCAATTGTTAATCTAGTTCTTTCCCCATTCAAAACCTCGTATGGAGTATATCCTATACTATCGTGAATCGTGTTATTATACAACTCTTCAATTTTAGGCAACTTCCTCAGATTTAAAACTATCTCATTATTCTTTATCCAATCAAACCCTAATATCACTGAATGAGTCAATCCAGGCGCAATTAAATAACCAATATCTAAAGTTAAACTACCTATTTTGGTTGGCACTATAACCATTTGTTGGATTTTTATACTTTTTTGCCCTATAGCCCCTTTCAATTGTATAGTACGTGTAGGCATTAAAGGTAATTTCACAGCACATTGTTTTAATTGCAAATACATTGATTCTGATATACAAGTAATATCGCTACCGGTATCAAGTAAACAGTCAACTTCAAAATCTAATAACTCAATATGTATCTCAGATTTTATCTGATATAATGTCTCTAAAATTTCTTGTTCTTCATAAACATTTAAAATTTCACCGTCTAATACGTAAGTTTCTGCGTGGTGTGTCCGAAATTGTAGTAACTTAATTATTTCTTTACAATTTAATTCATTTAGGTATCCTAAACCAGTTTTGCCTGTTTGACCCTTGTGTTCTATTGGCGTGTACAACCCCCCTCCTTTGCCTATTCTCTGCCGTGGTCGCCATCCATATTTCAGCATAATTTTCAAAGCTTTGTCCCCTGTGTTAGTAGCTGTGTTGGGGACCGTTTCCACAGCCACCTTTAGTTTGATTGATGTGTATTACAACCTTGAATTTCATCCAAGTTTTCTCCATAATTTATGTCACCTACTTGTATAGCATTACATTGTTCATCTTGACCGTTATACTGCCGATTTATTGCGTTAAATGGCCTTCGCCAATTCCTGTTACCTTGCCTATTCTGATCTCTCTGTAAGGTCTCTTCCTTATAGGCATATCCATTTCGTGGTTTATCAATTGGCCCTGTATCTTCTTGTTTATTTATATCATCTTGTTTTCTTAGAAATTCTGTTGCTTCAAAAATGGTTTCTCCCTTCGTAATAATCCACATTTGTTGTATTGATTTTGGATATTGCTTCATCATATCAGACACTAATTGATTTCCGGGTATTTCAAAGGACAACATCTTAACTTGTGAAGTTAATTTAAAAAAATGTCCAAGCATAGTTGGTTGTGTAGATCTATTCCACTTTGCACACACTATTTCTCTCCTTATTTTATTCTGTTCCGTTTCTCCCCAATAAGTTTGCAAAAAATCATATTTAAAATCATCCAAATTCTTCCATCTAGATTTATACAATCTAACCCAGTCCTTTGCCTCGCCTTGTAGGCATTCATAGGCCAATTCTAATTCTTTCCCTTTATTTGGAACCTTCCGAAGATATGCAGTCAAATCTTCTATAAATGTAACAGGGTGACTCTTACCTTTATAAAATTTTGGTTTCTCGGTTGCTATATTCATTATATTACATGTTGCATAATCCTCTATCTTAGATGCTGTATTTTCTACAGGCTCTAATTGTACGGAAGTTACATTATCGGTGAGTTGTTGTTCCTGTGCTAAACGATTTTCTAATGTTTTGAATTTCTCTTCGATCATTCGTGTATTTCTGTTTATCAATTTGTATAACATTGAAAATTCTTTATTCCTTACACTAGAAGGCTTTGCTTTTACTAGTCTTCTGCGTTTGGGCGCTACTTCTACATCACCAGCAACATTTCTTCCCGGCATTGGCTGGTTAACATTTATATCATTTTCTGTTACTACATTCTCTGATTGTACTGGTGATTGCGCTTTCCTTTTCCTACCCCTCCTAGTTCTTTGCTCCATTTTTTTTTTTTCGTACACTTGTTACTAATTTATTTTTATTTTACTTTTATTAACTAAACTCAAGGAAGTCTCTTACGTGTTAACTTATTCAATGTGACGTTTAATTCTGTAAACAAAAAAAAATTATTCGGTTGTGTGCTTTACCTAATTTCTCAACCCCCAGATCAGAAGTCATCCAGGCCATAATGAACTCAAGATCTCTTCTGACTCTCTCCACTTCACAAGCAACAATTGTAGGCTTTCGCCCAATTTATCCTACCTATATAATCTTTATACCATCTGTTTAGCCGTAATAACCCAGTTTCGAATCCTGGTCACGGCACCAATTGTAGCTATTCCGAGGCCTACCTAATGAATCTACCCTACCTCATATACTGATCTACCTAAAGAATACGCTTCCTATTTCATATCTTTTAGTGGCACGCGTATCATCTAACAGTAGAAACCTTTTAACATGTTGTGAACGCAATAACCCAAGGACGTTTAGAGTATCAGAAATAGTGAGTTCATCAGACCTAACGGACCTTACGGGGTATGAGCAGAGGAAGTGGGCATTCACGTATTGAATGCTCAAATGACTGTAGGTGTTCGGGCTTTGAAGGTATGTATTCACGCATAGAAACTAACACATTATTTTGGAACGTGCGTTCGTGTATAGGAGTTGTCTGGTCGATCATTCAGTTGTTCGCGTATTGAATACCAAATGTCTACCGTGTTCGGGTATAGAATTTAAACCATTGGGGTTTAAGATGTGGGTTCAGCAATTGAGACGTATTAAAAGAAGTGTAATAATATTAGTACCCATACTCAACGTGTGTAAACCTAAATGTAAGCTCTTCCTCCTACTGTAGGAAGAAGAAGCCCTGTGTAATGGCACCATTCACTCCAGTTCGTGTAAAAGGGGTTAGGAGTGAATGATGGTTGAAAGCTCCTGCACGCACCTTAGTGCGCGCATGTCCCGCCTCGCCTCTACTCATTATAGGTGTCTACCACTATGGTCCTCGTCAGCGTGTTAGAGTCTACGAACGTTAAGTGCTCGCACTTCCATTACACTCACACACAAGAAGCCACATGGTCGACCACCAGTTAATTGCTCAGCCCTCGCGGACCACCCCTTGCAATGATAAGGGAATTTGTTCTTTCACATAAGTGTTCGAACTGTGGCCCAACGCAGTAGAGAAAACTAATGTCAAGTGTTTGATTTTGATTCTAACTCCCGCGACCGTCTGGTCCGCAGGCTCCAACCGACTAGAGACAGTTTTCCTCGATAGACTACATTGACTGGCGGCCGTATGAAAACCTAAATAAAAACCGAATTTCTCATGCACCGACTAGACTGACTGACTTACATTGATAAAAAAAAATTATATACATAATTTTTTTTTTTTTTTTTTTTTAAGGTCCCTATGTTGTATGTAGGCTATGTTCGTTACAATAGCTCAACCGGTTAAGGAGTGGACTGAAAACCGAAAGGTCGACGGTTCAAACCCCGCCTGTTGCACTATTGTCGTACCTACTCCTAGCACAAGCCTGACGCTTAGTTGGAGAGGAAAGGGGAATATTAGTCATTTAACATGGCTAATACTCATTTTTTTTTTTTTTTAAAGGCTACTTTTTATCCCGGAAAATCAAAGAGTTCCCACGGGATTTTTAAATACCTGAATCCACGCGGACGAAGTCGCGGGCATCATCTAGTATTATATAAGTCGTAATCATAAAGCCGTTGCTTGATATCTTAAATATCAATTCACCATCAGAAATCACCGAATCCCCACGGCTTAGGAGTTCAGTACCTTGCAGCATCAGGATTGAGGAGTTGGTATCCAACGTTTAATAATGTAGTCTTAGATGCTTGGTACGTAAAATAATATTGCACTATGCCCAGTTCCTGAATCATTATAGGTTTAGGAGTGCTTGTACCCTGCATCCTCAGTTTCATACCTTTAAATTCCTTCCTGAACTCTTGGTCGTATATCCTCCAGGCCTTGCTGTGGGCTAACACGACGTTCTTAATGCAGAGGTAACTACCCACTTCATAGTCTGTCACGCCGGCGGAGAAGGATCCTAAAGCGTAACCTGTACAATACGATAGGCTTAGTAGGTTTTACATCACACGATTTTGGATGGGTTCCAACGAGTTTTTGGGAACGGCTTCAACGGCCAAGCGAATTTTTTTTAAACCAAGATGTAGGGTTTGTAGAATCAGGGCTTATACGTAGAGTTGTTTGTTATTTATTGTTATAAATGTGATACAGTCAAGAGCACTTAAGAGCTATATACTTTGACCATGGGCAGCACAAATCGAAGCTCAGCTAGGGGCTTGGCTCTACTAGAGATCTCATAACTTTTTAACAACGAAGGCATTATGAACTTGTGAGTCTTGAAATCAAATTTACATGAAGTTTTTTTGTGAGGTATTATTTATTGGATATTTATAACACTGGTACTTAACAGGTAACAAGTTTGGCAACGTTGATATATTTCAAGAAATCAAACGACCCCGGAATAAAATCTATTCACCCGTTTAGGTTGGGGTCCCAAGGTGCTGGAATGGCGACCTCGCACCGAAAGACGCAGCGTTGGAAGACCCCCCACTAGGACTAGGTGGACGGATGACATCAGACGAGTCGCAGGGAGGTGCTGGATTCAGGCGGTGCAAGACCGTGGCGTGTGGAAGTCCCTACAAGAGACAGCATACAGACAAGACAGCAGACATGTCCAATGTTGTAACCCATTTGTTGTTTGTTGTTGCACATTTGGACTTATAGCCCTCATCACCTCACTTCCTACTACCAAATAGACCAATTACCCACTGCGCAGGTATAAGATCAGCGTTCACAACACATGGCACATACCTACAGTGCAAATGGAGAAAGGCTCATTGATAGTGATCCAGGTCTTCACACGGTCTCCGAAGAGTTGGTACAGAACCCTCGCGTAGTCGGCAAACCAGTCCGATATGAGAGGATTGGACCAGCCCCCTGAAACCAAGGAAAAAATTACACGACTTTTTTTATCTTTTTATTGGGCTTTTATACCTTAGTTACTAAGCGATCCTTTATCTGCCTCAAAAACTACAAATTTGAGAAGGAGGAGAATATCATTAGGAGAAAACCCAGTTTTATTCCATTGATATACCTCAATCAATCAATCAATCAGCCTGTTTGTGTCCACTGCTGGACATAGGCCTTCCCAAGGGCACCGCCACCACACACGATCCTCCGCCTTCCTCATCCACCCACTTCCCGCTATCTTCTTAAGGTCGTCAGTCCAGCGGGTTGGAAGTCGTCCCACACTGCATTTGCCGACACGCGGTTTCCACTCCAGACACACTCGACCACACGTCTGCCACGGTTCTGCTTCAGACATGACCTGCCCATTGCCACTTCAGCTTGCTAATCCTTTGAGCTATGTCGGTCATTTTTGTTCTTCTGCGAATTTCCTCGTTCCGGATTTTATCCCTGAGAGTGATACCCAACATAGCTCGCTCCATAGCGCGCTGAGCGACTTTTAGTTTGTGGACGCGGCCAACTGTCAGTGTCCATTGATATACTTAAAACCAATTTCAATACAATGTATGGTTTTGTTATGTTACGGTTAAAAACCAAGTTCAAATACATAAATAGTAACAGCATAGAATTTTAAATATTAATATTTATAAAAAGCGTGCGCGCTCGGGCGACTACTGTCCGCTACGGTCCCCCGTCAGTCGCCCGCAACGCGAGAGCTTTATTCCCATTTCACCTCGAGCTTTTTATTCCGTAGCCCTTTCTCTTTAGTCTCTCTAAGTGTGAGTTTAGTTTTAGTCTCTAACTCTCTATGTACTCTCTAAATCTCTAGTCCTTACCAAGATCTTGTAAGCGCTGCGGTATATCAAAATGGTGCATAGTGACCACAGGTTCGATTCCCTTCTCCAACAAACCGTTGATGAGGTTGTCGTAGTAGCGGCGGCCATCTTCGTTTATGTAGTCTGGGAACCCCGTGGGCAAAACACGTGTCCAAGATATCGAAAATCTGGAATGGAAAATGAATGAAAATCATTAGAAAAACTAAACGTCTAAACATGCCACTCAGTCGTGACATCATTCATGAAATCATTTCAAGGGTGCGCTTTCAAGGTCGTAATTCCAGCTGTTAGGACCCCAACGTCTATCGGGTTTTCGAAATGCCCTGCCCAGTGCCCATTTCATCGATATAAATGACAAGATATGCCCAAGGGAACAAAACTTTTCACGGTTTTGGAACCAAATAAATCAGCGCCACATCTTAGATACTAATGAACGACCCGTTTGAAATCCAGACGTCACTGAGGTTGCGTTGCTAAATAAACATTTTAGGACCGATGAGTCTGTGCCATTTTGCTTGTTCAATGACCCTGTCCTTACGAAGTAATATATAAGTCAATGGCCCATTTATACTTTTTTTTTCACCTGGTGTAAGATTGCAGTCAATGGCCAACTTGTATCTGAATAAATAAATTTGATTTATCGTCCAAAATGTCGAAAAAATACGACTGTAGTACGGTACCCTCGGTGTGCGAGTCTGACTCGCACTTGGCCGGTTTTTTGATTAGGTGATATTTGTGGTTGAATGCAGCCATATCTAATCACGGAACAGAAAATGTTCCGTGTACCTAATAGTAACAGCTGGCTTAAGGGGAAGCGCGCCTGCCTAGAATCTTCTAGACCAACCTGTTTACTCTTCTTTTGAAGATTGAAGGTTGGCCGGGAAATAGAAGATGAAAGAGCATTTTCTAATAGTGCCTACTAGATACCTATAGAAATCCAGTCCCAAATCCGCAGCAATCTGGATATCGTCCTTCCAGTGGTGGTAGGAGTCGCAGGCGACGTCGCCCGTGCTTCCGTCGGCGATAACGTGTGGTCGAGTGTGGGTGAGTGTGTCCCAGGCGCTCGGCGTCTTACCTGGGACAAAGACAATAATACGCGTATACTCCTGACCGAAATTTGGGTATGGCAGTCAATTTATATGGCAGCAATAGTAAATTAGAGTGAGGAAGCTCGGTTTTCATTTGATCAGCTGTCAAATATTTAGGCAAATGAAATCAAAGATACCTTTAGTCCGCGACAGGTTGAGATGGCAATCGGGGTATGAAGCGGGGAGACGCCCCGAACACCCGCACAGCGCCTGCACTCGCCCGCACCGGATTAGCGTGGGGCTGTGCGGGTGTGCGGGGTGTTCCAACCCCGATTGCGATCTCGAACTGCCGCGTACTATAGTCGTTTCATAACCTATCTAGCAACAATTAATGTTTTTTTTAATCAGGTACAAGTTAACCCTTGACTACAATCTCACCTGGTGGTAAGTCATGATGCATGCGGGCTAACCTGGAAGGGGTATTGCAGTTTTATTAAATCCATACCCCTTTGGTTTCTACACGGCATCGTACCGAAACGCTAAATCGCTTGGCGGCACGGCTTTGCCGGTAAGGTGGTAACCATCAGTCACGGCTGAAGCCTCCCACCAGACTAGACCAGAAATTTAGAAATTGTAAAATTCCAAAACCCTGCCGGGAATCGAACCCGGGACCTCCCACTAACAAGACCACAGTGCTTACCACTGCGCCAGGGTCGTAGGTAACATTTGACGTAGCAAGTTAAATGCGAAGCCTCGACGTTTTGTTATAAGTTTCCTAACTGTAGTGAACCGTGGCCTAAGGTGAAGACGTCAGCCTCCTGCTTGGGGGCAGATACCTAAGTTTGATCCCAGGCACATGCCTCTAACTTTTCGAAGTTATGTGTTTTAATCATTTAAATATCACTTCTTTTAACGGTAAAGGAAAACGTCGTGAGGAAACCTGCAAGCAAGGAAGCTCTCCATAATGTTTAAAGGTGTGTGACATCTGCCAATCTGCACTTGTCCAGTGTAGTAGACTATGGCCAAAACCCATCTCATTCGTTGAGGTAATGAGTTGAGAAAAGCAGAAGAAAAATAGTTTTAATAGTAGTTAAGTACATGGTTTATAAAACTGGCGCATAGTAGAGGTTATTAAAAAATTATGGTCGTAGGCGAGCTTTTTAATGACAACGAGTGTCTTAAATTAGGTACTATTGGCAAGTTATGCCTAATCTCTCTTAACTTAAAGGTACGCATATTAAAAGTGGAGGGGAAAACTGATGCCGGAAGGTCGTTCCATAGGTACCTATCCTAGCGGTACGGATTAGAAACAAGGAAGCAAATAGCGCCGTTCTCAATAGTGGGTCGGCGCGGCGGAGGGTTGAGAAGATGAGTAGGTAACTCACCACTGACGTTCCATGCTCCCTCGACCTGGTAAGCTGCTGTTGCGGCTCCGAACTTGAACTCCGCGGGAAACTTCAGGTCATGGGCACCATAAGCACCTTCCGTTAGAAGCCTGCACAAGTTTTACTAATATACTGCCTGCTATGGAGCAACCGCCGAGTTTCTTCCTGGGTCCCAAGGTGCTGGAATGGCGACCTCGCACCGGAAGACACAGCGTTGGAAGACAACCCCCCCCCCACTAAGTAGACGGACGACATCAGACGAGTCGCAGGTAGCCGGCGCAAGACCGTGGCGTGTGGAAGTAAGTCCCTACAAAAGACCTATGTCCAGCAGTAGGCGTCTATCGGTTGATGATGATGATGATATACTTACTACGTTGACATCATTGCTACAATAGATTGAAGATGGCTTTTAATCAATAATCTATAAACAATAAAAACAGGTAATAATATTTTTCTTCCATAAACAATCTACATAAATTATTTATAGAAACACTATTGTGTATTGATAAGTAGACGGAATGACACGCTTCATTTAAACCTTGCTGGTTTTAGGGTTCCGTAGCCAAATGGCAAAAACCGGAACCCTTATAGATTCGTCATGTCTGTCTGTCTGTCCGTCCGTATGTCATGCCACTTTTTTCCGAAACTATAAGAGCTTATACTGTTGAAACTTGGTAAGTAGATGTATTCTGTGAACGTCATTAAGATTTTCACACAATAGTAGAAAAAAAAACCAGTAAATTTTGGGGGTTCCCCATACTTAGAACTGAAACATAATTTTTTTTCATCAAACCCATACGCTGAGGTGTATCTATGGATACGTCTTCAAAAATGATATTGAGGTTTCTAATATCATTTTTTTCTAAGCTGAATAGTTTTTGCGAGAGACACTTCCAAAGTGGTAAAAAGTGTGTCCCCCCCCCCCCCCCCCCCCTGTAACTTCTAAAATAAGAGAATGATAAAACTAAAAAAAATACATGATGTAACTTCCACCGAAAATTGGTTTGAACGAGATCAGCTAGTAAGTAGTTTTTGATTTATCGTGCAAAATGTCGATAAAATACGATTGTAGTACGGAACCCTCAGTGCGCGAGTCTGATTCGCACTTGGCCGGTTTTTTGTTGACTTGCTAAACATTCTTTATGTAAATAGTAAAAAAAATAAAAATCTTGTAAATAATTGCGTGACTTTAAAATAAAATATGTAAAGTGTATCCAAGTAATGTAAATAATAATTTAAGCCTCACAAAGAACATCGGCGTGGGATTACCTGAATGTTTTAGGAAGCGTCTAGAAATGTGACCTATGCAAAACTTAGTAATTTAATTGGTTAGTTTTTATACAAAATTAGTTTTGTAAGACTTTATCGTAGATTAAATTATTAAATTAATAAATTATTATTTGATTAAATTCATATCCGGTGTTGGTTAAAATGACAAAACATTACCAGAGTTGCCACTCTAGAAAAAGTTACCTTTAAAATAGGTATTTCGTTATTATTAAGTAATAAATAAAACTGTTTATAAATCAATGCTTACAAACTATATTTATTATTGTGCTAACTATTACCCGCAGCTTCGCCCCCACGTGGCTCAAGGAAAGAATAATTATTGAGGGTTTGTTACAACAATTTTTGACGTAATAGTTGGTTTGTAATGGTTGGTTAATGGGAACAGTTTATTTGTCTGCGCTTAAACTTGCTTTACGGCTCTAGGCTCTAGTGTAACTATAATCATGCAAAAAATTACATCAATCCGTAGTTCTTTTTCGCATTTATAATATTTTGGTTAGGTATATTCCGTAAATGCATCAACTTAATTTTACCAGAACATTTCTACACAATGTCCGATACAAAACTATAGTGCATACCTAGACTTGTTAGATACCAAACCATCGCACTTACATCCGCGCTTATTTACAGTAGGTACGCTGCAGAAAATAATGTACATCAACCTTTAGAATGAGATTTCGGTTTTGTAGAGCGTTGTTTCTGTCACTCATACCTATGTGACGTTTTGTCAGTCTTAACGACAGAGGCGATGCTCTACAAAACCGCTACCTCTTTCTAAAGGTCGATGTACATTATTTTCTGCCGCGTAGGTACTGTATATTGGTGTTGAGTTTACTGGACGTCTAAAAAGTTGAATATTTTTTTTCTTTATACTTATAGAGCATTATCCAAGAGCTATTAAACAACTTATATATTGTAAGTCGTAATTAAAATAAAATTAATGGCAACACTTATTGCCATTGCCATCTTGACAAAGTCTTGACAAGTATTTATAATCGCTGTTGTTTTAAATGAGGGTTTATATTAAAAGCAGAATAAATGAAAAAGGTTTTATATCTGATTTTTAATAGAAGAATAAAAACTTTTGATTTTTAATAGATTATTGGAATGCCATCTGAACATAGAGATAGCATATGCATCTGAATAAGATAAAACCTTAAAGGATAAAACATGGTAAAAATTGGGTTAAAAGGAATTTAAATACCTACAAATTAAATAACAACTTCAAGACTTGTATTTCAGTTGTATTCGCAGTTTTTTTCCAGTTTCTAGTTTATCGTTAGTTAATCACAAGCTTCCTCTCTGATTATCTCGTGTGTTTTGGCTCTATCAAAATATCAGAGCCTTGCTCCGGATTGGTTGCATATTGCCTTTCTAGAAGAAAGAGGTAGTTACCAACTATCCGTAATTAATAGGGATCTTGGTTCCATTGTCAAATCGGAACTGTTTACGTGCATAACAACTAAACTATAATCACAGACTAGTACATCATGCTAAATACTGAAAAAGATCTTTTATAGACAATGCTAATGCCAATGGCATGTAAAGGACCATTGTTTAGTAGGTAAGTATCTTAGCTGTGCTCGTTTGCTACTCTTTGTGCGCATGCGCGTGATTCGTGCATTTGCAGTAACAAATGTCACTTGTCAGAGTCTCTGACTCACGAATTGGGCACACAACTCATAAGTGTTTTTACTTGATAATATTAATGCATCAATCTTGCATATACTACCAACCAAAGAGTATGTAACCACTACGTTACTTTCATAATCTCAAAATATAAAAATATTAATATCTTTTTTTGGATGAATCCTGAAATGAAAAATCTTTGTGATTATGTTTAAGTAATGGACCCCCTGTGGTATTAATATTTTTTCCTACATAGACGCATTCAAGGTAAAATTTTGTTTGAAGCTCGCCTTTGTTCTTTACAAATTTTTAAAACTTCAGCAGAAATATTGACTTATGTTAATTGTTAACACTAACTTACTCCCGACTTCATCCGCATGGACTACATAAATTTTAAACCCCTATTTTACCCCCTTAGGGGTTGAATTTTAAAAATCCTTTCTTAGCGGATGTCTACGTCGTAATAGCTATCTGTATGCCAAACAGCCCGATCCGTCCAGTAGTTTATGCTATCCGTTGATAGCTCAGTCAGTCTGTCAGTTAGTCAGTCAACGAGTCAGCTTTTCTTTTTATAAGTATATTTAGATATAATGATAATAAATATGTATTTACCACAAAGCGATCGCCGTCCAAGGCGTCATCTTGAAACTGTCTGATTTCAATTTATTTCAACGGATTGTATAATTTAATCATTAGTTTTATAGTAAGTACTTAGTGCTTATGGTATACAGTGTGTTATATCACAGCATGGCTACTAGACTGAACAAACTAAACCAGACTGGTAAAAAAACTGCAGCGCTGCGGCTTAAATTAATTTTTGTTTTCAGAAGCACTGCTTAGGGCTTCAAGAAATAATTGGAGAGAGGGAAGTTGGACTTAATTATTTCGTACGCCCCCGAGACAGCAGTGGCGGGAATCCACGACCGGATAAGTTTTTTTTTAAATAGAGATAGCAAGCAAACGAGCGGGCGGGTCACCTGATGTTAAGTGATTACTGCCGCCCATGAACATTTGCAGCACCGCCGATGCGTTGCCGGCCTTTTAGGAATTTGTTGGTCCGCCCCTTGAATAACCCCATGTTGTAATCTAGTGGGAACACCGCCGATGGGAGTTGTTTCCACAGTTTGCATGTGCGTGGAAAGAAGGATCTGGCGAACGGTCGAAGTGCACCAGACACCCAGGTGGTGAGGGTGAAATTCCTTACGGTGGCGCGCGGTGCGGTTGTAGAAAAATGAGGGTGGAATGAGGTCAAAAAGCTCTTCAGAGCACTCCCCATTATAAAGGCGATAGAACACGCATAGAGAGCTAACGTCTCTGCGGTGCTCCAGGCTTTCTAGCGAGCCGGTTAGTTTGGGATCGTCCACAAGTCGAACGCCCGAACTTTAGTCTATACTCATGTGACGTTAGCACAACATGGGGTAAATACGAACTACTTAGCACACACGCTGCAAATACAGGCTTTGCGAATGTGCCCATTTCCGTTCCCTATACGCATTTTCCTATCACTTCACTACCCATATTATAAATGCGAAAGTGTGTTTGTTTGTTGGTTTGGCGATTTGTTAGTTTGTTGCCTTTTCCTTCAATCACGTCGCAACGGAGCAAGGGATCGACGTGATTTTTAGGGTTCCGTACCTCAAAAGGAAAAACGGAACCCTTATAGGATCACTTTGTTGTCTGGCTGTCTGTCAAGAAACCTACAGGGTACTTCCCGTTGAGCTAGAATCATGAAATTTGGTAGGTAGGTAGATCTTATAGCTGACATTTGGGGGAAAATCTGAAAACCGTGAATTTAGGGTTAGATCACACAAAAAAAATTAAATTGTGGTCATGAACTAATAATTAGTATTTTCAACTTTCGAAGTGAGTGACTATATCAAGTGGGGTATCATATGAAAGGTCTTCACCTTTACATTCTAAACCAGATTTTTCAGCGGATCGCAGCACGAGGAGTTGCCGATCCCATGTGGTCTGTCGTCAGCGGTAAGATGGAGAGGTTCGTGAGGTTTTGAGTCGGTAGAAGTAGAATAGAATAGAATAGAATATATTTTTATTCAAGTAGACTTATTACAAGTGCTTTTGAATCAATCGTTAACTAGTTTAATTTACCACTGGTTCGGAATGCCGTTCTTACCGAGAAGAACCAGCAAGAAACTCGGCGGTTGCTCTTTTCAAGTGCTCAATTTTCAATATTATTATACCATACTGTACAAGCAATTGCAGCCCACTTTCTTATCATTTACATAGTCTTCGGCTGTATAATATGCTTTTTTTATGAGCATACTTTTAATAGATTTTTTAAACTTGTGTAAAGGCAAGTCTAAAATTCCATTCCATTGTTTAGTTGATTCCACAACAAGCTTGCCAGTTAGTCCATATGCTTCCCGTTTCCAGTGGTTGATGGATTTTCCTCACGGCAAAAAAACGAAAGGTCATCTTGATATTATCTAATACTTACTTTTGCGTTGACCCTACCACACTTTGACCGTGATTTCACCTGACGATAAGTGATAAATTATCGCAGTTTAAGATGAAAATGATTCCTTGATCTGGTCTTACGTAGCATCGTAACTAATTACTTTGGGATTAGCGGGTAATGTAAAGTTAACATGACGCCCCGGCCCCGGCCGCGTGTTACGCTTTCTGTACCTAAAGACAGAAAGAAAGAAAGAAAGAAAGAAAGAAAGAAAAAAAAACTTTTATTTTTGAAAGCTGTGTGGGCACACATTACCCACGGGTTAGGTTATCAACTTGACCTATCAGCTTGACCTCAAACAGAAGAAGCGTAGGAATAAACTGTGCCACACAGTCCAAACCTATCTATAACGACAGGTCGAGATGGCAATCGGAGACACACCCGCCCCGCACAGCTCCTGCGCCAACCCGGTGCGGGCGAGTGCGGGGCGTCCCCCCGCTTCATTTCCCCCCTGGAATTATATAGCGTATCTTCATCATCATGATCAATCCATCGCCGGCGCACTACTGAGCACGGATCTCCTCTCAGAATGAGTAGGGGTTTGGCCATAGTCTACCACGCTGGCCAGGTGCGGATTGGCAGACTTCACACACCTTTGAGAACATTATGGAGAACTCTCAAGCATGCAGGTTTCCTCACGATGTTTTCATTCACCGTTAAAGCAAGTGATATTTTAATTACTTAAAACGCACATAACTCCGAAAAGTTAGAGGTGCGTGTCCGGGATCGAACACCCGACCTCCGATTAAGAGGCGGACGTCTTAACCACTAGGCTGTCACAGGAAAATTTTGAAATTAAGGGGGAGCTCTTGCAACGCTGCGCTTTCTGGTGCGAGGGCGCTATTTTAACGGAACCCGTTGAGCTATTTAACCTGTTAACCTGATTCTAGGTTCGTCGAAATTAGGAAAAAATAAGTTTTTTTTAAAATTGGTTCAAACCGTCGAGAGTTACAGTTAAAAACGACTGGTTAGGTAAAAATGCACCAATTCAAATTAAAACATTTAATACAATGTAACTTACAAAAAAGATTTTCAAGTTAATTACATAAACTTATTTCAATTTTTATTAATTAACTAACTTAAGTTACTAACAAATAACAATAGGTACCAGTCTGGCAAAGTTGTCTATGACTACAGCTGTTCACGACAGGTCGACATGGCGACAATCATCGTATGAGGAATGCCACGCACACCTGCACAACCCTCGCGCTATCCCGCACCGGGTGCGGTGCGCTGAGAGACAGACGGACAGACAAACGGACACCGTTCAAGTACGGCACCCTTGAAATTTATTAATTAAGTAACGTTTGCGACAAGTCGAGATGGCAATCGGGATTCGGGGTATGGGCACGTCACCCGCGCTGTGCGGTGTGCGGGGCGTTCCCTAATCCCTCCTCTATTGCCATCTCGACCTGTCGCCTAAGTACTATACGACTGTCGATGTGTACAAAAATTTATCTATGAATCAGTACCCTTAATATAAAATGCGAGTGTGTTTGTTTTTTGGTTTATTGGTTTGTTGGTTTGTCCTTCAATCAGGTCGCAACGGTGCAACGGATTGACGTGATTTTTTGGGTTGGGTGGATATGCCCCATGCAATAGGCTACTTTTTATCCCGGAAAATCGAAGAGTTCTCATGGGATTTTTAAAAAACCAAATTCCACGCGGACGAAGTCGCGGGCATCGTAATACGCAAAAAAGAACTCTGACACAAATCGGAGGATTTCCGATGATTATAATTAAAGAAAAAAAAATTATAGTTCATCAGAGATCCTGGTATATTTATTTGGTATGTCAACAATACTGTGTGTTTTGATCACTTCCTTGTAATACTGCGCAGAGTCTCGCGGCGTGCGCGGCCGCTTGGGGTCGTCGAAATTCACTTCGTACAATCCGAATTTTGTCCTGAAAAAAGGAAACTTAATTGAATCCATGCTAATCCATTTTGTATACTAATATTATAAATGCGTTTTTTGCGTAAGAGACAGCGCTATACTGCTGGCAAAACGAGACAGATTTATGCCAGCAGTATAGCGCTGTCTCTTTTTCACAGGAGTGTTATAATGAAATTCAGTACAACATTAAATAAATAAATAAATAAATAAATATATCTTTATTTGCAAAAAAGGTTTGACACATAAGACTTTGACCACTGGCTCCCAAAGAAGTATAAACTGTGTCATGGGAGCCAGTGCCTTCCCTGTTACATAAGCTTTTTTAAATTTACAATAAATTATTGAGTATCTAACTATTACTTAATAATAAAATCTAAATTAAACAATAAAATAAGATAAATAAGTAAAATAAAATAGAATAAAATAAAAATTCACATGGCGTGTGTATATATGCATATGTGTGTGGGTGTATGATTGTGTGGGTTTGTGGGTGTGTGTGTGTGTGTGTGGGTGTGTGTGTAAGTAAGTGTGTATACACATTGTGTGTGTGTGTACATTATAACACTCGTTTGGATGCTTTAATGGTTATTTATCTACACCCATGCTTTAAATCCTCTATAAAAGATCCTGAAACAGTTAGTTTATTGGCAACATTAAAACACCCAATGACGTAATAACCATAATATTAATCAGACGGGTGTTATTATGTTGTACTGAATTTCATAATAACACGTCTATATTACTTTACTCTATGATAACACTCCTTTGGTTTTTTTTCCGATCTCTGCGCAAAGGGAAAAAAGAACATCGTCATTGAATGCGTCTATCGCTACCAGAACGCCGGGCCGTGTGTTTAAAATAAAAAGTAAAATATTCGAATCCCCGCCATTTTGCTTCAATATTTTTACGTGATTTTTATTGTTTTGTTTACAATAAAATGAGCGATTCAATCTTCAAAAGCACACCACCAGATATTTTAAACGCTGCAAAGGATATTTCTAACAAATTACTACCGGAAAAATCAAGAAAGCACTATGAAAAAACGTATCAAGATTTTATCAATTGGAAAATATCAAATGACAGTAAATCATTTTCTGAAGAAGTACTTTTAGTTTATTTTCAAGACCTATCAGAGAAATTTAAATCTTCATCCCTATGGACTTTCTACTCAATGCTCGCTCGCAAAAAAAGTACGCTGTAAATCACAACGTGGATATCTCAAAATATTCAAAATTAATTGCCTTGTTAAAACTAAAGGCGAAGGCTATACCGGCAAGAAATCGAAAACGTTTTCACCTGATGAAATAAATAGGTTTTTAAGTCAAGCGCCTGATCAACTATATTTAGCGATAATAGTTATTTAATAATTGCACTATACAAAATGTAAATTACTACTACAATAAATAATTGTTTTATTAATACTTAGTTTACTTATTTGTATATACCTACTCAGTAATGGATGATGTTAGGTTAGCAGTGAACAAACTGTTACAGAATCTTTTATAGAGGATTCATATTATGGGTGTAGATAAAGTCTTGTATGCAACTGTTGATAATTAGGTATTAAAACACTCAAGTGATACTATTATCTACTATATACCGACTTTCGTGTTTTAATTGTTTGTGTGTGTTTTCGTGTTTTATGTAACAGTGGCATAAATATCTATTATAACTATATAAAAATTAAATAGGTCACTCTGCACTCATAATACTAATATATGAGATAAGTTAATAATTTTAACAAAGATATAATATAGAAATAATATTTTTGTACGTACGTGTATCCATCATTCCACTCGAAGTTATCGATAAGGGTCCAGGCGGTGTACCCTGTTATATTGACCTTGTCCTCATGGATTGAGAGTAACACCTGGAAATTATGATCATATTCATGATTACACACGCACGCATACACACACACACACTACACACAAAAACACGCTCTTAGTATTCTCACTAAAAAATACTCATAATTATCTCTATTACCATAAAATAATAGCGTAATCCCTTAGTATATTACACGTTGAACGTAAATACGAAATTTTATTGAAATTTGTTTTATATTAATAAATTAGAACTGGTTTTTCTCCTAATGGTCGTGTAAAAAATGCGTATTTCGCGATCTTTCTATTAATTCACTAAAGAATATCTTTAACTTTTTATAATGTTAAAAAATGTATAAACAAATTTGTAGTTTTTGAGGCCAAACTTGATTCTTTGAACATCCGAAATGTGTCTCAACACCGCTCGCATATTGCCTTAAGTCTCACCTGTTCTAAATGATCCCTGTAATACTTGATCCTGTCATAATCCTGCAAGTTATACCCTTTGGAGGAGTAGCCGTTCTCCGTGATGATGACCTCAACGTCTCCGTACTGTTCCTTCACCCATGCCAGCTGCTTGCGCATGCCTTCAGGGTAACTCTGGAAACCAACAAATCATTTGAACGACCCATACTAACAATATAAATCTTTATCTTTACATAGTATAAAATAAAGTCGCTTCCCGCTGTCTGTATGTTTGAACGCGTAGATCTTTTAAACTACGCAACGGATAAGATAAGAGTGATTCAAGAGGAAGGTTTATAGGCATAATTTAATGTTGGTTTGTGTCACTTTATTTGAAATATGACAATATTAGAACGAAATGTCGGAAGAAATCAAGCTTCCATTGAAAATTAACAAATATTATAAGAAAAAAGTAGGATAAATTCAAAAACTACTCAACTGATTTTAAAAATTCTTTCACTTATAGAAAACTACATTATTAGCAAGTAGCATGAGCTACATTTTATTCTCAAAAAATTAGAGATCCCTAGGAAAATTGAAATAATGTGAATCAGGTCGGAAAAAAATCCTTTCATTTGAGAATTTCCGAGGCGTGCTCTGCCTAAATGGTCAAAGTTACACGAAAACAATGTATGGTGAAATTTTTTCTTTTAAAAAGTTCTATAAAAAAGTCTGCAATAGCATACATATATCTTTTAAGGTTGACTCACAATAAACGATTTTATGATTTTCAACCGACCGCACGTCACCCGCGCTCGCCCGCACCTGTTAGCGCGGGAAAAACAGGCTGTGTGGGTGTGCGGGGCGTCCCTATCCCGATTGCCATTTCGATCTGTCGCGTACTATAGCTACTTTAGTCTCTTTTAGGGACTTCTACACAACACGGTCTTGCGCCACCATTCAACGGCTGCCTGCAACTCGTTTGATGTCTTCCAGCTAGTGTAAAAAGAACTTACGTAAAACCAAACACAAGCACCCTTTTCCCAGCTCGGATCGACTTCAAATGTAACGTTCAACTCTCCAATATTTCTTAAGGGGTTAGATATACCCAAACTCTCGCCTTCCTTAAGTCTCCGGATTTTTCGCGATGTGTAGAAGTTGAAACCCAAGAAGTCATACGCTCCTGTGAAGAAACATTAATTATTAGGGTTCCGTACCCGAGGGGTGTAAACGGGACAGAAAATCAAAGCGTTCCCACGGGATTTTTAAAAACCTAGATCCACGCGTGAATTTTTTAAAAAATGGTAGTTGCTAAAAATCCCGTGGGAACTCTTTGATTTTCCGGGACAAAAAGTAGAATTCGTCCATTCCCAGGATGCAACCTATCTCTGTACCAAATTTTGTCAAAATCGTTTAAACTGATGGGCTAAGAAGACAGACAGACTTACTTTCGCTATCCATATTAATATTATAAATACGAAAGTGTGTCTGTCTGTCTGTCTGCTACCTTTTCACGGTGTATCCGTTCAACTGATTTTGACGAAACATTGTATAGAGATACTTACATCCCGGGGAAGGACATTATCCCGGAAAATAAAAAAGTTCCCACCGGGATTTTAAAAACCTTAATCCGCGGGGATCACCTAGTTATCTATAGATAACTTAGGATAACTTAGGATATTAGAAAGTATAGAAGTATGGATATTGGGACAGTCGTAATATTCTGATGAAGTTTACCTTTCGCCAATTCCTTCTCTTCATCAGTAAAAGCCGGAAGTCTCGATCGTGGGTATCCCTGGATCTCGCTGTTCTTTGCTATAACTTTCTCTATGCCCGGAGGCCAGCCGCCATCTTTAGAGAAGACCGGATGTATATGGAGACCATACTGGAAAGAAGAAAATGGCTTCCTAGTTCACACCATTTATTTTTATTTATTATTATTCTTGCATTCCAATATTGATAAATTATTAAAGATTATATATATTATTAAAATATTTTACAGCAATTTTAGTAGGGAGACGGCGCTTATTAATCGTCAAGTAGATAGTCATTAATCTTCTTCTTCCATATTATACTCACAGTCTCACACAATATTCAAATTATGTTTACACCAGGGTTGTTGCGGATGCCAATATACGGATTATTAGTTCACATCCGCGGATGCGGATGTCTGAATTAATGCGAATGTTCCGCATTTGCGGACGCGGATTCGAATATCCGTAACTACCCTGTTGGGTACCATTGTACACTTTTTGATTGGTCAATTAGCGAACGAAGATATCAACTAGGAAGCAAACACGCGCGAGGCTAGCGCCACTCTGGCCCCGCCCACTTTCTTAGCAGGTTACATGTTGCAAATATGAATTCGCATTCGTAAAAGCTCCGCATTAATTAATGCGAATGCGGATGTCTGAATTAATGCGAAAGTTCCGCATTTGCGGATGATGCGCGGGGCGTCCGCACCCCGATTGCTATCTCGACCTTTCGCGTACTATACTGGTCACTTTAATGGTGAAGGTACTCACGAAATATTCATGCCCCAGTGAAGCTATTTCCTCTTCTTCCTCGGTCGCTGGCTCCAAGTAAAACAATTGATGGGCTATACCAACGCGACCTGGTGAAGAAGATAAATTAAATAAACTCACCAATGCAATCCATACTAATCAGTACCTACTTACCCTTATTATAAATGCGAAAGTGTGTTTGTTTGTTGGTTTGTCCTTCAATCACGACGCAACGGTGCAACGCATTGACGTGATTTTTTGCATGGGTATAGATAAATACCTGGAGAGTGACATAGGCTACTTTTTATCCCTGAAAATCAAAGTGTTCCCATGGGATGTTTAAAAAACGAAATTCCACGCGGACGAAGTCGCGGGCATCTTGAAATTTCAAACCCCTATTTCACCCCCTTAGGGGTTGAATTTATTAAATTAATATTAAATTGGTTATTTAATGGCATACCTTTAAATTCCTTCCTGAACTCTTGGTCGTATATCCTCCAGGCCATGCTGTGGGCTAACACGACGTTCTTAATGCAGAGGTAACTGCCCACTTCATAGTCAGTCACGCCGGTGGAGAAGGGTTCTATAGCGTAACCTGTACAATACGATAGGCTTAGTATCAATAAAAAACCGGCCAAGTCAGGCTCGCGCAACGAGGGTTCCGTACTAAAGTCGTATTTTTTTGACATTTTGCACGATAATTCAAAAACTATGATGCATAAAAATAAATAAATATCTGTTTTAGAATGTACAAGTGAAGACCTTTCATATATCCCACTTATAAATAATATCTATCCCGGCTGTACTCACGCTCACGTGTCTAGTCGACGTTAGCCCGACTAGTTTCCCGACGTGAGTACAGCCGGGACAGATATTATTTATAATGTAAATCACTCACGGTATTTTAAACGCTAAAATACCCCACTTGATATAGTTATTCACTTCGAAAATTGAAAATACTAATTTTTAGTTCATGACAACAATTTTTTTTTGTGTGATGTTAAATACATATTCACGGTTTAAATACCTAAAGACCTATCTACCTGCCAAATTTCATGATTCTAGGTCAACGGGAAGTACCCTGTAGGTTTCTTGCCAGACAGACAGACAACAAAGTAATCCTATAAGGGTTTCGTTTTTCCTTTTGAGGCACGCAACCCTAATGTATATTTTTTAGTGGTTTTTGACCTCAATAAGCTTTAAAACAAGGCTGTTTAGATTTTTTTTTATTCAGATACAAGTTAGCTCTTGACTGCAATCTCACCTGGTGGTAAGTGATGATGCAGTCTAAGATGATAGCGGGCTAACCTGGAAGGGGTATGGCAGTTTTTTTTTTTTTTTTATTAAACCCAATACCCCTTTGGTTTCTACACGGCATCGTACCGGAACGCCAAGTCGCTTGGCGGCACGGCTTTGCCTGAAGGGTGGTAACTAGCCACGGCCGAAGCCTCCCACCAGACCAGACCAGAAATTTAGAAATTATAAAATTCCAAACCCCTGCCAGGAATCGAACCCGGGACCTCCCACTATTAAGACCACAGCGCTCACCACTGCGCCAGGGAGGTCGTCAAATTTAAATTAAATTTAAATGAACAATATAAATATATAGCACCTACCTACAGTGCAAAAGGTAAAAGGCTCATTGATAGTGATCCAGGTCTTCACACGGTCTCCGAAGAGTTGGTACAGAACCCTCGCGTAGTCGGCAAACCAGTCCGATATGAGAGGATTGGACCAGCCACCTGAAACCAACAAAACATTGCTGCTAAGTTTAAAATCTATATACTTACATATACTTAAAGTAAATCTTGGCAGACTTCATCCACCTTTGAGAACATTATGGAGAACTCTCAGGCAAGCAGGTTTCCTCACGATATGTTTTCCTTCACCGTTAAAGCAAGTGATATTTAATTCCTACTTAAAACGCACATAACTCCGAAAAGTTAGAGTTGCGTGCCCTGGATCGAAAATTATGGAGAACTCTCAGGCATGCAGGTTTCCTCACGATATGTTTTCCTTCACCGTTAAAGCAAGTGATATTTAATTACTACTTAAAACGCACATAATTCCGAAAAGTTAGAGTTGCGTGCCCGGGATCGAACCGCCGACCTCCGATTAGGAAGCGGACGTCCTAACTACTAGCTAGCTTCATAGTAGTTACTTAACGAGCTCCTTATACCTACCAAGATCTTGCAAGCGCTGCGGCATGTCCCAATGGTACATAGTGACCACAGGTTCGATTCCCTTCTCCAACAAACCGTTGATGAGGTTGTCGTAGTACTGGCGGCCATCTTCGTTTATGTAGTCTGTGAACCCCGTGGGCAAAACACGTGTCCACGATATCGAAAATCTGGAATGGAAAATCAATAGATGTCATAAAAAAACCGGCCAAGTGCGAGTCAGGCTCGCGCAACGAGGGTTCCGTATATTGTTTCATCGTATTGTTTCGACATTCTGCACGATAACTCAAAAACTATGATGCATAAAAATAAATAAAAATCTGTCTTAGAATGTACAGGTGAAAAACTTTCATATGATTGATACAGTTATCTTACTTACTTCAAAAATTGAAAATACTAATTACCTATTAGTTCATGGCCACAATTTTTTTTGTGTGGTGTAACCAAAAATTCACTGTTTTCAGATTTTTCCCCTAATGTTTGCTATAAGACCTACCTACCTGCAAAATTGCATGATTCTAGGTCAACGGGAAGTACCCTATATGTTTCTTGACAGACCGACAGGCAGACAGACAACAAAGTGATCCTATAAGGGTTCCGTTTTTCCTTTTGAGGTACGGAACCCTAAAAAAATTAAATACCTATAGAAATCCAGTCCTAAATCCGCAGCAATCTGGATATCATCCTTCCAGTGGTGGTAGGAGTCGCAGGCGACGTCGCCCGTGCTTCCGTCGGCGATAACGTGTGGTCGAGTGTGGGTGAGTGTGTCCCAGGCGCTCGGCGTCTTACCTGGGACAAAGACAATAAAATGTGGGACGCAAAGTGCGTTGACACATTGGCCCCGTGTCATATCAGGGGAGACAGTATCAAGACCGAAGAACCGCAGCAGAAATCGCTGAAAACGGCAAGCGGCGCAAGTAGGTATGCCTCTCTTAAATTGAGAGTTACATTTTTTCCGTTTGCTGTGGAGATAGGATCTCCTAGGGCCTTGGAATCTAATAAATAAATAAATAAAACGTTTATTTTTCAATCATCTAGTAATTACACACATACATGGATTTGATCTTGAACAAAATTTGCGTGCTTGTTGACATAAGCATATACAATATTAAAAATGGTACAAGATCAAGAACTGGCTATCCTAGCTAGATTTTTAGATCTGTGTTAAGGATAGCCAGCCCTCTCCCTCGGTTAACTAAAAATAAATAAAAACATGAGTGCACAAGCACAAATCAGTTATTACAGAAGGTTGCTGTTCTTTAACGTTTTTGCACTTAAATAAACGTATGATTTATGAACCTAGATAGTTGTGAAGGAAAACTATAGTGCACAGTGAGTGGTGTGTTTGCGTTTGTGTAGTGTGTCTTTGTGTGTGTTTGTGTTTGTGGTGTCTGTGTGTGTATGTGTGTAAGTGAGTGTAAATGTGTAGGGGTAAGTAAGAAAGTGAGTAAAATCTAACTGTAATTAAATAATGTTGTATAGATAAATTAAATAAATTAATAAATAAATCAAAATCTAAGTGCTAAAAGATTTTTACGACACATTTCATCGCGATTAATAGCTTCATAATATGGTGATAGGAGAGCTGGCTCATTTTTTGCGTAGGTAACGGATCCAGCGCGGAAATGCAGCCAGTATTCTTGGCACCATTCCACGCGGGCATGATTTGTATTTTGTATAGTAATTAGAGGTAAGGCTAGCTTGTGTGTTCGTGGAATTTTTATCTGATAATAACATTTATTACCTAAGCCCATATAGAATAGTTTATGCGACAATCACGAAATCCCCATACAGTACAATTTCGTGATTGTCGCACTTAAAATATGTTATTACTTAGGTACTTAAAATTATATTGTTATGTCACGTTAGTAATATAGTTTCACGAACATTAAACGGCCAAGCCATACTTTTTTACCAAGATGTAGAGTTATTTGTTATTTATGTATTTATAAATGTAGTACAGTCAAGAGCACTTCAGTACCCGTAGTACAAGATTTTACGTCTCACCAAACCAAACCAAATTCGAGAGACGAAATACTTCCGCGTTACAGTAAACTGGATCATAAACGCCTTGTTTTAAAGCTCAAGTTTGTCTACACTTCTACAGCCAGCGCTCCAAGCGGAAACATTGCGAAATTGAAATCAGTGGCATTGAATATTTGACTTCAATTCAAGGCTGTTTAGGTCCATTTTACTGTAACGCGGAAATATTTCGACTCTCGAATTTGGTTTCGTTTGGTGAGACGTAAAATCTTGTACTACGGGTACAGAGCTATATACTAGGGACTTGGGAAAGGCCCCATGGGCGGCACACATCGAAGCTCAGCTAGAGGCTTGGCTCTACTAGAGATCTCATAACTTTTTAACATTGAAACCATTGTGAACTTGTGAGTCTCTCTTGGCAACCAAATTTACATGAAATCTTTATGGTGGGATCAAGGGTGGGATTTTATTTCTTTTTGGCCGGCGCCCTAATTTATTTATATTTTTTTGGGTTCTATTTCTTGCATCTCTATTGTTGCCTCGTTTTTGTTGGTGTGCTACTTTACAGTCTTCTGGGACTTCAGGAAGTACCCTAGAGGTTTTGATGCTCATCAGCAAAGGACGAAATCGACGTAGTTATTTCAGATATCAATAGAAACCATTAAAGCTAGAGCTTAAATTTCCTGAGGATGCTTAGCCTGGCAGCTTTCTACCATCATCCGGACCGAAGCTATGACGGTTCGAAAATACTACGAAACGCTTCCCGAAAAGGTAGGTAATGCCCCGACTTTTAGTTTGGGTCGTCTTGGCAGGGGCAACCCCGTGACCCTTGATACACTCCCATGTATAGTATGCTCCTGAAAAAAGCATATTACACAACTGAAGATTATCTAAATGATAAAAGAGCGTGGATTTGACATGCAGCTCGTTCCAGCGACGCACAGGACTGCAAATACTTTTTATACATGGCATAATCCATAGTAATATTATAAATGCGAAAGTGTGTCTGTCTGTCTGTCTGTCTGCTAGCTTTTCACGGCTCAACCGTTCAACCGATTTTGACGAAATTTGGTACAGAGATAGCTTGCATCCCGGGGAAGGACATAGGCTACTTTTTATCCCGGAAAATCAAAGAGTTCCCACGGAATTTTTAAAAACCTAAATCCACGCGTACGAAGTCGCGGGCATCAGCTAGTTTTGTATAATTATCAAATATTTGGAAAGAGCAACCGCCGAGTTTCTTGCTGGTTCTTCTCGGTAGAAAAGGCATTCCGAACCAGTGGTAGATGCATCCGACGATTCAAAACTACTTGTGAAAGTTTAGTTGAATAAAAAATATTTACATTTTCATATTTTCATTTTTCATTTTACACATTCTGTGAAAAATTCAACTGTACCTCTCTTCGTCTTCGTTAGGTAGGTAGGTACTAGGTAACCATCTATTTTTGGAGAGTATTTATTACCTACTTGAGCTGTCTTATCAGGTGTTTGAACAATTTTAAATGTTTTGTAAAGTTTACCTATCTAAGACTCTAGCAACTACTGAAACGATTTTAAAACTAGGTCTTTATTTTAGCGCTTAAACTACCGTGAGTGATTTCCATTATAAATAATATCTGTCCCGGCTGTACTCACGTGATTAGTCGACGTTAGCCCGACTAGTTACGAACCCATCCGGGGTCCTTTCTTGCGATGAAGATCAGAACTGTCGCGAGACGATCGGCAGCTGTCTCCCCCCCCCCCAGCCACCCTCACAACCACGGAACAGAAAGAACAGTGGAAGTGCAATTCACCAAAATTACTATAGGAACCGCTGTCGCCAAACTCATACAAATATACCGATAGTCATATATTGCACTACAAAGAAACAAATCATTTGATTTGTCGTTTAAGTTTAGTCAAAACTAGCCTACGTCACAGATTTGGAAATAAACCCTGACGCTCTAGAAATAAGATTTATTTTGCTTTAGCGGAAGAACGTATTTACGAGCTATAGTCACACTCACGTCACACTAGATTCAATTGTCCAATTAATTCCGCTACTTGACCATAGATGGCGGTATTCTAAGTAGTAGCAATTATAAACTTAATTACTTTAAACATATGGTTGACATTTGCGTGATCGGTCGATTTTTTTTCCTCCTCAGTTAAGGCTGCACCACGTAGCTCAATGAATTACCTATCGATATCGATAGATACTCGTTATTTTGTTCATTCGCAAAAATAAAATTAAAAAAGGTAATTATAAAATTGAATAAAAGTGCTGGTATGTATGCATGCCTTTTACAAGTATGCGCAATAAATACTGCAACGTATGAAAATAGATAAATTTTATTTATTGCCCTTGAAATAAAACATATTTGTTAAGAAACTGGCGTTTCGAAAGTCTTATTTTTAATTTTAATAAATGGTGTATGCGAACATTTATGTATATATTTTTCGACTATTGCCTTCATCAAATCGGTAACGTGATTAGACGCAGGAATCTCCGAATCACTTTGTCTTTTTGAAGAACCTGGAGTGACCACATTTATCATTTTGTGGCTGAAACCAAAATTAAATTTTGAGAATAAATCCGTACTAATATTATAAATGCGAAAGTGTGTCTGTCTGTCTGTCTGTCTGCTAGCTTTTCACGGCTCAACCGATCAACCGTTTTTGATGAAATTTGGTACAGAGATAGCTTGCATCCCGGGAAAGGACATAGGAAGTTGAAAAGTTCCCACAGGATTTTTAAAAACCTAAATCCACGCGGACGAAGTCGCGGGCATCATCTAGTACCTATATAAAAATGAATAGGAGAAAAATTAATTAGTGTGTTTATGAATTAAATTTGATATTTAGTCAGTCAATCTTCATACAAAAATATAACTAAGAGGTGTGTTGTTTTGTATTATAATATCAAGTATTTTCAATACTTACTGAAAGTAATAAAATAAAACAAGGTTATTTGATTAAAAGACTTAACGATTTTCATTGATGGAAGCGCAGTAGGTTTCGTATATTATCTATATCCTTTATTTGATATTATAAAATCGACTTCTAAAAAAATGTTCAGAGCATATCATGCTTGATTTGGTTGGCATCCAATTAACTCTACCCGTTGCATCTATCCATTTCTCTTTGATGCTTGCATCTTTGGGAAACCTAAAAATATTTTAAATGAAGGTTAGAGGAACTACTGATGTCTATTTAGTGATCAATGCAACGTCTCACTCATTAATAAATTATAATTATTGCGTTACTATTTATTTATATCCTTGTATCGATATCAATCGATAAATTCAATATTCTACTTGGCCACATCACTATTTGAGTAGCGAACACGAAGCGAAGTACTTTCGGAATAGAATCAATCCAAAATAAACTTTATCTTAATTGTTTAAGGTTGATTTTGACTAACCGTTCTATTAAATATTAGTAAATTGAAATAAACTAAGATTTTATAGAAAACAATGAAAATCGTACTTACCGATGATACGAAACACCTCCATTTTTAAGATTTTTTCTCCTACTATCATTTTTACACTCCAAAACGGAACAGTAACATTGCTAGGGCAATATGAATTTGTCGCGAGACTACCAACTCCACGCGATGTTAGAACGCGACTGGGATCAGTTTTACGTAACTACGCTTAATTGTGGCACGCGTGCCACGCCTACTTAGCACTTCCACTGTTTTTTTTGTTCCGTGCTCACAACGGGCTCTACGGGCAGCGACACGCGCGGCCCGCAGTCAAAACCGCGGCGCGTGCGCGAACTGACTCCCTTGAAAAAGGACCCCGGAAGTACAGCCGGAACAGATATTATTTATAATAGGTCTTTATTGTTGTACCTTAATTGTATTAGGTAGGTACCTAGCTTGTTTTCTAAAATAATAATCTATAAGTACCTACCTACCACACATTTTATTTTATCGGTCAATCTCCTTTCTCCTTCAAATTATTTGAGATTGACGAAGTGCAATTGTACATTACGTGATCAATAAATTAAAAAAAAAAACTAATTTGGCACTGGGTAAAGCCGTATCCAAGAACGAAAAGAAGAAGAACAATAGTTTTAATTTAATAGGGTGACATGGTAAACAGTGAACCACTAAAATTTCAAACATTTGTAGATCCACCGTACGTGAATGTAGTTAAGAACTATTGGCATTAGATGAAAGGTAATTTATTAAACTTGTGTTTTGCATATCAATATCAGCACTAATTGTAATAGTTTATAGGTAATATTGTTTTATTTAAAAGATGGCGAATGGTTCACTGTGTACCAGTATATGTACACAGTGAATCGGGGGTTGAGTCGACAGTGAACCAATGTGTACACAGTGAATCATCATTTTAATTACCTACATTTGTCACATATTTAAAAATATTTATTGATATAAATGTCGTTAAACAAAACTACAGTAAAGTAATATTTAATCATTTCTTTATATATTTGTATTCTTTAGCAACAATCACATAAAATCAGTACAAAAAACAAACTAGTAGATACCTACTAATTTAACTTACAAATCTAATTAGGAATACTGACTATATAAATTAAAGCTTGGATTTTTATATTTCCACTTATTAGTATTTTCACATAAATCTTCTCATAGTTGAATATTTTAAATTACATTCTTGTGCTGCTGTGTGTATACTCATTCCGTTCTTTACAAGATCTACAGCTTTTTTCATGTCTTTTGCATCATGTCCGCCAATTTTTCGATTTTTTACTGTAGTTTGACACATTCTAAAACAAAAAGATTACTATTATTATATTAAGTATTAGATCTTCTATTAACGCCTTTTTTTGTTCATAACAATCACAGTTGAAAGTTAATGCATAAATAGTATCGGACATAATGAACAAAGTGATTGGTACACAGTGAACCATGGTTCACTGTGTACCCTACGATTTTGAGCCACTGTGTGCAGACACCACTTTCTAACCTTTAAGGTTACATAACTATTAAACATACCAAATTCAAAGGATATTTATATATCTAAGTTATTAAGGAACAATTACTTTACACATGGAAACAGTGCAATATAATGTTACTAAATATACAACGATTCTAGAAAGAAACTAAATGAAAACACGTGTACTTACTTTTTTTGGCTCCAAGGACAAAACCATACACTGTGCCACTGTTACGGGCGGGAGAGCGCCGTCGACTGGGGAGTGCGGGAGGTGGTAGAAGGCGAACTGTTTCGTGTTTGCAGTACGGTTTAGCAACGTCGCGTTTTTGAGATATGAGTGGTGGTGCACTGTGTACTACTGGGCCACTGTTTACCACCTGACCCTACTTAGTAGTTAAGTACATCTTTTCTATATCTATATAAAAATGAATCGCTGAATGTGTTGCTGATCGCAAATCTCGAGAACACCTGAACCGATTTCGCTAATTCTTTTTTCATAATAATCCTTGAAGTACGAGGATGGTTCTTATAGAGAGAAAAATTTAAAAAAATCCTGAAAAAAATCGGCTGTTAGGCGGTACGAAGTTCGCCGGGGCAGCTAGGAGTTTATAAAACTGGCGCATAGTAGGTTATTAAAATCGAGTGTGAGTTTAATAACCCGAGTCCTAGGCGAGGTTTTTAATGACAACGAGTGTTTTAAATAAAATAAAATAAAAATATTTTTATTCAATTAAACTTTTACTAGTATTTTTGAATCGTCAACTGCATCTACCACTGGTACTATTGGCAAATTATATCTAATCTCTCTTGACTTAAAGGTAAAACTGATGCCGGAAGGTCGTTCCATATATCCTAGCGGTTCGGATTAGAAACGAGGAAGCAAATAGCGCCGTTCTCAGTAGTAGGCCGGCGAGGCGGAGGGTTGAGAAGATGAGTAGGTAACTCACCACTGACGTTCCATGCTCCCTCGACCTGGTAAGCTGCTGTTGCGGCTCCGAACTTGAACCCCGCGGGAAACTTCAGGTCATGGGCACCATAAGCACCTTCCGTTAGAAGCCTGAAATCGGAATTAATTTTATCTTCTAAATATATATATATCAAAGGGAAAGGTGACTGACTGACTGACAGACTGACAGATCTATCAACGCACAGCTCAAACTACTGGATGGATCGGGCTGAAAGACATGCAGATAGCTGTTATGACGTAGGCATCTGCTAAGAAAGGATTTTTAAAAATTCAACCCCGCTGCTGCGCGCATCATTTGAGCGCTGTGGTCTTAAGAGTGGGAGGTCCCGGGTTCGATTCCTGGCAGGGGTTTGGAATTTTATAATTTCTAAATTTCTGGTCTGGTCTGGTGGGAGGCTTCGGCCGTGGCTAGTTACCACCCTACCGGCAAAGCCGTGCCGCCAAGCGACTTAGCGTTCCGGTACGATGCCGTGTAGAAACCAAAGGGGTATGGGTTTAATAAAAAAAAAAAAAAACTGCCATACCCCTTCCAGGTTAGCCCGCTATCATCTTAGACTGCATCATCACTTACCACCAGGTGAGATTGCAGTCAAGGGCTAACTTGTATCTGAATAAAATAAAAAGAACCCCTTAGAGGGTGAAATAGGGGTTTGGTATAGTCCACGCAAGTCGCGAGCATAAGCTAGTACACCATAAGCTGGACTGCATTTGCCTAGAAGTCGCAGTGCAGGCATCTAATTAAAGTTTGAATATTTTGGCTCTTTGATTCCACAAAGCTAACGCGCTATTTTATTTACTTGGGCAACACAAATTTAGGTTTTTGTTATCAGTTATCACTCACCATAAAACTTCAGCAATAAAATATGTTTAAATCAATACTTATAATAATAATAAATATAATACGTATTTACCACAAAGCGATCGCCGTCCAAGGCGTCATCTTGAAAATGCTGGATTTCAATCTATTTCAACGGGTTATACTTATAAATGAATCGTTTGTTTTTAAATAGTAGTGCATAAGGGTGTGCTCGCACTGTGGTATATCACCGCGCGGTTACTAGACTGAACAAACTATCCCAGACTGATAATAAAACCGCGCAGCGCTGCGGCTTAAATTTAATGAACGCCTCTCTTTCTTTCGCAAACTCTATCTCTCTCTTTAAATACCTACTATCACCACCCATATTATAAATGCGAAAGTGTGTGTATTGTTGGTTTATTGGTTTGTTAGTTTGTCCTTCAATCATGTCGCAACGGAGAACGGATTTACGTAGTTGCATGGGTATAGTTAAAGATCTAGAGAGTGACATACCTGCCTCGGCTTTTTATCTCGGAAAATCAAAGAGTTCCCACGGGATTTTCAAACCTAAATCCACACGGATAAAGTCGTGGGCATCTGCTGGTTTTTTTAAAATTCAGATACAAGTTAGCCCTTGACTGCAATCTCTTCAGGTGGTAAGTGATGATGCAATCTAAGATGGATGTGGGCTAACCTGAAGAGGTATGGCAGTATTTTTTAAACCCATAACCCTTTGGTTTCTACTGCGGTAATCACTTAACATCAGGTGACCCGCCTGCTCGTTTGCTCGCCATTTTTTTTAAAAAAAAGAAAAAAAACCAGGTGCAATCAGCTGCACCCTGTGCCAGTCCAAACTACCAAGTCCCAAGTACTATAGTACGCGACTATACATAGGTATCTACAGTCCGTGCAAAATGAGAACTCACGCGCCATTTTAGCTCTATAATGTGTCAACTGTCATGTCAAAAGTAATACGTAGTCTCAGAATAAGGACTATTAGAAGTAGCCCTATTGTGACACTTACTGTTAGAGCGAGATAGCTAAATGCATTTAAGCACAACGTGACAAAATGATTATGTTTTGTCCTTATCACCGTGGCCACTTTTTTTTGTTTGCCAAAATGTATTTTTACGTGAGTATTTGGCAAACAACGTGAAGTGTAGAAGGAATGACATTTCACAAGTAAGAAAATCTGCTTGAGCGAGAGGGACTGAGGGGGGCCACGCTAGTTGCAAATCTGACATATCTGTGGATTCACCTTTATAATAAGAACTAAAATCGTACTTTTGACATGACAGTTGACAAAAAACTTTAAAATTGTGCGTGAAAACTTAAAATGCATTATACTTCGCTCAACAAAAGACTATTAGATACTTAATACCTATACTAATAAGGGTTCCGTTTTTTGCCATTCGGCTACGGAAGCCTAAAAAGCGTAATTTTTTTACCTACTTTGAATAAACGTTTTGACTTTGACTTTGGTTCTGTATCTTTTTGATAACAGAATCGGATAAAAGCTAATGTAAGTATATTTTACAATCCATACTGATAAAATTGATAACATTTTGTATAACAACAAACACGAGTCATAAATGCTCGGATTAGCTATAGGCTTATCTAAAATCTATTGTTTTCACACTTAGGTACTTAAGTGTAAGTCTGTAACAGTGTCTGTCTGTCTGTTTGCTATCTTTTCATCAGTGGCGTGCACAGGAGTTCAAGCCAGGGTATGCATTTAGGTATAAACTTATTTTACGGCACGTTATAATGAAAAAATAAGCATTGATTTCTTACAATGAGGGTAAGCAGTGTGTTTATGCCTCTATGAGCTGCACGCCACTGTTTTCATGACTAAAGCGCTGAAACAATCTTGTAAAGAGCTATCATCAACTAATAATTAGTAAGTAGGTACCTATTTTCAACTTTCAAAGTAAGATTCATTATTTACCAAGTGGGGTACATCATATGAAAGGGCTTTATTTGTACATTCTAAAACAGATTTCTATTTATTTTTATGCATAGGCCACACCCGCACGTCACTCGTGCTATCCCGCACCGGGTCAGCGAGGGGGCTGTGCGGGTGCATGGGGCGTCCCCACCCACCCCGCTTGCCATATTATCGACTTGTCACGCACTATAGTATTGTAAAATAACGCGACTACCCTACGCTACCCTAGCTACACTTTTACTACGTGAAAATGCTTCATGCATGTCAGTGACTTTCTCCGCATTTCGGGCCTCATCCCTCTCTGAAATTCCTATCATAGCCATAGCCATATCTCCATAGCTCGCTGAGTACATTTTGAATTTATGGTCGAGACTGTTTCTCAGTTTCAGCACCATATGACCAGTGGCGTGCACAGGATTTGAACCTAGGGTAAGCATTAGGTAGCTAACTACCTATTTATTGACAGGTCATCATGAAAAATGAGCCCTAAGCCATTTCAACAAGGGTAAGCAGTGCTTTTATGCCTCTATGATCTGCACGCCACTGCATATGACCGAGAAGAGTGGAGACCGCGTACAGTGCGACAAGGTTATCTTGGCGCGTGGCGAAAATCGGAACTAACGTTGCCGTCAAGTGTCCCCTTTGTTCTTGTTTGAATATTCTCTAAGCCTTTGTTCTCCAAGAGCGCCCCCCTGTCAATGTCATTCAAGTGCTAAGAGAGCCTTGTGGCACTGTACCTATATCTAAGCTAGTGTGGGCCGCCCTCCAGCAAGATGGACGGACGATATTTAAAGAGGCTGGCGGGAAGTGGCTGAATGAGAAAGGCTGATGATCGGGTGTGGTGGCGCTCATTAGGGAAGGCCTATGTCCATCAGTGGATCCACATTCCACAGGCTGATAATGATGATGATGATGTTACACGGTATGGGACGGGAGTCGGGACTGTCAAGGACGATTTATGTCGCGCAACGCGATTGAAGTCGCGGGCAAAATAATCTATATAGAGTAAACAGACGTAAATAAAATATTATGTAGGTACGTACCGAGGTATGTATCTACCCAAGAACGACGTTCGTGTATCTACGGTTAAGGATAGGGCATCTTGATAAGTGTTTGTTGACTCTACGATACCACAGAATATAATATAATAGTACTAACGTATACTTTGACGGTTGACCACTTGACCGTGATGTGACCTGATAATAAGTGATAAATTATTACAGTAGATAAATGAAAAAAATCATTCCTTGATCTGTTTTTACGCAGCATAGTATAGTGCATTCAATATTAACTGGCGTGTTTCCACTTGAGACCGTCATTAACAATAACAATAGCATTAAGTCGTGGCGGGTGAATTCAAAAGTATCAACACTGGTTGGTTTGCAACAAAATATTATATAAGGTTGAATTGACTCCTTTAAAAATGAAAGGGCTTTGAGTGTTTGGTTTATTACCCCCATTAAGTATTTACGTGACATGTCGAATGTACCTTATCCTGTAGGGCAATTTCGTAAAACCTGCATCAATCATTATTACAATCTCAATTGTTATGATTGGCTGAATTTGTGCGATTCTTGTTGCAACAATGCATTGTAGCCAATGGTGAGCGAGCGTCAACCAATCAGAGGTGATTGCGATCGTGACATTGTAGCTGTCATTCTACCGCAATCGAGCAGCTGTTGTTATTGCTAATGACGGTCTCAAGTGGAAACACGCCAGTTAATATTGAATGCACTTTAACTGCCTATTATTAACTAAATAATTACTTTAGGATTAAGTAGGTGAGTAGGTAGCATGTGAAGGTTAATATGACGCCCTTGCCCCTGGCCCGGCCATGACGAAAAAGTTAAGGATGGCTTGCGTTATTTTTATTAATTGAAGATAATATTATGAAATATAATATTATAATATTAGAAATTGTGACACTTACTGTTAGAGCGAGATAGCTAAATGCATTTAAGCTCTTGTTAGAACGTGACAAGATGATTATGTTTTGTCCTTATCACCGTGGCCACTTTTTTGTTTGTCAAAATGTATTTGTACGTGAGTATTTGACAAACAACGTGAAGTGTAGAAGGAATGACATTTCACAAGTAAGAAAATCTGTTTGAGTTTTGAGCGAGAGGGACTGAGGGGGCACGCTAGTTGCAAATCTGGACATATCTGTGGACTATAGTCATGAATCTTATGTGTCCTCAAAGGCTGAAAAACAACAACACAAAATGGCAGTGACAGTGACAATTAATGACAATTTGACAATGACATTGACATACCAATTGATGACAAATCTAGCAGTGTTTCCACTTCTAGGGGTTTCGCCCTATTTTAGGATGCAACAACTCTTTTTATGTCGATAGGGATTGAGAGAATTTCAGGTGGTAATTCTATTTTGTACTACGCCCAACTTATAGACCTATATTTTTTGTATTTTTAAACGTATCAAAGAAGATAGGCTCAAAAAGTCTAGAAAAGAGCAGAAACAGCACAAGAATAGCATATTTTTAAAGATACAGAGATTAGGTGTTAATATTCATAAGAGACTCGAGGGCCTGTTTTACAACCACCAGACCAATTTTATCTAACGAAGAAATTTAGAAGTACATCTACCTACGTAGGTATAGCTTGACCAGAAAAATAAAAAACTTGCCCGGGCGCCATGTTTGAATTTGTCTAATATGCCACAACAGCTATCCTTTAAAATTAGTTCCGTTATCCACAACAGGGTGAAGTTTTTATTTTTCTGGTCTGGCCTTACCTACGCATTAAAATTTTTGACAAGCATCTTAAATAATAATAATATTGTTATGCGCCGTAAATCAAGGTAATTTAAGGCGAATTTTTACAGAAACTAAGGTAAAACTAAAATCGTACGTGGAAACACTGACAGCAAGTGAAGCATCGTGACAATGACATTTGACATTGACATGGGAATTGATGACAAATCATGGACAAATTAAAATGACAATAATTGAATTGCCAAATTAAATTAGTAAATTACAGAAAAAGTTGGTTGAAATTCATCATTTAGCGTAAAATTACCATTTTCCATTATAATTCTACCGTAAAATGCATATATACTAGAACTGAAAGTGGCACAAGCGCGTGAACAAACCTATGAATTGATGTTTGGAGTCTGTGGAGTGAATCCTCGTGTGTTGAGACTTTAGAGATGTCTAAAATGAAGAAGCTGACTGGCTCATTCCGCTATACGCAGTGGGACCCGTGCCTCATAGTGTCCCAGATAGTGGCGATGCAGTCCGTGCTGTATCTAACGCTGAGTCTGCTGATCGCTGTGATGCAGGACCTGACCACTTCCACGAGGACTTTGGACCATCTGTTTCAGTATCATGTGAGTAAATATTAGACAAAGGTCTTCGTCGTCGGCCCTGGGTTTCTTTTTCACAGACTATAAGGTTCGCTTAATATGAAATATGTAATAGGTACCTACATTATTATTACATATTTCAACATACATAATAATAATTAGTTCTCCGGTCTTCCGGTGCGAGGTTGCCATTCCAGCATCATGAGATCCCAACGTCTATCGGTTTTATGGACTTATATACCCTTCAGCTTCGCAACCCGTTAAGCTATGTCGGTTATTCTTGTTCTCCTACGGATCTCCTCATTTCTGATTCGATCACATAGATAAATTCCAAGCATATCTCTCTCCATCGCCCGCTGAGTGACTGAGCTTTCTTATCAGACCATGTCTCGGATCCATATGTCATCACTGGCAACACACACTTTTCAAAGACTTTGGTTTTCAAGCACTGAGGATTTTTGCTAGGCTATCACCACTCTAAATAATTTTAAATATATGTCAAAAATTGCAAACTGGCAGGAATCGAACCCGCATCTCCTGGGATCGCGCCCGACGCTCGGACCACTAAGCTACAGCCAGCTTACTGGCAGTGATGAAATTTGTGATATGTATGTTCACTCAGTACTAGAAATTTCCTTTAGTGCAGTTCTAGTTTAGGAATTTCCTTGAAGTGTAGGTAAAACACTATGAAAAACCGGCCAAGTGCAAGTCAGGCTCGCGCACTGAGGGTTCCGTATACTACAGTGGTATTTTTTCGACATTTTGCACGATAATTCAAAAACTATAATGCATAAAATAAATAAAAATCTGTTTTGGAATGCACAGGTAAAGCCCTTTCATATGATACCCCACTTGATATAGTTATCTCACTTCGAAAGTTGAAAATACTAATTATTAGTTCATGACCACAATTTAATTTTTTTGTGTGATCTAACCCTAAATTCACAGTTTTCAGATTTTTCCCCGAAAGTTTGCTATAAGACTTACCTACCTGCCAAATTTCATGATTCTAGGTCAACGGGAAGTATCCTGTAGGTTTCTTGACTGACAGACAGACAACAAAGTGATCCTATAATTGTTCCGTTTTTCCTTTTGAGGTATGGAACCGTAAAAATTATAAAATATCACCACTCTTATGTCATTTTCCAGGAGATCCAAGTGAAGGACAATGAAGGTAGAGCAGTCATAGTGGCGTTTGTCCTGAACGCAGTTATAGGGGCATTTGTGCTGTGGATACTGGTGGGACGGACTAAGCTGTGTTTAGATTTTAGGTCAGTATCATAGTGGCTAATGCTGTTGTACACAACCTGTTAAATTAGTTTAATATCCATTTAAATTACATTTGTTTCTTAACTACTTACTCAGTATACATATATGTATCTAATCTAAACATCTTCTAAATATATGAAAAGAAAAGATGACTGACTGACTGATCTATCAACACACAGTTCAAACTACTACATGGATTGTGCTGAAATTTGGCATGCAGATAGCTATTATGACAATATAGGCGTCAGCTAAGAAAGGATTTTTGAAAATTCAACCTCTAAGGGGGTGAAATAGGGGTTTGAAATTTATGTAGTCCACACGGACGAAGTCACCAGCATAAGCTTCTCTATACTTCCTCCATACTAATAATATAAATGCGAAAGTGTGCCTGCGTGTCTATCTGTCTGTCTGCTAGCCTTTCACGGCCCATCCGTCAAACAGATTTTGACAAAATTTGGTACCTACAGGGATAGCTTGCATCCCGGGGAAGGACATAGGCTAATTTTTATCCTGGAAAATCAAAGAGTTCCCACAGGATTTTGAAAACCTAAATCCATGCGCACGAAATCGCGGGCAACATCTAGTCTAGTAAGCAATATTAAAATGTTTTCTCACTGTCCTTGAAAGCCACATGTCATAAAAGTTAATCAACTTTTTTTCCATTTCAGTTGCACCTTCTATGGCATTCACTTACTGTTCTGCTGGGTGTACAACCACAGTTTCCCCACCACATTCTCGTGGTGGGCGCTGAACATAGCCTGTGCGAGCATCATGTGCGTCGCCGGCGAGTTCCTCTGTCTGCGTACTGAACTGCAGGCCATACCGCTGAGCAACATCGGCGCTAAAGTGGACTTATGAAAGTTAACAGTTATATTCACATAATGGTTGGACTAATCGCGCATAATGGATGGACTATTCGCGCATAACGGTTGGACTATTCACTCATAACGGGTGGACTATTCGGGTGTGTTAAACTAGTAGCCTGTGTAATATATATTATGGGTATCAACTATCAATAAATAGATCCTGGCTAACCAAGAGCAACCTAGGAAATGAAAGTTCACATTACTGTTCTGCTGGGTCAACCACAGTTTCCCCACCACGTTATCGTGGTGGGCGCCGAACATAGCCCGTGCTATATAGCAACATGTGCGTCGCCGGCGAGTTCCTCTGTCTGCGTACTGAACTGCAGGCCATACCGCTGAGCAACATCGGCGCTAAAGTGGACTTATGAAAGTTAACCGTTATATTCATATAATGGTTGGACTATTCGCGCATTATGGATGGACTATTCGCTCATAACGGGTGGACTATTTGCGCATAGTGCGTGGACTATTGTACAATGGGCTGGCTATAGAATTAAAAACGTATGATTCGACGAATAAATAATGTGCGATTCAAATGGACTGAGATTACAAACTATCAGTGAATGAACATTTTAACCTCAAGAATTTAAATTTTATTTTGCATTTTAATATTAAACATAATAGTCTAATCATATCACATATTGTATTGTATATAAAGGGTGCGGGTATTATGTCGTTAAACCATGAAATAAGCTTAAAATCATTGATCATACTACATTTGAAAGATGAATCATGCCTAGATGCATTGATTGGACTATTAGATTAAGATGTTATGAAAGTAACCTACTGAAACTGTAACAAAGCTGGTCATTATAAAATGAGGCAATCACTTTCTATTAAATTAAGTATCTTTCTGCTTCTATATCAATGTTTTTATAGTCCATTCGTTAAATGCAATCGATGGACTATTAAATTAAATGCCCTTTTTGCTTTAGTCATTTGCAATATCGGATCTGATGTTCCTTTGTCGATACCCGTATCCCTCTCGAATTTTTTATACATTTCGAAAACGAAATTCGATATTGAGTTTCTCGATAGTCGATACGTCAAAAAAAATTATAGTATTTACCTACAGAATATACGGTTTTAAAACAAGACCTTAAGGTCAATATAATCTTTTTTAAAGTATTTTGAAACTTGTGAAAACTCTCAAAGTTTTTGAGATATTGAAACTTAATTGAAGATTTTTATTTGCAGGTTTGTGAAAAAAATGCTTGGCTGTGTCCCTAAATTTATTTAAAAAAATGGGCGTGATTAAGGAATTGATAATAATTGTAATCAATTATAACAGTTTTAATAATTACTTAATACTAGTTTTCCATAATTTATTCAAATTATTTCATAAGTTAAGTACCTACCTACTTATATAAATTAAGATACTTACAGCCGCACTCAGAGTAGCTTTACCGTTACTTAAGTTTAGTTAAAACGAGACAGCTATATCTCTTACATAAATCTGTCTCGTTTTAACTCAATCTTAAGTAACGATTAGCGACTCTGAGTGCGGCTGAAAGTGGATTAATAACAAACTAAGGCTTTTGGCTTTTAAGATAACTAACGTGACACGAGCGTTAGTGTAAATCTGTAATCTATACTTTTATACTAATATACATACTAATGTTATAAAGAGGTAAAGTTTGTAAGTTTGTTTGTAGTGGGTAATCTCTGTAACTACTAAACCGATTTTAAAAATTCTTTCACCAGTAGAAAGCTACATTATTCCTGAGTGGTATAGGCTATATTTCATTTATAAAAAAAATAGAGATCCCTACGAAAATTGCAATAAGCTACTCAAACTAAGATATTCAAAATAACTCGGATGTCACGTTTTTAACTCGAAACCTTAGTACCACTCGGACCCCAGGAGTGCTAGAATTCCGAAAATGTCACCACTACACTACACAAAGTGTAAACACTACCAGTGTTTATAATGCGTAAAAAATGACTTCTCACGCACCATTTTAACTTTTTGAGTCTTTCATGTCAAAAGTACGATTTTAGTCGAACAAACTTGACATTGACTAATCTGTGTAAAGCCAGAAGAAAAAAAAGTCCTTATTTGACCTATAGAGTTAAAGTGGCGCGTGAGACGTCATTTTGTACAAGCCACACTGAACACAATCAGGCTAAAGTTTTAGTCAAAATGTCAGATTTCACTTTATAATTGTACTGATTCTGAGCGCCACTAAATTTTAGAGTAAATATTCGCATCTTATTCGTACTTACCTATGTAATGAAAAAAGAACAGACAACAAACTAAGATATGTCAATCCTCGTGATTTTAGGTGCGAGTGGTGTGATTTTCTTTTTTTTCTAACTTTTAGTGCACTCTACAAACCAGAGCATAATATGGTTTGTAGAGCGCACTACAATTTAAGGTATGATTCCGAACCACGCTGCACGCAGCAGTGCTGCCACAACAGTGCTGTCGCGGCACTACTGGTCCCCATACAATCTCTATAAGCTTATATGAGTTTATTCCGAGCTAGGCAGCAATGTCGCGGCAGCAATGTAGCGGAACATTCGGAATCATACCTTTAGTCTTTAAATTTGAAATGAATTTGCCGTCTTTTGTTAGCAATAGGTACTAAAAAGAAAAGATGCAGATACTCTAAATTTAATCATAATCGCCACCACGGTTAAATAAATTGCCTAAGTAATTATAATATTATTATTATAATTAATAATGTTTATATACGATGAAAATGATAAGATTGTAAATAAAAATCATTGAATTAATATGCTCTTGTTTTTATATTTTATTCTAATAAAGTAGGTACCTAAGCCTCCCAACCTCCTGGATATTTTGTAACCCAAGGTAGTAACATACTGAAAGTATAGCGGCTTTTATGGCTGTCTCTTATTCTTCCTTACCTCATCCCACGCTACGTGGGGTCGGCACAACATGTCTTCTTCTTCCACTCCTGTCATCCGTCAACGTATTATCCACCCCCCTTTTTCACGCAATCCATCCACCTTTTTGGTCGTCCTCCACTTTTTTCCTTTCACATGCATACTTGTAATTAATAATTAACAATCTATTCTAATCTAAATATATAAAAGGAAAAGGTGACTGACTGATCTATCTAGCGCGTTCCAGGTCACCCATACCGCGCACTTTGGCTGCGCTCAACGGGTTATTCCCGTTGAGTCACACCCCCGTGTGTAACACTGTGACACAAGGTGCCTAAAATTTCAAAACATTCCCGTTGAGTAACACTGTTACACAACGGGAATTAATTTGAACTTGTTGGCACCTTGTGTCACACCTACATAAATACATATTATTGCGCGTGTATCGAGTATTAACTGATTGTGCACATTTCCGGGATGTTATTTATTTATAAATACAACATGGCGGACATGAATTTTTTTACAAAAAATTGACATGGGTGTCGTTTTTAGGGTTTTAGAGGGTGCTGAATTTGATGATGACATTTATTCTGAAATCCAAGATGGCGGACATGAATTTTTTTACAAAAAATTGACATGGGTGTCGTTTTTAGGGTTTTAGAGGGTGCTGAATTTGATGATGACATTTATTCTGAAATCCAAGATGGCGGACATGAATTTTTTTACAAAAAATTGACATGGGTGTCGTTTTAATTAGTGTAATTGGCTTTATGGCCGTTCTAATTAAATAATAATAAATAATAAATAAATCAACGCACAGCTCAAACTACTGGACGGATCGAGCTGAAATTTGGCATGCAGATAGCTATTATGACGTAGGCATCCGCTAAGAAAGGACTTTTAAAAATTCAACCTCGTAAGGAGTAATTTAAAAGCTTGAAATTTGTGTAGTCCACGCGGACGAAGTCGCGGGAATAAGCTAGTCTGTCGATAAGTTACTTAACAGCACTATTATTTTGTCAAAACCGGTCAACAAAGGGTTCCGTATCATGGGGTGCCAGCCAGGTAACCTCCCAGTGTGCCTGGGTGTGTGCCCGGGCCGGTGCACCCCGGTAACATGGCTAACAATTTCTCTACGGGGATATTGTTGGCTATGGCAGAACGTGGCGTGTGTAAGTCCCCACAAGAGACCTATGTCCAGCAGTGGACATCTATCGGTTGATAATTATTTCAGTAGGTAGGTACTTTATTAAAACGCAGTGTTTGATTATAAAGATATATTTCAAAACAAATCAACAATAAGTATCAGCAACATAATTATAAAATTCAAATACATGGAAGTTATCACAATATTTCACAATACAGCTTAGAAGTTCTAAAGTAAAGCTATTGCTTGCATTTCACTTTTACAGCGTGCCGCTACAGTAGGTATATTTTAACTTACAAACTATTTAGGTATGTAGGTATTACTGGTATTACTTACTGGGTAGGTAGGTAGTAGGTACCTATAATACACATAATTGGGTTGTTCCCGTTGAGTCACACTCCCGTGACTAACGCTGTGACTCGATGGGAATAAAAATGCATCTTGAGTCTCAGTGTGATACAAGAGGAATTTTATTTTCCCGATGAGTCAAACCCACATATTACGTGCGTAACAAGTAGGTATAACTAAACGTGACAAATATTATCCATGAGCCACACTGACATAACACCACTTTATTTTTAACCGATTTCAAAAAGGAGATGGTTTTCAATGCTGCCCTTATTTTTCTAGATACCTGAACCTACCTACCTTTTTATATTATTAATGCCTAACCGCCTGCCCACGAACATTTTGCCGTGATAGTGGTTAAAATGGGACTGCGGTGCGGACCCTTGATTTTAGAGTTAGGTACTCGTATGTAGATAATGTAGGGTTGTTCCCATTGAGATTGTGATACAACGGGGGAAAAATTTTTATTTTCCCGATGTGTGTGTGACTGAACATGAAAAATATAATCCTTGAGTCACACTGTAACAACACTCCAATCAAGCTACACAACCCCCAAAATTGAAAACGTTTATATTTTACTCATGTTCATGGGCAGGCCTTACATACTTTCAAAGATGGAAATTCTACTCCGAGAGATCGTGGTGAATTTCGAACATGTGCTTGGATTTTGGAACGGAGCTTAGCACCAAACTTTGACAGCTACATTGAGATGGTGGCAATCACCTCTGATTGGCGGACATATTAAGTTGCAGCTTAAATTCTATTTATTGATGTTACCATTAATTTATTAATCTTAATTAATATTGGTGTTATGATATTATAATATATTTACTTATTGTACTGATATAATGTTACGGTGCTCTAGCATCTTTTATTCATGTGGTGCCTATTTTTATAGGTAATTCTAAGGTAAGTTTACAACACATATAGGTAGTATTGTCTCTATCATTTGTATGGGATTACATAACAGAGAGAGCGTTATACTAACTTATTTCCGTGGATAGGGCATAGTCGTTATTCAATTATATCTGAAGAGATTGTCTTAGTTTAATAAATTAGATTTAGCTAGATTAGATTGATAAAAGCTGAAGATCAATAGGTACTAAGACGATACCACGGACCGACTGGCTGAATATCAACTTGTAGAGAAGTAGAGGTACCATATTACAAAATTTTCTATTTTCAAGCACATGCTCAGAATTTCCCACGGTCTCTTAAGCTATTTTGATAGTGTGATATGTGGAACATTTTGCTTCCTTTTCCTGCGTGTGTAGTAGTGGGAGACCTAGCGGTGTACCTATATTGCATGCATTAAATGCTGCACTTTACTGTATACCTAGTAAATTCCATGAGAACATTGTGGAGAACTTTCAGGCATGCAGGTTTCTTCAAGATGTTTTCTTTCAAACAAGTTAAAACAAGTGATATTTAATTGCTTAAAACGCACATAACTCAGTAAAGTTAGAGGTGCCTGGGATCGAACCCCCAACCTCTATCACGCCTTCTGTCTTGGCGAATTACCTTTGCGAAAGTCCATGATGCTGGATGCAAAAGGGGTAACAAGCTATTTTATTTTACTTTAAGGTCCAAGTAAGGCAGCGTAAGAAGTGCGTTTGGACCTTAAAGTAAAATAAAATAAGCTTGTCGCATTTGTCGCTCCTTTTGTATGATGGACTTTCGCAAAGTAATGCCCACTTCTACACAACTTTCACCTACAATATTTATTGTTAATTGTTATAACTTATACGTATAGTCCGTACAAAATGACTTTTCACGCGCCATTTTAGCTCTACGAGTCAACTGTCATGTCAAAAGTACGGTTCCACCTTTAAAATAATTAGGTACCTACCAATATCGTACGTTTCACATAATTCTTTTAAAAAGAATATTAGCCATTTAAAATGGCACAACCACACATTTTTGAAACATAAAGTTAAAATGGCACGTGAGAAGTCATATTTTACGCATAATATTTTTTGACACAATGTTACAGTGCTCTAGCGTCTTTTATTCATGTGGTGCATGTCTTTTATAATTCTATAGTTATTTCACAACACTCATATAGTCATATACCTACCTACTATGTTATCTTAAACATTAAGTTATTAATATATTATTATGTTAAGTATATTATTTCATTTTAGGCGAAAAGATTCTTACAAATTATTTTGAACGAAGAATGGTTACTTAACATAGTGAAATTAAGTGAAATTTTGATTTGTAAAATAATACATTAGCTAGACAGTAAAAAAAAACCTAAAATATTTTTAGAAATTATCAAAATTTTTTCTCCAAGGTATACAATAAATAACGGTATAAAAGAAAATCAATCTTATTTCGTTGCTAGTACGGTGCATTTAAAGCATGCGAAGACTTGGATATGTTTAGTAAGGCAGAAAAGACAGTGTTTTTGCATAAAGAAAACTTTGGCTACTCACTTAGATATACTTACATATTTTGATCCTTATAAATGTAGATGCAGTACTATCATTACCCCTATTATAAATGTGAAAGTGTGTTTGTTTGTTGTATACTAAAAGACCTGGAGAGTGACATAGGCTACTTTTTATCCCGGAAAATCAAAGAGTTCCCACGGGATTTTTAAAAACCTACATCCACGCGTACGAAGTCGCGGGCATTAGCTAGTCACTTTTTTTACGCCGATGTACCTGCGCAGAAATCTTATTTTTGAATGGCGCGAAAATATCTCAGCCAATCACAGCGCGCGTCCGTCCGCTATTGGTTGTTGCCTACGCGGCATGCTTTGGACGCACGAATCAAGAGCGAGATAGCGCGAGTCTCTGTTGTTCTTGTGTTAAGAATCTTAACGTCAAGCAATAAGGTCTATAATTCATTGGTGTACATTCAGATTTAGTCGGTGTTAGGTTGCGTTTTTCTTACGCAGACGAATTTGCCGTTGTGACTTATAAAATTGGCAGTACCTAATGTATGTGAATTTGAAAAATATCGTTTGAATACGGCTTTAAATTTAATCATAAGAGTATTCGTTAGCTATTATTTTAAGCGATGTTAATGTAATAAAATGAAATATCAAAATCAGAACAATCCTAATATCTACACAATTATTACGTAAAACAATATTTACAATGAAAGATAAATAATTTTATTTAATTATTAAGATCTATCTCATAATTATGACACAATTCCAAATTAATAAATAACAAAAATGTGTGTAGTAAACTACTCAAATACGTATAGCGCGTGCCAACAAAGAATCAAATTCAAAAGATCAGCGATAATCATTCCATCCCACTTACACAGTACACCTATGTACCTGTAGTGTGAGTGAGAGGGAATCGTTAGCGCTGCTTCGTTTGATGTTGTATCTAATTATTTATTATATTATAGTATTTTTGTTCTGGTATCTTTCTCCTCTCTATTCTATTTCTCTCTGCATCGGTGATAGGTCTACATAACTCTGTCGCTCTCGCACCGAAGTTTGACCTGATACAGATCGCAATCACCTCTTACTGGTTGACACTCTCACTACTGGCTAACGACCAAAAATAATAAATTATTCAATAATACCAAGTAACAATGGACTCGCCATATTTGCTCTATCTGTCAACTGTCATTAAAAAAATACACTACGTTATTTTGTCCCTTGCCGTCATGTTGGCACCATTGCGTTTCACACAATAATAACCCTTAGATCGTCAAAAATAAGCAATAAAATCCTGACAAAGCAATGGTGCCAACATGACGGCAAGGGACACGTTATTGTGAACTTCATTCGTTCTGTCGATAAGTTACTTAGCAACGTTGTTATTTATCAAAAATGTCGTGGTATTTTTTGACCAACATAACCAATGTTTCTCATTAGGTTTTAGATCAGATTGATTAGTAATTTCGGCCGTAAGCAATATGTTGTTATATTTTGTCAAATATTATGACAATTTTTGACAAATTAACAACGTTCCTTACTTGTCGGCATATTGCAGTTTATTTGTTTATTAATTTCGGTAGTAAAATACACAGTTGCAGTGGGAATGCAATAAATTCAGCCAGCCAATTAATTATAACCAGAATCAAAATACAGACTAGGAAGACAAAGTTTCTGACTACCTAAATAATATTATGACTAATTAAGTATAACAATTACACTATTTTAAAGTATATGACCAACAATAATTAAGCAATACTAAAATTAAACTGTATTATATGCAATAAAAAGGCGTGTCAAAGTCGATTATTGTAAATAACTCTGTTCTCTGAACTATTGTTCGCGACAGGTCGAGATGGCTATCGGGGTATGAGGTGAGTCCTGTAGGGGGACGGGACGGGACGCCCCGTACACTTGCTTGCATGCCCCGTTGCTTGTAGTTTTGTGTTTGTAAAAATATGTCTCCAGTTGCCTTTTCGTCACGTGTAAAGATAAAAAAAATTCAAAAAAAAAACCGACTTCAATAACCACAAACACTAAAAAGTAAAAAATAATTTAATTTATTACCCAATATATTATGTATACAAAAGTTATTGTAGTTCTGCAGTAATATTTTTTGGAGCCGGTGCCGTTTGTGATTGGTTGGCGTCTCAAAATGGTTAGCGCCCACTGAGATTTTTGTCCCTATCATTTGTATAGGATTACGTAACAGAGAGAGCGCTTAGATACTAACTTCTTTCCGCGGATAGGGTATAGTGTGTAATATATAGAGATATTAGGGTTTGGAGCTCTCTTTTGGCATTGAAACCTAAAATAAGAAATACATATTTAAAAAGAATACTATTTGAGGTAGATCTATTTGATAATAAAAATATAATGTCTTTTCAATGAAAAAACTTCTGTATTAAAAGTTTGATAACTTAAACAAGCAAATACCACCTTTAATATCAAACTATGAAGATTCAAAATACCATTATGCCTCTTTTATTGCTGTCTTAATTTTCTAGCGCTAAATAAATAAATTATTAACATTATTTTATACTTAAAAATAAATTGCCCATTTTTTCTAGTAAGACTAGAAAAAACCACAGACGGATGCACTAACCTTAAAGTTATTTTAGTTTTGGGTGCGCTCAAAGGGTTGTTCCCGTTGAGTCACACTCCCGTGAGTAACACTGTTACTCAACGGGAAAAATTCTCTTGAGTCCCAGTGTGACACAAGAGGAATTTTATTTTCCCGATGAGTCACACTCACATATTTCATGCGTAACTGTGACTGAACGTGAAAAATATTACCTATGAGCCTTTTTTCTCCCTAGCCTCTAGCTCCATTTCGGAAGTCTGTTAAAAGTAAAGTGGCGTTATGTCACAGTGTTGCAAGATTAATATTTGTCACGTTCAGTTAATTGTAACGCACGATACATGTGAGTATGACTCATCGGGAAAATAAAATTTTTCCTGTGGACACTGTGACTCAAGAGGCATTTTTCCCCGTGGAGTCAAGCTGCGTTATTCACGGGGACTCATAGGGAAACGCGTTAGAAGTTCCGCTCCAACTGCGTGTCGCTTTTCCCTCTATATTATGCTCGTTGTCTTCGTTGAACGAAGACTGCGATCATTGAAAAATAAAAAACTTGCTTTCTTTTATAGGTATTCGATCTAGTACGCAGAATTTCGACAGTTTTTACTAAGTGCACCTGCAACCCTTTACCAATGTCACAGAACCGCAGAATTTTCCCGAATTTCCATTAGATTCGCCCTAGCCACGTATATTATTTTCTTATATACTTCATACCTAATACTTATATAAATAAGCTAAAAATATACAATGTATAAATAAAATCTCGACGGTATAATACGCTGTGGTAGTTTTTACCCGACGCGACGGCTTAAGGGTGAGTGTCCACTGAAGCGGAGCGGAGTGGAGCGGAGTGGAGATGTGTTGAGTTGACAGAGACATTGTCGGTAAATAACGTGATAACTTTATTCCGGCATCTGACAAAGCTTTGATTGGTCAATTATACAAATCTCCGCTCCGCTCCGCTTCAGTGGACAGGCACCTTAACAGAGGGTAATGTGTTTATGGCGAGCTCTCGTCATCCACTTCTTTTATAACGGAGTCTGACTCCCACCTCGCCCTTTCGGCTAGAAGCTCTTGAAGTTTCTGTTGGAGATACAGTAAATGTTGAACTTTTTAGGGTTCCGTACCTCAAAAGGAAAAAACGGAACCCTTATAGGATCACTTCGTTGTCTGTCTGTCTGTCTGTACTTCCCGTTGACCTAGAATCATGAAATTTGGCAGGTATGTAGGTCTTATAGACGACATGATCAATGACAAGTGATCATCTCGGCCTAGCAATCTAAATATATAAAAGGAAAAGGTGACTGACTGACTGACTGACTGATCTATCAACGCATAGCTCAAAATACTGGACGAATCAGGCTGAAATTTTGCATGCGGATAGCTATGATGACGTAGGCATCCGCTAAGAAAGGATTTTGAAAATTCGACTCCAAGGGGGTGAAATAGGGGTTTGAAATTCGTGTAGTCCACGCGGACGAAGTCGCGAGCAATAGCTAGTAAGAAATATGAACTGACCTCTGGCTTATCGAGAATGATAATTCTGTTCTCTATCTTAGGTGCCAGCTCACACGCGCTTTGCTCCAGGTCGTCTAGAGACGCGCGGCGGGTTAACCTGAAAAAAAATAGATTTTCAAAATATTTACGAACAGACAATTAAGCAAGAAAGCTAGGTGTTGCATTGTTATCCGGATTTGAGCTACGTTTAAAATTTCAAATCTCTAGCTCATTGGGAAGTTAGTTTACAATCGATTGCCAAATACGTTACTTCAGTCAGCATGTTATAGTCTGGCCATTCAACGAGGTAACGCAGCCAGCGTTCTGTTACGGTGGTTTAGATGATATTTTTGATTTGTAATTTTAATATTTAATTGTTATAGGTTAGATTTAAATAATAAATTGTACAGAATCTTTCAATTGAAGAATGTTATAAAAATATGATTACCTACAAGGTAAAAAAAAATGCAAAATTTGTACCGATCATTCAAACAAATAGATAAGAACACGAGCTAATATTGTCATCCAGGTCCGAGCTAAGTTTAAAATATCAAGTCTCTAGCTCATCGGGAAGTTAGTTTAAAATCTAATGCTGTTTTAACCGAACAGATAAACAAACAGACAAGAAACCAAGTTAATAAAGACGTGGTATAAAAGAGAAGGAAAGACCAAGGGCTCACCCCCAGGTGGAGCTTTGCGCTCGTCAACCCACCCCCAGGAGGAGCTTCGCGCTCGTCAACCCACCCCCCAGGTGGACCTTTGCGCTCGTCAACCCACCCCCAGGTGGAGCTTTTCGCTCGTCAACCCACACCCTGGTGACGCTGTAGGGCCAACGCAGTACGCAATCCGAATTTATATAGAAAGGTTGAGGATAGGGTGTGGTGGCGCCCACTGGGGCAGGCCTATGTCCAACAGTGGACGTCCACTGACTTGATACTAGATTACCTGTGGTGAGTGATATGCGGCTCGACGGAAACCGAAGACGCTCTTCGAAGAGGCGGTGGACCGTCCAGTTCGCTGTTGTCCAACATCTTCACCAGACTATGTCTGTAACGAACATTGTATCAATTTTAATACTATGGATGATGCCTACTAGTATAATTTTTTTTTTTTACAAAAAAAATAAAAACCGTCTTTACCGTGTTTGTACACTAATTAATAATCAGTACCCTTATTATGAATGCGAAAGTGTGTTTGTTTGTTGGTCGGTCCTTCAATCACGTCGCAACAGATTGACGTGATTTTCTGAGAGGTCGGCAAACGCATGTGGTTTCTCTGGTGCTGCAAATGTTCATGGGCGGCAGTAATCACTCAACATCAGGTGACCCGCCTGCTCGTTTTTTAAAATAAATCTCTGTCTATGACCGACTCAGACCGCTATGTTGCAACCAGTGGCGTGCACAGGACTTCAAGCCAGGGTATTCATTTAGGTATGAACTTATTTTACGGCAGGTTAAAATGAAAAATAAGCATTGACTTATTACAATGAGGGTAAGCAGTGCGTTTATGCCTCTATGAGCTGCACGCCACTGGTTGCAACGTTATGATGATGATAATATGATAGAATACCTTCGACTGAGCGTAACCAGCGACTGCCTGTGTTTGGAGGGCCGCGACTTGCCCGTTCGCACGTTGATCGCTGCGAAGTGATTCTGTATGGCCATGCCGATCTCTGGGCACATGTCGTCCGACACCTGGGGGAAAATATTACATTTCAGTATTTGACTCTTTTTTGTAGTGTCTTAATTGGGTATTTTCCTACTTTTAAATTTGATAAATATTATTACTTTATTATAAACTAGGATAAAAATAATGACGTACGCTGAAAAAAATATTAAAATCCAACAAAGATTTACAAAGTTAGCATTTTAATATTGGGGTGGGAGGGTCTTCTATCCCTTTCTCGCAAAACGAAAATTTGTATGAAACCGCACGAAGCTACTATGGTATTAGTGAGGTGTGACGTCAAAATTCTATATCGCTCTCTCTGTCTAATCAGTTTTTTTTTGTTATTTGATCGATTTAATTAGTTTTTTCAGTTTACGTCATTATTTTTATTCTAGTTTATAATAAAGTAACAAAAAAAATTGGAGTCAAATACCCAATTTGATCCTAAGGTGATGATAAACTACCAGAAAATTCACAAAAATTTTATTCGATCGATAAGTTCAATAAAAATGCATTTAAATTATGTAACCACAAATTCACGGTTTACGGTTTTTTTCCTTTAGGGCGTTTGTGCACTCATTCGGTTCGTATTCATGTTTTTTTGTAAGCAAATTCGTGTTTTTGCTTACATAAAAAAACACGAATACGAATGAGTGCACCTACCTAGTACCTACCTGCCTTTCATGATTGTAGCTCAACGGGAACGGAAGTACTTTTCTTGACAGACACGACAGACGGACAGACAACCTATAAGGGTTCCTTTTTTCTTTTAAGGTACGGGGAAGCCTAAAAAGATGCAGATAGATACTCTTTTAGTTTAGAGAAAGACATCAGAATCGATTCCACTATTCGTAATCACACCACTAGACTTAGACGGTACGGAACACAGCTATCAAACCTGATCATGACCTTATAGAAAAAGGGCACACGTGTACATAGGCCTACCCGCTCTAAAAAGGACTAGCTGAGCCGCCCCGCCTTTGCTCGAGGAGTATTTTTGAAAATCTGTCAGTGAATAGAATTTACAAAATTTTTGAAACACGCGGTCTCTTTATACATATATCACACACTGGCTTTACTCACGTGTTTAGTCGACGTTAGCCCGACTAGTTTCAAACCCATCCGGGGTTCTTTTTCTCAACAGGCAGTCTCAACCGCGACGTGTGCGCAAACTGAGTCCCTGTGAAAAAGGACGCCGGATGGGTTCGAAACTAGTCGGGCTAACGTCGACTAAACACGTGAGTAAAGCCGGTGTGTGATATATGTATAATGGAAATCACTCACGATAGTTTAAATGTTGTTTATTTTTGCTCGAAAGCCCAAATACCAATTTTGGTAGATATACTTAACTTGAAAAAGTTATATCTATCAAAATTGATTTAGGGTTCCGTACCTGCAGACAAAAAAGGAACCTTTATAGGATTCATTCGTTGTATATCTGTCTGTCGTATCTGTCAAGATCCGTCAAGAAAATCAAAATCTTTCTGTTGACCTAGAAGCATGAAATACGGTACTTGCCGTGAAGCATGAAATTTGCCAGGTAGTCGATGTCTTATAGCACAAGTAAGGGGAAAAATCTGAAAACCGTGAATTTGTGGTAACGTCACAAAAAATTGTGTCATTTCTTATACAATGGTACGGAACACTTCGTGTGCGACTCCAGGCTCGCACTTGACCGATGTTTGAAGCTAGTAAGTTAATAACTTAGCGTTATTATTATACTACGTAAACACAAACCAGTTTGTTGTCAACGGAAACCCACTTCTGCGTGCCACACGCACGTACCCAGTTTTTTGTTCTGATTGTTGTTTTATTATATTCAATTGTAAAGATTTGCTCACAATATGATTGGAATAATATTATGCAATTTTTAATTTAAGGGCCCGGTATAAAATAAATTTAAATATATAAAAGGAAAAGGTGACTGACTGACTGACTGACTGACTAAGGGGGTAATATAGAAGTTTAAAATTTGTGTAGATTTTTAAAAATTCAACCTCTAATGGGGTAAAAAAAAATTGTAGCCCACGCGGACGAAGTCGCGGGCATAAGATAGTCATCAAATAATTATTTAACGCCTTAAAAACTGTTAAAAGTTAAGTCTTTTGTTTGATTTAAAAAGGATCTACACAATTAGAAGTCACTAGCTGTCGCCCGCGACTTCGTCCGCGTGGATTTAGGTTTTTAATAATCCCACGGGAACTCTTTGGTTTTCCGGGATAAAAAGTAGCCTATGTCACTCTCCAGGTCTTTGACTATACCCATGCACAAAATCACGTCAATCCGTTCCTCCGTTGCGACGCGATTGAAGGACAAACCAACAAACCAATAAACCAACAAACAAACACACTTTCGCATTTATAATAAGGGTACTGATTAGGTGGTGTTTGTCTGCATGAAGAAGATTATTAAAACATAAAATAAATAACACTAAGAAGAGTGGTACTAAAGAGAACCTTGGGTGACACCCACCGTGACTGACGATAGCTGTTGGGAGAGATGCATTTCATCGTTACAATTTTGCTGTGCATTCTTAAGCAAATATGATTTTACCCATCTTAAAGGTTGCGAAAAATACCGTTTACTACAAAGAATTTTATAGATAGTTGACCTTGTCAAACGCCTTGAGAAAATCGGTGTGATTGATATTTGATTGTCCTTGCCTCATTAAATGATGTAATTAAATAATTACAAGTGATGGTAAATATTACACAAATATCAAGCATTTGCATTCAATCAACCTTGCGTAATATAAAATATTTTTATATTTTATGTGTATAAGGCAGAGTGTATGTATTAAGTGATAAAACATTAGCCGGATAAGAATGCATTATCTTGTGTTTATAATAATATTATAATATAATTATAGTAATTACCCCTGATCTGCAATAAAATTATTTCTTTTTTAATTTTATATTATCTTTTGCGCGCGTCAAAACAAGGAGTGATATATAAACGAGCATTAAGTCTCAAGCAGCAACCAGTCAAGTCACTCAATTACAAACATAAGGTAACAATAAAATACAAAACCGTTCATAGCATCAAAATGATCTTACAAAATAAAGTTGCTATAGTGACAGGCGCCAGCTCCGGGATTGGAGCCGCAGTGGCGATTGCGTTGAGCGCAGAAGGCGCCTCGGTGGTCATTGTTGGACGAAACCAGGCCAAGTTGGCCGCCACAGCCGCCCGCTGCACCAACGCGCTGGCTATACAAGCCGACGTCACCAACGACGACGACGCCCAGAAAATCATACACCAGACGGTCAAAAAATTTGGAAAAATAGACGTTTTAGTGAACAACGCGGGAAGTGCGAAACTTGCAAACGTTTTCGATAAAAATATAATGGCAGCGTACGATTTCACCATGAACGTAAACCTTCGTGCCGTATTCCGTATGACAAGCTTGGCTATTCCTTATTTGATGAAAACAAAAGGCAACATTGTCAATATATCCAGTGTTAGTGGGCATAACACACAGTTTACGCAATCGCTCATATCGTATTCCGTTTCCAAGGCGGCACTGAGTCATTTCGGCGCATGCCTCGCGGCGGACTTGGCACCGCATGGAGTGAGAGTGAACACGATAAGTCCGGGGCCTGTGACTACTGATTTACTAGAGAACTTCGGCATGTCTGCAAACTGGGATGCATTCAAATCTAAATCTGTTCTCGGTAAAGTATCAGAACCGCAGGAAATCGCAGATTTGGCTCTGTTCATCGCTAGCGACAAGGGAAAGTCAATAACTGGTTCAAACATATTTAGCGACAACGGTTGTATGATAAACTATTCCTAAGACGGCTATTATTTTAAAATTGTCCATTTTTACTTATTAGTCAATTAAGTAATTAAAGCATAATTTATTTCTTATTACTTATTTCTTATTAAAAGAAAAGTAGATCAATCATGTATTGTATATTTCAGTTCATTCATTTACAAATTACTAAACTGGTAGGTACCTAAACCTAGTTTTGATAAATGAGGTAGGCTTTAGGTGTTCTTAGCTTTGTCTTAGCATCCCGGGTATTGTAAAGTATAATTACTTATGACAAATCCAGTGTGGCTGGTATAAAAAAAAATAAGACAAACAAAAAAACAGATGAGTGGATTGAGTTTGGTATCAAATGAAAGATATCTTATTCCTTATTGTGAAGTTTTCAAAAATATATAGATGATGTATATATACTAGATCAAGTCCACAACTTCGACCGCGTAGATTCAGGTTTTAAAAATTCTGTGATATTTTTCAGGATAAAAATGACTTCGTCCACATGGATTTTAGTTTTTTTTTATTCCGTGGGAACTAATTGATTTTTGGAATATAAAGTAGCTTATGCCCGTCTCTGGCATGCAAGCTATTATGGCCAAATGTCGTTAAAATTGGTTAAAAGATGTGCCATGCAAACACACTTTCACATTTTATAATAATATTAGCATGGATATATCTTAACAAAATATAAACTGTCCGTCTTCGGTGAAGTTTTTAACAGGCGTTATCAGGTTTTACTTTTAAAATGAATAAAATAAAAAAGAATGGTAATAAAGAGAACCTTGTGTGACACCCGGAGTGTTTGACAAAATATGTTGGATTATACGCCTTTTATCGTCATTAATTTTGGTATGCATTCTTAATCAAGCAAATAAGATAATACCCATCTTAAAATGTTGCTACAAATACCGTTTGCTACAAAGAATTTTATAGGTAGTTGACAATTGTCAAACGCTTTGGGAAAATCTGTGTGATTGGTATTAAATTGTCCTTACCTGTTGAATGTTGTAAATTAATACAAAAGATGAATAAGATGATAAATGTTGTAAATTATTACAAAAGATGGTAAATATTACATAAATATCAAGTAATTGCATATAATTAACCTTACATAACGTAAAACAATTTCATATGGCTGATTGTATGCATTAAATGATAACAACATTATGTCGAATAAAAATTGCATTATCTTGTACTTATTTATAACGTTAAGATACTGGTTTATTATCTTTATCTCAAGCAGTATAGTTTGAAGCAGCAACCAGTAAAGTCGTTCGATTGGAAACAGAAGATAATAAATTACAAAATAATACTTCGCACCAAAATGAGCTTCCAAGATAAAGTGGCTATAGTGACAGGCGCCAGCTCCGGGATCGGAGCCGCAGTGGCGATTGCGTTGAGCGCAGAAGGCGCCTCGGTGGCCATTGTTGGACGAAACCAGGCCAAGTTGGCCACCACAGCCGCCCGCTGCACCAACGCGCTGGCCATACAAGCCGACGTCACCAACGACGACGACGCCCACAGAATTATACACCAGACGGTCGAAAATTTTGGAACAATAGACATTTTAGTAAACAGCGCGGGTCAGCTAGTTAACCTGAAATGTGATACTCATATAGGTAAACTCAACAAGATCCTATCATGATATGTTTAGGAATTACAAGATGTATCTACTAGGTACTTCTCAACTAAAACTTATCAGGTGAGTAATTAAAGATTTATTGAAATTATTTTACCTGAGTGAACCCAAGCTAAGTCAGTTAGGTGTTAGTTACCTATACAAAAGCAAGTACCTTCTTATGCAGGTAATAGGAGTCTTTCAAGCAGGTATCTACTGAGTTGAAAATAAAGAAGTACTACTCAAGTAGGTACTTAGTTCAATAGTAGGGGTATGTAGGTAAGTATAAGACACAACTAAATGTAAAATCTGTTAATTTAGCCTACTTATTTAAATGTTAATATAAATAAACCTTTATATGAACTCATTAAGATTTTAAAACTTAAACTTTATTATAAGTACTCTACCACCGCACTTATTCTGCTTTATATTTGATATGTTCAGCAATAAGTATTAGGTAGGTAGTAGGAATTAGTCTCTCATCTAAATTGACTGTTGTTGATAATGATAACCAAGCATCAAGTTTTGCCTTGGCATACCTAATTGGCAAAGATTTTGTTCACAGCAAAATTTAGGTACCTACCTATGTTACTTTTTGCATCAAACGTGATTGGGCACTCCGCCAGGATAGTTAGATGTCTGATACTCAGACAACGAAGTAGGCCACCAACCTATTTTTTTTTTGCGAATCAACGACGAGCCAGAGAAACCACGTATACTTCCATTTTATAAAGTAAAATTAAATTAAAACACTTAAATGACACTTTTTTTATCTTAAATAAAACAATTCTAAACTGAAATAAAAATACTTCTTTCAAAACACGCCCATTTTGCCATATAAGCAGACTCTTTAAATTTAGTGGGCACCTCGCGAAGGCCTTTCTAATTTTAGAGAATTTTGGGTTGACGTTTCTTAATTTAGACATTTAGTGCGTGCAACAGAATAACTTTTGCTCTTTAAAATCTAAATTGAATAGTTTAGTGCTGTCAAATTCAATTTTAGGTTAGACCTGTCATTTAAGTGTGTTTTTAGAATAGCACATCTCTCTAAGTCTAATATTAGACATTTTAAAATTAGAAAAACGCCTAGAGAATCGGCCCCAATTGTGGGTCTATTATTACCTTATCTATTATTATCATATTAACTCGGACATTATACTCGTTTCAAGCAGCAACGAGTCAAGACGCTCGATTGAAAACAAAATATAATAAATTACATAATAATACTTATCAGCTGAGATGTGATGCATCACAATGAGCTTCCAAGATAAAGTGGCTATAGTGACAGGCGCCAGCTCCGGGATCGGAGCCGCAGTGGCGATTGCGTTGAGCGCAGAAGGCGCCTCGGTGGCCATTGTTGGACGAAACCAGGCCAAGTTGGCTGCCACAGCCGCCCGCTGCACCAACACGCTGGCCATACAAGCCGACGTCACCAACGATGACGACACCCAGAAAATTATACACCAGACGGTCGAAAAATTTGGAAAAATCGACGTTTTAGTGAACAACGCGGGAAGTGCGAAGCTTGCAAACGTTTTCGATAAAAATATAATGGCAGCGTACGATTTCACCATGAACGTAAACCTTCGTGCCGTGTTCCGTATAACAAGCTTGGCTATTCCTTATTTGATGAAAACAAAAGGCAACATTGTTAATATATCCAGTGTTAGTGGGCATAACACACAGTTTACGCAATCGCTCATATCGTATTCCGTTTCCAAGGCGGCACTGAGTCATTTCGGCGCATGCCTCGCGGTGGACTTGGCACCGCATGGAGTGAGAGTGAACACGATAAGTCCGGGGCCTGTGACTACTGATTAACTAGAGAACTTCGGCATGTCTGCAAACTGGGATGACTTCAAATCTAAATCTGTTCTCGGTAAAGTATCAGAACCGCAGGAAATCGCAGATTTGGCTCTGTTCATCGCTAGCGACAAGGGAAAGTCCATAACTGGTTCAAACATATTTAGCGACAACGGTTGTATGATAAACTATTCCTAAGACGGCTATTATTTTATACTTGTCCATTTTTACTTATTAGTCAATTAAGTAATTAAAGCATAATTTATTTCTTATTACTTATTTCTTATTAAAAGAAAAGTAGATCAATCATGTATTGTATATTTCAGTTCATTCCTTTTCAAATTACTAAACTGGTAGGTACCTAAACCTAGTTTTGATAAATGAGATAGGCTTTAGGTGTCCTTAGCTTTGTCTTAGCATCCCGGGTATTGTAAAGTATAATTACTTATGACAAATCCAGTGTGGCTGGTATAAAATAAGACAAACAAAAAAACAGATGAGTGGATTGAGTTTGGTATCAAATGAAAGATATCTTATTCCTTATTGTGAAGTTTTCAAAAATATATAGATGATGTATATGTAGGTACTAGCATGTCCGCAACTTTGACCGCGTAGGTTCAGGTTTTAAAAATTCTGTGATATTTTTCAGAATAAAAATGACTTCATCCACATGGATTTTAGTTTTTTTTAAATCCGTGGGAACTGATTGATTTTCGGAATATAAAGTATGCCTATGTCCGTCTCTGCGATGCAAGCTATTTATGAGCCAAATGTCGTTAAAATTGGTTAAAAAGATGTGCCATGCAAACACACTTTCACATTTTATAATATTAGCATGGATATATCTTAACAAAATATAAACTGTCCGTCTTCGGTGAAGTTTTTAACAGGCGTTATCGGGTTTTACTTTTAAAATGAATAAAATAAAAAGAGTGTCACACAAGGTTCTCTTTAGTAATAAAGAGAACCTTGTGTGACACCCGGCGTATATGACAAAAGCTGTCAGAATACACGCCTTTTATCGTCACTAATTTTGGTATGCATTCTTAATCAAGCAAATAAGATAATACCCATCTTCAAGGCATTCCGAACCAGTGGTAGATGCATCCGACTATTCGTAAGTACTTGTAAAAGTTTATACGAATAAAAAAGATTTTTATTTTATTTTATTTTTTTATCTTAAAAGGTTGCTACAAATACCGTTTGCTACAAAGAATTTTATAGGTAGGTATTCTTAGTTGACCTTGTCAAACGCTTTGGGAAAATCTGTGTGATTGGTATTAAATTGTCCTACCTGTTAAATGATGTAAATCCATACTTCCTTACTAATATTATAAATGCGAAAGTGTGTCTGTCTGTCTGTCTGCTAGCTTTTCACGGCTCAACCGTTTAACTGATTTTGACGAAATTTGGTACGGAGGTAGCTTGCAACCCGGGGAAGGACATAGGCTACTTTTTATCCCGGAAAATTTAGAAGTTCCCACAGGATTTTTAAAAACCTAAATCCACACGCACGAAGTCGCGGGCATCAGCTAGTTGTAAATAAATTATTACAAAAGATGGTAAATATTACACAAATATCAAGTAATTGCATACAATCAATCTTATATAACGTAAAACAATTTCATATGTCTGATTGTATGCATTAAATGATAAAACATTGTCGGATAAAAAATTGCATTATCTTGTACCTACCTATTTATAACGTTAAGATACTGGTTTATTATCTTTAGTTTAAACAGTATATTAGTTTTAAGCAGCAACCAGTAAAGTCGTTCGATTGGAAACAGAAGATAATAAATTACAAAATAATACATCGCACCAAAATGAGCTTCCAAGATAAAGTGGCTATAGTGACAGGCGCCAGCTCCGGGATCGGAGCCGCAGTGGCGATTGCGTTAAGCGCAGAAGGCGCCTCGGTGGCCATTGTTGGACGAAACCAAGCCAATTTGGCCACCACAGCCGCCCGCTGCACCAACGCGCTGGCCATACAAGCCGACGTCACCAAAGATGACGACGCCCAAAGAATTATACACCAGACGGTCGAAAAATTTGGAACAATAGACGTTTTAGTGAACAACGCGGGAAGTGCCAAGCTTGCAAGCGTTTTCGATGAAAATATTATGGCAGCGTATGATTTCACCATGAACGTAAATCTTCGTGCCGTATTCCGTATAACAAGCTTGGCTATTCCTTATTTGATGAAAACAAAAGGCAACATTGTAAATATATCCAGTGTTAGTGGGCATAACACACAGTTTACGCAATCGCTCATATCCTATTCTGTTTCTAAGGCGGGACTGAGTCATTTCGGCGCATGCCTCGCGTCAGACTTGGCACCGCATGGAGTGAGAGTGAACACGATAATTCCGGGGCCTGTGAATACTGATATACTACAGAACAGCGGCTTTTCTGCAAAATGGGATGAGTTCAAATCGAATACTGCTCTCGGTAAAGTATCAGAACCGCAGGAAATCGCAGATTTGGTTCTGTTCGTCGCTAGCGACCAGGGAAAGTCCATCACTGGTTCAAACATATTTTGCGACAACGGTTGTATGATAAAGGGGCCCTAAAGACGCCTCTTATTTCATAGTTGTCCATTTTTATTTATTAACTAATTAAATAAAGTACAACTTATTCCTTATTAGATACTGGACTAAAAGAAAAGTATCAAGTTTATCAATCATGTGTTTATTTGTTCACTGCTTCCCTTATAAATAAATCCTAAAATAATATAAAACTTCTTGATACGCCTTACTCACAACCTTGAATGGGAAGCTGGAAGAAATCTCTGTTTAGAGATAAGCATTTCCAATGTAACTTAATTTATTATTACTTTGTAACTACAATTTTGGTACATGAAAAATAAAAATAAATAAATAAATAATCCTAAATGGTTATTCATTATTAATAAAAAATGAGGTCGGTGTTTTAAAGTGTAGTAAAATTTAAATAACGCCATGATAAATCCAATATGGCGGATATGATGATATAAGCTTCAGATGAATCGTGTCAATTAATAAAAGGTATCATTGTATTATTTTCGAAAATATATTATTTGCTAGATGATGTTCGCAACTTCGTCCCCGTGAATTTAGGTTTTTAAAAGTTCTGCGATAACTCTTTGATTTTCCAAGATAAAGTGCGTTCAGTGATGCAAGCTATCCCTGTACCCAATAGATAAGACTCGCGACTTCTGGTAATTTTTTTTTTTTTAATTCGTAGGAACTCTTTGATTTTCCGAGATAAAAGCAGTCCTTGCCGGTATTCCGGAATACAAGCTATATTTGTACCAAATATTTGAGACCCGTGATCTTTATATCCGTAATTTATATCCGGGATATAAATTAGTATGCCCGTCTCTGGGATGCAAGCTCTTCACAAACCGAACTCCGTCAAAATTGTTTGAACACATGGATCATGAAAAGGTAACCGACAAATAGACAGACAGACACTTTTTCGCATTTTACAATATGCATGGACTCATATAATATCATAAAGACTGTCCATCTTTGGTGAAGTTTTTAACAGGCGTTATCGGATTTCAGTTTCAACATTAATAAAATAAATAAGAAGGTAACAAAAAGAACCTTGTGTCACACCCAGCGTGTTTCACAATGCATGCTGTTGGGATACATGCATTTTATCTTTACTAATTTGGTTGTGTATTTTTAAGCAAATAAGATATTGGGGCTAATTCTGAGCACATCCTAATTTTAGAGTATTCGCATGCTTTTCTTACTAATGTAATATGAAAAGGACAGACACAGTTTGACAGTTTTAAATTTAATTTTAAGATCGTAAAACCCGTGATTTTAGCACGCACTCGCGAACCTACTGTTTAAATTTGTATTGTGCACTAAAATTTAGAGTCTTTAAATGTGAAAGTCATGTTCCGTTCCTTTTTTAGCATTAGTAAAAAGAAAAGGATGCAGATACTCTAAATTTAGTTTAGAGTAAGACAAAGGAATCGGTGCCAATACCCATCGTAAAAGGTTGCGACAAAAACCGTTTGCTGCAAATAATTTTATAGGTAGGTATCCTTAGTTGACCTTGTCAAACGCCTTGGGAAAATCAGTGTGAATGGTATTTAAGTAATTGTCCTTGCCTATAAAATTATGTAGGTATATAAATTAAAAATAGTGATAAATAAGTCTTCTACTAAATAAATGTCCTTGCCTGCAACCTGCTTTATAATTTATAATAATACTAGCTGATTCGCCCGGCTTTTCTAGGGTATTTGATGTACTATATACGTATAGTAAAAGTAGCTTAAGTTACTCCTTCTAACATCAGCTATCTGCTAGTGAAAGTTCCGTCAAAATAAGTCCAACTATTTTAAAGATTAGCCGAAACCAACAGACAGACAAAATATTAGAAATTGTTTTTTGTTATAATTATATTAATAATAGGTATGGTACTTATACCTATTATACACTTTCAGATACATTTAGTAAAAAGCTGTTATTTTGATATTACAAACAGACAGAGGCACTACATTTCTATTTATTTGTATATAAAATTCAATGATAAAAACATTAAGTCGAACAAAAAATGCATTATAAGTTATTACCTTATCTATTATATCATATTAACTCGGACATTATATTAGTCCCAAGCAGCAACCAGTCAAGACGCTCGATTGTAAACAAAATATAATAAACTGACAAAATGAGCTTCCAAGATAAAGTGGCTATAGTGACAGGCGCCAGCTCCGGGATCGGAGCCGCAGTGGCGATTGCGTTGAGCGCAGAAGGCGCCTCGGTGGCCATTGTTGGACGAAACCAGGCCAAGTTGGCCACCACAGCCGCCCGCTGCACCAACGCGCTGGCCATACAAGCCGACGTCACCAACGACGACGACGCCCACAGAATTATACACCAGACGGTCGAAAAATTTGGCAAAATAGACGTATTAGTGAACAACGCGGGAAATGCGAAGTATGCAAGCGTTTTCGACGAAAATATTATGGCAGCGTACGATTTCACCATGAACGTAAACCTTCGTGCCGTATTCCGTATGACAAGCTTGGCTATTCCTTATTTGATGAAAACAAAAGGCAACATTGTTAATATGTCCAGTATCAGTGGGCATAGCACACAATTAGCTCCACAATCGATAACGTATTCCGTTTCCAAGGCAGGACTAAGTCACTTCAGCGCATGCCTCGCGGCAGACCTGGCCCCTCATGGAGTGAGAGTGAATACCATATGTCCAGGGCATACAGTAACTGATCTATTAGAAAACAGCGGATTTTTTGGAAGCTGGGATGACTTCAAAGCGGATACAGCTCTCGGTAAGGTGGCGGAAGCTCAGGAAATTGCATATTTGGTTCTGTTTATCGCTAGTGATAAAGCGAAGTCCATGACTGGGTCAAACTATTTTTGCGATAACGGCTTTATGATAAAGCGCCACTAGAAGGTCGTTATTTTGTGTTTGACTATGTTTTTAGAGTTCCGTACCTCCAAATGAAAACTGAACTGAACTGAAAGCGCAGATATCGTCAATTATAATTATAATATTTATCTTTAGATACAAAATATTATCTATAACAAATGCACTTGTGGCAAATAAATTAAATACTTAACATTCTTAGTAAGTTTTTTTTTAATAATTCTTATTAAAGTTGCTATAAACACAACATGTTTTCAAAAAACATTCGAAATTCAATTCGAAAATATTTTCAAAAACATCCGTTATTCAATTAGAAAACATAGTTACATTTGTGATTAGCTGGTAACTGAAAATGGTAAGCGCCCACTGTGATTTTTGTCTCTATCATTTGTATGGGATTACGTAACAGAGATACCTACGATGCGAGTGCGAGCTCGCGCAGGTATTGTTTCAGGCGCTCGTGTAGGTAATGTGTACGGATGTGTGCACTCACATTAATGCAGATGGCAAACGCGGGAGGCGTCTTTAAAATGCTATTGCGATGCGTCTCACGGTTAAATTCAGGGACGACTATGTGATTGGCGCGGACTATACAAAATAAGAGACTCACCAACTCCGGACACTGGCGTAGCATTGTGAACCCGTCGTTGCCAGAATGTAGGTACTGCTTGATCGCCAGCCGGTCCTTTTGCAAGTACTCGCCCCCTAGTGTGTAGGCTCGACCGTACCAAAAGGAGATCTCAAACCGAGCGGTTGTCTTTGCTCAGTAGCGCTAGCTCTGGTATATAGTGTGTTAGCTATGGCTGGGCCGACGGTTGTGTCTTGAAACTTCTATATAATATAGTGCAGATTGCAGAAAACTCTGTTAGTGCGATTCAGATTTGCGTGTTCTACTTTCACTTCCGATGATGGTACCCGTGCTGCCATCTAGTGAGAGCGACGCGAGTAGTCAAGGCTTCGGTTCGGTATCCAATGCTGATCGGTTTCTTCGTACGAATGAGAAGCGCCATCTGCTTGTATTGTGGTGACCACCACAAGAGTATAAAGATCAGACTATAGTACAAAATAAGACACTCACCAACACCGGACACTGGCGTAGCATTGTGAACCCGTCGTTGCCAGAATGTAGGTACTGCTTGATCGCCAGCCGGTACTTCTGGTCCTTTAGCAAGTACTCGTCCCCTATTTTGATGACTTGCTGCGCAACCCTCTCGCCTGGGGGTTTGCTGGGGTCGAAAGCGAACGATACGCCAGCTACCTGGAGAAAAGAATCTAATAAGATTTTTCGTAGAAATATGTAGTTATTGGTGTCACAAGGGTCCAAAGTGGTATTTTGTTGAACGAGGGCGTTGTTTTGAATTCAGAGCGAAGCGAAGGATTCCAAAGTAGAATCTTCAGCGCAGCGAAGGGATCCTAAAGCAGAATCCTGAGCGTAGCGAGGAATTCAATATACGCCGCCCGAGAAAAATATTTTGTCCCCTAATGACTCACACTATTTTTCTTTTTTTTGGGAAAAGGTAACTGACTGACTGATCTATCAACGCACAGCTCAAGCTACTGGACGGATCGGGCTGAAATTTGGCATGCAGCTATTATGACATAGGCATCCATCTGCTAAGGATTTTTGAAAACTCAACCCCTAAGGGGGTGAAATAGGGATTTGAAATTTGTGTAGTCCACGCGGACGAAGACGCGGGAATAAGCTAGTAGACATTATACTGAAAGTTTAAATAAAACACAATCGTGAAAAAATTTAACATTTATACATATGAGCTACATTTTGACAGTTCATAAAAGATCTTAGTCCATAGAAGATATAAAATCAGAAGAGAGAAAGCTCAGACTTCCATAGTTTTTCGAATAGGTTTGATGAAATTAATTTTTCGTACAAAACCTTCAATGGATTAAAAACAAAATGTCAAATGAGCTCGGTGTCTATCAATCAGTGTTAATCACTAAGTTAGCAATTTTATTTTTTAGGAATTGATAACTAGAGGGCCTGCCAAAATTTGTAAAAATCCACGTCTTGAGTTTGCTAACCATTTTAAATTATCGATTTAACTAAAAAAGTACGTCACATTACGTCAAACGTTTATGACGTCACATCTGTGTATTTCATACAAGCTCCCGTAGGTACTAAGCGAGGGTTTTGACGTTTTATCAAAAGACGCTGATTTGACTATATCCTGTAAAAGCTTACCTGAGGAAACCTGCCCTCCAAACTGGGATACTTGGAGACTGCGTTCTCCAGGACCTTGATGACGGTTTCCCCACTCGCTTCCACCACCACGATGGGGTCCCGCATGGGGATTATCGTCGACAGGTCACGTAGGGTGAAGTCTCCCGCAGGGTGTACCTTGGGGTCATAAGAATTTGGTATTTCATCATCATGATCAACCCATCACCGGCTCAATACAAAGCACGGGTCTCCTCTCAGAGTGAGAAGGGTTTTGGCCATAGTCTACCACGCTGGCCACGTGCGGATTGGTAGACTTCACACACCTTTGAGAACATTATGGAGAACTCTCAGTTACGCAGGTTTCCTCACGATGTTTTCCTTCACTGTTAAAGCAAGTGATATTTAATTAATTAAAACGCACATAGCTCCGAAAAGTTAGAGGTGCGTGCCCAGGATCGAACCCCCAACCTCCGATTAGAAGGCGGACGTCCTAACCACTAGGCTATCACAGCTTTGGTATTTGGTATTTGACTACATCAAAAATAAATTATTTCTCAGTGATTATTAAATAGAGCATCTTAACATTGAGAACCACTCTTCTAGAATTCTAGAACCTTCTTTCTTACCTGATCAGATCGGAAGGTCCCAGAATTAAGCATTAATAGCTAGCAGTATGTCACACACTTAGTTATCCAGCGAATATTATTAGCGCTTAGTATGGAAAACCTTCCTTCTAGAACGTTCTTTCTTACCTGATCAGATCGGAAGGTCCCAGAATTAAGCATTAATAGCTAGCAGTATGTCACACACTTAGTTATCCAGCGAATATTATTAGCGCTTAGTATGGAAAACCTTCCTTCTAGAACGTTCTTTCTAACCTGATCAGATCGGAAGGTCCCAGAGTTGAGCAGTAGAAGGTCGGCGCCCGTGGCAGCGAGCAGCACGTCACAGACCCAGTTGCCCAGGTTGCACTCTTGGCGTCTCACCACGGAGAACCTTCCTTCTAGAGGCACGCAGAACTTGCCCAGCACTTCGTCCATTTTGCCGTCAATCATGGCTAAAAATAAAGTATATAATAAAATTCAAAATCCTGACTGACTGACTGACTTATAATATCAACGCACAGCCTAAACCGCTGGTCCTAGAGACATGAAATTTGGAGGGTCTGTTCTTTGTAAAGAGTAGGTATCCACTAAAAAAGGCTTTTTCGAAATTCTTCCCAAAAGGGGGGTAAATAGGGTATGGAAGTCTGAAATGGTTCGTATGAAAGTCTGTAATTTTTAAAGTTACATAGATGAAAATTGGTATTTAGATGTTGATGTTGATTTTGCTGAACTGCCATAATTCGGTGCCGCTCTTTACTATGTTGTCCGTGCTCTGTAGTGAGCCGGCGATGGGGGACTATACTCACCGGAATATTTGTCAACTTTGGCCTTGAGCACAGGGTCTTCAGCGTAGGAGCTGTTCACATCCACGTCCGTGATCTCGACGCGGGCGATGTCGGACCCGAAGTTGATGTTGATTTTGCTGAACTGCCGGAAGTCGGTGCCGCTCTTTACTATGTATTTGTTGTTTACCTGTATGTACATTATTTTCTATAAAACAATTACAAATATATTTATATCGAAAGGTCTACATTGCAAGGTAATGACCGACTGCGCCATCTAGATGTGATTTAGTAAACTAAATATTTTGGGAACACAAATCATTTATTTTGTGATGGAATCAGAAACTCACGGTTTACGGATTTTTTCTCTTGTAGTATAAGACCTACCTACCTGAATGAACGAAGTGGCGGGAATCATCTAGTTTTATATATTATTATATGTATAAAGATTGATTGATTTATTGGTCTTACCTCTAAAACCTCATACACATGATCGTGCCCTCCCAATATAAGATCAATCTCGTTGCAGCCCTCAGCCAGTTTGATGTCATTAGGCGTCCTCATATGCGTCAGAGCTATGACGTATTCGCAACCCTGAAAGATAATATGAATTAACAAAAAAATATTTGTCGAGTTGTAAACAGATTGTTCATTGAACATCACGTCATTGTCCCCACCGTCGTTGTGAGAATATAAAATCGGACGCGCAGTGTTTCACGATTGATTATTCGTCTGGCTCTCGCCAGGGGCACTTCCCAGTAGACATTGTGTGTGGCGTACTGTAGGTTTTACTATTGTTGTTGTTGCCTAATGAGGTTCCTGTTGATTGGACTAGTTGATGTTGTATTGGTTGGTCTGGGATCGGTATGGGGATGGAGGAACCGATCTAGGTAGGGACTTAGATAGGGTTTAGTTAGCGTTGGTTCTGTTAGTAACGTCATAGGAGCATTAGGGACAACCCTACCTTACCTCTTGTTTCAACTGCGAAGCTAGCTTGTTCCCTGCCTGTAGGAAGTCTATAAACGTCACCTCTTCGGGGTTTATTGTTGCCAGTGTGTCTAACCATTCCTGCGAACATAGAAAAAGATGTGAAGAAATTGTAGGAGTGAATGCGGAAGCAACGCGTCATTTAGCACATAGGTACAGTCATCATCATCATCATTAACCGATAGACGTTAAAATATCGTGAAAATATGTATACAAAGGATATACCTGTTCCACAAGTCCAATGAGTCCAATCTTATGTCCGTTGCAAAGTAACGCATGGGTGATCTTGCCGTCACCGAGTGGTCGCCCAGTCTCATTGTCTATCACATTTGACATAAGCCAGGGGAAGTTGCACTGGGCGACCAGGTTTGATAGGACGTCCAGACCGAAATCTGAAATCACAGATATGTCCAGATATGCAACTAGCATGGCCCCCTCAGTCCCTCTCGCTCAAGCAGAGGTACTTGTGAAATGTTATTCCGTTTATTTTACGTTCGCTTCGGCTATTGTAGCCTAGTATACTGCAACCCACCATTACACAATAACTTCAAAAACGAAAAACAACAAAGCGAATCAATTATTTATTTACAATACTTGTACAACATAACAGTCAACATAACCTCACTTCACGTTGTTTGCCAAAATCTCACGTACAAATACATTTTGGCAAACAAAAAAGTGGCCACGTGATAAGCACAAAACATAATCATTTTGTCACGTTCTAATAAGAGCTTAAATGCATTTAGCTATCTCGCTCTAACAGCAAGTGTCACAATAGGGCTACTTCTAATAGTCCTTGTTCTGAGTCTGAAATAATACCACATTTGTAATGGTAGTTTTTGACAGTTTATTCCAGCGCTTCTTGTGATTGAGGCATTTTGGCTTTAAGGTGGAAGGACACGGTCTGCCCGCGAAATTCAAATTTAATTTGGTTTTTCGCAATTTGTAAACTAATACGACAAAGTAGCCTTATGGCATCCAAATTGAGCCCTTAGAAGTGTCATCTTCACAGGCTTATATAAAAATCTTTACTTGAATATATTATATGGTATATATTATATTAGTATGGATTACACTCATTCCCACAAATGACTTTGCTACGTTCGCGAGGCGAAGCGTAGGAGTTGCAAGCTTATTACGGTTCCTAGTTTGTCTGTCGTGGAAATCAACGATTTTTTCATCAAGCTGTTTTCTGCCCTTTAACGAGCTGAAAAATGAGAACAGCGTTCACAGGTACCCAAATATATTAAAATAATTCTTACCAAAATCATGGTTCCCGAATACAGCACAATGCGTGCCGATTTCATTCAAAACTGGTACCATTTGTTCGCCTTTTGTGAATGTGCTTACTGAAAGAAAACACACACAAATATTAGTTGGATTTTATAAACTGGTATAAATATTCTAGGCCAAGAAGAATAATGTCCGAATACGGAGTAACTTCTAATATTTTTCTGCTCATAATTACAATTCTGCTAGTTTCATCGGATTCGAAGAACGAAAAGTAGTCAATAGTCTACGTATAATACTTACACATGCTAGGAGAGAAGGCATCGCCGCTGAATAACACGAGGGGGTTCAGATGCTGCAACGCCTTCACTGCCGTGCTGAACCTTAGTGCACCGCCCACTGGCTCCGTGCCTGTCGAGACAAAGTTAAACTAAATAACACGAGGGGGTTCAGATGCTGCAACGCCTTCACAGCCGTGCTGAACCTTAGTGCACCGCCCACTGGCTCCGTGCCTGTCGAGACAAAGTTAAACTAAATAACACGAGGGGGTTCAGATGCTGCAACGCCTTCACAGCCGTGCTGAACCTTAGTGCACCGACCACTGGCTCCGTGCCTGTCGAGACAAAGTCAAACTAAATAACACGAGGGGGTTCAGATGCTGCAACGCCTTCACGGCCGTGCTGAACCTTAGTGCACCGCCCACTGGCTCCGTGCCTGTCGAGACAAAGTTAAACTAAATAACACGAGGGGGTTCAGATGCTGCAACGCCTTCACAGCCGTGCTGAACCTTAGTGCACCGACCACTGGCTCCGTGCCTGTCGAGACAAAGTTAAACTAAATAACACGAGGGGGTTCAGATGCTGCAACGCCTTCACAGCCGTGCTGATCCTTAGTGCACCGCCCACTGGCTCCGTGCCTGTCGAGACAAAGTTAAACTAAATAACACGAGGGGGTTCAGATGCTGCAACGCCTTCACAGCCGTGCTGAACCTTAGTGCACCGCCCACTGGCTCCGTGCCTGTCGAGACAAAGTTAAACTAAATAACACGAGGGGGTTCAGATGCTGCAACGCCTTCACAGCCGTGCTGAACCTTAGTGCACCGCCCACTGGCTCCGTGCCTGTCGAGACAAAGTTAAACTAAATAACACGAGGGGGTTCAGATGCTGCAACGCCTTCACAGCCGTGCTGAACCTTAGTGCACCGCCCAGTGGCTCCGTACCTGTCGAGACAAAGTTAAACTAACACTGAGATCAATAGAACGCACTTTGACCTTGCTCAGACTTAAGTTTGAGTTAAAACGAGACAGATTTATGTAAGAGATATAGCTTTGTCTCGTTTTAACTCTGCCTTAAGTCTAAGCAAAGTCAGAGTGCGCTCTATAGATCTCATAGTAGACATCAACTAATAGTCTGATAAATAGGTACTCACTCGTAGTTGGTTCGATGTTGTAGACATCATTGAAGTGTATTATGAGTACATCGTCGGCCATCCCTCGCCCCGCCAACTGACTGACTGCCCGCCTGCCCACCTGCCTCACCTCTAGTGATGCCTGTAGAATAGAATTATTTTTATTTAAATGCACTTTTACAAGTACCTACCTATTTTTGAATGGTTAAATGCATTCTACCACTGGTTTGGAATGCCTTTCCTAGCGAGAAGAACCAGCAAGAAATTCATTAAGGTGGTTTGGTAGATCCGGCCGCGAAAATTAATTATAAAATTAATAGTAGACTAATCATACATCGAAAGCTTATGGTAATAAAAACTTCATATTTGTTCCTGAAAGAATATTTTCTGAATTTTCCCAGATTTGCACAAATATGAAGTAGGTAAATGAGTATTTTTGAAAGTTTTTATGGAAAAACATGTAGATGCATAAATGTTATGCCCGCAAAACTCATTAATAGCCTTCGATGTATGATTACTATTTTCGAAAAACTAACTAAAATTTGAATTTTCGCGGCTGGATGTATCAAACCACCTTAATCGTAGGTAATTGGGTAGAAGTTACCATGGAGTCCATTTACATACATTTACATCAATATCCTGCGTCATACTTATTTGACTATTGAATTTATCTAAAGCGGCATCGAATTTAGCTCAGCGGGTTGCGAAGCTGAATTCAGGCCGCGCAAGATTGTGACGCGTCATCAATTCACGACGAAGTAGATGTGCAGACTGCCCGTTTAGAACCTACCACTCCTGTTTTGTTTGATTCTACCTATTTTATTTAGTTGATGATTCTAGTTAGTTACTCTGTACCTACCGACGCACAAGGCAAATTTTATTGGTGTGGACGCGGTGTTAGCTATTGTGTTCGCGTGACAAAGAGGCCATCAAACCTAGTTATAGTATTAGTACTTAAATATGAAAATAATATGAAATATCAACTTACGAGTACCTAGCATTATTTTAGTCTGCACTTTTGTGGGGCCAAAACACATAGTCGCGGCAGGTCGAGATGGCAATAGAGGAGGGAACGACCTGTCACCCACATAGCCCCCGCGCTAACGCGGTGCTGGCGAACGCGGGTGAGGTGGGGTGTGCGAGACGTCTCCGCGCCTCATGTCCCGATTGCCATCTCAACCTGTCGCAGATTATACACATGACACGACGTCGCATTACCACTCACGACACGATGTCGTGCCGTGAAAATTAACAATGTAATCCTACGCCAATGCCATCATTATAATCAACTGATAGACGTCCACTAGGACATAGGTCTCTTATAGGGACTTCCATACGCCACGGTCTTGCGCCGCCTGTAAGTTTCGTGACAGACCGATAGACAGACAGACAGACAGACAACAAACTGATCCTATAAGAGGTCCGTTTTTCTTTTTGAGGTAGGGAACCCTAAAAATTGGTCACAGATCAAAAGTGGACAGCTCAAGGCTAGGGGCTATTACAATAATTTGTAACAGGTGTTCGCACAATGTCAAAGTAATTTAACACTGCCAAATAGGTCTATAGCACTCTACTCATAGGTATTATAAATGCGAAAGTGTGCTAGTTTGTCCTTCAATCACGCCGCTTCAATCAGACTGGCTGGCAAGTGATAATGCAGCCTAAGATAGAGGACGCTTGGCTAGAAGACGTTTAGATATAGGTACTTAGTTAGACCTGGATTATGGATTAACGTAGAATAGGTGGTGCACGATTTACATTTAAACTTAATAGATACATACTGACATTAGCTAGTCTCTATAATATAAACGTGAATCGCTAAATGTGTTGCTGATCGCAAATCTCGAGAACAGCTGAACTGATTTCGCTAATTCTTTTTTCATAATATTCCTTGAAGTACGGGGATGGTTCTTACAGAGAAAATTTTTAAAAAATTCCTGAAAAGGAATCGACTGTTAGGCGGTACTGAGTTCGCCAGGGCAACTAGTTTATAATAATACTAGCTGATCTAACCGGCTTCACCTGGATATTTAATATGGACATAATAATTTAGCCTATGCTACTTCGGGGTAAAGTAGCTTTCTAATAGTGAAAGAATTATTGAAACTACTTTCAGATTTTATTTACAACTAGTAATTTTGAATAGAAGAAAAAAAATGGTACACAGTAAGTACTAAATATTTTTAATATGCTTTAGCTATCCTCATGGTGCAATAAATAGAAGGTAAGTACTGTGGTTCTTTATGTTGTACACAATTTCTAAACTAAATCAAAATGACAGATATCTAAAACTATATAGCTATTCCTTTCATAATGCTCCTTGTGAAAAAGGATAGAATTACTAGATTGAGATTAGACCTGTCAATTTAGTTCAGAGATATTTAGAGATTGTATACAAACAGAATTAGCCACATTATGCTATACCTAGTGCTTTTTAATTAAAACTAAATCTTATAAGTACTTAGGCGGAGATCTATAGAGCGCACTCTGACTTTGCTCAGACTTAAGATCAAGTTAAAAGGAGACGGATTTATGTAAGAGATATACATTTCTCTTGTTTTATTTCTCTCTTCTTGACTTTACGTCTTAAGTCTAAGCAATAGATCTCACCCTTAGAGAGAAATGTAGGACACCAAACGTGCAAATTACTTAATACTAGCTGATGCCCGCGACTTCGTCCGCGTGGATTTAGGTTTTTTAAAAATCCCGTGGAAACTCTTTGATTAGGATAAAAAGTAGCCTATGTTCTTCCCCAGGATGTAAGCTACCTCTGTACCAAATTTCATCAAAATCGGTTAAGCCGTTGGGCCGTGAAAAGCTAGCAGACAGACAGACAGACACACTTTCGAATTTATAATATTAGTATGGATTAAGTATTTGTATTAACAAATAGATAAAAGAAAAATAGTACCTAATAGATCTACAAACTAATAAGTAAAACAACAATGACTCTAATACTAAAACATTTATCAACAGTGCAATAGCGATTGCACAGTGCAATTATATGTTTAGACTATAGACCATGCCTGTTTCAGCCATCCGACAACGGAACGGACTCCGTCCGTGACCTCCCCTGGTACATCAACACTCGTTGACTCTATTAACGAGCTCCATCGTGATCTGAGAGCAGCCTGTGCTGCAAATGATGCCATCGTACGCACTGTTCTCACTAAAACCATTTTGCATTGTACACTTTGATTTTATCTTTAACAAGGTAAACTCTATTTTAATATTCATAAGGTTGAGATTGATTTAATATTCTTATGTGCTAAAGAATAAAAATCCATGCACAGAAATAATATGTCCCCTGTCACTGTCTGCCACATTGTAATTTATATTAAATGTCTCTCTTGAGGAAGGGAAATAATTTATTACACATTCTAAGTGTTGTTTCTCTATATCTATAAATTAATTATTGATACAACTTTGTATATCAAGTAAGCATTAAATATGTATAAATTTAGACTAGATCAAATTTTATCTTGATATTTATCTTAGTAGATATTTTAGTTATCCTAGACATTTGTTTTATATCTATATATTTAATTGAATTACATAGGTAATGGAGTTTAAAAAAATTGTTCATACACCCAGTTACATAGCACAAATGTTATTTTCACATTCACATTTTTCACACAGCACGAAATAGCTGAACTAGAGTGCCTATTAAATTTAGAATTTACGGAACTCAAGGTCACTAACTTTTAATAGATTTTTTTAGGTTTCTGCAAGTTATTTGTAAACTTTGAGACGAGGAAAAGACCTACTGTATTATATGGGTAGTTTAGACGATGTTTGAGGCAAAATTTGTCAAACTAGGGCTGCGCAATGCCGTATCACTAACGCTTATGTCTGACTATAAAGTATAAGGTCAAGGCACTGCGATAATAATTTATTTTGGCACTCGTACAACGTTTTTCAATGTCTTGATACTACACATTATATTTAATACATTTCCTCTGACAATTCACGTAATAAACCCTTTTGTTTACATACTACGAAGAATATAATAATTGTATTCCTTTCGTCGAATACGATTTTGCGCTAAATATTTTTAAAAACGAAATTATATCATAACTTACCAAACAGGTTGGTGGATATCTTATTTAAATGTCGAGATTTAATATAAATAAATGCCTTCTATTCAGAATCTACGGATAATGGCTTGATTTTAATATTTCTCGATCTTTAGAGTTTTAAATCACAACGCAACAGCAACACCCACAAACGGAATTTCTTCTATCTTCTATTTCTAAAACTAAACTGTCGTCTGTCAGTTAATTAACTGTCAAATTCGATCGGTTGTCAAAATTTACGTTCCTTTTTATGTTTAGTGCGATGTCCTATTTTCAAAGTCAAAATATTTTCAAAGAAAACAGAAAAATATTAACGGGTAACATTGGTGTAAGACAACAGTTTTCTCTTTTATGGCGTCTTTTGCGCTTGACTGTTTAACTAATTTGGGACCGTGAAAATTTAAAATTCAATTTCCCTGCGACATCAACATGATTAACATCGATAATAATATCTTAAAATAGATCCTGTCCAAAGTAATAATAATTGTCTGGTTTGATGCTCTTTTCATCTAGATAGAATAGAACCAACTATAATATTATCAAACACGCCATTACTGTTGATACTTAGGTTCACTCCTCCTTTCGATCAGAATAATATTGCGGAGTGAAAATTGATCAGTGGATTTGGTCCGTTGCGTTGGACATAGTTCTCCCGTCTGGCCGCTGCGCAGTGTCACTTGAACAAGCGGACTTAAAAATGATAAGTTAAACAGTTAGAGGTTTTTGTGATATAATAATCTCTCTTTTTAGGTAGGTACGTCTGGGTTAAAAAAAGTCTTGTAGATTTTAATATGATTTTAATGCTTTAGTCCACACCATGTTTATAATAATAATCACCGTCAACATCATACCAATCGACTAATTTCCTATTATACCACATAAAAGTGCCTTTCAACTTAGCCGACGCTTCTAGAATTAGATACAGGATAGTCTTTGCTGCTTCATCTGGAACGACTCCTCCTTTTATTTTAGCCATATCTGTATCCAAATAACCAGGGTTCACAGCATTTATGATCATATTTGGATATTTCTTCTGTTGTAACATGGTTAGTGCTGTCAAAGCTATTTTAGAAACTCTATGTTCTGCATGTTTTCCGTCATCTGCAAAATCTTCTTTTTTAAATGTACCTTTTTTAACGTTTTCCAAATATTGATCAACGAAATAATTTATATCTTCGGTTTTCAGATCTTGTTTCGTTAGTAAATCTAGCAATTTTTTGTTGCGTAAATTGGAAAGGTGACCGCACGCGCTTGACACATTCACGACCCTAGCGCCATCTCTTAGCAGAGGATACAAAAGTTCTTCAATATTTGGTAAACTTTTGTAATTTGTTTCGATATTTCTTTTAGCTGCATCGTAGGTTGGGTAAACTTGATCCCAATCTAAAACAGCCGCATTATTTACAAGCACATCGAATCCACCGTGTTTTTTTGTGAGGTATTCTGCGAATTGTTTTATGCTATTCTTATCACTCACATCAAGTAAATGAAACTGCGATTTTAATCCGAGATCGTTTAACTTTTTCACAGCTTCCAAGCCTCTTGATTCATCTCTCGCTGTTAGGTATACGATTCCTTGGTATTTTTGGCACAACCCCTTCACAATCGCGAATCCTAGGCCTTTATTAGCACCGGTGACCACTGCCACTTTTTCCGCCATTTTGTTTGTTTTGACACTTTCATCTACCTTAAATGTTCAAATAATCAATGACTAAAGTAGACGTGAGAAGTGGTTAACTAAAACGATTCGATTGTTTTCGTTTCATTACGATAACGGCTACAGACAAAATTGAAAAGTAATAATAAATTACAATTATGGTTTTATTTACTTATATTAGCTTACCTACTGATTAACTACTTACTAAGGTCAGTTCGGGTAAGTGCCCTACCCCAAAAATACCGAAAACTACTAATATAATACAACTAGCAACATTTTTCGCCCATGCCGCAAATGAGTACCTACCTAGTTCCTTATCATACTCACAGATGGCTATGTTCAGCCTTACTTGAGGTATTCTCATTTATCATTCTCATTGATTATTTGTGTCATTTAAGTCTGAGATAAGAGATGAGCTCGTATTTTTAATTTATACATATTATCTCAAAATATTTTACGTGTTTCGGAAAGTCGACCCATCGTACAATCGCTTAATAGTTCCAGTTAGTCTAAGTACGATCTCAGTACTGGGTGGTGCTGATCCCGTATATTGCGTGGAACGATGGCCAAAATATTTAACCCCGGGATTGTCCATGTCGCTCTCAGAGTACAATTTCACTGGAACCTACAGATCGCGTGATACACTCGGAACCATGTAGTAGTTATCATATTCTGGTACATACACTAATTGCGTCGCGCTTCAGGGCCGTCGCGAACGACGCGTATGCGCAAGCGATCAGGGCAACCAATAGCAACTGCAAACAATAATATTGTGTTAATAATATTATGACAAATACCGCAGTCTGGCACTGCATCTTTTTGAGCGCTGACATTAAAGCGCATAAAATCCACTTTCGCGAGCATCAGTTTAGTATCTAAATAATTTAAAATACATATCAAAAATTGCGGAACCAGCAGGATTCAAACCTACGTCTCCTTAGATCGCACCCGACGCTCTGACCGCTTAGCTATATTTTGCCTGCTGCCAGTGACGAAATTTGTGATAAGTATGTATGTTTACTCAGTACTGAAGTGACTGTGCCAGTTCCGCAATTTTTGACATGTATTTTAATTTATTTAGAAATATTTTCCTTGAAGTTTTGGTAAAAACATTATCATAAAAATTATAAATATCAGTTAGTATGTGATTAACTTAAAACTAGCAATAAAAATCGTATTCTTGATAGAGTTGTTTGCGACAGAATTTGAAGGAATTTAAAAAGTCACCAGTTTCATTGTGCTTGGACAGAAGTAAACACACTGAATAATACTATCTTTAAAGTCAATTTTATACTAACCTTACTGTTATTATAAATCTATTTTTAATCACTCTGATAAAATTTCAATTATTTAACTTCAACGATAAACAAACAAGTAATAGGTACACAGCTAATTATTGGACTAGGTATAGCTACTATTTATCATTATCTTCATGATCAACCAGTCACCACCGGGCCACTATTGAGCACAGATTACCTCTCAGAACGAGAAGAGTTTATGCCTTAGTCTGCCACACTGGCCCAGTGCGGATTGACAGGCTCAACACATCTTTGAGACCATAATATAGAGAACTCTCAGGCATGCAGACGTTCTCTCGATGATTTACTTCACCGTTAAAGCTATACCTACTTTATCCACGGAAAGAAATTAGTATAGCGCTCTCTCTGTTACGTAATCCCATACAAATGACAGAGACAAAATCTCAGTGGACATTAAACATTTTGAAGGCAGTCCGAACCAGTGGCAGTTGCATTTGACGATTCAAAAGTACTTAGTAAAAGTTTAATTGCCTAAAAAATATTTTTATTTATTTCTTTTTTTTTCCTTTTGAGGTACCTACCTACGGAACCCTACAAAGGAACCCTTATAAGATCACTTCGTTGTCTGACTGTTTGTATGTCTGTCTGTCTGTCTGTCTGTATGTCTGTCTGTCCGTCTATCGTGTCTGTCAAGAAAACCTATAAGAGTATTTCCCGTTGACTGGGTTAAAAAAGAAGTCTTTTAGATTTTTAATGCTTTATTCCACTCCATGTTTATAATAATAGTCACCATCAACGTCATACCAATCGACTAATTTCCTATTATACCACATAAAAGTTCCTTTCAACTTAGCCGACGCTTCTAGAATCAGATACAGGATAGTCTTTGCTGCTTCATCTGGATCGACTCCTCCTTTAATTTTAGCCATGTCTGTATCCAAATAGCCAGGGTGCACAGCATTTATGATCATATTTGGATATTTCTTCTGTTGTACCATGGTTAGTGCTGTCAAAGCTATTTTAGAAACTCTATGTTCTGCATGTTTTCCGTCATCTGCAAAATCTTCTTTTTTAAACGTACCATTTTGAACGCTTTCCAAATATTGATCAACGAAATAATTTATATCTTCGGTTTTCAGATCTTGTTTCGTTAGTAAATCTAGCCATTTTTTATTGCGTAAATTGGAAAGGTGACCGCACGCGCTTGACACATTCACGACCCTAGCGCCATCTCTTAGCAGAGGATACAAAAGTTCTTCAATATTTAGTAAAGTTTTGTAATTTGTTTCGATATTTCTTTTAGCTGCTTCGTAGGTTGGGTAAACTTGATCCCAATCTAAAACAGCTGCATTATTTACAAGCACATCGAATCCACCGTGTTTTATTTTGAGGTATTCTGCGAATTGTTTTATGCTATTCTTATCACTCACATCAAGTAAATGAAACTGCGGTTTTAATCCGAGATCGTTTAACTTTTTCACAGCTTCTAAGCCTCTTGATTCATCTCTCGCTGTTAGGTATACGATTCCTTTGTATTTTTGACACAATCCCTTCACAATCGCGAATCCTAGGCCTTTATTCGCACCGGTGACCACTGCCACTTTTTCCGCCATTTTGCTTGTTTTGACTTACGTTATGACTTCATAGATAGTCTACCTTCCACCACCAACGTTCAAATAATAATCAATGAGTAAAGTAGGCGTGAGGCGAGAGATGTGAATATTGAATAACTCGATTCGATTGTTTTTGTTTCATTAGGTAGCTGTGATAACGGCTGTAGAAAAAATGATAAGTAATATTATTTTAGTTTTATTTAGGTACTTATTTAGCTTACTGATGTACCTACCTACCTACTTATAAGTCCCGCGCATTGCTATTGCGCTGGAACCATGTCTCATTAACATTGAAATGACGACATTTTGATGTCAGCTGAAATAAAAATATAGGTAGGTATCACCAGCTCGAAATTTCAGTCTAGTGCTGACGCCACTTAAATGACGGCCACGCGTATTAGCAATTTGCGCGGCGTATACTACATTAACGAATATAAAAATATAATACTTAGGTAAGTATAAATAACTAAATAAAAATCTTTTTTATTCGAATAAACTTTTACAAGTACTTACGAATAGTCGGATGCATCTACCACTGGTTCGGAATACCTTTCCTACCGAGAAGAACCAGCAAGAAACTCGGCGGTTGCTCTTTTCAAATATTTGATATAGGTACAAGATTATGCCATGTATAAAATAGTATTTGCAGTCTTGTGCGTTGCTGGAACGAGCTGCAGGTCAAATCGACGCTCTTTTATAACCTACTTAAGTTCCTAATTTTTTGGCATACTTAATACCTACTTACCTACCTACTTAGCACATACCGTAGGTACCTTCACTTACCGTACCACCCGCTCCGCAGAAGAGGGAGAGAAGGAGACGTTATGCTCACCTTCTCCCGCCTTAGGTATTGGGTGTACCTAAACTGTAAACCTGTGCCGGTTCAACGTCAGGATGTCTCAGTCGCATCCGATATCCGGGATCCTGAGACGCCCATACTTGACGCGGAAGATACCGCTGGGTTTTTAGTGGGTATGCTGAAGGCTGTAACAATTGCCAGTGAGTCCCAACTCCCACATACCCGTTCTTGTGCGGGATGCGTACCAGCGCACAGGCGGGGTGTTTACCAGCGAAGAAAAGGTGTGATTGCAGTCAAGGACTAATTTGTAATGAATGGAATAGATAAGAAAAAGGTCATATAGGATTATTAATTATTGTGAACAGAGTTCAAGGTTCGTACATGGTACCTACCTACCTACTACAACCTGTTTAAAAGTTGTCCTCATAGATGATAAGGGCTATGGCTATATCCACTCATGTGGCTATACCTCAAAAATCAGAATACATAAAACCTTGACTCAGGAATCAATTAACACTTTGAATTTATTACCTTCCTATCTCAACAGTGTTGCTAGGTATGAAAATTGTATACTTAATAACTCAACTACAACTAAAATCGAACATCTTTAGCATCTTTATTATTAAACGTGCTAATGAAGTTGAGTCTAAGTAATAAAGTAGGTATAGGATATCTACTCATGTGGTATAGGTAAGTATTAGGCTAAGTCATCGTGGGGTGCCAACCAGGTAACCTCCCAGTGTGCCTGGGTGCTGCTGGTCCCTTTTGGATGCATCGGGCATCCGAGGGGAAGAGCAGTATTCGAGTCGGTGCACCCCGGTAACATGGCTAATAATCTCTCTTCGGGAATATTGTTAGCCATGGCTAATGGCCTGGCAGGGGGAAATTTCTCCGCGTGTCATTGACATAGCAGAGGGCACAGTGGACGAGGCGGAGAATGGGACGCGGGCGACGTGCGCGGAGTGTGCAGTTGTCGCCCGTTGGGTCCCCGCGTGGGAGACGCACTTCGTCGGTGCGCCTCGGACGCGCGGTGTGGGCTCTTCTCAGACCTGGGCGCGTTTGGAACCCTCGTAGCTTTAGTTTTAAGTTCGCATAAAAATTATCACCACTATATCGTCATCTTACAAATGCAAACCGACTATCAAAAAGCGTAATTTTTTTACCTACTTTGAATAAATGTTTAGACTTTTGACTATTGAATAAAGGCTTGGAGTATTCAAACAAGAACAAAGGGGACATTTGATGGGTCGTACGGCGGACGTAGCTGGCTGGGACACATTATAATATATACGTGAAAAATTTGAGATTCAGTTTTAAGTATGGGGAACACCCAAAAGTTTATTGTTTTTTTTTCTATTTTCGTGTGAAAATCTTAATGCGGTTCACAGAATACATCTACCTACTTACCAAGTTTCAACAGTATAGCTCTTATAGTTTCGGAAAAAAGTGGCTGTGACATACGGATGGACAGACAGACGGACAGACAGACAGACATACAGACAGACATGACGAATCTATAAGGGTTCCATTTTTTGCCATTTGGCTACGGAACCCTAAAAAAGGCCTCCAACGGTCTTGATCCGCCACTGGTAAGCTCCTTACTTGTAGTACTGCGCCTAGGTTGTAAAATGTAAATAAGACCTTCTTTATTATCTAAGTCCTTTCTTTACTATTAATATCTGTCATAATAAAAAACTAAAGGTATTTTATGTTTTATGCTAGTTTTATTGATATCTAAATAATAATGTAGGTACCTCGTACGTACCTATACCTAATTATTTTCCTCTCGCCATGTATTTGTTAATTAGTTTTCTCTACTTTGTAAGTTTCTAAGCATATTTTATTTATTTTTTGCTGTTGTATACATTCATGGATGTAGATTGTAGAGTCGCTAGAATCACTAGAAATAAAAACCGGCCAAGTGCGAGTCAGGCTCGCGCTTTTTTCGACATTTTGCACGATAATTCAAAAACTATGATGCAAAAAAATAAATAAAAATCTGTTTTAGAATGCACAGGTCAAGTCATTTAATATGATACCCCACTTGTGTTACCTTACTACGAAAATTGAAAATACTAATTATTAGTTTATGACCACAATTTTTTTTTTTTTGTGTGATGTAACCACAAATTTACGGTTTTCAGATTTTTCCCCTAATACCAGCTATAAAACCCACCTACCTACCAAATTTCATGATTCTAGGTCAACGGGAAGTACCCTGTAGATTTTTTGACAGACTGACAGACAGACAGACAATAAAGTGACCCTATGAGGGTTCCGTTTTTCCTTTTGAGGTACGGAACCCTAAAAATGAGGCTATCTAACATCTGTCTGCGGAGGACCCTCGAGTACTTCGGTCACATCGCAAGAAAGGACGCCAGCAATATTGAAAAACTCATGGTCACTGGAAAGATCGAAGGAATGAGACCCCGCGGACGTAGCCTGAGACGTTGGTCAGACCAAATAAAAGAGACGGTCGACAGTTGACACACACACACGCGGCAAGAAACAGAGGGAAATGGAAAAACATCGTAGCAAAGATTGGATCTAAGAGGAGCCACGATCCACAAAATTGAGAGAACGGCGGGCGCAGGAAGAAGAATCGCTAGTTTGAACCAAGTTTTAATGCAAAAGGGCGGATAAGCAACAGAAGATTTTTAACGTGTCGATATCATTAGTTTATCAGAAAAAGTCTTGTCTATACGTCCTAGAGTTTCAGTACGATGCTGTTTAAAACTGCATACCTACTCATAAATCCAGGTAGGTATTTACCTACTTAATTTAAAGGAAAACGATTGTACCTACAATATAGGTAATATTCTTGAAAAAATTACTTAAAACAAGCGACTAAATGGATTTTTTGTAAAATAATACACAAAAAGAAATTAATAGGTACAGCTACCTAATTACTCCTATTATTATTATATTTTTTGTAAAGTAGGTAAGTACATACTTAAACTATAATCAGAAACGAGATGGAATGGAGATGGAACGAAATGGATGGACAACATGCGACCTTTTTTTTCTTAAAATAGAATTTTTTTTACTATTAAATTGCATATATATTATCTCTGTAGGTATATTTAAAATGTCCGCGTCCACGTGTCCATACAATTTTTGTCCATCTCCTATTAAAATGTAAACTATTATTTAAATTACCTAGTTAAGGTAATCTGATCCAGACATCTTTATATCTTCAAATTAAAATAAATATTATGGACATTAAATAAAAATAAAGCACAAAAAGTAAAATAATCACTAATTATACTTAAAAGTTAAATATATTTTAAAGGTAGCAAAGTATATTTTTTTGTTATTTAAGCTAAAAGTAGACATTAACCAATTAGAAAATTAGCACAGCTTAGGTATCTGATCGAGAAATCTTTATAAAAAAATATAGGTACCTAATTATTACATTTATTATATTAATTACTCTAAACATACATACTTTACATAGGTACCTACTAATATTATAAATTCGAAAGTGTGTCTGTCTGTCTGTCTGCTAGCTTTTCACGGCCCAACAGTTTAATCGATTTTGATGAAATTTGGTAGAGAGTTAGCTTACATCCCGGGGACTGACATAGACTTTTTATCTCGGAAAATGCAAGAGTTTCCACGGAATTTTTGAAGTGTGCGTCCCGGAAATTGACATAGCAACTTTTTGTCCCGGAAAATCAAAGAGATCCCACAGGGTTTTAAAATACCTAAATGATAAATCCACTTTTTTGTTGGGCACAGTTGCCATATTCTGTGCATCTATTCAAATAAGTAGTATTAACAAGTGATTATTAAAAAAAAGATTGGTTCATTTATTCTATTATTATTTTATTAGAATTTGAGGAGATTTGAAGGTAAAAAATATAAAAGCCTTGTTTTTTTTGTGTTATGCTAAGGGTGAAAAATTAAGATTGTCCGGCCTTTTTACCCAAATGTCCGGGTAAACTGGCTGGTCTGTTCGGCTTTTCGGTTTTAAGATCTGGCAACCCTAGATGTATCCCATCACAAGTTAGTCCTCCACTGCAATCTAACCGCTGGCTGGTGGTAGAATTACTCTTGCAGTGGTTCCGAAGCGTTATGGTGCGTGATGAGTGTGCAAATCTCGTGCAAATAAATATGTAACAAAACGGAACGTGAACGCGTTCTACAATTACTGCACTTGCCTACAAATTTAAATATTATTATTCAGTCTCGGTAGGTACTTACTTTGAACTTGAAATGGCTAACTCTCGTATTTAGTTTATCACTGCGAAATATAAACAAAAGATAAAAATTGCATCCATCCAGTTGTTTAAAAATCAGTACCCATATCAGTACCCATTCATACTATAATATTATAAATGCGAAAGTGTGTCTGTCTGTCTGTCTGTCTGCTAGCTTTTCAAGGCTCAACCGTTCAACCGATTTTGACGAAATTTGGTACAGAGGTAGCTTGCAACCCGGAGTTCTCACATGATTTTAAAAACCTAAACCCACGCGTACGAAGTCGCGGGCATCCAGCTAGTATATATTATTATAAATTTGAAAGTGTGTTTGTTTGTTGGTTTGTTGGTTTATTGGTTTGCTAGTTTGTCCTTCAATCACGTCGCAACGGAGCAACCGAGTGACGTGATATTTTGCATGCGTATAGTTGAAGTATCCCGGAAAATCAAAGCGTTCCCACGGGATTTTATAAAACCTAGGTTACGAAAATAAAAGAATAAAAATAAAATAAAATCTTTTTTATTCGTATAAACTTTTACAAGCACTTACGAATAGTCGGATGCATCTACCACTGGTTCGGAATGCCTTTCCTACCGAGAAGAACCAGCAAGAAACTCGGCGGTTGCTCTTTAAAAAATATGAGTATGAAAAATAAGATACTTACGATGTTTTTCCTAAAAGGTGTCGATACGACAAGTTAATTAAACAGTTATATTTTACTAGCTTATGCTCGCGACTTCGTCTGCGTGAACTTCACAAATTTCAAATCCCTATTTAACCCCCTAGAAGTTTAATTTTCAAAAATCCTTAGCAGATGTACGCCATAATAGCTATATGCAGCCCGATCAGTCAAGTAGTTTGAGCTGTGCGTTGATAGATCAATCAATCAGTCAGTCACCTTTTCTTTTTATATATTTAGACAGGTTAACTGTGTCACTAGAACACCATCTGCAGTAGGCATAGGTCTACCTAAACCTATTTACCTAGACCCAATTCTTAGACGCCCTTACGCAGACTCGATACTCTATTATAGTTCGGATTACGCGCTATGTACTAATAGTAGCGGAGCCCAAGAGGCAAAATAGAGATTTACTCGAGCGTCGTGGGGACCTATTGGGTTGTGAAGATTAGGTGCTAAAAAGAAAAAAAAAGTTATACTATCTTGTACCCGGACGAGAAACGGACCGGCGGAGTGATAACGTAAAACGTTGCAGTAGCGATAGCAACGCGACAGCAGTAACAATGTGACAGTTTATTTGCAGTCTCTCTTCTTCTTCTTCTTATTTTGCTTTGTGGCTATTGCTGTAACAATGTAAGCAGTAACAATGTGACAGTTTATTTGCAGTCTCTCTTCTTCTTCTTCTTATTTTGCTTTGTGGCTATTGCTGTCTCTCTCTAGCCGAACGTTTGACAGCAATGATCGCGAGATTTACGCCTGTCGCAAGCCTGTCACGAGATACGTAATCACCGCGCGCGGCCTGTGTACAGCAACCGGCAGAAAATATATTACATCGACCTTCAGAAAGAGATAGCGGTTTCGTAGAGCGTTGTCTCTGTCAGTTGCTGAGACCGACTAAACGTCACATAGGTAATAGGTATGAGCACGGGTATGAGTGACAGAGACAACCCTCTACAAAGCCGAAATTCTAAATTCTAAAGGTTGATGACAATATTTGTTGCCAGCCACTGTAGGTAGGGTGTAGGTATACTGTATTATTAAATGAAATGAAATGAAATTGAATTATGATAATTAAAATAAATCCACCTTTACGTAGTATGTAGCAGAACATTTCGAGAAAACTTATCCTTTAATAAACTTTTTTCGCCATAATCTTTTATAAACTAATTAGATACGGTGTTTAAACGCATAAATTTAATTTATATAGGCCTATTACGAAAATAAAATAAACTTTTTTTTTGTAGAATTCAAGTTATTAAACCCACAATAGAGTATTATATAAATTACTATGTGGAGCAGTATCGTCCACGGCTGGGCATGAATCTCTTGTGTTGTAGGGACTTCCACATGCCATGGTCTTGCGCCGCCTGAATCCAGCGTCTCCCTACGGCTCGTTGGATGTCGTCTGTCCACTTAAACTCCCCCTCCCCTCCCCCTCCCCTCCCCCTAAATAAAACAATATACTTAAAAATGCACGCCAATATACGCTCCGTCTAACCTTCACCTCTGCAGCTTGAATTTATTATCCTTTTAAAATATTTGCGAATTAGTGGAGTTTATTTACTGGCTAAAAAATAAATCCAGTAATCAGTACCCCTTATTATAAATGCGAAAGTGTGTCTGTTTGTTGGTTTATTGGTTTGTTGGTTTGTCCTTCAAAACACGTCGCAACGGAGCAACAGATTGACGTGATTTTTGCATGGGTATAGTTAAAGACCTGGAAAGTGACATTTGCTACTTTTTATCTCAGAAAATCAAAGAATTCCCACGGGATTTTAAAAAACCAAAATCCATCAGCTAGTTATGAAATAAACTCTTTGAGAAATCTTAGTGTATTTAAAAAAAATTGTCCGCATTTTTTTCTATTTACTTAGTAGGTAGGTAAATTCTCGTGCAACAGCATAATTAAAAATGTTATTCCGTGTATAAAACTGGATTAATAATATGTTTGTTTATTAAACTAGATTTTATAGACTAGTCCTAGACATTAATTGCGTCAAACGTGTTTTGAAATTTTAAAACTTTGCATATTTTAGAGCTTAGAATTTTATTGTTATTCTTTGTTATTTTTAAAGAAAACTTGTAAAAACACGTACCTAGTAAAATGGAGATAGATTATACTCTGAATTAACACATAGGCTACTTTTTATCCCGGAAAATCAAAGAGTTCCTATGGGATTTTGAAAAACCTAAATCCGCGCGGGCGAAATCGCAGGCATCAGCTGGCTTACAATAATCTAAACATTTATATAAGGAAAATGTGACTGACTGACCTATCAAAGCACCATAAATATCTTCTACACACTTTCAATACTAAATTTAAAAGAGAAAACTAAACAAAAACTAGTAATATTCGCAATAAATTACTATCACAGAGGTTTGTTGGGCACAAACTACAACGTGCCCAACAAAAAAAAGCTAAACTATGACTAAGACAAAAATCTGTGTTGATGTCCCTATCACTCTTCAGAGCTTTTCTATACACCTAGCTTGCTCTAACAAGGTATTATTATTTTAATGCCAAGTCTCCTTAATACTTAGTTTGAGCTACATAGTACATACCCACCTTTTGGTGTAGCTCTACATATCGCGCAGACCGTATTATAGGGCTACCCATAAAACCATGCTACCGTGTGCGCTGATACTATGGAATTAACTCTAATCGTTGACTTCTAGGTAATAGAGAGAGGGCCAGCGTGTGCCAGATCATCCTTACTTTATAAAAGCTGAAAGTTTATCTGCGTATTGTCTCCAACACTGTGAGGAATGTTTGTTTGGATCCTGGTGGCTATGGGAGATAACAGGTAATAAAGGTGTAAAAAAAATTTCGTCTAAGTATATAAAGTCTATTTTTTTTTATATTTTCTTCAGAATTCTTAGCATTAGAAATCACGTCATGCATTTGATGCATTGCCAGACTCTTTGTGTCGTGGCAACCCTATGCCAGGCACAATACAATGCAAAGTGTCTGGCAACGCATGACGTGATTTCTAATATTATTCTGAAGAAAATATAAAAAAATTAGACTATATACTTTGACGTAGGATTTTTCACAACTTTATTGCCTGTTATCTCCCAAAGTCACCATGATTCAAACAAACATCCGAACAAACGTTCTTCCCAGTTTTGGGGACAAATTAACGCAGATAAACTTTTAGCTTTTATAAAATAAGGAAGGTCTGGTTCGCGCTGCTCTTAGGCCATAAAGCCATAGTAAAGTAGTTTAATGTCAATGGAATAGTACCGGAGAGTTGTGTTTTACTAGAGTATCTATCATATCAATCTCTATAGAGTAACGAGTAACATCCATATCCGTACTAATATTATAAACTAGCTGATGCCCGCGAGTTCGTCCGCGTGGAAATAGTTTTTTTAAAAATCCCATGGGAACTCTTTGATTTTCCGGGATAAAAAGAAGCCTATGTCACTCTCTAGGTCTTTATCTATACCCATGCAAAAAATCACGTCAATCCGTTGCACCGTTGCGACGTGATTCAAGGACAAACCAACACACCAACAAACAAACACACTTTCGCATTTATAATAAGGGTACTGATTATAATAAGGGTACTTATGTGATAATGTGTCTGTCTGTCTGTCTGCTAGCATTTCACAGCCCATCCATTTAACCAATCTCGATAAAATTTGGTGCAAAGATAGCTTGCACCCTGGGAAAGAATATAGGCTACTTTTGATTCCCGAAAATTAAAGAGTTCCCACGAGATTTTAAAACTTAAGTCCAAGCGGACGAAGTCGCGGGCATTAGACAAGTACAGTACGTGGCCGAAAGTAATATACATCGGTCTTTAGAATGTCATTTCGGCTTTGTAGAGCGAGCTGTGTCTCATACCTATATGACGTTTTATCGGTCTCAACGACAGAGACAGTGCTTTATAAAGCTGTCTCTTCTCTCTTCTCCGGGTCACAGCTGAAAATCAGCGTCCTGCATCTTATGTGTGTTAACGCATATGATGCAAGACATTATGCTGAGCTGTACACACCCATGTGGGGTGGTGTCACAGATGAAAATGTTACATTTGTACTTTGTTTTTATCTGTGACACCAACAACAAATAAATTCATCTTTCTTTCTTTCTTCTTTCTTCTGAAGGTCGACGTATATTACTTTCGGCCGCGTACTGTACTTCTATATTTGAGTCTGCTGCTCCATGGTCTTAACTCAATGAGGCAGGTTTATATCTTCTAAAGTAGTAGATTTTTCCGATACGACATTGAAATGTTTAGCAACTCCGTATTTTGTTATTCAAATTGTTTTAGTCATTCAATTAACCGGCCGATGTGGGTCATGGGTTTATATACAGTAGGATTTAAGGTTTTATAGTAAAACAATGGTCTCACTGAGAGGAGACCCGTACTTACGTGGCAGTATGGGGGCGATAGGCTGAAATTATAATGACGAATGACGATATCAGTACCTACCCATATTATAAATGTGAAAGTGTGTTTGTTTGTTGGTTTGTCCTTAAATCACGTCGCAACGGTGCAACGGATTGACGTGATTTTTGCATGAGTATAGATGACCTGGAGAGTGACATAGGCTACTTTTATCCCGGAAAATCAAAGAGTCCCCCGGGATTTTTAAAACCTAAATCCACGAGTACGAAGTTCCGGGCATCAGCTAGTTGATGATAAAATATTATCCCAGATTTTTTTATTAAAAAAATAATGAAACTACCATGGATATAAATGACAAGATATGCCCAAGAGAACAAAATTTTTCACAGTTTTGGAACCAAATAAATCAGCGCCACCTCTTAGATACTAATGTACGACCCGTTTGAAATCCAGACGTCACTGAGGTCGCATTGGTGCTAAATAAACATTTCAGGACCAACGGACCGGTGCCATTTTGACTGTTCAATGGGCCTGTCCTTACGAAGTAATATATAAGGCAATGGAAACTAACTAATAATATTATGATGGAGAAGGAATAACAAAGCACCAACAGAGTAACTACCTGTAGTCCGCGACAGGTCGAGATGGCAATCGGGGTAAGAGGTGGGGGGACGCTCCGCACACCGTCGCGTCACCTGCGCTCGCCCGCACCGGGTTAGCGCGGGAGCTGTGGGGGTGTGCGGGGCTTTCCTCCTCGATTGCCATCTCGAATTGTCGGGAACTATACTAGCCTATTAAATTGAGTATTTGACTACAATTTTTTTATTACTTTATTATAAACTAGCTTATGCTCGCGACTTCGTCCGCGTGGACTACACAAATTTCAAACCCCTATTTCACCCCCTTAGGTGTTGAATATTCAAAAATCCTTTCATAGCGGATGCCTACGTCATAATAGCTATCTGCATGCTAAATTTCAGTCCGATCCGTCCAGTAGTTTGAGCTGTGCGTTAATAGATCAGTCAGTCAGTCAGTCAGTCACCTTTTCCTTTTATATATTTAGACTAGGACAAAAGTAATGACGTAAACTGAAAAACTAATAAATCGATCGAATAACAAAAAAGTTATAAGCCTTTAAATATTTCTGATTAGACAGAGATAGCGATATAGCATTTTGAAGTCACACCTCACTAATGCCATATTAGCTTCATGCGGTTTCATACAAATTTTCGTTTTGCAAGAAAGGGATAGATAAGACTCCCACTCCAAAATTAAAATGCCTGTAACTTTGTAAATCTTTGTTGGATTTTTATTTTTATCCTAGTTTATAATAAAGTAATAATATTTATCAAATTAAAAAAGTAGGCAAATACCCGATTCCAGTTTAAATAAGTAGGTCTTTACTGGAGCTAATTATATACGAGCACACCTGCATCCAAAGGAATGCGGTAGATGCAGGATGTGTGGTAGGCAACCTTGGAAACCTAGGGTACTATTTTTCCTTGACTTTTATTATAATCTACGTGTGTATAATGATGCTAGTGGCCTATATACTACATACTAATTACATATCGGGAAGATTACACTGCTCTGCAGCCCTATTCTGTATCTCAATAGCTAGGGTTTAGCTTAACAACTCTAACAAGGTAAGTATAATATTCCTAGATTTTAAAAAAAACAGCCAAGTGCGAGACAGACTAGCGCACTAAGCGTTCCGTACTACAGTCGTATTTTTTCGACATTTTGCACGATAAAACAAAAACTATTATGCATAAAAATAAATAAAAGTCTGTTCTAGAATGTGGTTTTACAATTACCATTCTTTAGTAGTCAATATTTGTATTACTTATAACCGATCAACAGTATTTGTATTCAACGTTTTTTATGTGAAAACAAGTAAATAACTAATGAGAAATCTGAAATACAACGACGCCACGAATTTTCAAAGTTTGTTTTGCAACTAAAGCTGTTGTATTCCTTCCTTGTAAAAATCGGTTAGGGACAAAAAATAGGTTAGCAGCGTCTCTGTTTATCACATTAGTAACTTTGTCTGTGCTCTCTTTTTAGTGTGAATGAGAAATCAAACGTTCCTTTATCTTGCTTTATTAGTCTATCTACCTAGACAAGTAAGTAATTTTATTTGTGTTTTTAATATGATATTTTTATAACAATGTAGCCGGCGACCTCCGCGGTAGGCTGAGCACTTCGTATCCTTGCCCTTAAACTTGTATCGGGTAGTCAGAAGTCCACCGCGAGCGTGGCTGCGTCTTTCGCAACCGACGCGTTCCAATTTTAAAATTTTCGATACAGAATAATAATATCGAAGTAAATAAAAATTACTAAAAACCTTTTGAGCAATGTGAATTTTTAAAAAAATGTGCGCACTCTCCTCAGTTGCTTAGAAAGTGGGTGGAACCAAAAAGGTTTGTCAGTTCTTCATTTGTTTCAATCTCATGGGTTCGATTTTTAAATAATAATAAATAATGGTGATAATCTGATTATCTACTAACTATACGCATTGATTTTGGATTATTTTTAGAAAACTATTTTACCGAATAAAAAAATAAAAATAGGTAGGTACTTAGTACTTACACTAAACTTAAAGTTTGTTAAAATAAAAAATAAATTGTTAAACCGTGCAAATAAAAAAAATGCAGTTTTTTTTTTATTTGCATAGTTATGATTAACTAGCTGATGCCCGCGACTTCGTCCGCGTGGAATTGGGTTCTTTAAAAGTCCCGTGGGAACTCTTTGATTTTCTGGGATAAATTATCATAGCCTATGTAGGTAACTCTCCAAGTCTTTATCTATCCCCATGCAAAAAATCACGTCAACCTTTTGCACCGTTGCGACGTGATTGAAGGAAAAACCAACAAACAAACACACTTTCGCATTTATAATAGGGGTACTGATTTAGCCCTGGTAAGTGAATGTTACCCTATTTACTATAGGTAGGTACATACTTAAGCAAATATTTTTTCCTTATTTATCGTATGTTGAAAAAATACAGAGTGTAACCAGAACGCTGGCAAAAACGTAGACAGGTGATAGTACTGATGATCAGTGATATGATACCGCAAACAAAACGCGAAAAAAATTCCTATATTTTGTAAAATTTCGTGATATATTGCAAATAAAACATCTGACTGACGCTAGAGGGCAACGAGCATTGCGTAAGTAGGCCATTTGGCGTCAATGCCGCGTCGTAGGCGGTGCATTGACCCGAGTATTGCACGCTATACATTGCGGGTTTGAAAAATACTAAATCACTAAAACTACAAAATGAGGCAAATGGTTATTGGTATTTGATTGTGTTTAGGTAGTATAACAATAACGCTAAGTTTTTGCTAGCTTTCTGGTTACACTATTTAATATGGATACGTACTACGAAAATCCTGATTATTATGTCTCAACAATACACTGCACTTCCGTCATCCGAGTTCTCTCCGTCATCCGTGAGAATATCTCGGATGTGCCTCGGATTCAAATCGGACGTATGACGTAGTTTTTTTTTAATGAATATAAGCCATGTTAAATGACTAATATTCCCCTTTCCTCACCAATTAAGCATCAGGCTTGTGCTAGGAGTAGGTACGACAATAGTGCAACGGGCGGGGTTTGAACCGTCGACCTTTCGGTTTTCAGTCCACTCCTATACCGGTTGAGCTATTGAGGCTCATAATTATTATGTCAAAGATGTCCACTGAATAGCTTGGATTCGGATCAGAGATCGGATTAGTGCGTATTAAAAATATCCGAGTTCGATTAAAAAATAGACTATAGTTATTTAAAAAAAATTTAGGGCACAAAAGTGCTTTCTCGGGACTCCTGAAAATCTACGACGAAGTCGCAGGCAAAAGCTACTGATATAATAGGGTAAAGTCGTGATAGATGCCCCAGGAATCATTCAAATTATTCTATTATTTTTTAAATTAGATTGCTTTTTCAAAAAGTGGGGCATCTATCCCGCCTTTACCCTAATGGCTACCCTAATTATCAATTATTGCCATTAAAAGTTCTTAATAGGCATTTAAGGCTTAAAGTGTACTAGCGACATTATATTATGCAGCAGGATTTTTAATTTAACACAACTAGTTTAAAATTACGGCCTGACCTATTAAAATAATGCCACATATTTTTTTTATTCTATGGTAAAACGTAAAGGTACTAGGTATAATTATTTTATTATGTGCAGTAAGTAGGTATATATATGTCGCAGGTATATTTGCAAAGCCGTGATATTATAATTTCACTAGTGTTCGGGTGTGAGCTTTTAGAAGACTATTTTACTAACTTTCGGTGGTTTAACTGATAAATAAACCAATTGTTATCTAAATTTCTATGATCTAGATGAATGATATTTAAGTCTGTGCTAAATTAAAAAGCTTGAACTCAGAGTCTTCGGTTGTACGGTTTCATCAAGTAAAAAAAAAAAAATGTTTGAGAGTCTGTGGCCTGTGGTCTCACTTTTATTTTTGTGTGATTTGTCAAATATTATAAACCTAAAAACCTAAACCTTTTTATAAATCTAGAATAAGCTTTGGAATATACGTAACTTTTTTGTACAAGTTGTCTTATTCGAATAAACAACTAGTGATAAGTATTATAATTAAACGATAGATTGTCAATCGACTTTATTTCTTACAAATTAACGTCCTGGTTTTAGTTATATTGTAATGTCACGGACTCATTACAGTGACATTATAATAAGTGTAGGTATATATTTTTTTTATTTTTTTTTATTCAGATACAAGTTAGCCCTTGACTGCAATCTCACCCTGGTGGTAAGTGATGATGCAGTCTAAGATGATAGCGGGCTAACCTGGAAGGGGAATATTATCTGTGAAGTTGGCTGTAGGAGACGTCGAGCGTTCTGATTGGTCAAAAAAGTCCTCCTCCAGAAAAGTGTCACACTATGACTTATTACTTTCTGTGATATTATTACAATAGTTTGTGATTTTTTAATTATAACTTTATGATTGCAAAATTGACATTGGAAACCACAAATTACAGAAGTAAGACTTACGTAAGGCTTAGGATAAGCTTACTTCTTTCATCTATTTTGGAAACGGACCAATCAGAGACGGCCTCATAATCTAACGAGCAGTGAAATGTTCAAAATATCATTGCCTTCATATCACTATAGTGTCCCGGTGACATTACAATGACACTAAAACGAGACCGTTAAATAGTGAGAAATGAAGTTGATTGACGATCTACCGTTTAATTATAACATCACTAGTGAAATTATAATATCACTGATTTGACAATATTATACTTGCGACATATACATAAAAACAATGGGTACTTAGAATAGGATAGGATAGGATAGGATAGGATAGGATAGGATAGGATAGGATAGGATAGGATAGGATAGGATAGGATAGGATAGGATAGGATAGGATAGGATAGGATAGGATAGGATAGGATAGGAAAGGATAGGATAGGATAGGATAGGATAGGATAGGATAGGATAGGATAGGATAGGATAGGATAGGATAGGATAGGATAGGATAGGATAGGATAGGATAGGATAGGATAGGATAGGATAGGATAGGATAGAATAGAATAGAATGTTTTTTTATTCATGTAAACTTTTTACAAGTGCTTATGAATAGTCAGGTAGTTTTAATTTACCACTGGTTCAGAATGCCGGAATGCAATAGAAATAGAAAAAAGAAACATATATACCTACGAAAATATTACAATAAAAACTTAAAGCTGACACTATTGACACAGACTATGTATATACTCATAACAGGTGGTAAGGTCTACATAACTACTTACATAAATTCATCCAAGCTCAAACTTAACTTAGGTCTTAGTCGGGTGAAGGATGTGCGAATGCATTGTTTACAAACAGACGACCATACTTTTTTTTTTCTTTTTTGTTTTTAATAAGCATATTAGCCATGTTAAATGACTAATACTCCCCTTTCCTCTCCAACTAAGCGTCAGGCTTGTGCTAGGAGTAGGTACGACAATAGTGCAACGGGCGGGATTTGAACCGTCGACCTTTCGGTTTTCAGTCCACTCCTATACCGGTTGAGCTATTGAGGCTCTAACACAAACTCTTATATGAACACCTAAGTAATAATAAAAGTTCTTACTTGTAAATACTTAAATCATTCCAAAACTCGCAAGTTCAACCAACCGACAAAATAAATTATTATTTTAGGATAATTTCGAATTATTTTCAAACTTATCCGAAAAACTAAATTATAATCCGAAAAATGTAAATTTAATTAGGTATTTAAGTAGGTACCTACTACTTACTATAAAATGCTCAGAATGCTATTTACATAAAATCTTTAGCAGTTATTTTAGGATATTACATATTTACTAAGAGCCAGCACGTGCCAGACCTTCGTTATTTTATAAAAACTGAAAGTTTCTCTGCGTATTGTCCCCAACACTAGGAGGAACGTATGTTTGGATTTATTGCTTGGATCATGGGAGATAACAGCTAATAAAGATGCAAAATATCTTACGTCAAAGTATGAAGTCTAATTTTTTTATGTTTTCTTCAGAATAGTACCTATTAGAAATCACGTCATGCATTGCCAGACATGTGTCATGGCAACTTTCTGCCAGACACCCTTAAAATAAGTCTGGCAATGCCTAGCAATGCAATGCAAAGTGTCTGGCAATGCATGACGTGATTTCGGGAGAAACATTAAAAAAATTAGACTTCATACTTTGACGTAAGATTTTTTTTACAGTTATCTCCCAAAGCCACCATGATCTAAACAAAAACGTTCTTCCCAGTGTTGGGGACAATACCCAGAGAAACTTTCAGCTTTTATAAAATAACTAGCTTATGCTCGCGACTTCGTCCGCGTGGACTACACCAATTTCAAACCCCTATTTCACCCCCTTAGGAGTTGAATTTCCAAAAATCCTTTCTTAGCGGATGCCTACGTCATAATAGTTATCTGCATGCCAAATTTCAACCCGATCCGTCCAGTAGTTTGAGCTGTGCGTTTATAGATCAGTCATTCAGTCAGTCAGTCAGTCAGTCTGTCAGTCACATTTTCCTTTCATATATTATTTAAACGAAGGTCTGGCACTCGCTGGCTCTCTCCCTAATAGGTATTCTAAAACAGAGACCAATGACCTCACGTACCTCGCAATGTTACCGAATCGTTCGTTAACCCGGGGCCCAGGTCCCGCCCAAGCTCGAATCAAAAATACTAAGTACGAAAATACCTTTTTAGGGTTCCGTACTAAAATGGTAAAAACTGAACTCTTATGATGCGAGTAAGTCCTTCTGTCCGTCACTGCCTATTTATTTAGGTAACTAACAATGCAAAAATAGTAAGAAGTTAGGCCAACGATTACCTAACTGAAAAAAGTCTCTTACTACTACCACAGTTTCTTAGAAATCAGCAATAAACCTTCAAAATATACTTGACTAGATGATGCCCGCGACTTCGTCCGCGTGGATTCAGGTTTTTTAAAAATCCCGTTTGAACTCTTTAATTTTCGGGGATAAAAAGTAGCCTATGTCCTTTCCTAGGATGTAAGCTAACTCTGTACCAAATTTCATCAAAATCAGTTGAAATATTGGACCGTGAAAAGCTAGCAGACAGACAGACAGACAGAGACAGACAGACACACTTTCGCATGTATAATATTAAGTATGGATTAATAAGTAGGTAATTAATAAATGGGTCATGATCATCCCATCACCGGCTCACTACAGAACGGTACAGAGCACGGGTCTCCTCTCAGAGTGAGAAGGTCTTTGGCCATAGTCTAGCACGCTGGCCATGTGCGGATTGGTAGACTTCACACACCTTTGAGAACATTATGGAGAACTCTCAGGCATGCAGGTTTCCTCACGAAACGCACATAACTCCGAAAAGTTGAAAAGTTAGAGCCCGGGATCGAACCTCCGACCTTCGATTAGAAGGCGGACGTCCTAACCACTTATAGGCCATCACAGCTTACATACATAATAAGGTACCTTATTATGTATTACTAGCTTACGCTCGCGACTTCGTCCTCGTGGACTACACAAATTTCAAACCCCCATTTCACCCGCTTGGAGGTTGAATTTTCAAAAATCCTTTCTTAGCGGATGCCTACGTCATAATAGCTATCTGCATGCCAAATTTTAGCCAGATCCAGTCCAGTAGTTTGAGCTGTGCGTTAATAAATCAGTCAGTGAGTCAGTCACCTTTTCCTTTTATAATGTATCATGTATTATTTCTTGTCAAGCTACGGATCCCGTGGTGGGCAAGTCCGACTCGCACATAATATTATTAAGCTAAGGTAGGTACTTAACCGCAATTATAACGGAACTTTTTAAATTCAATGACAAGACGAGCTCTTGACAGCAATAATAATTTTACCGTAACCGATTTCCAGATTAGTAATCTATATCAAATGTATAAAAAAAACCAGCCAAGTGCGTGGCGGGCCAAGCGCAGTGTAGCGTTCCGTAATCACAATTCTCGAAAAACAGATACAACTCCTCATGATAGTTTTCCTTTAAAATTGATTATATATGCTACTGCTGTGAATTTTTCACGTTCCTATATCCTACCATTTGGCTGATGAAGGGGGGGACACTTGACTCTAATAAAAATTAGCACTTTAAAACATCATATTTTACAAACGCATCTAGAAATCGAAAAATGATGTTTCCACACCCACAGTATTTTTAGAAGACCTATTCAACGATACCCCACGCTATGGGGTAGACGAGAAAATAACATCGTCCCCACTATACATGAAGGGGAGCTACCCTAAAAAAAAATATTTATCAAAATTTTATTTCACCACTTTGTCGGCGTGATTAATATTTATACCCATGTCAAATTTCAGATTTCTAGCACTAATAGTCTCTGAGATTAACCGAGGACGGACGGACATGGCGAAACTATAAGGGTTCCTTGTTTACTACGGAACCCTAAAAAGGAAAAGGTAACTGACTGACTGACTGATCTATGAAAGCACAGCTGAAACGACTGGGCTGAAATTCGGCATGCAGATAGCTATTATGACGTAGACATCCGCTAAGAAAGAATTAAAAATTCAACCCCTAACGGGGTAAAACAGGGCTTTGATATTTGCGTAGTCCACGCGGACGAAGTCGCGAGCATAAGCTAGTATTATATAAAAGGAAAAGCTGACTGACTGACTGATCTATCAACGCACAGCTCAAACTACTGGACGGATCAGGCTGAAATTTGGCATGCAGATAGCTATTATGACGTAGGCATTTGCTACATAAGAAAGGATTTTTGAAAATTCAACCCCTAAGACTGGGAGCACACGATGCGTTGCCGCACCACTCGTGTGCCCGCTGAAACGGTGAAATCTTTGCGTTGCGGCGCCGCAACGCATCGTGTGCCCCCAGTCTAAGGGGGTTAAAAAGGGGTTTGAAATTTGTGTAGTCCACGCGGACGAATTCGCGGGCATAAGCTAGTGTATTATAAAACCGGAAGCAGCCACTTTATTACAGCGGAAGGATTGTAATACAAGTATGTAATTGTGTTACAATATTCTTTTAAACACAATAATAACATAAATGTTCAAGTTCAGATGTAATCTAAACGATTCTTTAAATTCGAACATGTATGATGATTATTTATTTAATGGCTGATTTTAATCTCTGCCTGATGAAACATTTTTATGAGATAAATAATTTTAGTTTGAACGAAGTTAGAGTTAGTGATTAGGTATTTGCATTTTCCTCGCTGTAATGAGATGAAAAGTTGTGTGTTTCGCACGGCTGCAAATTCATTTGCGCTCGAGCCTTTGAATTCCTCGCTGCGCTCAGGACTCTATTTTCACCTTAGAGTCTTTCGCTTTCTCGGAATTCAATACAAACTCTCGCGACAAAATAACAACTTTGCAGCTTTGCGTGACAAGTAAGTAACTATTGTAGTTCAAGCATGTCTGATTTCAGCCTCGGGTTTTTTTTTATTAGGTACTAGCTTATGCTCGTGACTTCGTCCGCGTGCACTACACAAATTTCAAACCCCTATTTCATCCTCTTAGGGGTTGAATTTTCAAAAATCCTTTTTTAGCGGATGCATATGTCATAATAGCTATCTGCATGCCAAATTTCAGCCCGATCCGTCCAGTAGTTTGAGCTGTGCGTTGATAGATCAGTCAGTCAGTCAGTCACCTTTTCCTTTTATATATTTAGATTTTTATATTTTTTTCGACATTTTGCACGAACAATCAAAAACTAGAATGCACATAAATCTGTTGTACAGGTAAAGCCCTTTCATATGATACCACTTGCTAAAGTTGTCTTACTTACTTTGAAAATTGATTTGTTCATGAACACATTTTAATTTTTTTTTGTGATGTTACCACAAATTCACGGTTTTCGGATTTTCCCCTTACGTGTGCTATTAGACCTACCTACCTGCCAAATGCTATCATGATTCTAGGTCAATGGGAAGTACACTAGAGGTTTTCGTGACAGATACGACAGATAGACGGACAGACAGACAACGAAGTGAAAAACGGAACCCTTATAGGATCACTATGTTGTCTGTCTGTCGGTCTGTCGGTCTGTCAAGAAACCTACAGGGTACTTCCCGTTGACCTAGAATCATGAAATTTAGCAGGTAGGTAGGTCTTATAGCAGATATTCGGGGAAAATTCTGAAAACCGTGACATTGTGGTTACATCACACAAAAAAATTTAAATTGTGGTCATGAACTAATATCAAGTGGGGTATCATAATATGAAAGGTCGTCACCTGTGCATTCTAAAACAGATGTTTAATTGTTTTTATGTGTCACAGTTTTTGAATTATCCTGCAAAATTTCGAAAAAATACGACTAGTACCGGTTTTTTTCCTTTTGAGGTACCGAACCCTACAAAGCAAAAATTGAAGTGTCTATTTTATCTTCTTTACAGAAAGATGCAAGGCGCGGTAGAGACTGCTCTATTCATCTCAATATTCCTGTTATTTCTGGGACCGTCGCCCAGCTGTGGGTTTGAGCCACACCCAGAGATTGGTTATCCAGCCGGACTAATACCAGAATGTATGTATTTTCTATTTTTTTTTAATGAAAATGGCGAGCAAACGAGCTGGCGAGTCCCCTGATGTTAAGTGATTACCGCCGCCCATGAACATATTTTGCAGTATCAGAGGAACCACCAATGCATTGCCGGCCTTTCAGGAATTTGTTGGTCCGCCCCTTGAATAACCCCATGCCGTAATCTAATGGGAATACCGCCGAAATTTCATGATTCTATGTCAACGGGAAGTACCCTATAGGTTTTCGTGACAGACAGACTGACAGACAGACAACGAAGTGATCCTATAAGGGTATCTTTTTTCCTATTTTGGTACGGAACCCTAAAAATTGAAAATCCATCGTAAGATTTGGACAGATGTACGAAAGTGAAACTAAGTAAATAAGTAAAATTAAAAAACTGTTTGATAAACCAGTAAGCCACTTATTTTTACGCTGACCTTTGTAAACCTTAAAGGAATAAGTAACTAGTAGAACTGGTTTAGTTAAAAAAAAAATTGAGCTTGGAAAAACAGAACGCGGGACGACAGAATCACGGTAGCTGCAGAGTGATCTAGAATGAGTGAGCTCTCGGTTTGATCCTGAATGGACACCTGCCAAATATTAAGTAATTGAGCATTAATGGAAGCAAAGATTTAAAAATCCATATCCATACCATCCAAACTAATATTATAATTATGCGAAAGTGTGTCTGTCTGTCTGTCTGCCTGCTAGCTTTTCACAGCCCAACAGTTTAATCAATTTTGACGAAATTTGGTACAGAGTTAGCTTATATTCCGGGGTAGGACAAAGGCTACTTTTTATCCCGGCAAATCAAAGAGTTCCCGTGGGATTTTTAAAAACCTAAATCCACGCGAACGAAGTCACAGCCGTCATCTAGTGTGACATATTTATTTCGCAAAGTAAACTTGGAGCACTGACTATAATATGGACACACTTGAACTTTAAAACAAGTCTGTTAAGGTTAATTCCATCAAAGGTTAGTGAGATGTAAAATCTCATAGTAAGCTTACTGCGCCTAGTGGGTATAATAATACACTATGCAGTGTAAAGTAGTGTCAACGGCTTTGAACAGTTCCTTATTTTGCAGCTTCTTGGAGTCCATTACGCGTCATGCCTGCCCAAGCCTTAAGACCTGATTTACATGACCTAGTCATGTAGTGTATGCCTACTTATGTGAGATTACCTTCTCCTCCAAATAACATCAACAAAAACAATCAGGACATTAAACCTCAACCGATAACCGATTTATAGCCATCATCATCATCATCAACCGATAGACGTCCACTGCTGGACATAGGTCTAGGTAGGGACTTCCACACGCCACGTTCACCTATTTGAAAATAATACAATGAAATTCAAAGCTAGCCTTATCTAATTACAAAATATTTATGCATACATGCCCAAGTGGAATGGTGCCAAGAATGCTGGCTGCATTTCCGCGTTAGACAGCCAGGCTGATCCTTTACGGAAAAAATCAGCCAGCCCTTCGGACACCAGATGAACCGCGGTGAAATGTCTCGTAATTTTTTACCACTAAGACTCCATGATCTCCTCGGCAAACGAAATAAAACTCTCGACAAAAGAGGCATACAGCCATCAGGTCTCTTGTCACCATCCCGACTAATCTCAGCCGGCTCAATGGGCGCAGTTCAATTCTTGCCATCATATATATTAATATATGATGGCAAGAACCCTTTTGAGGATAGACATGCCGAAATAGGCTACCACAGAGCTCCTTTACCAACAACATAAAATTATAGTTATAACTTATAACTGCTTATCGGAAGTACCGTACCTATGGGTACACCATCTCTGATCTGTCATAGATTTATTGATTGACTAGCTTATGCTCGCGACTTCGTCCGCGTGGACTTCATAGATTTCAAACCCCTATTTCACCCCCTTAGGGGTTGAATTTTCAGAAAACCTTTCTTAGCGGATGCCTACGTCATAATAGCTATCTGCATACTAAATTTCAGCCCGATCCATCCAGTAGATTGAGCTGTGCGTTGATAAATCAGTCATCAGTTAGTCAGTCACCTTTTCCTTTTATATATTTAGACTAGCTTATGCTCGCGACTTCGTCCGCGTGGACTACACAAATTTCAAACCCCTATTTCACCCCCTTAGGAGTCGAATTTACAAAAATCCTTTCTTAGCGGATGCCTACGTCATAATAGCTATCTGCATGCCAAATTTCAGCCCGATCCGTCCAGTAGTTTGAGCGTGCAATCTGTGCGTTGATAGATCAGTCAGTCAGTTAGTCAGTCACCTTTTCCTTTTATATATTTAGATTTTAAAGAGGACAATTCTTGTGATTCCAGGTCCAGGAGTAACGAAGAACGCGAGCATAACCCCGGTGACGATGAAAATGCTGCAGATCATCGTTCACCGGAAGTCGGAGAAGGGCCAGGTGTTGAGGAAACCGTTCCCGATCCTGACCGCGCACAGGTCCATTGCTAAGGAGAAGACCATAGGTGAGATATAAGATATCCATTCATTCGTAGCTTTACAGCCTCAATAGCTCAACGGGTAAAGGAGTGGACTGAAAACCGAAAGGTTGACGGTTCAAACCCCGCCCGTTGCACTATTGTCGTACCTACTCTTAGCACAAGTTTAACGCTTAGTTGAAGAGGAAAGAGGAATATTAGTCATTTAACATGGCTAATATTCTTAAAAAAAAAAGCTCTCTGGCGGAGTGGTAAGCGCTGTGGTCCTATTAGTGGGAGGTCCCGGGCTCGATTCCTAGCAGGGATTTGGAATTTTATTATTTCTAAATTTCTGGTCTGGTCTGGTGGGAAGCTTCGGCCGTGGCTAGTTACCACCCTACCAGCAAAGCCGTGCCGCCAAGCAATTTAGCGTTCCGGTACGATGCCGTGTAGAAACCAGAGGGGCATGGGTTTATTAAAAACTGCCATACCCCTTCCAGGTTAGCCCGCTTCCATCTTAGACTGCATCGTCACTTACCACCAGGTGAGATTGCAGTCAAGGGCTAACTTGTATCTGAAAAAAAAAAGCTATCATTATGCTTTTTCTAATTACATCCAACAGGAGATGATGTAGCGTAAGTTGGAGCGGGCCTGCCCAGAAAGTGCCGATTCACTCTTCTTTTGAAGGTACCAAATTTCAAGTCAATAGCATTAGTAGTTCATCATCATCATCAGCCTGTGGACGTCCACTGTTGGGCATATGCCTTCCCTAAAGAGCGCCACCACACCCGGTCCTCAGCCTTCCTCATCAAGCCACTTCCAAGCCTCTTTATATCGTCGGTCCATCGTGCTGGAGGGCGTCCCACACTACGCTTGCTTAAACGCGGTCTCCACTCAAGGACTTTCCGGCTCCAACGGCCATCGCCTCTACGACAGACATGAGCTGCCCACTGCCACTTCAGCTTGCTAATAGTTTGGGATTAGTAGTTACTGAAATAAAAATAATAGCCATGATGGACGGATAGACAAAATCACAGGCATTTTTCTTCACAGATCATTTAAATGCGTAAATAAAGTGATTTATTCTCAAAATCCTACCACATAATTTGAGCCTCAATAGCTCAACCGGTAAAGGAGTGGACTGAAAACCGAAAGGTCGACGGTTCAAACCCCGCCCGTTGCACTATTGCCGTACCTACTCCTACCACAAGCTTGACGCTTAGTTGGAGAGGTAAAGAGAATATTAGTCATTTAACATGGCTAATATTCTTAAAAAAAAATAAAAAAAATTGACTGTTGTGTTTGTATTTTCAGATTTCAAAAACAAGAAGACGGTGCTCTACGCCGTCGGCTTTTTGGATAGCTCAGTGTTTCCTCAAAGCCAGGCCATTGGCACCGCCTATTCTAAGCGCGGGTACAACGTACTCATCACTGAAACATTTGATTTTCTCACCTATATTTATCCCAAGTAAGTTCTTATTTCTTTATGTTTGGCTAAAACTTTTTTTACGTTTGGTGGTTTCAGATGGTATCTACTGTCTGCTATCTGGGGGCTCTGCAAGCGCAATAGACCCCCTACTTGGTAGACGCTGGTATCCAGTGCAATACTTCTTATGCATGCTGGCACATTTTTACAGAACCTCGGTCTGGTGGGAGGCTTCGGCCGTGGCTAGTTACCACCCTACCGGCAAAGCCGTGCCGCCAAGCGATTTAGCGTTCCGGTACGATGCCGTGTAGAAACCAAAGGGGTATGGGTTTAATAAAAACTGCCATACCGCTTCCAGGTTAGCCCGCTATCATCTTAGACTGCATCATCACTTTGCACTTACCACCAGGTGAGATTGCAGTCAAGGGCTAACTTTTGTATCTGAATAAAAAAAAAAAAAAAAAAGAACCCCAGCACCAATAAATTTCTTCTTTATTCGTTGGTAAATCTAACTATATATAAAAATGAATCGCTGAATGTGTTGCTTATCGCAAATCTCGAGAACTGCTGAACCGATTTCGCTAATTCTTTTTCATAATATTTCTTGAAGTACAGGGATGGTTCTTACGGAGAGTTTTTTTTTTAAATCCTAAAAAAGAATCGACTGCTAGGCGGTACAAAGTTCGCCGGGGCAGCTAGTATAATATATTTACTAGTAATGTAGATACTGGACCATTTGTGCGGATTATGAAACCAAAATAGCTGAGATCTGAGCCAAAGTAAAGAAAAAAAATCACCGAAATTATTTCCATATACTGTCTGACCTTAGTGTTTTATGAGACGAAGCAAAATTAGTAAATAAACCAATTAAATTAAACATAATATCAAGATTTAACTGAAATCTGTATAGGTAGTAGAAAAATAACGTTATTAATAATTTTTTTAGGGTTCCGTACCTCAAAAGGAAAAACGGAACCCTTATAGGATCACTTTGTTGTCTGTCTGTCTGTTGGTCTGTCAAGAAACCTACAGGGTATTTCCCGTTGACCCAGAATCATGAAATTTGGCAGGTAGGTAGGTCTTATAGCAGACATTAGGGGAATAATCTGAAAACCGGGAATTTGTGGTTACATCATACAAAAAAAAATTAAATTGTGGTCATGAATTAATAATAATTAGTATTTTCAATTTTCGAAGTAAGATAACTATATCAAAAGAATTATCATATGAAAGAGCTTCATCTGTGCATTCTAAAACAGATTTTTATGCATTATAGTTTTTGAATTATCGTTCAAAATGTCGAAAAAATACGACTGTAGTACGGAACCCTCTTTGCTCGAGCCTGACTCGCACTTGGCTGGTTTTTTGTTATATAGATTCATCTACTTACAATTCAGTAATTTAAATTATAATAAGTAATCTAATCTGAAATGCATCGACTACAAAAGATTTCCATTATAACAATGATACAATGCATTCCATTTGCAATGAATATAGGTACTGTGATTATTTTATGCACTGACTGATTAAAACTACGATTTTGACGACCTCCGTGGCGCAGTGGTAACCACTGTGGTCTTAATTATTAGTGGGAGGGACCGGGTTCGATTCCAGGCAGGGGTTTGGAATTTTATAATTTCTAAATTTCTGGTCTGGTCTAGTGGATGCTTCGGCCGTGGTTAGTTACCATCCTACTGGCAAAGCCGTGCCGCCAAGCGATTTAGAGTTCCGGTACGATGCCGTATAGAAACCAAAAGGGGCATGGTAACATAGGGACAGATACTAATAATAATAGCTAAGGGGCTACCTTAGGGGTAGAATTTTCGAAAATCCTTTCTTAGCGGATGTCTACATCATAATAGCTATCTGCATGCCAAATTTCAGCCCGATCCGTCCAGTAGTTTGAGCTGTGCGTTGATAGATCAGTCAGCTTTTCCTTTTATATATCACCACATAAATGATCAAATTGCAAACATCTAGATGTGTTATGTTCCATGTTCAACGACCAAACATTACAAAGCTTGAATGAATTATAAAGATTCAACCACACATACAAAGTCTGAGTAAAAAAGTTTAATTATATAATACTAGCTGATGCCCGCGACTTCGTCCGCGTGGAATTAGGTTTTTTAAAAATCCCGTGGGAACTCTTTGATTTTCCGGGATAAAAAGTAGCCTATGTCACTCTCCAGGTCTTCATCTATACCCATGCAAAAAATCACGTCAATCCGTTGCACCGTTGCGACGTGATTGAAGGATAAACCAACAAACCAACAAACAAACACACTTTCGCATTTATAATAAGGGTACTGATGAAGTAATCAGAATATAATGTCTAATTCCAGATCAGTACGTCTAACAAGATACATCGGCAAGAAAATCGGTGAGTTTCTAGTCAAACTGACGGAGTACGGACTCAAAGCTGAAGAGTTAGAACTAGTAGGAGCCAGCCTTGGTGCTCACGTAGTTGGCCATGCAGCTAAACATTTCTACGCAGCCACAGGAAAGAAACCATCTAGAATAACCGGTCTAGATCCAGCTGGTCCTTGCTATAGATCATTACCACCTACAGAAAGACTAGCCATTACCGATGCAACTAAAGTAGATATAATCCATACTAATATTGACGGATTCGGTATAGCAGAAAGGCTAGGACACATAGATTTTTACGTGAACGGAGGGGAATTTCAACCAAGTGATATCCCATATATACCTTGCCTAGTTGTGTGCAGTCATATTCGAGCGATCCTATATTGGTGGCAAGCTATTGAACATCCTAAGAAATTTATTGGTGTTCAGTGCCATTCCATACAAGAAGCTAGGCTTGCTAAGTGTTATAATAATACTAAATTAAATTATGTAGGGTTAGCAGCTGATTTCAATAAGCCTGGTATATATTATCTGCAGACGCATAATGAATTTCCGTATTTCAAAGGGAAGGAAGGTTTGAAAGAAGAGAATGAGGTTTACTTATCTTTTATTAGGAAACTTAATTCTGATGATAATTTTCAAGTATAGACAGTTTGTAGGAATAGAAAAAAATGTGTTAAAATTGAATAAAGTTGGTGTGACTTCTGTATGAATCCGGGAGTCAAAATATAGAGGTTGACAACATTATAAATTCATGTTATGATGTAATTTATAGTTGAGCCATTACAAATGTGCGAACTGGCTCATAAATAAAATCAGACTTCTCGCTCGCACTTTCAGATCTTATGGAACTGAAAAATGTTGCTCTGGTGTTTTGTGTAGCAGTAAAAAAAGGATTTGTCGATAGTCGATAAAAAGAGCGAGGGGAAACAATTCAAAATTAGCTACCAGATACCTGCGTCCGAACAGGATCGATATATCGATAACGACATCTATGGGATTCTCACAGCCCTATGATTGTAATGATTTTATGACTCCGTTCGCACGTTCATAACGGCCCAACTGTAGAAGAAAATAGTAATAAATAATGAATAGGTGGGTATAGCATCTATAGAAGCATATAGAGAAGCTTTTGAAAGTAATAAAAGCACACGCCTTTCTAATTATATAAAATTGAGAAAGATACCATTTCTTCTTATATATATTTTGATTTGGCCAAGTAGAAGTTTTAACATTATTAGGAGGCCAAAAAAATCAGTAAATACTTACGTATTTGCTAGTAATACAGTAAATTAAAATTAAGTACAATACAAACTAGTTTTTTTTTTTTAACTGAAAAATGGGGCAATAGTAATAAAATAAGTATTTTATTCATAAGTAGCAGGTATGTCTCTATGATATTACATATATAATTACATAAATATATCTACTGTGAGCTTACAATTTAATCGATTAATGGAGATAGTCCTCGTTGTAATTTTAGTAAATATAACGAAGGAATTAATCTAGTCTTTATATTATAACTTGTAATTCTGATGATTGTTAAGTACTTACCTAATTGTGATATTCGTCAGTTAGGTAGGTATATAACTGAGAGATAATAAAATAATTATGCTAAGCACATTATTAAATCCATATAGCTTTAAGGTCCCATTGTCAAAGTCAAAAAGAATTAATTCAACTAGGTTTTTACCATCGAGACAAGGACAATAAAATTGTATTATTATAATAAATTATAAATTATAATAGCCTTGTATCGACATAAGAAAAATTTTTTTACGTTCTTTTTTTATCGTGATGTAATAAATTCTAAAATCAATGGGATTTTTAATCAGGATGCAGAGCTATTGTAATCTATATATATAAAATTCAAAGTCCTGACTGACTGACATATATATCAACGCACAGCCTAAACCGCTGGTCCTAAAGACATGAAATTTGGAGGGTCTATTCTTTGTAAAGAGTAGGTCCACTAAGAAAGGATTTTTCGAAATTCCACCCCTAAGTGGGTTAAATGGAGGATGGAAGTTTGTATGAAAGTCTGTTTTCGAGTTATTTGCATGAAAATTGGTATTTGGGTTTTCGGTCACAAATAAAGAAATACGTGTTTCAGGATTTTTAGAAAATTGGCCCATATAGGGTGGAAAATAGGGGATGAAAGTTAGTTAGTAACTTGAAATTTGTAAAGTAGGTTTTTTCTTGAGGTTAGGTGTCAGCTAACAATCTACTATGAGAAAATCCCCCCGCCCCACAGGGATGAAACGCCATTTGTTTCCTATAGACCACGCGGGCGAAGCCGCGAGCAGAAGCTAGTTTATTACATAAAATACAATAGATTGAGTTTTGATTATAAAATTTACGCAAATTATGCAATTTACGCAATTTTTGTCTGGTGGGAGGCTTCGGCCGTGGCTAGTTACCACCCTACCGGCAACGCCGTGCCGCCAAGCGATTTAGCGTTCCGGTACGATGCCGTGTAGAAACCAAAGGGGTATGGGTTTAATAAAAACTGCCATACCCCTTCCAGGTTAGCCCGCTATCATCGTAGACTGCATCATCACTTACCATCAGGTGAGATTGCAGTCAAGGGCTAACTTGTATCTGAATAAATAAATAAAATATGATTTGATACTGTATTAAAAACCGGCCAAGTGCGAGTCAGGCTCGCGCAACGAGGGTTCTGTAATTCAGTCGTATTTTTTCAACATTTTGCATGATAACTCAAAAACTATGATGCATAAAAATAAATAAAAATCAATTTTAGAATGCAAAGGTGAAGACCTTTCATATTATGATACCCACTTGATATAGTTATCTTACTTCGAAAATTGAAAATACTAATAATTAGTTCATGACCACAATTTAATTTTTTTGTGTGATGTAACCACAATTTCACGGTTTTCAGATTTTTCTCCTAATGCCAGCTATAAGACCTACCTAGTACCTACCTGCCAAATTTCATGATTCTAGGTCAACGGGAAATACCCTGTAAGTTTCTCGACAGACAGACGGACAGACAGACAGACAACAAAGTGATCTTATAAGGGTTCCGTTTTTCCTTTTGAGGTACGGAACCCTAAAAATATTAATTAATGTAATTTATACAAGACCATATACCTACTTATTGACTAGTGGCTACCCAGAGCAAGTTTTTTATATTCCCTAGTCAGGTTATAGAAAATAATCAAAAATGATAATTAACGATTTTTGACCTTTGAAATTTTATTGGCATTTTAGAAACTAGAGCAGAACACCATTTTGAATTGACAAGAAAATGAAGGAAATCGTGCATGTATGGTACGCAACAGGTTGAAATGACAATCCGGGAGGGAACACCCCGCACACCCGCACAGCCCCCGCGCTTATCAGGTGAGGGCGAGCGCAGGTGACGTACCCCGATTGCCATCTCAACCTGTCGCGGACTATACGATATTTTGAAGACCTCCCTGGCGCAGTGGTAAGCGCTGTGGTCTTATTAGTGGGAGGTCCCGGGTTCGATTCCTGGCAGGGATTTCGAATTTTATAATTTCTTAATTACTGGTCTGGTCTGGTGGGAGGTCTCGGCCGTGGCTAGTTACCACCCTACCGGCAAAACCGTGCCGCCAAGTGATTTAGCGTTCCGGTACAATGCCGTGTAGAAACCAAATCTGCCATACCCCTTCCAGGTTAGACTGCATCGTCACTTATTGAGATTGCAGTCAAGGGCTCACTTGTAGGTATGTGAATAAAAAAAACCTAGACAACGATTACCATATTAACATATTAATTGTAGTATATACGTTCAAGTAGACGGTCATGGATAATGTTCAATTGAAGTAGCCTTAAACTGATTTAACTTTAATAGTACCTACCGTCATTAATCACTTTAATTTTAAATGTTGTTAGATTAACACGATTGATGCAAAATATAATTATTGTAGACGTCTAGTTAGCTGATATGCGTGACTTAGGTATAGTCTTTATAGTTTACTAGCTAATGCTCGCGACTTCGTCCGCGTGGACTACACAAATTTCAAATCCCTATTTCACCCCCTTAGGGATTGAATTTTCAAAAATCCTTTCTTAGCGGATGCCTACGTCATAGTAGCTATCTGTATGCCAAATTTCAGCCCGATCCGTCCAGTAGATTGAGCTGTGCGTTGATAGATCAGTCAGTCAGTCAGTCAGTCACCTTTTCCTTTTTTTATAGTTTATATAATACTACTAGATAATGCCCGTGACTTCGTCCGCGTGGATTTAGGTTTTTTAAAATCCCGTGGGAACTCTTTGATTTTCCGGGATAAAGATACGATAAGCCTATGTCCTTCCCCGAGATGCAAACTATCGCTGTACCAAATTTTGTCAAAATCGGTTGAATGGATTAGCCGTGAAAGGCTAGTAGACTGACAGACAGAGGGACGGGCACACTTTCGCATTTATAATATTAGTATGGAAGTATGGATTTAGATTTAAAGTTACTTAGGCTAATATATACCCAAGTAGTTTTAAAATTACGCTAGATTAATTATTGTATGTAAATAGAAGGCCTCATAAGAAAGGTCTACGTAATCAAATCAACCTACCTAAGTATCTCTAGATGATCAAATCAGAAATGAGGAGATCCGTAGGAGAACTAGAGTAACCGACATAGCACAACGGGTTGCGAAGTGGTAATCGACAGGGCACATAGTACGAGAAACCGATAGACGTTGGGGTCCCAAGGTGACCTCGCACCGGGAAGCACAGCTAATACTTATTATAAATGCGAAAGTGTGTCTGTCTGTTTGTCTGTCTGCTAGCTTTTCACGGCCCAACAGTTTAACCGATTTTGATGAAATTTGGTACAGAGTTAGCCTACATCCCGGTGAAGAACATATTCTATTTTTTTCTATTTACACAGTTTTTATATCGGAAAATCAAAGAGTTCGCATGGGATTTTTAAAAACCTAATCTAGTATTAGAATGAAAATCAAAACACGTTAATATGGAGTTCACTACGAGTACACTGCTCTTAATAAAGTTTTAAGTGATCCGAACCAGTGGTAAATTGAAACTACCTGACTATTCATAAACACTTGTAAAAAGTTTACATGAATAAAAAACATTCTATTCTATTCTATTCGATTCTATTCTATACAAATCTGTCCAACAATTTCACAAATAGCTTCCAACTATTCAGCATAGTTTGTGAGAGAATAGCTTTTAGTGTAAACCTACCTATATCATTCTAATTCCAAGTTGGTAAACAAATGTGCATTGTTACTTATGTATTATGAATATGTAACACCGAAGTTGGTAATACCAGATAGAATACTTAATACTAACCACAGAATCTAAATATATAAAAGGAAAAACTGACTGACTGATCCATCAACGCACAGCTCAAACTACTGGACGTATAGGTATATATAACGAACGATTGATAAATTTGCCCTTATTATCCATGTCTTAATATTATAAATGCGAAAGTGTGTCTGTCTGTCTGTCTCCGTCTGCTAGCCTTTCACGGCCCATCCGTTCAATCAATTTTGGCGAAATTTGGTACAGCGATAGCTTGCATCACGTGGAAGGACATAGGCCATTTTTTATCCCGGAAAATCAAAGAGTTCCCACAGGATCTTTTTAAACCTAAATCCACGCGGACTAAGTCGCGGGCATCACCTAGTAAATAATAAAAAATATTTGTATGTTACGTACGTACCTACGTTTAAGTAAGTAATTCGTCACAAATATGTTTCAAGTTTCATCAGTACCCTTCACATTCCCCACACATCTGCACCCTACGTATTGCATGATATAGATAAAGACCTGGAGAGTGACATAGGCTACTTTTTATCCCTGAAAATCAAAGAGTTCCCACGGGATTTTTAAAACTTAATTCCACGCGGACGAAGTCGCGGGTGTCAAATTTAGTAAAAGAAGAGAAGTTAAGACAGTGGGCTTTAATAGTGATGATAAATTAAATCCAATGATTACTAATGAAAGTTATCATTTATCAATTATTTGTCAGGTAAGGCCAAATACTAAGTAATTAAAAATCAAGCAAAGCATCTGCTGTATTATTTCAAAGTAAGAATCCTAATCATCTAAACAGGCTTCTATAATAATTAGAAGCTAACAACCTAGTGTTTACTTTTATCTCAATGTATAAAATAAATAGCACAAGAGGGTAGGTGATAAATACAGAAGTAAAACCAACCAAGTCGAATAATAACTGAATTGTATTTGTTCAGCATTGATCTATTTATATTAAAATGAATCTACCACCCATTTCGCTAAGGTGTTTAGTCATGGAGAAGAAAGGGCAAAGAAACTCCATAACACACATCTTTTAAAACATTAGAACGTTGAGTAAAGTAGTAGGTACATATTTGGTACACAGTTACAACAGGTAACCTACAAAAGGCAAATGATTACATTACATTATAATACAATATAAGAATACTTAACTTCAGTAAGGTCCGCTGTGTTTGCTCTGGGCTGTCGATACAAGACTGTCCCCTCTCTGTCGAGGTAGGGTACTTTTATAACACTGCCATCGCAAACAAGGCGGATATCGACTATCACATGATCTTAATATTAATCATTATTTATTTTAGGTTTGTTGACAAAAGGTATGTTGCCACACCCAATTTACAATAATAAAATCAGTGACATTGATGGTCTACGTATTAATAATTTACAATAATAATAAGCGACTTAAATTGTCAGTTTACACAACATTATTATTTCACATAATAACTATTGCCAACTGTATGTTGACAATAGCTTAATATAATGTCACTCTTAGTATATTGACAATATTTAATTTACAATGAATAATTAGTGACATGTATTGATAATTTATATAATATTATTTTTCATATTTTCATATTCCTAGATACCAAATTAAACAAGAATAAACAATAATAGTTTTACACTATTGTATTGTATGATGACAGTAAGAAACTAGGAACATTGACATTGTATCCGGAAACGGAATAACGATTCTTTTTTAAACATCACAACAAACATTTACTTCAGACTCCCAAGTTTATGATTAGATGAATTTTAGCATTATAATTATGTATCCAATTTTATCGTAATATAACACGGGCATTACCTAGTTAATTATAAGGAGTGTAACAATTTAGTGTAGTACTCATAGGCAGGTACAATTTTATAATATATTGCACAAAACTGCCGCACTCAGAGTCGCTTAATCGTTACTTAGGCATTAATTAGTATAGTAATGCCTTAAGTAACGATTAAGCGACTCTGAGTGCGGCTGTAAAATATCTGACTGACGCAAGAGGTCAACGAAAGTTGCGTTAGTAAGCCACTTGAAGTCAATGCCACATGCCGCGTCGTAGGCGGGGCATTGACCCGAGTTTTGCAAGCTATACATTGCGGGTTAGAAAAATACTAAATCACTAAAACTACAAAATGAGACAAATGGTTATTGGTATTGGATTGTGTTTAGGTAGTATAACAATAACGCTAAGTTTTGCTGGCGTTCTGGTTACACCCTACAGCTGGATTTTTTTAAAATCTAGTATTCGAGCCACCTAGAGAGAAAATCGAGCCAGTAATTAGTTTTAGTTCATTTTTTAAGTAAGTAATCTTAATAAGCGTATAGGTAATAGGTATGCACTTAAAATAAAATTTTATTGGGCAATGTGCCTTAAATGAAATGCATTGAATTCTGTGATTGTAATTTTAATAGAATAAAAAATTAATTTAAATAATATTATTAAGTAGTTTTATTTTTATCTACTCGATGACACTTAAAATTGATTTTTTCTCTAATATCCTAATTTTAATAAGTACTCGTACCTACCTGGTATGTTGGCAGTGGCGTGCACAGAGTCCGAAGCAAGGGTAAGCATTAGTAAGATAGGCCTTAGATACACCTTATGTAGACCTATGGAATGGCAGGTCATAAAGAAAAATGTCGTTTCAACTAGGGTAAGCAGTACTTTTATGCCTCTATGAATTGCACGCCACTGTATGTTGGACTCACCGGCCGAGAGGCGAATACCCACTAAAACCCAGCAGCGCTATTAGTATATTATCTATGGGCACTGCTGCGCGTCGCCTGGCGACTGGGTCACGGGAACACCGAAGCAATCAACCGTGACCCAGCCAGCGACGTCCACAGAGGCGGACCCTCCACCGGGGACCCACTCACGAGGTCCTTCGCCAGACGTCCTGCTAGTCAGAGGGACACGCGGAGAAACCTCCCCCCCCCTGCCAGGTTATTAGCCATGGCTAACAATATCCCCGAAGAGAAAATATTAGCCACTTGCTGATGCCCGTGCTAGCTTAGTCCGCGTGGAATTAGGTTTGTAAAAAATCCCGTGGGAACTCTTTGATTTTCCGGGATAAAAAGTAGCCTATGTCACTCTCCGGGTCTTTATCTATATCCAGTGGCGTGCACAGAGTTTGAAACCAGGGTAAGCATTAGTAAGATCGGCCTTAGATACACCTTATATAGACCTACTGAATGGCAGGTCATAAAGAAAAATGGGCACTGGTCATTTCAACTAGGGTAAGCAGTACTTTTATGCCTCTATGAACTGCACGCCACTGTCTATATCCATGCAAAAAATCACGTCAATCCGTTACACCGTTGCGACGTGATTGAAGGACAAATCAATAAACCAAAAACCAACCAACAAACTCACTTTCGCATTTATAATAAGGGTACTGCTGTTACCGGGGTGCACCGCCCGGCCCGCATACTGCGCGTCCCCTAGGACGTATCCAAAAGGGACCAGCAGCATCCAGGCACACTGAGAGGTTACCTGGCTGGCACCCCGGTTGTATACCTACCTACGAGTAGGTATTTCTAGAAAAAAAGGTAATGAAATAAATAAATTTTGGATTTGTCCCAAAATAATTGAACAAAGACAAAATCATTGGGGAACAGCCGTAAATTGCGAAATTCTATACATTCGGCAAAACAACGCTTTACACCAACCAGACAGGCTACATGTTTGCATAATTTCAATTTGTTTGAACGGCTACTTTTAGGGGTCTCTGGTGAAATATGTGAATCACTGTGGTCACTACCGCCGCCCATGAACATTTGCAACACCAAAAGAATCGCCAATGCATTTTAAAATTAATAAGATCTGTAAGTACTTAGATAATCATATTAATGAAAAATTCCTCTCTATATCAATGTTCATATTATGACGCGTCCCTTTAAAAGGACACTTGGGCCCTGGATCTTTTATAACTGTCCCTTCCTAATCCTCTTTTCCAATTAAGTATTCTATGAGTCCAATTATAGCTATTGGATTGAAGATTAGTACATAATACCTACTTATTGAATCAATTTATATAAAGACTATCTGACGCCCGCGATTTCACCCGCGTGGATTTAGGTTTTCAATTTCCGTGGAAACTGTTTTCGGATTTTCCGGGATTAAAAAGTAGATTAAAATGTCACTCTCCAGGTTTTTAACTACACCCATGCAAAAAATTACGTCGACCCGTGGTTTTTTTTTTTTTTTTTTTAAATAGATATAGCGAGCAAGCGAGCAGGCGGGTCACCTGATGTTAAGTGATTACCGCCGCCCATGAACATTTGCAGCACCAGAGGAGCCGCCGATGCGTTGCCGGCCTTTTAGGAATTTGTTGGTCCGCCCCTTGAATAACCCCATGGCTCATGGTGGTGGCTCCGTTGCGAGTTGCGACGTAGGTAATTGAAGGACAAACCAATAAACCAACCTGAAACAAACACAGGCGGTAACGCCCCGCACGCCCACACAGCCTCCGCGCTAACGGGCGAGTGCGGGTGCCGTGCGGGTGTGCGGGCACCCCCCCCCCCCCCCTCTCATACCTTGATTGCCATCTCGACCTGTCGCGTACCTACTATAGCTGTGACAACGATTTCACAACACTCACAAATAGGCAACTCATCCCACCATAGCTATAATCATAATAATATTATGATCAACTTTACTGTGTATCTTATCTACCAACAATACAACGTCAGGAACATAGAGCAGAAACAAAGAGGAGATGTTGTATTAAGATTTCCCTATGAAATATCGAGTGACATTTTGCGGGGTGAGGGGTTGTGGAACGCCGCCCACTTCTCAATTTTCCATCTGCGGGTTAGTAGCAAAACTACTCGCTTAGCGACCTAACATCGATATATTGATGTCACTACATAGTTCAGCTATCTCACACTAGATGTCAATAAGTGTAGAAATTACGTATAAAATTACTTACAAATGAAATGTGATACCATTCATAGCATCAGAACGTCTGTCTGAATAACTTTGACACGATAAAACACAACACTTCATCCTTTTGTTCTTAAAAACGCGAAAACACACCGATAATACGAGTCTCAATATATGTGAACCTGACGAACGCAGACAGCATACTAACTAAGGCCCCGCCCACAGTGATGACGTCAGGACCTAGTTGAAAATCACAGTGCACAGTTGCTTAGGCCAACTCCTCTTTGTTTCTGCTCTATGGTCAGGAATCAATTCCTTGTCCTTTCCCTTTTTTCCCATTCCCCACCCCGCCCACCACGGAACCTAACACCAATAAAAGGGTCAAGCGTGAAAAAAGTTCAATTTCAGTATAACCCGAGAGGAAAGCCGCAAGGGGCCAGCGACATCATCATCATCATCATCATCATCAACCGATAGACGTCCACTGCAAGACAGGGAATTCAAAATGCCACGGTCTAGCTTCGCCTGAATCCAGGGGCTCCCTGCGACTCATTTGATGTCCTCTGCCCACCCAGTGGAAGGTCTTCCAACGTTGCGCTTTCCATTGCGAGGTAGCCATTCTAGCACCTTAGGATCCCAACGTCTATAGGTTTTTCGAACTATGCGCCCGCCCTGTCCACCATTTTAGCTTCGTAACCCGTTGAGCTATGTTGGTTATTCTGGTTCTCCTACGGATCTCCTCATGCCTTTCAATGATAACGTCAGTGATAAATTCCTTGTCCTTTCCCTTTTTTCCCATTCCCCACCCCGCCCACCACGGAACCTAACACCAAGAAAAGGGTCAAGCGTGAAAAAAGTTCAATTTCAGTATAACCCGAGAGGAAAGCCGCAAGGGGACGGCGACATCGGCTTTTTAAATTAAAAGCTCTAATGAATTCCAAATGTTTCGTTCAATAGAACATGTCGGTTCAGATTGGACATCTTTTTTTCATGGTGTGTTTACGTTTTATTGGGAACTAGCTTACGCTCGCGACTTCGTCCGCGTGGACTACACAAATTTCAAACCCCTATTTCAAATTCAGTTGAATTTTCAAAGATCCTTTCTTAGCGGATACCTACGTCATAATAGCTATCTGCATACCAACTTTCAGCCCGATCAGTCCAGTAGTTTGAGCTGTGCATTGATAGATCAGTCAGTCAGTCACCTATTCCTTTTATATATTTAGACTAGCTTATGCCCGCAAATTGGTCCACGTGGACTAAATTTTCAAACCTTCAAAAAGCTGTCTGCGTGCTATAATTTCAACCCTATCCGGGATAAAAGTACCTAGCCTATGCCCATAGATACTTTTTATCCCGGAAAATCAAAGAGTTCCCACGGGATTCTTAGAGGTAAGGTAAGAGGTAACTTACGTCCCCGATATTGACATAGGCATCTTTTTATCCCTGAATAGCAAAGAGTTCCCACGGGATTTTTAATAACCTAAATCCACGCGGACGAAGTCGCGGACATCACCTAGTACAAGAATGAAACCGCAAAGAAATCGCGTTTGCTCCATCGATATAAATGACAAGATATGCCCAAGCGAACAAAAATTTTCACGGTTTTTAGGAACCAAATAAATCGCAGCGCCACCTCTTAGATACTAATGAACGACCCGTTTGAAATCCAGATGTCACTGAGGTTGCATTGGTGCTATAGCACCAATGAGTCGGTGCCATTTTGTTTGTTCAATAGCCCTGTCCAAACGAAGTAATATATATAAGTCAATGGTTTACTCTTCTACAAAACTCCCTAACAAAGATACTATAGTCTAATTGAGACGAATGGTCGGGCCGAAGTTTTATATACCGCCGAGTAATGGAGCGAGCGCACAAAAGTGCAAGTAAGACGATCTATTTTGTTACAAAGCAGCGATATAAAATAAATGTGTCACTAGATGCGCGGCGTTTTAGTAACAACATGTTCCAGCGCCATTCCAGCACCTTGGGACCTCAACGTCTATCGGTTGTACGAACTATGTGCCCTGCCCATTGCCACTTCAGCTTCGCAACCCGTTGAGCTATGTCGGTTACTCTAGTTCTCCTACGGATCTCCTCATTTCTGATTTGATTACGTAGAGCATAGCTCTCTCCATCGCCCGCTGAGTGACTCTGAGCTTTCTTATGAGGATTATCAAGGTGCTGGAATGGCGACCTCGCACCGGAAGACGCAGCGTTGGAAGACCCCCCACTAGGTGGATGGACGACATCAGACGAGTCGCAGGGAGCCGCTGGATCCAGGCGGCGCAAGACCGTGGCGTGTGGAAGTCCCTACAAGAGACCTATGTCCAGCAGTGGGCGTCTATTGGTTGATGATGGTGATTATGATGATGTTCCAACGAAGTTCGGTGTCCGCACTCCTGTCAGTCGTAATCCGCTTTTACTGGCTTCCTACGGTGCGTGATTCTGCTGATTATCACGCACGGCGGCACGGACAGCCACGCACCGCGCACAAGGCTCGAACGGCGACGTTCGCTCACAAGGATCGGACGACGATGACGTCGTCCGACGTCTGCGCTACCACGGACGATACTCTTCCCATGGTGCATCGGTGCGGTCTGGTCCGCGTCCATCTGTAATATCATGCACTTTGGAAAGCTGGCGTAAAACAACTTTTGTAATCTTGATAACTCTAAATCAGCTACGGATGGTCTGTTCTAACGTGGTTCTAACTTATCTATGGTCGAAGAAACCATGGAGCTATGAATCAGCATACTTATTAGGTCTAAAGGTTTATCATCATCATCATCAATTGATAGACGTCCACTGCTAGCGTCGGCAAACACCACCAATGACTTGCCTGCCAATCGGAACGCTCCAAAGCATTGGCAAGCATACGCAAACATCCGTCCACATGCTTGCTGTTTGTTGTTTGCCACAAGCGTGAGGGCGCATCCATCAGACTGAGGTTGGAACATGTTACTACAAAGCGCCCCATCTAGTGGAACAATATATATCATTGTTTCAAGGTAACTTCACAAAAAGGGCTGCCTTTTAGTGTAATATTGTTATGTATCGCACAAAAGAGGAGGAAGGGTTTTTAAAATATTGAGTTATCCCTTTTACAATAATTTTCAAATGTGCTTTATATAATAGAAATCGTCATTATTTTCCATCAGGCGTTTTCAGTTTCAAAAATTAAATGTTGAACTCCAAAGATTTTAGTCCTTAGTTTAAAGGTGAACCGTACTTCTGACATGACAGTTGACAGTTGACCCATTAGTTAAAACGGCGCTTGAGGAGTCATTTTTGACGGAGTCTATAAACGACTGGCAATATCAATTAGCAATTATAAGTCCCGCAAATTGCTATTGCGCTGGAACCATGTCTCATTAACATCGAAATGACGTCATTTTGACGACATTTGACCTATATTTAAGTAAAAATATTATTATTATTTATTGTTATAGTGGTAATAGAAATATACACTCTGTGGAAAGACTCTCTACCTATCATGGTTGATGAAATACATAAAATACCTAAGCGAACGAAAGTAATGTACATCGGCTTTTAGAATGACATTTCGGTTTTGGAGAGCGTTGTCTCTGTCACTCATACCTATAACGTTTTGTCGGTCTCAACGACAGGGACAACGCTTTACAAATCTGCTATCTCCTTCTAAAGGTCGATGTACATTACTTTCGGCCGCATATTGTACAGCCCGCTGAAAGACGGACGGAGGAAAAGCGGAGGCTGTGAAAAAGTGTCTCGTTGACACCTTTCGGATACGGAACCCTAAAAAGCATCTGCAGCTCAGTTATACAGAAAAATTTAATATTTCTCTCAAGTGTTGTTTTTCTCCCAAACAGCGCAACATTTTGATCATAAAACTGTTTACGCCCCATCGTAACTCCTAAACCAGCAGGCTGAAAAATGACGCTTAATGAAAACATAAATTATGAATTGTTATATTCTCCTTCAGTTTTATTGTCTTGAGTTAATTTGAAAAGGCTGTGTTTTATTCACTTTTGAATATGCTAAAAGCCGTGATAGCCTATACTGAGGCCGTTATGAATGTGCGAACAGTGTCATAAATCATCACGATCATAGACAGGGTCGTGAGAATGCCGCAGAAGTCACTATCGATAAAGGGATGCCGTTACGACTTAGGTATTAGACGCAGGTAAAAAGTAGGGGCGCTTTTTATAACCTGTTATCGACTATCGACAAATCAATAGGGTTCCTACCTCACTCAAACCTACCTACCTACCTCAAAAGGAAAAACGGAACCCTTATAGGATCACTTTGTAGTCTGTCTGTCGGTCTGTCGGTCTGTCAAGAAACCTACAGAGTACTTCCCGTTGGCCTACAATTATAAAATTTGGTAGGTAGGTAGGTCTTATAGCAGACAGGCAAAAATCTGAAAACCGTGAATTTGTGATTACATCACACAAAAAAAATTAAATTGTGGTCATGAATTAATAATTAGTATTGTCAATATTTGAAGTAAGATAACTATATCAAGTGGGGTATCATATGAAAGGGCTTCACCTGTACATTCTAAAACAGATTTTTATTTATTTTTAGGCATCATAGTTTTTGAGTTATCGTGCAAAATGTCGAAAAAATATGACTGTAACACGGAACCCTCGTTGCATGACCCTGACTCGCAGTTGGCCGGTTTTATATATTTAGGTTTGAAGTAATTACGTTCAGTAATTTAGAAGTTTTAAGGCTGTGACAGACGGACGGACGGTCAAGTACAATTTCACTCAACAGAGCTCGCTTCGCTTGGTCAAATAGCTTGGTATGTATACTGATTACTGAGTGTCTGATTACTGAGTGTCTGATTACTGAGTGTCTGATTACTGAGTGTACGCAATAACTTTAACTAAGGATACAATTTACCCGTAGGTAGTATGTAGTGCAATCAACACGAGTTTGTTGTGGGCTCTTCTCAGACCTGGGCGCGTTTGGAACCCTCGTAGCTTTAGTTTTAAGTTTGCGTTATAATTATCACCACTATATCTGTTAGAAATCATGTTATAAATATTAAAATTTGTAGAGTTAAATACTATGGCCATAATTAATAGAGCGCATTAAATATAATATGAAGGAAACATTTGATTGAATGTAGAATATTGCAACCTAAACCTTATGTGATTCATTCAATCAAATGTTGTTGACAATACACATCCCTAAATTGCATATCTATTTAAAGTAACTTACTTACTAAGTTTGTTAATCGTTAAAATTACTACAATTATTTATCAAAGTAGTATTACATATATTTGTTTGTTAACATAATAATGACTTTAATTAAGATACGTTGAAAACGAATCTTAAGGAATGAACGAAGGTAACTTCACGTCATTTCGATTAATGTCTGAGTTCATTCATGATAAACGATATAAAAAGCCGTGTGGCCGAATAGGCAAGTAGTTCTGTAATGAAAACCGACAAATAAACTTGTGAAATCGTCTTCGAGTTATTTTTTCCTTCGTGGTCTCCTTACATCAGAAGCAGGGATCGATCGGCTGAACGCAGGTAATAAGTGATTTATTTTATTGTGTGAATAAGTCTAAAGCGATTTGAAAATTGAGATGTTTTTTTTTTGTGTTTTAAACCTCTTCATTAATATCCATTTATGGAGTTAATTATGGAAATACCCACCACCTTCAAAAGATAATTTACGAAAAGGAAAAAGGAACAAAATGAAACTTTGCTGAGATAGGAGTGATTTTTTTTAATCTACCCGTATTTCATCGATTTCCATGTTTTGATCTTTCCGTGTTACTAACGTCTCTAACCGATCTACGTAGTTAACCGATTTTCAAACTATAAATAATTAAGTATGTTAAAATCTAACGCAATAACATTTATTTCTAAGTAATGTGTGTTTTTCATCTACCCGCATTACATTGATTTACATGATCAAAATGTTTATTCGTCTTTTTTTTCTTTCGTTCTTTCATATCGAGGACGACGATGTGCCGCAAGCCTCAGCCTGGAAGTGCGGCCAGAGACGCAGTCGCCGGTGTGGCCGGAGTACAGCCGGGAACACGGCTGGCAACGCGGCCAGAAGCGCGGCCTCCACGCCGTCGATGCGGCTGGGAGCGCGGCCGGGAGCACGGCCGTTGGCGCAGCCGGGAGTGCGGCTGGGAGCGCGGCCGTCGGTGCGGCCGTCGGCGCGGCTGGGAGCGCGGCCGCCGGTGCAGCTGGGAGCGCGGCCGGGAGCACGGCCGTTGGCGCAGCCGGGAGTGCGGCCGGGAGCGCAGCCGTCGGTGCGGCTGTCGGCGCGGCTGGGAGCGCGGCCGCCGCCGGTGCAGCCGGGAACGCGGCCGTCGGTACGGCCGGGAGTGCGGCCGTTGGCGCGGCCGGGAGCGCGGCCGTCGGTACGGCCGGGAGTGCGGCCGTCGGCGTGGCTGGGTGCGCGGCCGTTGGCGCGGCCGGGATCGCGGCCGTTGGTGTGGCCGTCGGCGCGGCTGGAAGCGCAGCCGCCGGTGCGGCTGGGGACGTGACCGTCGGCGCGGCTGAGAGCGCGGCCGTCGGCGCGGCTGAGAGCGCGGCCGTCGGCGCGGCTGAGAGCGCGGCCGTCGGCGCGGCTGAGAGCGCGGCCGTCGGCGCGGCTGAGAGCGCGGCCGTCGGCGCGGCTGAGAGCGCGGCCGTCGGCGCGGCTGAGAGCGCGGCCGTCGGCGCGGCCGAGAGCTCGGCCGCCGCGGTGCGGCTGGGAGTCCAACCAGAGCAACCGAGGGAAGCAGAAAAGTCTGCTAATTCGAATGGTGATAATTATGCATCGATGTAAACATGTTAATATGAGTTATATAGATTTCATGAGGCTCATGAGTTTTGTAGATTTATCAATGATCAATCTCCAAAACTGCATTATGATGAAAATAAAACAATCTCTAAATTTGATTCAACAACAAAAGTTAATGAGTGCACTAAATAACATACCACTTTTGCATTCCCGACTCAGATCATGTTAAAAAAAAATAGTACATGGTAATTACAATCGATTAATCGCAAAACCTTAAGGGCTTGTGTGGATCTTGTAGATTTGCTTGGGTTTTCGAAAGACATGGGTAGGGACTAGGGAACATAACAGTGGAAGTACCCATAACCCAATGCATAGACTCAGAACTCTCACTCGATGATATTTTATGACACCCGATAATTTGTTTTAGTTTAGTTGAGTCTCAGAGAACAATATTATTTAAAGCATTGTCTTTTTTTAAAGATTTTGATGAAGGGATTAATAAATTAGAGAAATCTTTCACTTATTGGATTATGCCATATTAACTTTAAATGAAAAAAAAAAATGACATTTCTATTTATTTTGATATATAAATATAAGTAATCTATGAAAAAATCTTGAACTAGTACACTCATTAACCAAATTCAATCAATCAATTAATAATAGTACAGATAGTGAAGAGAATAAATAATTATAATAATATCTACATTATTAGCATTATTAAATGTAGTCTAACGGAACGATCAAGGGATCAAAGGATATTCCAAGCATAAAGTTAAGGGGATGTCAAAATGAACTTCCAGGCATGAACCGAGGGCATGTCCGAAGAAGTTCCAGGCATTAAATTAAGGGAGTGTCTGAAGGAACTTCCAGCATGAAATGAGGGTATGTCTGAAAAAGTTCTAGACACGAAATTAAGGGCATGTCTGAAAAAAAATTTCAGGCATAAAATTAAGGGCATGTCTGAAAAAAATTTCAGGCATAGAATTAAGGGCATGTCTGAAAGAACTTCCAGCATAAAATGAGGGTATGTCTGCAGAAGTTCTAGACACGAAATTAAGGGCATGTCTGAAGAAAATTTCAGGCATAGAATTAGGGATGCTTAAAGAAAATGTTAAGCATTATTTGAAAATTGAATTATATGAGTAGCAGGGAGCTGCTGGATTCAGGCGGCACAAGACTATGGAAGTTCCTACGAGATTTAAAAAAAAATTAAAAAAATTATACAAGATAGATAGATAGAATTAGTAAATATGTATGAGAATTTTATTTTCTCTGTGATTTTATTTAAATCAGTGTAATTTTAATTAATGCTTCAGATTATGATAAATTAAATTATTGATTGGTTATTTTTTTTGCGACACAAGTTCTCAAGTTCTAATTATGTTTCGTTACTCAAATACTAAAGTTATTACTTTATTCATGTATCAATCCATTCTCATTTGATTATTGTAATTCTGATTTAATTGTTACAGTTTCACGATTAGTTTAATCCTGTTTTAAATGTATAAAACAATATTAAAGAAGCTAAAAATCTTGAGTAAGATTAAGATGAATTAAAATCTTAGTAATATTAGTTAAATAGATCTTAAATAATCTCAAGGATTTTATATTTAGTTCAGTTAGTTGGTAATAAAACATTTAGCTGGTATAATAAGCTTCCAGAAGACATATTGGAGGTGTCTCTCAACAATGTTCGAAGTCTTCATAAAACGTAAACTTATTAAAAAAAAATCTATTACAATAATACCTAAAGTACTATTTGAATGATAAGAAAGCTTGGTTGGGAATGAGTTGCTTAACAGCTTTGTGTTAGTTCTAAGTTATTTTGTAAAGTGGTGATAATAAAAAGATTACCCGGCTGAGTTTGTTGTGGGCTCTTCTCTTCTCTTCTTTTTGTTTTAAGTACGTATTAATTATCACCACTATATCATTTTACCAATTCTGGATAAACAATTTGAGTTTGAGTTTGAGGTAGTCAGGGTGTAGTCTCATGAAAGCAAAAGCACAGTGGACATAAGTACATTATGTGAAAATAGAAGGAAATTCTACTTAAATTTTAAATTCTTTACCACGCTCTTCTCACTTAATTCAAAGGTGCTGAAATAATGTCAATTATAGTTAATTATCTACTTATGCAATTAAAAGTTTGAGGACAAACTATGATTATCAGAATGGCCGAAATGTTAGAAATCATGTTATAAATATTAAAATTTGTAGAGTTAAATACTATGGCCATAATTAATAGAGCGCATTAAATATAATATGAAGGAAACATTTGATTGAATGTAGAATATTGCAACCTAAACCTTATGTGATTCATTCAATCAAATGTTGTTGACAATACACATCCCTAAATTGCATATCTATTTAAAGTAACTTACTTACTAAGTTTGTTAATCGTTAAAATTACTACAATTATTTATCAAAGTAGTATTACATATATTTGTTTGTTAACATAATAATGACTTTAATTAAGATACGTTGAAAACGAATCTTAAGGAATGAACGAAGGTAACTTCACGTCATTTCGATTAATGTCTGAGTTCATTCATGATAAACGATATAAAAAGCCGTGTGGCCGAATAGGCAAGTAGTTCTGTAATGAAAACCGACAAATAAACTTGTGAAATCGTCTTCGAGTTATTTTTTCCTTCGTGGTCTCCTTACATATCTTACAAATCTAACACTATACCAGATAATCAATAAGAGTAATTTATTACCTATTTTGAATAAATCATTTGACTTTGACTTTGACTTTGACTAACAGCTCAAAAGGCCTATACCTGAGTGTAACGGTCACACAGGCATGCGACGAGCTGGCAAACATTGTAACTGTCTCGTTCCTCAGGATTTATTTTCCAACACATGAGCGTAACTGTTTTCAACGTCTTGGCTGGACGACCACTAACTACAGTACGCGGCAGAAAATAATGTACCAACCTTTAGAAGGAGATAGCGGATTTGTACAGCATTGTCTCTGTCGTTGAGACCGACAAAACGTCATATAGGTATGAGTGACATAGACAACGCTTTACAAAGCCGAAATTATCATTCTAAAGGCCGATGTACATTACTTTCTGCCGCTTACTGTATACTGAGTGTACAGTACGCGGCCGAAAGTGATGAACATCGGCTTTTAGAATGACATTTCATTTCATCTCTGTAGAGCGTTGTCTCTATCACTCATACCCATATGACGCTTTGTCGATCTCAACGACCGAGACAGTGCTCTACAAATTTGCTGTTTCCTTCTAAAGATCGATGTCCATCACTTTTGGCCGCGTACTTACGCAATAACTTTAACTAAGGAGACGGTAGTTTGTAGTGCAATCAACAGCTCAAGAGACCTATACCTGAGTGTAACGGTCGCACAGGCATGCGACGAGCTGGCAAACATTGTAACTGTCTCGTTCCTCAGGATTTATTGCCTACACATGGGCGTAACTGTTTTCAACGGCTAGGCTGGACGACCACTAACTACTGTAACAGGCATTGTCCTACCTACTTCCTGATATTCTTCCTAGGTATATTATATGCACTGAGAGTGTTCCACGGGGGTTAAGCGTCCCCAATAGAGATGTTGTCTATATCTTTTAACGACCTCCCTGGCGCAGTGGTAAGCGCTGTGGTCTTATTCGTGGGAGGCAGTGGCGTGCAGGTCATAGAGGCATAAATGCACTGCTTACCCCAGTTGTAATAGCTCAATGCAAATTTTACATTATGACCTGCCAGTAAACAGGTTCCCCTAACTAATGCCTACCCTGGCTTCAAACCCTGTGCACGCCACTGGTGGGAGGTCATAGTGTACGAAGTACGTACGTGTACCTGGGCGCGTTTGGAACCCTCGTAGCTTTAGTTTTAAGTGCGTATTAATTATCACCACTATATCATATTAATATCATCTAACAAATAAAAATTTATGACAATCAGTAAGCGTAAAATTCTACCAATTCTGAATAAATAATTTGAGTTTGAGTTAAATAAGTTGACAATAAACTCAAAAGTTTATACCTACTCAACTTATTCAACTAACTTGTGTAGAACTTTTCTCAGGTATTAACAGTTAACTTGCTGTTTTCTGACTTTTTCCTTTATATATCTAATACCCCCAATCACCTAAGTACCAAAATACCAAATTTCAAGTTTCTAAGTCACCTGGAAGTGAGTGGAGTGATAAAAATGGCACTTTTCAGACCTTAAGATCTTCAAGTACTAAGTATAAAAGTTTTTTCATGAAATTTAGGATTCTTAGCCTTCAAAGAGGTCTTAATGGATAATATTATGCAAAATTGTAAATGTCTAGGTTTAATTGTTTTTAGGGTTCCGTACCTCAAAAGGAAAAACGGAACCCTTATAGGATCACTTTGTTGTCTGTCTGTCTGTCTGTCTGTCAAGACTAATATACGATAAAAAATACGACAGTGGTACGGAACCCTCGTTGCGCGAGCCTGACTCGCAATTGGCCGGTTTTTTTTCAAAGGTTTGTTTAACCTTTTCCAGAAAGTTAACTTTTTGTCGGAGGATAAAGAAACATTTTAAAAATATCTCGGCAAGCGATTTGCTCGGGTAACCTAATCATCAATCTTTGTCATACTCGCGGTTATGTCGCCGCATTCGCAGCATTTTATGATAATCTACACGATGAGAGATACTTAATATGTACTTAGTTAAAACTTTATATCAGTACTAGCTGATGCCCGCGACTTCATACGCGTGGCTTCAGGTTTATGAAAATCCCGTGGGAACTCTTTGACTTCCCGGGATAAAAGTATCCTATTACTCTCCAGGTCTCTAACTACACCCATGCAAAAAATCACGTCAATCCGTTGCTCCGTTGCGACGTGATTGTAGGACAAACCAACAAACAAACACACTTTCGCATTTATAATAAGGGTACTGATTTAGCTTTGCTTCAAAATTTCATCATCATTATCAATTAAAAGACGTCTACTGCTGGACATAGGTTTCCACACGCCACGGTCTTGCGACGATGCCTGAATCTTAAGTCTTCGAACAATGTATGTTGCCAGTGATGTTGGATCTGAGACATGGTCGCTAAGTTCCTCAGGGGGTGATGAGGACAGCTATGCTTGGAGTTTCTCTACGTGATCAAATTAAAAATGAGGAGACACAAAGAAGAACCAGAGTAACTGATATAGCTCGCGAGTTGCGCAGCTGAAGTGGAATGGGCAGGGCACATAGTTCGAAAACCCGAAAGACGTTGGGGTCTCAAGGTGCTGAAATAGCTAACCGGGAAGCGCAGTGTTGGAAGACCACCAACTACGAGGACAGGCGATATCAATTAATGGGTCACATCGTAAGTATTCATGAAATTGATTGAGGTAATAGCATTGAGATCAAATGCAGAATTGAACAAACCCGAGCAGCCTTCCGTAAAATAGACAAGATACTTTGCGAAGAGTCGCACGTTGTTACGTTTTCTCCGTTCTTTTATATGGTGTGGAAACCTGGACACCTACGAACACCTTGTGTAAAAAGTTGGAAGCTTTTGAAATGTGGGTTTACAGAAAAATATTGAGAATCTCTTGGGAACAGCGTGTCAAAAATGCAACTGTACTACAAAGGCTAAGCAAACATCTTGAAATCCTGAATACCATAAAAGTTGGAGTACTTCGGCCACATTATGAGAACATTCTGGCTACAAAATTTACGCCAATGGTACGGGAAGACTACCTGATCTCTTTTCCACGCTGCAGTGTCCAAGGTGCAGATAGCCCTAAAGATTGCCAACCTCCGATAGGAGACGGCATTTCAAGAAGAAGTGGGTATTAAATACGTTGATATAAGCGATAGTGTATGGCACTAAAACAAGAGTCGGTAAGAGCGGAGTGCTCACAAATAGGATTATTGGTTTCATCAGACAATCACAGAACCTTAGCGATTTATAGACGAGGCAGTTCCTTCCCTTACTAAAACTGTATTTTTATTGGATAAAATGTAGCTTTGGCTTGTAAAAATATTATTAAATACACTTTAATAATATTTTTAGATTTTTACATAAATTATACTTACATCAGTACCTACCCTTATTATAAATGCGAAAGTGTATTCGTTTGTATTGTTGATTTGAAACTTTGTACAGTTGTTGTTAGCACTTGCGTAAAGGTTTCTGACTTAAGTACCATGTATATGTACAGGTCACATTTATCTTACGGAAAACCTTCGGAAATTGTATATTTGATATCCCCATAAATGCAGGATTTACATTCACTTGAAACGACACACTCACTTATAGAGATTGAGAAACAGTAGGTACCTACTTAATTGAAGAAAATTGAGATCGTCGAAACACAATGTTGAAATCCATTTAGAAAAATAATTTTCCATCCAAAATGGCGTACTATTTCTCTTTGAAAGGGAGAATAATTACTTGAAACGTTTGTAAAGCGTCCACAATTTATTCGCGCGAACACTTTTCATGATTTAAAATTATTGTTTATTTATTGAAAAGCATTTTCACTCCGCAAGACGGCACTAGCCATGATTGATGGGTGGGCTATAAAGGACGCGATAAAAATGATTTGTTCGACAATACCGCGCAATTTACGCTGCTCCTTCCATTTACTGGGATCCGTAATGAATGGGGCTCATTATTTATTATTTGCTTGTAACAAATAGGGCGACAACAATACTGTATTCTAACAAGACTGCTATGCTTTTACGTAATTTTCGTGTCGTAATTTTTTGTAAGCCTACTTACTGCACTCTCCCGTAACTTACTTCGAGTCGTTATTCAATCATGCCACAATTTTCCCTAGTTTATTTCGTCGAGTGTCATAATACCTACTCAAGCTCGCCACAATTTATCGTAATTTTTTTCTTGTCATAATTTTTCTTAATTTACTTCGTGTCGATATTCAAGCTGGCCACAATTTTCCATAATTTACTTCGTGTTTTTTTAAGTTTTAGTGTTTGTTACGCTGACTGACTTCCTCGATTGCTTCATCAGCGAAACGGGCTCTACAAAAGAAAACTGCACACATTCGCGTCTTCCTGTCCTAATACCAGTATTAGGACAGGAAGAAGAGAACGAAGAGACGTATCTTCAATCTAAATTTATAAAACGAAAAGGTGACTGACTAACTTACTGACTGATCTATCAACGCACAGCTCAAACTACTGGACGGATCAGGCTGAAATTTGTCGTGCAGATAGCTATTATGACGCAGGCACCCGCTAAGAAAGGCTTTTTGAAAATTCCACCCCTAAGGGGGTGAAATAGGGGGTCGAAATTTGTGAAATTCACGCGGACGAAGTCACCAGCATAAGCTAGTCTTCTTCTAAATATATAAAAGGAAAAGGTGACTGACTGACTGACTGATCTATCAGCGCACAGTTCATACTACTGGACGGATCGGGCTGAAATTTGGCATGCAGATATCTATTATGAGGCAGGCATCCGTTAAGAAAGGATTTTTGAAAATTCAACCCCTAAGGGGGTGAAATAGGGGTTTGAAATTTGTGTAGTCCACGCGGACGAAGTCGCGAGCATAAGCTAGTTTTAATGTAATTACCATTTTATGTCAAATTAATTATTAAACCAATTTTACAACCCAAAAAGGACTTCTGCTTTCAACGCCAGCTCCGGGCAGCCGCCCTAATGTTTTTGGTTAGGTATTGAAATCAGTTTTTATTTTATTTTGATTTTTATTATTTCAATCAAGTAAAAAACATCAACAATTTGTGGTCATCCTAGTAGGGAATTCATCAAAGTTAGTCCCTCACTAATTTCCCTCGCCATTATCACAATATTTCTCGGCTCACGTATTTTGCGCATCATTTTCCTCCATGGTTTATGTAACATTCAATAGCTTTAAATTACTTAATACGTTTTATATTCATGAATACTTATCAACCTTGAGCTCTTCTAACCACCCAAAAAGACAAAGACAAAAGTCAGTAGTTGTTAATTATTTAAGTGACCAAACAATCACAAACGAGCCCCAGGTTTTCTGTATTACTCTATCCTCAATTTAAAATCAACACAGTAAAGGAAGAAATTAGAAGCTATAGTTGCAACTACAAAACAAGACTTACTAACCATCCAAATCGTCTGGCAGTGCAGTTGACAATGCCGTAGGCGATCCGTGACTAAAGAGAAAGCATATACTGGATAATTAGCGGAGACTCATGGAGTTTTCCCGCTGGGGAAGTTGTCTCCAATCACGCCAACCTATCCTCCAACCAATCTGCTCATAGTCCATCGACTGATCGCATGATAAGGCACAAAAAAAAAACTCTATCCTCAGAAAAAAGTTACCTAATACGGAAACCATAGGTTCGCCTAGCTATAATAGCCGCCTCCCACTGCGAAAAGGTAATGAGCGGGAAATGGCTGAGCAGAGCGGAGCCCCGAGTGGAACGGAGCCTTTGCCTTCCATTAAGAAAGAGTTTCACCCAAAACCGATTTTTGTCTTCCATTGCCAGCGGGCTAAGCGCAGCGAGCTAGGCGGAAATAATATTACTGGGGATTTGTATGTCCGTGTTAATGAACATTACAAACAGTCATCATGCTCAACGCATTACCGGCCCACTACTGAGCAGAGTCGTCTCTCAGAGTGAGAAAGGTGTAAGCCATAGACTTCTACGCTGGCCCATGCGGATTGGTACACTTCAGTTTCACACACCTTTGAGAACATGATGGAGAACTCTCAGGCATGCAGGTTTCCGCGCGATGTTATTCTTCACTGTTAAAACAAGTTCACCGTTAACAAGGTTAATCCTAATTTTATTAATTGTTTTAAAAATGCACATAACTCCGAATAGTTAGAGGTGCGTGCCCAGGATTAATTCTTCGACCACCGTAAAAAAGGCGGACATCTTAACTACCTACTAAGAAATTACAGACAAAAACAAAATGTCTATTTTATACTAGCTTATGCTCGTCACTTCGTCCGCGTGGACTTCATAAATTTCAAACCCCTATTTCACCCCCTTAGGGGTTGAATTTTCAAAAATCCTTTCCTAGTGGATGCCTACGTCATAACAACTGCATGCCGAATTTCAGCCCAATCCATCCAGTAGTTTGAGCTGTGCGATGGCAGTGCGTTGATAGATCAATTATTAGTCAGTCAGTCAATCACCTTTTCCTTATATATATTTATATTCTTTATGAAAAAGTCAAGAACTCTCTTTGACAAGAATGTTTGTGGTGGAGAGCGTACGGAAGCTTAACGGCTATACTGAAATAAGGCTGGAATCCAATAAAAGATAGTTTTTAGCACAAGAAAGCAAAAAATTACACAACATTGTCCAGAGGGTTAAAATAATAATAATAATAAAAACCTTTTATTCAGCCAAATTTACAAATAGGTAGAAACAGGTAGGGTGCCGTAGTCCCTGGGGAACCAAGGAGCCGACCAGTGTCCGTGCTCCCTGGTCTGTGTCTGTCTGCTTTACATGATGATAGCAGATAGTTTGATCCAATAGTTCCCTGAACTGGCTTTTTTATTTGGAAGTTAATGTCCGTTGACACATTAGCATCATCCATACTAATATTATACATGTGCAAGTGTATCAGTCTGTCAGTCTGTCTCTCTGTCCTTTCACGGCCCATCTGTTCAACCGATTTTGACAAAGAGTGGTACAGATATAGCTTGCATCCCGGGGAAGGACATAGGCTACTTTTATCCCGGAAAATCAAAGAGTTTCCACACACACATTTTTAAAACCTAAATGACGAAGTCGCGGGCATCATCTAGTCTTACATAAAGAAGACAGAATCAAGAATAGCCGGGGTTGAAATGGCTAGATTCTGAAAAGAGAGACTACCTTAGTACGAGTATGTTTCTTATGTATGTTTCTCTTAGGAGTCTTAAGTAGTACAAAAAAAGGGGCCAAAATTGACGCAAATCGCTATATATTGTAAATACGAAAGTGTTGGTTTATTGGTTTGTCCAATGAAGCAACAGATCAACGTGGTTTTTTGCATGGGCATAGTTAAAAACCTAATATATATATACCTATAGGCTACTTTTTTCCCCGGAAAATCAAAGAGTTACCACGGGGTTTTTAAAAACTTAAATCCCCGCAGACGAAGTCACAGTTATCATCAGCTATAAGTGAAGTTGTTTTTTAGGAAACCAAAGATATCACGTAAAATTTAAAAAATTACGATATTTCATAGCTGCTGTTTGAATTCTTCGCCTCTACTGGACGCAATTCTTTGGCGGAACACAACGGACTTTCATTCCAAATTACAAAACATAGAGTTGAAAGTTGAATGCTTCGAATACGTGTCGTCTAGAATACGAATAAAGTTTATTCGCATGTTAATTTGCATGCCGAATGCTGTCGCTCTCATGGCGACAATATCTGGTGCATATATTAGTCATGGACGTCTGAAATGAAAGGTCATTTGCCGGCAGATGTGGGTTTTTGTGTACCTTACCTACTCTGTTATTAGTTTTATAACTAGGTACTCTGTTGTTTTCCTTTGTTCTATCAGGTTTTTTGAAATTGAACGGATACACCCTGCAGCTAGCGTTGCCAGGCCCTAAAGCGCCATCTCCACGGACGATAGAATCGCGGCGATAGTCTCGCTGTGTCACAAAATTCGATACAAACTCTATGGGCCAATACTACAGGGCGATACTATCGTGGCGACTAAGGTCGATGTCGACTGTCGAGGTATCGAAGGTTGGTGTCGTCTTTAGAGGTAACGAAGGTCGATGTAGACTGTCGAGGTAACGAAAGTTGGTGTCGTCTTTCGAGGTAACTACGATCGATGTCGACTGTCGAGGTAACGAAGATTGATTTCGACTGTCGAGGTAACGAAAGTCGTTGTCGACTTTCGAGGTAACTAAGGTCGATGTCGACTGTCTAAGTGACGTAGGTCGACGGCTCTATGACTGTTCTATACTTAGCACTATGTAAATTGTAAAAATGTTTCATAAAATGTACAAATAAAATAACGTATTTCCGAAAGTAATTCTTGGTGTCGCCTGCATTATAAATTCGTTGCCAAACAGCCTGACAGACGTGATCTTAATTTTATACGAGAATTCCCCCTTTTTAGGGTTCAGTATCCGAAGGGTGCCAACGGGACTCTATTACTAAGCCTCCGCTGTCCGTCCGTCTGTTCGACTGTGTATTAGCGGGCTGTATCTCATAAACTTTGAACATAATAGGTAGAGAGTTGAAATTTTCTCAGTGTATTTCAATTGCCGCTACAACAATAAACCAAGACGACTTACAAAATGGAAGTCATGCAAATTAATAAAAACTTAAAGTAGGTACATAGTCTAAATATTTAAAAGGAAAAGATGACTGACTGACTGACGGACTTACTGACTGACTGACTTATCTATCAACGCACAGCTCAAACTACTAGACGGACCGGATTGAAATTTGGCATTTTGACGTAGGCATCCGCTAAGAAAGGATTTTGAAAATTCAAGCCCTATAAGGTAATACATTTATGCCGGGACCATGTTGTTATATCTTGTACGATGATACGGAACCCATCGTGCGCGAGTCCGACTCGCATTTGACAAGTTTTTCTCTAACCACCCTTTTTCATTCCTCGCCGCATACTGGTATGGAAATATGCCATTGGGAATGAAAGATACGATTTAATATTATGTTATTTACAGGGAGTTATCCAGTGAAAGACAAAGGATAGAAGACGCGTTCTAACAATTTTTAAAAATAGAGGGCTTCCACTGCTGGACATAGGTCTCTTGCAGGGACTTCAACACGCCACGGTTTTACGCCGCCTGGATCTAGCGGCACCCTACGACTTGCCTAATGTCATCCGTCCACTTAGTGGGGGCGTCTTCCTACACTTTCCGATGCTAAGCCGCCATTCCAGCATCTTGGAACCCCAACATCTATCGGTTTTTCGAACCCTGCCTAGGATTATTTCTTACGGAATATTTCTATGCTTTATCGTTCACTGGAGATGTCAAATTATTTATTGGAAAGACGTGTGGCCCAGATGCGACAACGCATACCAATCAGTTGGTATTAGGTGAGCAATAGTTGTGATAGCCTAGTGGTTAAGACGTTTCCCTCCTATTCGCGAAGTCGAGGGTTCAATTCCGGGCACGTACCTCTAACTTTTCGGAGTTATGTCCATTTTAAGCAATTAAAATATAACACTTGGTTTTTCGCTGAAGGAAAATATCTTGAGGAAACTTGCATGTGTGAGAGTTCTCCATATTATTATTCTCAAAGATGTGTGAGGTCTGCCAATGCACACTGGGCCAGCGTGGTATACTATGGCCTCAGCCCCAGGTACTCATAATGAAAGGAAACCCGTTCTCAGTAGTGGACCGACGATGGCTATATAACTAGGAATTCAATTCAGAGTATGGGATCTTCACTCACGTAATTCTACCACAGTTCACGACAGTTAGGGCACTTGTCACAAAACGTCGAGGCTTCGACGTCACTGGCAGGCGTCAAATGTTCCTACATTTGACGCTGCAGAGTGCGTGTGTAGAGTGAGGGAACTCTCAGTTTGATCTTGAATCGATGATATTGTCTTAATTTAGGATATGGCCGATATGGGTGACGTGAGATCTAAGAAAAGTGGACTATTTGTAGCCTACCTAGCGTTAAATGTAGGTAACATTTGACGCTTGCCAGGTAGGTGCTTGTCCCTCGTATGCTCTCAAGCGAATCACAGTGGAATGCATGCACTGAAATGTTGCGTGCTATTATTAAAAGAAGAATCTCGGATGAATGGGATAGGCAGAAAAAAGATAAAGCCTAAACTGTAAAGACAGCCATCTTTCAGATGCAATGCAAAGGTTTTACCTGAAAGATTGAGCGGAGGGGGGGAGGAGGTTTTTAGTCCGTAGGCCATTGTGTTGGAGTCGGGCATGCCGGAGGCATCCATGAGGGTTTTCCTCCTCCCCGAACGGAAAAAAAAAAAGAAAAAAAAAAAAAAAAAAAAAAGTGTAGGTGAAGCCACGATCTTTTGTTACAAGTTTCGTGAAATGTGACAAAGTCGCGGTCTTGTCGAAACAAACATTATTCTAACCCCGCAATTGTTATCACTCATTCAGAATTATTACAGCTTTTGTATAACTTAATTGTGTTTTCTCTGCTGTTGTTCCGAATAAAGAATTTTATTACAAAAAGAACAAAAACCTTGGCAAATAAAACGCGAGCAAGACATTAAGGTCGCATCTTTATTGAAATACTTTCGTCTATGAGAATTTCCTTCACTATAGGTTCTCGATACTCAGCAACTCGATAAGCTAGGTTTATAGTTTTTCTCGAAAAGAACATATGAACATGTGAACATTTGCTAGATAACTTGAATATAATGACATTTTTATTTATCAGAATTAACTAATTAATAGATATTCTCCAAGTATTTGTTATAATTATGTTGATTTAGGCCGACCGCACTTTGGATGCGTTTTCGTACAAAGACATTATCTAAAGTGCGGTTGGTCTTAACCCAAGACCTAAAGGGTATAATTTGATTTGTTTAGAGTTAAAACGAGGCAGATTTGAGCCTTATTTTGATTGTGTTTAAGTCTAAGTTATTAAATTTAATATTTAAGTTAGTAGTATATAATTTAAGATACCCAAAACAATCTGAAAATGAGGTTAGCGTATCTAAGACGACATAAAACTCCAAAAAAGAAGGAAAAAAGAAAAGTTAAACTTATTTTAATATTATCAATAACATAATATCTATTTAGCTTTTTTTATGAATGCTCTATGTCTTTGTTGTACCTATTCTACTCCCTTTACAACCTTTCGCACTGCTAAGGGTCACTGGTAGAGATTTTTTATAGACATAAGTGCTTCCCTGTTCACCTTTTCTTTCTTTTTCTCTTTATTGTTACAACTTTCTGGTACAAATCCATACTCTTATGCGTCTGTCTACCCATCTGTCGGTCTGTCTGTGTGCTAGCCTTTCACGGCTCAGGATTTTGACGAAATTTAGTACAGAGATAGAAGGACATAGGTTACTTTTTATTCCGGAAAACCAGAGTTCCCACGGGATTTAAAAAATACCTAAATCCACGCGTACGTAGTTGCGGGCATCCTCTAGTAAAAAATAAATAAAAATATGTTCGAGTTTCCATAGTAGCTCCGAAAGCGTACGTACACTGACTGGGCTATAATAAAGCGTGCTCACTTGAGTAAATTTGCATTCGAGGTTCACCGTTCCTCTAATGCAGTTTTAATGGCCTTTATTATGTACTCAGAACTTTAGAACTCTCTTACGACTTAAATTGATAGTTTGGGAGTATTGGCCCTTTTAACAATCTTACCTAGTTAGCTTAAATAACTTTTTGAAAGATCCACAGATGGAGTGTGTACACCGCCCAGAGTCACTCAGCGGGCGATGGAGAGAGCTATGCTTGGAGTTTCTATACGTGATCAAATCAGAAATGAGGAGATCCGTAGGAGACTAGAGTAACCGACATAGCTCAACGGGTTGTGAAGCTGAAGTGGCAATGGGCAGGGCATAGTTCGTACAACCGATAGATGTTGGGGTCCCAAGGTGCTGAATTCGACGACCTCCCTTTCCTAAGTTTCTTGACAGACAGACGGACAGACAGACAGACAACAAAGTGATCTTATAAGGGTTCCGTTTTTCCTTTTGAGGTACGGAACCCTAAAAATATTAATTAATGTAATTTATACAAGACCATATACCTACTTATTGACTAGTGGCTACCCAGAGCAAGTTTTTTATATTCCCTGGTCAGGTTATAGAAAATAATCAAAAATGATAATTAACGATTTTTGACCTTTGAAATTTTATTGGCATTTTAGAAACTAGAGCAGAACACCATTTTGAATTGACAAGAAAATGAAGGAAATCGTGCATGTATGGTACGCAACAGGTTGAAATGACAATCCGGGAGGGAACACCCCGCACACCCGCACAACCCCGCGCTAACCAGGTGCGGGCGAGCGCGGGTGACGTACCCCGATTGCCATCTCAACCTGTCGCGGACTATACGATATTTTGAAGACCTCCCTGGCGCAGTGGTAAGCGCTGTGGTCTTATTAGTGGGAGGTCCCGGGTTCGATTCCTGGCAGGGGTTTGGAATTTTATAATTTCTAAATTTCTGGTCTGGTCTGGTGGGAGGCTTCGGCCGTGACTAGTTACCACCCTACCGGCAAAGCCGTGCCGCCAAGCGATTTAGCGTTCCGGTACGATGCCGTGTAGAAACCAAAGGGGTATGGGTTTAATAAAAACTGCCATACCCCTTCCAGGTTAGCCCGCTATCATCTTAGACTGCATCATCACTTACCACCAGGTGAGATTGCAGTCAAGGGCTAACTTGTATCTGAAAAAAAACAAAAAATTGCGACCTCGCACCGGAAGACGCAGTGTTGGAAGACCCCCCCACTAGGTGGAGCCGCTGGATTCATGCGGCGCAAGACGGTGGCGTGTGGAAGTCCCTACAAGAGAACTATGTCAAGCTTTGGACGTTTATCGGGTTATGATGATGATGATGACAGATTAGCCTCTGTTTCTATATCCTATCCTCTGTTTCTAGATCCTATTATTCATTTGTTCGTAATCCATACTAATATTATAAATGCGAAAGTGTGTCTGTCTGTCTGTCTGTCTGCTAGCTTTTCACGGCCCATCCGTTCAACCAATTTTGTCGAAATTTGGTACAGAGTTAGCTTACACCCCGGGGAAGCACAGAGACTTTTTTATCCCAGATAATTAAAGAATTCCCCGTGATTTTTAAAACCTAAGTCCACGCGGACGAAGTCGCAGGCATTAGCTAGTTTATAATAATTAATACCACAACTGGCAAAATATAGTGTAAAGTAACCCAATTTGTGCAATACTTGAGTTATTCGCCATCAAATCTTAATCTAACCGCTAGAGATTCCACTTGTACGTTTAATAGTTGAATTAGGGTTTAATCATAGTTTAATTTGGGTTTAATTACAGTTTAACGTTAGTTCTGAACAGCTCGAGGCGCTGTCTGGCTTTATTGGTTGCGTTTAATAATTCGTTCGCTTACCTGTCGAGTAGGGTGACCATGCCGTATCTAAATATATAAAAGGAAAAGGTGACTGACTGACTGACTGACTGCTCTATTAACGCACAACTCAAAGTAGTGGACGGATCGGCAAATTTGGCATGCAGATAGATAGCTATTATGACGTAGGCATCCGGTAAGAAAGGATTGTTGAAAATTCAACTCTTTAGGGGGTGAAATAGGGGGTTGAAATTTGTGTAGTCCACGCGGACGAAGTCGCGAGCATAAGCTAGTATATTTTTTTTGTGTGATGTAACCACAAATTCACGGTTTTCAGATTTTTCCCCGAATGTCAGCTATAAGACCTACCTATATACCAAATTTCATGATTCTAAATCAACGGGAAGTACCTTGTAGGTTTCTTGACAGACAGACAGACAGACAACCTAGTGATCCTATAAGGGTTTCGGTTTTCTTTTTGAGGTATGGAAACCTAAAAGTGCTTAAGTTATTTAGAAAATTCGTGAAAATGCTAAATGTAACGTCACCCTAACGTTCTATGACCGACCAGTTTACATTGAAGTCGTAATAATAAAATTGGTTGAAATATCAAGCTGTTGCATTTTATTGGCTGTATAAATTGCAAAAACCTGCAATTTATTCCAATAATATTCAATAATAGAGAGAGAGCCGGGGAGGGCCAGACCTTCGTTATTTTATAAAAGCTGAAATTTCTCTATGTATTATCCCCAACACAGGGAGGAACGATAATAGAAGAATAGAGGAAAGAAGATAGAAAGTATTCTTAAAAAGAACATAAAAGATATTAAAACCACTCACATAAACATACATACATACATACTTATTACATACGTTATTTTATAAAAGCTGAAAGTTTATCTGCGTATTGTCCCCAACACATGGAGGAACGATCAGCGACTATGAAGTTTGGATCATAAATTAATGGTAAAAATTTATTAAACTTTAAGGGCTCAAGGGCGTCTGGCATGGGGTTGCCACGATACTAAGTGTCTGGCAATGTATGTCGTGATTTCTAAAACTATTCCAAAGAAAATACAAAAAAACTAGCTGAAGCCCGCGACTTCATTCGCGTGGAATTAGGTTTTTAAAAATTCCGTGGCAACTCTTTGATTTTCCGGGATAACAAGTAGCCTATGTCACTCTCGAGGTGTTTAACTATACCTACCCATGCAAAAAATCACGTCAATCCAATGCTCCGTTGCGACGTGATTGTAGGACAAACCAACAAACAAACACACTTTCGCATTTATAACATGGGTAGTGATTACACCTTTATACTTTGACGTAAGAAATTTTACTCCTTTGTCAAAGCAACCATGACCCAAACTTTATAGTCGCTGACCGGTTCTCCCAGTGTTGGGGACAATACGCAGATAAACTTTTCTCTCTCTCTCTCCGGTCGTTCCTTCATTGCTGAAGATCGTGGTCCTGGCAACCTGCCCTCGAATGGATTATCTGTTTCCATTGGCTTCTGTTGGTGGCCATTTTCGCAATGTGATAAAATCCACACCTGTTGGACTCCTTTAAGCTGGTCGGACCACCTAGTTGGTGAGCGGCCTCTCGGTCTTTTGCCCTCAGTGTTGCCCGTCACTATGAGCTTTTCTTTTAGCTTTTATAAAATAACGAAGGTCTGGCCCCCCCCGGCTTTTAGTCCATAATGTATGCGAAAATTGCAAATTCATCAAATCAATGCGGGAATGAGCATTCAGAAGAGATTGTAAATGTCTACTTGAATAATGAATATTTTCACTGCGGGTGCATTTTACTGGAAATATAGCTTGGACATGAATAAACTTTGAATATGAATAAAATGGTTTTGGACATAACTTTTATGAGTCTCAGCAGTTTTGAAATCTTTAAGAATTTAAGGGTAAAACTTTGGATACCTGCAGGAAATCGGATCACAAACTTTCTATAGATAAACTTCTCATTCATGGCAAGTTTATTACCCTGAAATTTATTTCAAGTAAGTACCTACCTAATAAGAAAAGTTACTTCAATGAAAAGTATTAATATATCTTGCAACTAGCTTATTTAAACTAGCTTATTCTATATAGCTTATTTATTTAGCTAGTTTAAACGCTAAAATTATGCCCGCGACTTCGTCCGTCCGCCGGTAGTTTGAACTGTGCGTTGATAGATCAGTCAGTCAGTCAGTCAATCGTTTTATATTCTTGCAATACCTTTGAAGACATTTTTTAGATAGTTTTCGGAATAAATATATAATTTTATTAAAAAAAGTAAAGTTTGGCTCATAATTATTTAAGTTATAAAATGGTAGTATTTACATTATCTTTTATATAAACAACTAGTTGATGCCCGCGATTTCACCTGGATTTAGGTTTTAGAATATCCTGTGGGAATCTTTTTATTTTCCGAGTTAAAAGTATGCTATGTTACTCCCCGTCCTTTCAACTATCTCTATGTCAAAAATTATGCCGATTGGTTGCTTAGGGCGTGAAGGAACGCGGCTTCGTCCGCGTGGATTTAGGTTTTTTAAAATCCCGTGGGAACTCTTTGATTTTCCGGTATAAAAACCTACGTCCTTCTCCGGAATGCAAGTAATATCTGTACCAAATTTCGTCAAAATCGGTTGAACGGATGGGCCGTGAAAGGCTAGCAGACAGACGGACAAACAGACAGACAGACACACTTTCGCATTTACAATATTAGTATAGAAGTATGGATTAGAAGACGCACGTAGACTGAAAGATATCTACTCGTGTGCTGAAAGGGTATCTATCAACTCCCATCAAAGGACCACCGTGCCGTTTTCACAACACGCGGATAGATCCCTAACCGCAGAGGACGTAAAACAACGGATTTTCCCGCACCCTTGCAATAAAAAAGAATCAGTCAAGTGCGAGTCGGACTCGCACACGAAGTGTTCCGTACCGTTCCGTAAATAACTCTTTTTGTTCATTTTTAAGTTTCATGGCAGCTGTTTTGAAATCTTTATTAATTTTCTTGCTATAGCGGCTTTATTTTGCTTTATTTCAACAAAAAATAATTGTATATTTTTCCGCTTCACATCCTGAAACTCTCTTGAGTTTATGTGGATGTTGCACATTCCTCTTACAGATACTGAGCTAAGCTACTGAACTAATCTAGATAGTAAAAAGTGTATAAATCAAAACTGAAACAGAAATCGATGAAATCATAATAATATTAGATAAGTATAATATAGGTCGGTACCAATTAACGAAATGTTGCTGAACACTCGCCATCTGACGACGCACCTGCTCACAGACAGACGGACGGACGTACAGCGAAGGCTACTAACTGACTATCATGCTTCTTAATTATTAATTTGTGTTTTTGTGTTTTCTTTGGTTATTTATTAGTAAGTTGTTAGTAAACTCAATTGTGTTAGTTTATCTTTTAGTGAAGTAGGTAGGTTTAAATTAGTATGTAGTACAGTTTTATTATAAGAATAGATATAGGTGTATGAATAGCGTTAAGGAAATATAGTAGTAAGTTATGTACATAGTATTAGCCCATATTGACATTGTTCTGAGGAGGTTATAAGAGTTCTGATTGATTTATGTATTATTTAATTTATTATTGTGACAAAATTTTATAAATATTTATACATTTTTTTTTGTAAAATAAGCAAATTTAAAATAATAATTAAAAAATACGTAAAATAATTCTAACATAATATTGCATGCCTTAGTATATAAGGTATTTGGCTGTACTTACCACAATGTATGAACTAAAAAAATGATAAAACTATGAAATGAAAAACTAAGAACCATTGTAAACCCAAATAAGCAATAAATAATTTGATTTGATTTGATTAAATGCGCCACCTCGCCAACAAACTGGCCCACCAGTTTGGCGAGATAGATATGTAGGAAACTATGTAAAATTAATATGAATAAAAAAATTAAAAACAAAAAAAATGAATGCTATTAAAAACTTCTCGAAATACATCAGAATATTTTCCCGGAGTGCTTACAAAAAGCTTTAAAAATGTTATTGTTTATTTCGCCCGCGTTGTGCGGAGGCCTATAATAGTAAAAGTTTCAGGTATTCTGGGAGGTGATAACATTAGTAACTGCATACGGTAGCGTATAGCACCTCTGTTATGACTATTAACCGAGGTTCTAAGGCACATGCTTGTAGCGATTTCGATTTTAAATTCATCCGCTTGTTCACAATGCTGGTAAGACATGATGATTCAGTTTAAAATGGCTGACCTGCCACCCAATTGTGTAAGAATAACCATTTCATGGCTATCGCAATCGTCAAGAAATTCGGCCCTTTGATTGGTTGATTCGCTGTTTACATTTTTTCACAGCCAATCAAAGGGCAGAATTCTTGACGATTGCGATAGCCATGAAATGGTTATTCTTACACAATTGGGGGGCTGAAAGGGGTGTGTCAGTTGTCATTGAAACTTTTACATACTTTGCTGGCTCAGTGGTTAAAATTTCTGACGCTAGAACTGTCACTCATGCCTGTTCTGTACACTGACGCCATTCAGCCCTTCCAAGGACTTGTACGCTTGAAGCTCCCAACAGATTTTTTTTTATCGAACCACCCTCGTTTTCTTTTTAGAGCATGATCCTTTCTGTGTTCGAGCCAGCGCGGGCGAGGCCTCGTCTTCTAGAATAATTACTAGTTTGGGCACCACTTCGTCAATCTTCTGTATTCTGTCTTCGTATTTTTTAATTGCCAATACTTTCAGATTAGTATTGGCAATTAAAAAATATAATATAAGTACCTAATATTTATCTTAGGACGGAATGCTTAAAACCATCCCACTCAGTCAAATTTTTTCTCATGTAGACTATACTTGGGGCTTTTGTTGAATCTACCACTGCCACGTGAAAAGTAGAAATTGCGGCAAGAAACTAAGCAATTACTTTTTCAAAACGCAAAACTTACAACATTTATAGCAATAATATTATCAATGATTGAACATACTGCGGTTGGCACACGCAACTTTGACAGCCCTTTCACACGGCGTCCAGTTTTTTGCAGGATCCCGTTTTCTGCAGCATCCCGTTTGATGGCGAATGTGTTTATATGCTAGCGAGCATCCCGCATGCGGGATGTTCGTGTGCACGCTGCAAAAAACTGGACGCCGTGTGAAACGGGCGTTACAGAATGAATACCTACTATAAAATAAATTCACGCTAGAAACGTGTAACTTAGGCCAGACCATTACAAAGAAAAGTAGTAGGTCTGCTGAGCACCAAAACTTACAATATCCAATTTTAAACTCCTTCGAAGTTGGTCCTAATGACAGAGTTCTCCTCAAACCAATCTCTACCATTTACGCTCGAACATAAAGTTCATATTACGTTGACAATATGCTCATTCAGTGGTTATTCCAAATGGCAGTCATATATCGGGCTGTAAAGATTCTAAAACTTTTAGCCCCGTGAGGAGCAAAATGTGGTACATTTTAGCTCGTTTTATGAGAAGAAGGGTTGTTAATTTGATATGGACTCCTCTTTTCCATGTTTATTGGAATTGGAATGACATAACATTGCAGCCTCAATACTTGAAATGAAAACCGGTCGAAGTTTTTACCAAAAGTCTTAGCTTTAGTTTGAAGTTTAGGTAGGTAATTAATCATCACCATCATCATCATTATCACCCTACAAATCCAACTACTGACTTTAAAAAAGAGTAAAGAGTATCTACCTACTTTGAACCTAAATTATTTGACTTTGACTTTGACTTGACTTGAACATAAGCGACGATATAATATTACGACTTGGGGGACATCTCGATTCTCGACCGAAAGAAATTCGTGCGAATGACCGAGTTGGCCCTTTGCTATGCTATTTTTTCAGTTTTTTGGATGGTCAACTCGACCGACGATCATCAAAAATCTAAGTACCTATTTAGTTAGAAATAGCTGCAGCAAAGTTGTTATTCACTAGAACACTTTTCCTTCTGTGTTCCTCCGCCAATGAATGGCAAGTGATTGCGGTGGGAAATGCTGGGAGGAATTTTTCCGTGAAAATTCCTGAAGCCATTGCTTACCGACGCGCATCTCCGCGTCAGGAAATAATGACTTGCTGTTACACCGCTAAAACTGTGAATCTCTTTAAAATATCTGAATATTTAGCTCACTAAACGCAGTTTTAAGAGTCAGTGTTATTTTTGTACTAATTTTATTATCACTAGCTGATGCCCGCGACTTCGTACGCGTGGATTTGGGTTTAAAAATCCCGTGGGAACTCTTTAATTTTTCGGGATAAAAATAGCCTATGTCACTCTCCAGGTCTTTATCTATACCCATACAAAAAATCACGTCCATCCGTTGCTCTGTTGCGACGTGATTGAAGGACAAACGAACACACCAATAAACCAACAAACCAATAAACCAACAAAACAACAAACAAACACACATTCACATTTATAATATGGGTACTGATTAAGTAATAGATGATGATTTTTTTTTTTATTCACATACAAGTTAGCCCTTGACTGCAATCTCACCTGGTGGTAAGTGATGATGCAGTCTAAGATGATAGCGGGCTAACCTGGAAGGGGTATGGCAGTTTTTAGTAAACCCATACCCCTTTGGTTTCTACACGGCATCGTACCGGAACGCTAAATCGCTTGGCGGCACGGCTTTGCCGGTAGGGTGGTAACTAGCCACGGCCGAAGCCTCCCACCAGACCAGACCAGAAATTTAGAAATTATAAAATTCCAAACCCCTGCCAGGAATCGAACCCGGGACCTCCCACTTATAAGACCACAGCGCTCACCACTGCGCCAGGGAGGTCGTCAAATGATTGAATGATTTAAGTTTTCTAAAAATTCCTTGGAAACTGCTCGATTTCCGGAATATAAATATCTGTGTCCGGGATACAAGCTATCTCTATCTCTGTTCCTTTAGTCAATATTGGTTAAAAAGATGGATCGTGAAAAAATACACTGTATGCGAAAACCAAAAATAGAGTAGCGGTAGCCTACATGTCCGTGTCCATGGCACTCCGTGTGAAAACCCAGAGAGTCGCGAAGTTAGAATCCTGCCGGTCCCGTAACTTTTGATGTATTAAAAATATTTAGATTTTTTTTCTTTTTTTACTAACTTCTCAGTGTACGTGGTCGCCCTACAATTAGGTCAGTGGCGCTCCTATTATTGGATTACTATAAATAAAGGTACTCCTTTAATTTACTTCCTATTAAGGTTAGATGCGGCCTTAGGTACCTACTTTCAAGGGTTAAACGTGCTTAAATGAGCACGTGTTTAACCCTTAATATAGGTCGTAGTTTTGGATATTACTACACTCACAAGGGAGTCCAACAGGGGATGAAAATTTGTATAAAAGTCAGTTATTTTCAAATTATATCCATGAAAATTGGTATTTGGGCTTTTGGTTAGAATAGAAGCCATACTTGTAGTATGTGTTTCAGGATTTATTGGAAATTCTACACCATCACCGATTTTCAAAAATCTTGTTTATAAATCTGTCATTTAAGTTCCGATTGCATGATAGGCGGTTACTATAACCATTAAACTTCGATCATAAATTAAAATAAAAGTAACTGAGAACTGAGCCAACTATACGAGAAATGACAGATGTCAGTTTCACTCCCAACTAGCTCCCGACAGGAACAGATCGTGACAACAGGTGACAATAGACTTGAAAATGACATGATGGATACATGACACGTATTGTTTAACAGACAATAATAATACTTAATTACCTGTACTATAGGTACATGAGTACCTACATATACTAATCCAAAAACCGTAATAGCCTAGAGGTTAAGACATCAGGACCACATTTGCGAGGTCGGGGGTTTGATTCCGGGCACGCACATAGGTATAGGGTGTAACCAGAACGCTGGCAAAAACGAATACAGGTGATAGTACTGATGATAACTGATATGATACCACAAAAAAACGCGAAAAAAAGGAAAAAATCGTAAATTAATGTTGTAAAGGTTTACGATAATATTATTATATTGCAAATAAAACATCTGACTGACGCCAGAGTTAATAATAATATTATTATTATTTTTTAATATTATTATTACTGCTAGGTTTATACATTATTATAATTATTCTAAAAAAAATATATTCGACGGTACCTAGGTATATTTTTTACTAGCTGATGCACGCGACTTCGTTCGTGTGGATTAAGGTTTTTGAAAATGCCGTGGGAACTCTGTAATTTTCCGAGATAAAAAGTAGGTATAGTACTATGAATCCAATGAACCCATGCAAAAAATCACGTCGATCCGTTGCTCTGTTGCGACGTGATTGAAGGACAAACCAATAAACCAACAAACAAATACACTTTCACATTAATTATAATAGTGGTAGTGATTTTGGCTGACGTCAAGCCGATGTTAGTGAGACATGGTTCCAGCGCAATATCAATTTGCGAGACTTATAGTTACTTAGTGTTCCCAAAGGTAGGTACAAATATTTTGTAAATTTAAAATGGGAACGTCGTGTCTCCTGGGACCCCGGGCTGCCCCGGGTCGAACTAGCGAGATAGTCGACATTTACTCTGGCGGGTCGTAAAATAAATTGCGAGATTGTATCACGTCAGATCAACCGTAAAAGGGAATAGATTGAAATCTGGAGAACTGCAGCTATGTTGATGACCTCTCTGTAGTCACCTCCTGTCAGGTTCTGGGTTCGATACTATAGGTTGAAATGATATAGAATAGAATGGAATGGAATGGAATGGATTAGAATGGAATGTAATGGAATGGAATGGAATTCCATTCTATTCCATATCATTGTCAATTGTCAGAAATGACATTATATTGAACCACATCTTGAAGGACGCCATCTTGTAAGTGTTGTAAGAAGTATCGAAAAACTTGAAATTATATTTTTATTTAAGCAAGTTATTTTTTATTTTTTTTTAATGTTAAAAACTTTATTTTGCAAACATACATTAAAACAACAACAAAAAAAAAACTATATATAGTATATACATACAGAAAAACTTATCACTAAAAAATTTATATTTACAAAAAATATACGCCGTCCAAATGGGCATTGTGCCCAAAACACTGGCGCTATTACCTCGCTGAACGGCAAGGCTCAACCGTTGAGCGAAATAAGCACCAGCTCTTGGGTCACCAGACGCGTGGATCAGCTTTTGGGACACGACGTTTATAAAAGCTTTCGTGTCTGATGACCATGGGCCCAGAGTCTCAAACGCAAGCGCCGCAAAGTTATTTATTATTATTTTCTAATTTATTTTATTTTTAATGAACTCTCTGTATTTTTCGCTTTTCACGGTATAGGTACGTTAGTACTTTTATATATTCTGTGGTATAGGGTACAAGAGTACATCCAAAATGGACCGTCTCCTTTGACACATGTCTTTCCGCACGCGGAGTTTCACTATATCTGTCCCTTTTTTTTTCGCTGGGAAATGCTTTTACGCATCCTCCCCGGAAGCAACGCAGTTGACGACGTTTCTTCCAGAGAGGTAGGTATGTGGGACTCACTGTAACACACCAGAATACCCACTAAAACCCAGCGGACCCGTCAACCTCATGATGAGGCGGCACAGGAACGCAGTTTGCATCCTACTATGCCGTCTCAGCCTATATCTGCCCCTGGCCTAACTCTAACTGATATTTCAAAACTTTCAGCGTTATGTGCGTGACCCCGTTAGAGAAATTGACAATCAAGTAGCGACCCTCAAGCTAACGATCACGGGGTTCCATAACTAGAAGGTACCTTCATTATCGGCAACAATAGACCCTTCATGAAGGGACGCGTGTCGGTGACAGAATGGTCTCCTTTCTGTTGTGATACATACATCTCTTAGAAGGGTCTCTAACAATACCTATGGTTTGGGAAATTACCAAAATATCGAGTACTAGCTCATGCCCGCGATTTGGTACGCGTGGATTTAGATTTTTCAAAATCCCGTGGGAACCCTTTGATTTTCCGGGATAAAAAGTATCCTATGTCACTCTCCAGGTCTGAAACTATACCCATGCAAAAAATCACCTCGATGTGATTGAAGGACAAACCAACAAACCAATAAACCGACAAACATACACACTTTCGCATTATTATATGGGTTGTGATTTTGAGTTTTCTCTGAAACCTATAGACATTTACTAATTATACTTTTTTTTTTTTTTTTTTTGTCTAGGAGGAGGAAAAATCCCTAATGGACTTCTGTCTATCGACAGGGTGTGTCCGACTCGCACGGACTAAAAAGACCTCCCCCTCTGCGAGATCAGCACGGAACCGTGTAACATTACTTCGTGCTGACCCTCTGGTTGCTCTCTCTCCTTTTTTCTTGTTTTTCTCTATCTTCCCTTCTCAGCATTATGGCTCTCAGCATCTGACCGTATCTGTGCCACTCATTCTCGCTTGACACCATACGGGCTACCAGATTTTGGGCGTTGACACTGTCACTTGCTCCCTGTGCTGCTTCTCTAAGATCCGCGCACGCGGGACACTCAAAAATCGGGTGTCTTCCTCTCCGCAAAAGTAGCAATTTTCAGTAGGCGCTTTCCCTATTGCGAAGAGGTAGGTGTTGAACACCCCGTGGCCGCTGAGTGCTTGTGTCAGCCAGCGGTCTACTTCCCCATGCTTACTACTAATTATACTACCCGTATACTACCACATTCATACACACGTAGGTACAGCCGGTGAACGACAAATCGTAGCACGCGATCTACTTATACTTCCGCTTCGAAAGACAATTAATTTATTGTTCGAAACGTGCCTTAATCGAGTACAAAGTTGTCTTTCAAAGATAGAGGCCACAAATTCACGTCTATTAAACACGTAACTTCAACTAATTAAATTAGCGTGAATCGCAACAGACTCATAATTGATTAGAGTCAAAGTCAGAGTCAAATAATTCATTTAAAGTGGTACTATACTACGCTTTCTGATTTGTAAGATGATGTCATGGTGATAATTAATTACATAAACTTAAAACTAAAGCTACGAGGGTTCTATAAAGTCCAAACACGCCCAGGTCTGAGAAGAGCTCGTACTGAAACTAAGAAACATGCATACTGTGTGTCTTGTGTAATTGGTTCTTGCCATGATTGTTCGGCTCAAAGTGACGTAGGTTACAATCGAATTGATGACGCGTGCCATAGAGAACTGCACCACCCACCACGATCGTACTTAATGTTTCTATGCTTTGTCGTTCACTGCATATACTTAGTTCTTGGAGGAGTTTTGGAGAAGTATTTTTATTTTTTCCTACATATTTTTATACTGCCAAACCCTAAAAAAGGTTTTTTGTGTCACGTCGTGAATAAGCGATTCATAAACAAATCGCTGCGAATAAATCTTCAGTTTTTCCGCACACATAAATATCATAGAATACAATCCCACGCACAGAATGTTTTGCCCCTAAATTGTGACCCGCGGTCGTAGCATTGCCCCGCTAACAGGCAAATTGGATAAACCAATTAACGTGAAAAACCTCCCCCGAAACAAACCCCCTTTATTCCTGAGCTCAACGCGAGCTGAAAAAAGTTAAATTTTCATTCGGCGCTCTTGTTGTTTTTACGAACATTCATTATATTTTTTGTACTAAATATTTTTTCATCTTTACAAATCTGTATGGGCGTCAATTAATCCATACTAATATTATAAATGCGAAAGTGTGTCTGTCTGTCTGTCTACCTGCTAGCTTTTCACGGCCCATCCGTTCAATCGATTTTGATGAAATTTGGTACAGAGATAGATTGCATCCCGGGGAAGGACATAGGCTACTCTTTATCCCGAAAATCAAAGAGTTCCTACGGGATTTTCAAAAACCGAAATCCACGCGGACGAAGTCGCGGGCATCATCTAGTATAATATAATTTCTTTTATAGTTTTTTGTTTTCAGTCCTATTCTAAAATTAAATGAATATCAAATTATTTATTTTATTATCAATGGTTAGCAAATAAACTATTAATAAACTTAAATTAAATTAAATTAAATTACCTAAATACCTACACCTCACCGGATTTTTTGAACAAAAACGTTTTTTTTTTCAGGGTTACCTATCTAGATAATCTTGAAAAGTCGAAACCACGGTCTACCACATGTAGACTGTAGTTAGAATCCACTAAGAAATCCTTGTAAAATCCTAGGTTTTACTGGAAAATCCTAGCATTTACCGTTGTCCAAGCTTAGGTATACTGCTATGTAGCTGTGGTAGCCTAGTGGTTAGGAGTTTAGGACGTCCACCTTCCAATAGGAGGTCGGGGGTTCGATCCCGGGCACGCACCTCTAACTTTTCGGAGTTATGTGCGTTTTTAAGTAATTAAAATATCACTTGCTTTAACGGTGAAGGAAAACATCGTGAGGAAAAACGCATGCCTGAGAGTTCTCAATAATGTTCTCAAAGGTGTGTGAAGTCTGCCAATCCGCACTTGGCCCAGCGTGGTAGACTATGGCCAAAACCCTTCTCACTCTGAGTGGAGACCCGTGCTCTGTAGTGAGCCGGCGATGGGTTGATCATGAAGCTTAGGCATACAGTAACATAAACACAAAATTATCTTAGCAAATAATAATAATTTAGGTCAAAAATATTTTTCAAACGAATAATTCGCAAATGATGATTAATATCATGTTAATATCCCTTTTACACCCTAAATTATAATAGTGAAGGGTATTAAGGATAATATAATAAAGGGGTTTCCCTCAAAAGGTAGTTCCTTTATACGCAATTTATTTACGCAGCCCTTCTTTCCGCGTCCAACCCTTTGAATAAACTCATCAATCAACACTATAGTACGATGTATTACAGAAATGGAAATTATAATATTTTCGCAATATATATTTAAAAAAATATATAAAAGAAAAATGTGACTGACTGACTGATCTATCAACGTACAGCTCAAACTACTGGAAGGATCGGGCTGAAATTTGGCATGCAGATAGCTATTATGACGCAGGCATCCGCTAAGATAGGATTTTTGAAAATTCAACCCCTAAGGGGGTGATATAGGGGTTTGAAATTTGTGTAGACAGAACTCTTTGTTTAAAACTACTTTTAACAGCAATGTTTTCCTTCACCGTTAAAGCAAGTGATATTTAATTAATCAAAACGCACATAACTCCGAAAAGTTAGTGGTGCGTGCCCGGGATCGAACCACCGACCTCCGATTAGAAGGCGGACGTCCTAACCACTGTCATTGCTTATTAGGGGTAAAATGATCCCTTTTATTTCCTCCCAAGTCTTCAAGTTAGATAAAAGTCGATAAGAATAAAACAAGATGAAGTCAAAAAGGATTCGATCTAAGATGGAAGTTGCACATACAGTCCTAAAATTTTATTGAGAGACGCCTGATGCTTCTTAAAAGCTTGCCTTCGGCTATCTAAGTAGTTCGAACGGGTTCCAGGATGTTTTATTTGGGATCCCTGCTTACATCTATCTCGAATGCAACGAAAAAAGCAGAGTTTAACGCGTAGCGTATAGCGTTTCGTACTACGGTCGTATTTTTTCGACATTTTGCACGACAACTCAAAAACTGTGACGCATAAAAATAAATAAAAATCTGTTTTAGAATTCACAGGTGAAGCCCTTTCATAATATGATGCCCCACTTGATGTAGTTATCTTACTTTGAAAAATGAAAATACTAATTATTAGTTCATGACCACAATTTAATTTTTTTCTGTGATGTAATCTTTCACGGTTTTCAGATTTTTCCCCGAATGTCTGCTATAAAACCTACCTACCTGCCAAATTTTATGATTCTAGGTCAACGGGAAGTACCTATCCTGTAGGCTTCTTGACAGACAGACAACAAAGTGATCGTATATAAGGGTTCCGTTTTCCTTTTGAGGTACGGAACCCTAAAAACTAACGACCGCAACGTCTAACGAATCGGTGATAGCCTAGTGGTTAGGTTATCCGCCTCCTAATCAGAGGTCGGGGGTTCGATCGATTCACCTCTTACATTACGGAGCTAAGTATGTGCGTTTTAAGTAATTAAATATCACTTGCTTTAACGGTGAAGGAAAACATCGTGAGAAAACCTGCATGCCTGAGAGTTCTCCATAATGTTCTCAAATGTGTGTGAAGTCTGCCAATTTGCATTTGGCCATCGTAATACAATGAACCAAAATCTTAATTTGCTGTAATCCGCTGAAACAAGTCGAATCTGTATGGTGCAACATGCAGCATGCGAAATGCACCGCCCGCCCTCCCACTGCTAAACATGCAGGAAGAAGCAGCCACCAGGCAAGCAATACGCACCACCACCACGCAGCACCACACAAATCCCAAACACAATCGACGCACGTTTCGCCCCGACACCGGAGCATCCTCAGGAGATGTAAACCTTACAATGCACAATTGCAAATTTGCATTTCGCATGCTGCATGTTGCACCATACAGATTCGACTTGTTTCAGCGGATTACAGCAAATTAAGCTTTTGGTTCATTGTATATCATGGACTTCCGCAAAGTAACGCCTGCTTCTGTACAACATTTGGCCATCGTGGTAGACTATGGCTCAAACTCCTTCTCACTCTGAGAGAAGACCTGTACGCTGTAGTGAGCCGGCGATTGATTGATCATGTGGTGGTAGGATGCTAAACTTAAACTTGATTAAGTATTCTTAAAAATACTCACCACAACAAACTGAACGATTCATTTTTATTTCAAGAGTACAAAATAAAACAGTAGAAATAAATAAAATCCAAACCAACTTAGAAAAACAATATTTGAACACTACACAAAAGAGTATCTAAAGAACCAGGGGTTTAGTTGCGCAATGTATCGCAATCACAATCAGAATAAGCATTTATTTACAGTATAGTTTGTTAGGTAAAAAAGAACTCTAATCCTGAACCTGCGCGGTGGGTGAGTTGTCGATATATTTGTAACATTGATGAATACTGAATAGTATACCTTAGTATAGATTTGATAGTATAGATTTATATCCACAAAAACAAAAGATTACAATGTTGATTTCTTCGTGCTCATACCTAATCGCTTGGCGATGGCGGCTTGTCTGAGCACTGCACATTCCTCTGTCGTGAGCTTAACAAAGTATGCGGTTAGTTGTAGTAGGTACATATGTAGTTAACAATAAAATAGCCATATAGCTCATTTGTCGTTAATTTTTAATCCATAGAAGGTTTCTGGTTCTACTAAACATTATTTTAATATCACTCAGTGAAGCAGCAATGTAGAACCAACCAATCTCAAATGAGTTTGGTTAATGTTGATCACCAAGTTAGCGAATCACCTCGCTGCGCTGCACTAATTTTTCATGAAGAGTTCAACATACCTATACATATTTTATTATTGTTAGATGATTTGATAATTTATTTTCATAATCTCTTATAATCTGACTAGCTGATGCCCACGACTTCGTCTGCGTGAATTTAGGTTTTCAAAAATCCCGTGGGAACTCTTTGATTTTCCGTGACAAAAAGTAGCCTATGTCTCCAGGTCTATAACTATACCCATGCAAAAATCACGTCGATCCGTTGTTCCGTTGCGACGTCATTGAAGGACAAAGCAACAAACAAACACACTTTCGCATCAATATACTTATAATAAAACTGTAACAGGTCAAATTCTGTACATATATATATCTCGACTCTAGTATCATAAGGTCGGATGTGTACTTCCGACCAAACTCACTTTTTTACATAAAGGTAATGAGCATTTCGGGCTCTTTCTGCCAAGCTGACACCAGTATTTCTATCTCTTTTCGTTGCAAAGATAAATACATGCATAATGTCGTATCTGAACACATTCTAAAAATTTGGAGAACCATAATTATATTTTTTAACTTGCGTATGTATGCACCAAAGCAATGGAGAAAAATGATAGATGTATTTTGAGTTCGACCATTATGCTACGAAATAAGTTTATTTGTAATACTAGCTGGTACTGCAGTTACGCACTTCTGCTTCTAAAATATGTAATAATTTTGTTAGGTAAAATCACAACAGATGTTATGCTTCAAATTGTTTGTATTAATATGTGGACTGTGAATCATTTAAGACTTTTTGCCTTGTAATATAAATAATTTTGCAATAAAATTCATGGAAGTAAGTTGAAATAAAGCTTTTTGTTTGTGACTACATTAAAGTTGATGTGATTAATAGGTAAGAGATCCATCCTATTTCACCAAAATTTTGGACTAAACTGCGGGAAAAAAGTAAAGAGCCAGAATAAAGCTGAAGACATTTTGAAAATGTAGACTAGAAAATCATTTAGGACCACGAAAATCACACCATGGAAATCTAAACATATATTATAATAATACCCCACTAAGCAAAAAATCGTGCATTTATGGTGTTTTTTATGAATCATAGTTCAAATCATCAGTTCAAAAATTTATTGCCCTAGTTTTTAAGGTAGCCTTAAAAAATTAGAGTACCTAATCAATTTTTTTCTTCTTTACCCGTCTTATAATCGACCGAATATGATATTAATCGAGAGCAGAAATTATAAGGCACCTACAATATGTGATGATAGTGATTCTAACGAAACATACCTAATTATAGGAAGCTTTAGATTATGTGAATTTAAATATAAATGTAGTATAAATTAATTAATTAATTAAACAACTAATAAAAGTGAAAGTAAAAAAATAAAAAAACTTAACTAAAACACGAAAGAAACAGTTTAAAAAAGTATCTGTTAAAAAGAACAGTCGAAACAGAAGCAATGGAATTTTCAAGAAAGCAGAAAGTATTTTTTTTATTACAAAAGTGGCAATGCCGGATTTGACTTACAGTAAATCCTTATACCTGCTTAGTTTCTGCACCTTAAAAACGATTCATGATGCTACCAGCAGTGTTGCTACTTTAATGTGGTCTGATAATTGTGTCGGTCATAATCGGAGCATGATAATCGTTATGGCTTATTTATGATTATTATAAGGATTACCACATTAAAAGGTGATAAATCACAAGCTTTATGCTAAAATGCAACATGTACCTACGTGGAGTAAGATGTAATCCATGCACAAATAGAAAAAAAGGGAACAGCTGAAAACAATGCAGATTACTAAACTAAGAGATTGGTCACAGTTTACAAGAACATGCGAAGGAAACAAAACTTTTTGATAAGTTAGATTTAAGAATTAGTTTGGCCATCCAAAGGGGTAATGCTGCCAGCATCTTGGGTACAATGCCTCGCTGCGGTGGTCTCGATGAGGTTTTAGATTTAATTTAATTTATTTTAGTTTTAATTTAATGTTGTTTTTTTTAGATTTAAGTTTATTAATAGTTTATCAAGTTTTTGTTTACTAAACCTGTATCATGTATAATATTCATAGGTTACCTACTGGTATAAGCTGACTACTAACAAATTAAACTTTACATAGGTAGGTATAACTAAAATACTTATCATATTAATTTTACTGTTATTTATTAATTTGTAATTAAAAACAATATTGATATACTATTTAGATTTGGCACTACAACATATTTTTAAAGACCACATCCCTTTACAAAGGTGATATATCAGGACCGTTTGTTATATCAAAAAAAAAACGGCGGGGATTTTCAGATTTCGGAATATATTACCTGGCTACAACTAACACTATAATGCTGGGTGTTATTATTTTATAAAAACTACTTTAAAGAAGACTTTTTGTATTTCATTAGTATGTTACAGGTACATATAAACTTAAAATTCTTCCCCGCTTTCGCCCAACATACGACATAATGAGAAACCATTATCCACTGTAAAATATAACCAACTTTTACAGTAGGTACCTGCTGGCCTCCATTCTTATTTTACGTACCTAATCATTATAAGGAAAATCAGGCTATGTTGGCATGTTTTAGATTTCTATATTGATGTAACCGTCATGTATGCAATTCCACAAAAAATGTTTGGCCCACTGTAGGTTTCTAATTACATTGTAATTTTTTTTCCCATTTTTGGCCGTTGTTTTTAATTAATGGGCTTTATTTGTGAATTTGTAAATGTTATTTTCATTCATTCAGAAGTCACAAGGTTTACACGGATGCAATGGTGTCTACTATCGGGCAAATGCAATTATTATGTTTCAGATCTAACTAATCAGTTTCAGAAAAATCAGATAGGTAAATTGTTAATATCGCACAAAACTCCTAAATGATTTTGTGAGATAACTACTGTGATCTTTTGTCCAAATATTACTTATGTATAATCAGTTAAGACGTACTATGAAATATTAAGTAATAGATCCGACTTTTATTTCAAATTTGTAATAGTAAAAATTGCAGCCATAAAGTCGGTTTACAACTTATGCACACAATTTTTTAGCACAGTTACGAATATTACCAGCATAAAGTCGCATATCGTCCATTTTGAAGAAATTGTGAGTTTATATTTTATTTATTAATGTTAAAGTATTTCTAGTAATGGTTAATGATAGGTACAGTTAAGTGTTAAATATTACAAAAACAACTGAAATTGTATCTCTAGTAGTTTAGAAATTATGACCCGATTTCCATAGCGTTTTTGTTTTGGCTCTCCTGAAAAGTAGCAAAAATCCACATCTGACCTTATGATACTAGAGTCGAGATATATATATATACTTATAATAAAACTGTAACAGGTCAAATTCTGTACATTGAAGATATTTTGAAAATTTTTTTTCGAGGGCACTCTATAATCGATACTGAACCCAAAACTGTAATTTTTTTCATTTTTGTCTGTCTGTCTGTCTGTCTGTCTGTCTGTCTGTCTGTCTGTCTGTCTGTCTGTCTGTCTGTATCACGGCCGCGCATCACGCTGAAACTACTGAATGGATTCCGATGAAACTTGGTACGATTTGAGGTCATACTATGAGGAAGAATATAGGATACTTTTTATCCCGAAATTCAGCATGGTTCCCGTAGGAGAGGGGATGAAAGTTAAAATGTATACTAAGTTGTAATTCATTAACGCGTAGTCCGATTTCATTCATTCTTTTTTTGTTAGAAAGGGGATATTTTAAAAATTGTTCCGTAAATATTTCAAGGTAATCGGTTTTTAACCGACTGTCAAAAATGAGGTGGTTCTTTTTTCTACATCGTTTTTTTCGAGGTTTCTGGACCGATTTGCAATTTTTTTTTTAAATCAACAAAAAAGTTTTCGTGGTGGTCACATAAAAAATTCTGGATTCAACTCCTTAATCCTGATGCTGCAGGGTTACTGCCCGCCTGAGTTATCAAGATTCAGGAAGTGTTCATAGTGAATTCATATTGTTGGTACCAAGCAACGACTTTATTCTCAGACTTCAAGTCTCAACTCCTCAACCCTGATGATGTAGGGTACAGCACTCCTAAACTATAATGTTTCAGGAACTGCGGATGATGCAAAATTATTTTAGGTACCAAGCATAGGCTACATCATTGAACTTCGGATCCTAACTCCTCAATCCTGATGCTGCAAAGTACTGAAGTCCTAAATCGTGGGGATTTTAGAATTTCTGATAGTGAATTGATATTTAAAAAAAAATTTGAATCGACTGTTAGGCGGAACGAAGTTCGCAGGGTCAGCTAGTTTAGAATAAGGGTAGTGATTGATCGATGATTAATAATTTATTACGTTTTTGCTCCGCTTCGATTCAATGGGAATGCACCCTAGGTAACGAAATGCGCCCTAGGTTACCTAATCTTACCATGTTTGAATTTAACATCAGGTGACCCGCCTGCTCGTTTGCTCGCTATCTCTATTAAAAAAAAAGTTATACTCTCGCTTCCGCTTTCTCAGTCACTTACCAGCAATTGTTAATTAATTATTATTAATTATTCAAGTTAGCTGCAAGTAAGATCTCGCGAATTATACTGTTGGTCACATTGATCGCGATTGTGCACCGCAATGACTCCTCCGGAATGGGACAAAGCTGTTTTTAATGGTAAAAGGAGTTCAATGCAAGCAAGCAGTGCGCCACATCTGTAGGCAAAAATTTATTGAACGCTGCGTGGAAAATGGTTCGGGTTTCTAACAGAATATAGTTTCTGAAATATTTTTCTTGACAAAACAGGACTCCATAGTAACATTCTCAAACGAGTGTGAATTGTGAAATCTGCTAATCCACACTTGGCTAGCGTGGTAGAAAACTGAGAGGAGACCCGTGCTGAGTAGTGGGCTGGCGATGGGTTGAGATTATAATGAAAGATGATGATTGAAAAAACCAGCCAAGCGCGAGTCAGACTCGCGCAGCGAGGGTTCCGTACTCGGATATTTTTTCGACACTTTGCACGATAAAATGTCAAAAACTATTATCCATACAATTAAATAAATATCTGTTTTAGAATGTACAGGTAAAGCCCTTTCATTATGATACCCCAATTTGTGTAGTTTGTTCATGAACACATTTTAATTTTTTTTGTGTGATGTAACCACAAATTCACGGTTTTTGGATTTATTCCTTTACTTGTCTTATAAGACCTACCTACCTACCAAATTTCATGATTCTAGGTCAACGCGAAGTACCCTATAGGTTTTCTTGACAGACACGACATACAACGATGTGATCCTATAAGGGTTCCTTTTTTCATCTGGAGATATGGAACTCTAAAAATTGCATTAATGTGCTTTAAAACGTTACTAAATAGATCCTTTTTAAAGAAGCAAATCTTGTTAAGGGGAAGTCGAGTTATTTCAATGGTAAAATCGTACTCAATTATTGACGTCGAAGGCAAATGCATTTCAATTGAATTTCACCTTCATTCCGAGTCTCGAAACACACGCGGAGCAAATACATTTTAAAACGTTGCGTTTTTTGAAGAAAGTAAAAAACAAGCTAAATTTAAATTCATCCTTAGCGAATCGTCATAGCTTAAGAAAGCAGCAAACCTTCATGGAAGTAGGTCTACCTTTACCTGAAAATATAATCTAATTTTTTTAAGATTTTTTAAATAAATACTAATAAGTTTAACAGGCGCGCCTTAAATTTTTTACATCAAATGATCAACCCATCACCAGTCAACTACTGAATACGGGCTTCCTCTGAAAATATAAATGGTTTCTAGACCATATTTTGCCACGCTGGCTCAGTGCGTATCGGCAGAATTCACAAATCTTTGAAAACATTACGAGGAACTCTCAAGCTGCCTTTACAATATTTTTCTTTACCCTTATAGCAAGTGATATGTAATTGCTTGAAACGCGCATAACTTCAAAAAGTAAGAGGTGCGTGCACACATGCGCGTGAGTTTTTCCCCTTAATATTATTCTTAATGATTTCTATAATTTCCTGAAACTATGAAAAATACATAGCAAGTCGCTTAAATTCAAACTTTTGACAGTTTCTACTCAAATAAACTTTCACAAGCCCTCACTTTTGTCAGAAAGTCTGTCTATTGTTCTAGGTTTGTGTTGAAACTGTCTACTTGCCGTTAAAGGAGCAGACTGGAATCAAAAGTCCGGCGGCGTTTCAAACCCCACCCGTGGCACTATTGTCGTATCTACTCCTAGCACAAGCTTTACGTTTAGTTGGTAGGGAAAGGGGAATGTTAGTCATAATTAACATCACAACCCATATTATAAATGCGAAAGTTTGTTTGTTTGTTGGTTTGTCCTTCAGTCATGTCGAAACGCAGCAAGGGATCGACATAATTTTTAGACTTTTTATCCAGGTAAATCAAAGAGTTCCCACGGGTTTGTAAAAACTTAAATCCTCGCGGACGAAGTCACGGATATTAGCTAGTGGTTAATAAAAAAACTCGGCATGATTGCCCGTGATTTCTACCCGTATATTCCCACGAGCTGGCCATCGAACCGGTAAATTGACGATGAGTTCTCGGGAATAAGTGATTTTTCAGCAATAACTCAATTGATTTGCGGTCCAGCAATTATTAAACCCAGCCACATTCGAATGTGGCACATAAAATTGAACAGGTGACGTGCATGGACAGACTGCGCGATTGCTTCATTTCATTATATAAATTAGTGGCTTCTACTTTTTTTAATAGGGTCTTGGACTGGAGTCATAAAATGTTGTGATTTTTTTATAGCGGTAGTTTATGGGACTAGGATTCATTATTAAAGAGAATATTTAGAAAATTCAAAATTTTAATTTATTTTTAACATAATTAATTATTAACTTCACGCTGTACGGAAGTCGCGGACATCATCTAGTATTTTTAATAAAATTTTAAAACAGCTAATAAATATATTATAATATATTTCTGTATTTATTAAACACAGGCTGACCAGGCGAACTTCGTACCGCCTCAGTTGATTCTTTTTCACACAATTTTTAAATTTTTCTCTCCGTAAGAACCATCCTCGTACTTCAAGGAATATTATAAAAAAATAATTAGCGAAATCGGTTCAGCTTTTCTCGAGATTTGCGATCAGCAACACATTCAGCGATTCATTTTTATATATAGAAAAAAGATAGTATAGAATGTACAGGGCATTATTTTTGTTAGGTACATCACAATTTAAATCATAATTTACTACAGAATTTTCTGTCTCACTAGAGTTTTGTTTTATTAAAAAACTCTTAGCTTAGTATCCAGCAGTGAAGTTATGCTAACGAAATAGCCTCTACAGAATCGGGCGTCGAAGTTTCTAGTAGAAAATACACAGGTGCTGAACAACAATAGCACAAATATGTACCGGATTTAATATAGTCGATGAGGGCGGCATATTGCCTCGTTCATCAAGAAAACGGGTCAGGCAGGTGAAGTATGGGGTGTGGCCACACTTGTAGTGAAGCTCAGGCGTTTTGGTGTTCTGAGATATACACTGTTATAAATGTACTATTCATCAAGTATGATACAGATGAATGGATAGCTCATCTCCTAAGAGATTATTTTAAACAGCCCCCCCCCCCCGCTTCCCTCTGCTCCTTTTTTCCTCTTGAACGACGTGTCACTCTAATCTAAGTTTGAAAATACATATATTATGATATCCAACAATGTAATAGAATCGGTTCCTCTAACTTTTCGTAGTTATAGGTATGCTGAAACGCACATAAATCCGCAATTAAAATATGTCACTTACATGAATGGTGAAAAACATCGCGAGGAAACGTGCATGCCTGAGAGTTCTCCATAATGTTCTCAAAGGTGTGTGAAGACTGCTAATCCGCACTTGGGTTAGTCTATCGTCAAACGTTTTTCATTCTAAGAGGAGATCAGTGCTCAGTAATGGGTTGGCGATGGATTGATCATGATGAGGATTCCATTTTTACACAATGAACCAAAAGGTTAGTTTGCTATAATCCGCTGAAACAGGTCTAATCTGTATGGTGCCACATGCAGCATGCGACATGCATCACCCGCCCTGCGACTGCCAAACATGCAGGGAAAAGCAGCCACCAGGCAAGCAATACGCACCACCACCACACAACACCACACAAACCCCAAAACACACTCGACGCACGTTTTGCCTATTTGAGATATGTTGTGGCCGTATGGTAATAATTAAATGCGGCAACGGTGAAAGATGTTTATTGAGAGCCGGCTTATGATCTACTCTCTTATGCGCTAACAATACCAATAAAGAAATCTTACATACTATTGTTTTAATCTTATTGCCTAACTACTTAACCTACATAATTTTGCATCACCTCTCTTTCAATCCGATGTGCAGGCAACCTACTTTGATATATTGAGGAGTTGCATTTTTATGTTACAGCTAATATGAACATGCTACGTTTAAACTGTCAATTCGTACATATTACATATTCAATTTTTATGTTTACTAATAAAGAATTTAAACATAAATATAGGATGCCCCGCTACAACTCGCACCATACCTAATTCAAACCCAAACAACGTCGATGTAATAACAAAGCTAACTAAATAATACGATCCTGACTAATTTCCCACCATTCACCGTTCCACTTGGCAGCCTCACTGTTCTAACTTGAATATGTCTTTAGAGAGTTATCGGTTATTGTAACTCTAATCTAAGTTTATGATGACTGTTGTTTACTCCAGTGCCATTCCAGTACAACCATCTGATAAAGATTTCCACACAAAATATCCAAACTGACTGAGGACAGAAATTGGTCAAGTGTTAGAACTTGGAACACGCATTAGATTTTTTTTTAATTTATAGACTAGCGCTTGGCTGCAATCAGACCTGGGTGGCAAGTGATGATGCAGCCCAAGATGGAGCGCGCTTGCCTAGAAGATACCTATTCACTCTTGGCTTGAAGGTACCCACAATATACCTAATTGGAGGGGAAAACTGATTCTGGAAGGGTCTTCCAAATCTCAGCGGTTCGAATTAGAAATGAGGAGGCAAATCGCTTCGTACGTATCCGTGGAATTTCGACTAGTACGGGTGCAGGCCTTGGCGATGCCTTGCGGTACGATAGTAGAAGGGTGAAGGAGGAACCAGGTTGAAAAGTTCTTCGGCATTAGGATTGATAGGATTAAGTATCCTTCATCAGATAGGATTCTGTAGTCATGCTAGTTGCTAAAAACCGGCCAAGGGCGAAGTCAGACTAGCACATGAACAGTTCCGTATTGCACATTTTTACGTGTATGCAGCCCAAGTAAGTAAGTATGCGTGTATAAGGGTTCCGTTTTTCCTTTTGAGGTAAGTACGGAACCCTAAAAAGTAGCCTATGTCCTTCTCCAGGATGCAAGCTATGTATGTACCAAATTTCGTCAAAATCAGTTGAACGGTTGAGCCGTGAAAAGCTAGCAGACAGACAGACAGACAGACACACTTTCGCATTCATAATATTAGTATGGATAGTATGGATTAGTATGGATTAGTGCTTTCGTAAACTGGCACTAAACGAAAATACAAATCGCATTTTCGTGTACTTATAAACTTACTACTTACTGAACTCTATTAAAACTTCGAAAGTTGAATAAGTGCTAGTCATGAACTAGGTACGCTAGATTAGGTACACTTAATCAGAGAGGTTTCAGCTACTTACTAAATGTAGATAGGTACCTACCTATCTATTAGTATTTTTGTTATGATTTTTAGGGTTCCGTACCCAAAGATTGCCCTACGGGACTCTTTACTAAGTCTCCGCTTTCCGTCCGTCCGTTCGTCCAGGGCTGTCTGTCAGCGGGCTGTCGGGAAGCATAAATAGGTACCTAGCATGTACCTGGATAGTAATTTTCACAGAATGTGTAGGTAGGTATTTCTATTGCCGCTATAACAAAGAATTGCCTACTTAATAAAAATTTCAAAATATCCGCCATAAAAATTAAAAATAATAATAGGTAATTGTAAGTTATTGATTCTTGTACGATGGTACGGAACCCTTCCTGTGCGAGTCCGACTCGCACGGGTTTTTTTTGTTTACCAGCCCGGAGTACCTTGACAAAGTTTTTATGTAAACGTAAGGCTGCCTTTCCACTAGAGCTGCGCTACATTGATAAGCTACGATGTGTGTCAAACTCGCCAATAGGATATACGGATATTTACTCATATGGGATAAAGGCACGGACTAGGGATGCGAAGTTTGTAAAACATGAACAGAAAGTTTAACAAAAACGACGTAAACGTATAAAAGGGTAAGGTTGTACAGACCTCAGATTTGAGCGAATGGGTTGAGAAGTTCATAGTTTAGTTCATTTCGTCCTCGCCTTAGGACTTTATATGTAGTTAAAAGGTAGACATCATTCCTACCTTTTGTCAGACCCATCAGATATGGCCAAGCGAACAAAATTTTTCACGGTTTTGGAACCAAATAAATCAGCGCCACCTCTTAGATACTAATGAACGACCCGTTTGAAATCCAGACGTCACTGAGGTTGCATTGGTGCTAAATAAACATTTTAGGACCAATGAATCGGTGCCATTTTGCTTGTTCAATGGCCCTGTCCTTACGAAGTAATATATAAGTCAATGGTCAGACCATTTTCAAACAAAGAACATTTCGCAAATATATCCTTCTATTACGAGTATTTGTGCCAGTACCTTTTGCACCTGGTACCTAATTATTTTCTAATCTTATTAGGGTTCCGTCCCTCAAAAGTACCTCATTCCACCCTCCTTTCTCTACAACCGCACCGCGCGCCACCGTAAGGAATTTCACCCTCACCAGTCACCCCCTGGGTGTCTGGTGCACTTCAACCGTCCGCTGTGCCAGATCCTTCTTTCCACGCACATCAATGCAAACTGTGGAACCAACTCACTTCGGCGGTGTTCCCACTGGATTACAACATGGGGTTATTCAAGGGGCGGACCAAATTCCTAAAAGGCCGGCAACGCATCGGCCGTTCCTCTGGTGCTGCAAAAATGTTCATTGGCGGCGGTAATCACTTAACATCAGGTGACCCGCCTGCTCGTTTGCTCGCTATCTCTGTTAAAAAAATGGAAAAACAGAACCCTTATACGATCACTTTGTTGTCTGTCTGTCTGTCTGTCAAGAAACCTATAGGGTACTTCCAGTTGACCTAGAGTTATGAAATTTGGCAGGAAGGTGGGTCTTATAGCAGACATGAAGGGAATAATCTGAAAACTGTGAATTTCCGGTTACATCACACAAAAAAAATATGTGTCCATGAACAAATATTGCTAATTTCAACTTTCGAAGTTAGGTAACTATATCAAATGGGGTATCATATGAAAGGTCTTCACCTGTGCATTCTAAAACCGATTTTATTAATTTTTTATGCATCTTAGTTTTTGAATTGTCGTGCAAAATGTCGAAAAAATACGACTGTAGTACGGAACCCTCGTTGCGAGAGCCTGACTCGCACTTGGCCGGTTTTTTCTCTTGGGATACGGAACCCTAAAAACATGATTTTTTCTCGATAAAACCCGATTGTCATCCCCTCCAGGGCACAAATAAAGCTGAGAAGCGAATATGTCATCGAAAGCTTTGAACACCGCTTACTGTCCAATTCGCGATAAAATATGTTCAAGGGCGGGAAAATTATTTTATGCGAATAAGAAGAACGGAAAATCGGTAGCTGTTTCTTGGGGCGCTACAAATTTTTTGGTTGAGTTATTTTTTCTAATTTGATGAATATTCTGTATACAATAGGGAATGATGATTACTAGTCAAATCAGCGACTTTTTATCAAACGTCAAAACCATAGATTAATTATTATTGGTCTCGCTCCGCTCTACGTCAAAATGCTTGTTTAGTAAGGGAGCTTGTATGAAAAAAATATAGGTATATGACGTCTTGTTAAATGTTTGACGTAATTTGATAAGTTCCGACTTTTTAGGGTTCCGTACCTCAAAAGGTTAAAAGGAACCCTTATAGGATCACTTCGTTGTCCGTCTGTCTCTCTGTCTATCTGTCTTTTTGTCTGTCTATCGTCTTTGTCAAGAAAACCTACAGGGTACCTACTTCCTGTTGATCTAGAATCATGAAATTTGGCAGGCCGGTAGATCTTATAGCACAACAGCTATCGAAATAAATCCGAAAACCGTGAATTTGTGGTGACATCACACAAAAAAATCTAAATGTGTTAATTGAACAAATAATTAGTTTTTTGAATTTTAAAAGTAAGATAACCGTACCAAGTGGGGTATCATAATGAAAGGGCTGTACCTGTATATTCTAAAACAGATTTTTATTTGTTTTTATGCATAACAGTTTTTGATTTGTCGTAAGAAATAATTTATTTTTGACCAAAAAACCTATACATTTTTTGACATCTAAGTCATCGTTCCAATTGCGACTACTGGTATCGTGACACGCAGAGAATTTTCATATTATTTAACTTTTTTTTTAACAAAGTAATATTAGGTTAGGTAGTCATGCTAATCAGGACTAATATTTCCCTTTCCCCTAGCGTAAATCTTGTACTAGGAGTAGGTACGACAATATTATTAGTGTAACGGGCGGGGTTTGCGACTTTTCGAAATTCAGTCCGCTCCCCAACCATTGAGCTGTTGAGGCTCTAAAGTATAAGCAGGCTACGGCAAAGCATTGACAGCCTAGTGATTAGACATTGGTCTTCTGTTTTTTATAGGTCGGGGGTTCAATTCCGGTCATTCTCTTTATCTTTTCGAAGCGTCTAGATCTCTAACTTTTCGGAGATACGTGCATTTTAAGCAATTAAATATCACGTGTTTCAACGGTAAAGAAAAACATAGTGAGGAAACTGGTATGCCTGAGAGTTCTCCACAATGTTCTTAAAGGTGAGTGTAGTCTGTCAATCCGCAATGGACCAGCGTATCAGTTTTTAGGGTTCCGTACCTCAAAAGGAAAAACGGAACCCTTCTAAAACAGATTTTTATTTATTTTATGCGTCAGTTTTTGATTTATCGTGCAAAATGTCGAAAAAACACGACTAGTACCTATGGCACCCTCGGTGCGCGAGCCGGACTCGCACTTGGCCGGTTTTTCCAACTATGTGCCGGGAAATTCCAACGGGACTATAACAGTACTTCAGTTCTTTCAGTTTACCACGATATAATTAGTTTAACCCTAATCTATCACAGATCCTTCACGTCTTAGTTACAACTTTTACAGATGAACAGCCTCCCAAGTTGTGTACCGAATGTTGTTACAGACATTGACGTATTGGGAAAATATTATTGTTATAGTATAGATAGACAGTAGTTATACATTTATCTAGTCTAGTACCAACGAGAAACGAGAGGGTTCTAGGAAAAGCTTGTTTGAATGAACTGTACCCGTAGTATAAGATTTTACGTCTCACCAAACGTTGCTAGAATTCGAGAATCGAAACAAAATAACATCAAAGTAAAATGGACCTAAAGAGCCTTGAATTGAAGTCAAAAATTCGATGCCACTGATTTTAATTTCGCAACGTTTCCGCTTGGAGCGCTGGCTGTAGATGTGTAGACAAACGCGGAGGTGTTTCGACTCTCGAATTCTAGTAACGTTTGGTGAGACGTAAAATCTTATACTACGGGTACTGGTCAAAATCACTAAGTTTAAAACAAGGTATGAAAATGCGAGGTTTAATAAAATAATATAAAATAGTAATTATTATTACCTAAAGTCAACGTCCTACAAGTAGATAGTTGGGTACCTACCTACTATCATTTTAATTATGAAGACAACTAAAATTCAATGTACAATCCAGTAGGTACAATCTTAATTAATCTTGACAGTGATACCAATTAATTACGATGGAAATTGTTTATATTTACATTTTATTTTAATATTGCAATTTATGAGGACTTTAATTTAAACGAGAAAGGTTTTCAATTATTTTCTTTGAGCGTATAAATTATAAAATAATTCATCTATAATCATACTGTACAAGTATAATCTAAATATATAAAAGGAAAAGGTGACTGACTGACTGACTGATCTATCAAAGCATAGCTCAAAGTACTGGACGGATCGGGCTGAAATTTGGCATGCAGATAGCTATTACGACGTAGGCATCTGTTAAGAAAGGATTTTTGAAAATTCAGCTCCTAAGGGGGTGAAATAGGGGGTTGACATTTGTGTAGTCCACGCGGACGAAGTCGCGAGCATAAGCTAGTAAAATCTAAAATTTGACTACCTGTCTGTTCGTTATCTAGGTATATGTTTGTGTAGCGTTTATTAGTACGGTATAATAACATTGTAAATTGAAAAATTAAAAAGAGCAACCGCCGAGTTTCTTGCTGGTTCTTCTCGGTAGGAACGGCATTCCGAACCAGTGGTAAATTAAACCTGACTATTCATAAGCACTTTTAAAAAGTTTACATGAATAAAAAAACATTCTATTCTATTCTATTGTGTTGAAACTAGTAAAGAAACCCGAATCGGCACCACAGAGGGTTTCTTTACTCTGTGCCGGCACAGCCCGCGTGCTATCCCGGTGCGGGATAGCGCGGGTGTGCGGGGCGTCGCGATGGCAATCGGGGTATGAGGCGAGGGACGCCCCGCACACCCGCACAGCACCCGCACTATCCCGCACTGGGTTAGCGAGAGGGCTGTGCGGGTGTGCGGGGCGTCCCCACCCCGATTACCATCTCGACTTGTGCGTACTATAGGGACCTATTGTTTGCTCAGTTGCTTTCTTTGCATGTTGTTTCTAGTGTATTTTTCAAGTTTTATATATTTTTGTTTTTCCGGTTTTTTATCCGTACCTTTTTTTTCAATTCAGATACAAGTTAGCCCTTGACTGCAATCTCACCTGATGGTAAGTGATGATGCAGTCTAATATCCATATTATCCTCTAATGTACCCAACATTGTTTGTTCTAGGGATGGTAGGATATAACGAGCTGAGGGTAAGGAGGGAACTTGCACTCGTTACATAATATATATCTTCAAGATATTGAGAGGGAAGGTTTGCGATGCAGACATATTGGCGCAGGTTAGTCTGTGTGCCCCGGAGAGGTACGTGGAGCGGAGACGCCGGCCGCCGCTGTTGGCCGTGCCGTACGGGCGTACCAACTTGCTCAGGCAGGCGCCGCGCCGCTGACGCGCGCACTCCGCACCCTTAACTTAATAGCCGAAAGAATAGATATTTTTTGTTGCTCTCTGACTGAGCTCACAAGGATAGCAATGTGGATTATTAGTTATTCATAAGATAGCCGTTAAGTAGTAGATTAAGAATTTTATTATCGTTGTAAATAATTTATTTATTAATTTTAAGTATAATTGTTAATAGGTATAAGATAGATTAGAGTGCACTGTCGCATTAGGACTACCCTGTAAGGACAGTGCACATTATGGTATAATAATAAATAATAATAAATAATAATAATAATAAAGATGATAGCGGGCTAACCTGGAAGGGATACCCCTTTGGTTTCTACACGGCATCGTACCGGAACGCTATTACCGTACCTGTAATATCGTAAAAAGCTATCGCGTCATAACGCTCTCTGAACATAATCGTGTTTAAATCCATTGGCTTACGTATATGGAGCCATATCCAATGTGGAATGTGGGAAAAACGGGGAAAACGGAGGAAAAAAGGTTAAAGTGCCTAAATACGCAAATAGAATTTAAACATCACGTTACTTTTAGGATCCATGCAAAAAATCACGTCGATCCGTTGCTCCGTTGCAAAGTGATTGAAGGACAAACCAACAAACAAACACTTTCGCATTATTTTTTTTAAAGAATATTAGCCATTTTTTAAATGACTAATATTCCCCTTTCCTCTCCAATTAAGCGTTAGGCTTGTGCTAGGAGTAGGTACGACAATAGTGCAACGGGCGGGGTTTGAACCGTCGACCTTTCGGTTTTCAGTCCACTCCTATACCGGTTGAGCTATTGAGGCTCATCTAAATATATAAAAGGAAAAGGCGACTGACTGACTGACTGACTGACTGACTGACTGATCTATCAACGCACAGCTCAAACTACTGGACGGATCGGGTTGAAATTTTGCATGCAGATAGCTATTATGATGTAGGCATCCGCTAAGAAAGGATTTTTGAAAATTCAACCCCTAAGGGGGTGAAATAGGGGTATGAAATTCGTGTAGTCCACGCGGACGAAGTCGTGAGCATAAGCTAGTTTATAATAAGGGTACTGATGTTCTAATAGGCTATTAAAAAGGTTTTATAAAAATTGTAATAAGTTGTTCCTTTTTTTGTTTTGATTGTGATATAATACAGGTTAAACAAGATAAATAATACCAAAGACTTTCTTTCTTTAGTCACAGTATTTTTTCGAAATGTTATATTGTAATGGTCCCAAAGTAAAGATTACAGCTCTGAGTAGCGACTTCTTCCGTCGACTTTAGGTATTTTGTCAGGGACGTAGTTATTGTTGCCTCTGCGAAACATCAAAAGGCCTCAGGTATGCCTTAATGATACAAATGATGTATGTGCCCTATTTTTTTTTTTTTTTTTTTTATAAAGAATATTAGCCATTTTTTAAATGACTAATATTCCCCTTTCCTCTCCAATTAAGCGTCAAGCTTGTGCTAGGAGTAGGTACGACAATAGTGCAACGGGCGGGGTTTGAACCGTCGACCTTTCGGTTTTCAGTCCACTCCTATACCGGTTGAGTTATTGAGGCTCAAATTATGAAGGCATTATTTATTTAACTAGCTGATGCCCGCGACTTCGTCCGCGTGGAATTAGGTTTTTAAAAATCCCGTGGGAACTCTTTGATTTTCCGGGGTAAAAAGTAGCCTATGTCACTCTGCAGGTCTTTATCTATACCCATGCAAAAATGTCAAATCCGTTGCACCGTTGCTATTTGATTGAAGGACAAACCAACAAACCAACAAACCAACAAACAACCACACTTTCGCATTTATAATAAGGGTAGTGATTCGCTATGTTATTTTTTTTGTTGGATAAATTAACATTCAAACCAAAATTTGTTTGATTTTGATGACGGGAAAAGTAATCCGGACTTTTAACCAACATTGCCCACATGGATTTTTCATCCAAATATCCTAACCTAAATTACCTAACTCTTAAAAATACGTGGAAAATCCCATGACTATAATTTAAGGCTAGATGTAGTATAAATGTTTTAGTGATAAAATGAGTGGGCAGGTTTACCTAGCGATTATTTCTCTTTTCCACACAAACCTGTAGGGCGATTGTCTAAAACCTGCATCAATCATTATTACAATCTCAATTGTTCTGATTGGCTGAATTTGCGATTGCGATTTTGCGATTCTTGTTGCAACAATGCAATGTGGCCAATAGTGAGCGAGCATTAACCAATCAGAGATGATTGCGATCGTGACATTGTAGCTGTCAAACAACCGCGGTAGGGCCACTGGCTAACTTGTAATGGAATAAATAAATCAATGAGAGCAGGAAACAGTGGAAACTATGTAAAGTTGTCCAAGAAAATTCGTAGAAGAGAATATGGTTGCCGACTGCCGTGCTTTAGTATGAAAGACTCTACCATGATAGGGAATCGGCGTTCCTTTCAGCACTCAGCAGTTTTTCCGACCTATAGACAAAGACAGCGCTACACCAATCAACTTCAGAAGATCACCGTAATATTTTCAGCGAAGTTTCAGTAGTGAAGTCCCGACCGTCGACGGGAGCGGACGTGCCTCGAGTCAGGAGCTCGGTCATACAAATTCCACCCTTCCGAAACTTTTCAGATGCTTGTGTCGTGATTAATCTGTGTTGTGAAGTTGAAAGTGAAATTGGGTATTTTGTGCCCGTTGCCAATAATTTCAGTTGAAAATAACCTATGAATATTTCAGTTGGGCGCTAACTGGCGTCAGCCTAGTTAAGACACGCGTTGAATCTTCAAGACTCGGTAAGTTTATTTTTAAACTGTTTTTTACCGGCGACTTTGCCCGCATGGATGGATTTTTAACTTTTGTCAGCTAAAAAACGTGTTATTTTCATATCTCATACAGAGCGGGGTATATGCCTCATCGTCGTTTAAATAACTTTAGGTTTTTTCAGACCTAAACTTTGGTAATAGTCAAATAATAACTTACAGTTTAGTTCACAGTTTTCTTTTTGAAAATGTTTGCCGTTTCAAGTTTAAAATTATGATTGCTGAAGATTTTGTTTTAAATTCTAGTAGATAAGAAAGATTTTTGCGTTTTTTGGCTATTAGCTATTTTATATTTCAAAAGTATTACACTTTTTCCAACAAAGTCAAGAAGGAACCTAGTTTTGTTTTTCTAGGGTTAGGTAGGTAGGTACTTATGTTTTTCAGCGGTCTATTGCCAACTAAAACGATCTAGGTTTGATTTTCATCCGTTAAACTAATCTTGTAGGTACAAATTATATTTAGACTAGCTTATACTCGCGACTTCGTCCGCGTGGACTACACGAATTTCAAATCCCCATTTTATTTTACCCCCTTAAGGGTTAAATTTTTAAAAATCCTTTCTTAGCCTACGTCATAATAGCTATCTGAAAGAGGAATATATTATCAAGCTTTTTCTCGACACTTTGTTAGTGTAATTTTGGATGTTTTAAGAATCCAGTTGTAATTTTTCTAAGTGCACTTCCTTAGTCCTTTTTTAGTGCACCCTAAGGTACCTACCTACTCTTAACCCTTGTCATTGTAACAGGAAACCCGTTCTCAGTAATGAACCGACGATAGGTACCTATTCATGGGATTCTCCTCTAAATTTTAATTCTTCTGAACCACCGGTTAGACGTTGCGTTGTCAGTCAGTCAGTCAGTCACGGTATGCACTGTTTTATGTGTATGGAAGAAAGATGGTTAACAATGTGAAACATTTTGAAAGGTCTAGACTGCAAACTAGGTCTCTGTGCCAAAATCTGTGCCAAATGTCATCAAGATCAGTTCAGCGATTTGACCGTGAAAAAACAACAAACTGACATACTTGCGCATATTTTATTATATTAGTAGGATGATTTAATTATAAGATTTGTGAAATTAGGTTATTCACAAATCTACACGCGTCGTAATGTTGATTTGTGTGTATGCCATTAATTTTTTTTCAGTAAACGTGATAAAAGATATTTAAAAAAAATTGTTTGCTTTACATCCTAATTGGTTCTTATGAGTTAATGCTGGTATTTAGTGTGGACGAAAAAGATGTGAAAAATTAAATGAATTATTTTACTTTTAGTAAAACCACATCAAAATGATATGATTGGTCTACGAGTTTAATAGCGTCATAATAGCACTTTGTCTGCGCTCAACGCGCTGCTGAAGGAGTCCCCTCGCTGTGACATATATGCTGACGAATGGGCTGACCTCATGGGTCAGATTTTGCACTTTTGTGAAAATTTATAATTTTAACAATTTTTGTATGTATGTTTATGTTAGTTTGTACTCGTAGTTTAATTAGTGTAATTGGCTTTATGGCCGTTCTAATTAAATAATAAATAAATAAATAATAAATAATAATAATATTATAGGTAGGTAGTACTGATTCGATGGCAACAAAATTTTATTGTTCGCATCTTTTTCTTACCGGAATGTAATGAAAAAATCAATTTAAAAAAAACGGCCAAGTGCGAGTCAGGTCGATGTTCATTATTTTCTGCCGCGTACCTACAGCTGTACTTGAATCATTAATTCACTTTACCTAAAGCTTTCTAGGTTAGGTTTTCTAGATGAAAAATATCTCGATATCTTCAGATTTGGAAAGCCTTTTACTGTTCTGTTCAATGCACAGGAAACGTATTTTAAACCTTGTGCCCTACAAAATAAGGTTGGTTTTTACGTTTGTGTGGAAAATACATTGATTTTTAAAATGCTGTTTTATGTCGTCCACAGTTATAAATGACTTCTTGGTCGGATAAAATGGACTGAATTGAGGTAATCGGTCAATTTCTTGAATTTAGTATTTACTTGCGAGTGCCAGAGCTTTCTAGTACGAGGTCAAACGACTTCTAAAATCTAAGTATATTTTTTATTCAGTGCAGAGGCAGATTATATGTCGAGTCGAGCGCCCTAGGCAAGCATCTCACAGGCGTCCCCTTTTTTTAATTTCAGTTCTAAGTATGGGGAACCCCCAAATTTTTTTTTTGTATTTTTGTGTGAAAATCTTAATGCGGTTTACACAATACATCTACTTACCAAGTTTCAACAGTATAGCTCTTATAGTTTCGGAAAAAAGTGGCTGTGACATACGAACGGACAGATTGACAGACAGACATGATGAATCTATAAGGGTTCCGTTTTTGCCATTTGGCTACGGAACCCTAAAATGTACGTCCGTCTCCGGAATGCAAGCTATCTCTGTACCAAAAGTCAAAATCCGACACGAGTCACGTCGCAACCGAGCAACGGATTTCGTTCGAACGGAGATCGACGTGATTTTTTTCCTGGGTATAGCTGGACCTGGAAAGTGACATAGGCTACTTTTTATCCCGGAAAATCAAAGAGCTCCCATTTCTGAAAACCTAAATCCACGCGTACAAAGTCGCGGGCATCAGCGAGTAAATACATAATTAAGATTTGTTTTGCTGATACAAAACAAAATGTAGATTTTCTAGAGTAATTGAGACATGAAGTAACAAAGAAGAGTGGCTCTCTCCATTGACAATGCCTAGGTCTAGACAAAGGCATAACGAAGTGACCTTTTTTCCAGCCACTACCACTGTTGTCGCATTTGTCGCATTTGTTCATTGTGTAGTAGCAGAGTGAACTAGAGTGAGAGAACTCTCGGTTTTGTTTAATTCTTACTACTACTTACTTTAATCATCATCAACCCATCACCGGCTCACTACAGAGCACGAGTCTCCTCTCACAGTGATGCTCGCGACTTCGTCCGCGAGAACTACACAAATTTCAAACCCCTATTTCACCCCTTTAGGGGTTGAATTTTCAAAAATCCTTTCTTAGCGGATGCCTACGTCATAATAGCTATATGCATGCCAAATTTCAGCCCGATCCGTCCAGTAGTTTGAGCTGTGCGTTGATAGATCAGTCAGTCAGTCAGTCAGTCAAGATTATTTGTTGTTATGGTGGCAATAGAAAAATACACACTGAAAATTTCGATTCTCTACATATATTATTATAAGGTTCATGTCATGAGATACAGCCTGCCGCTGACAAACAGACGGACAGACAGATGGACGGACAGTGGAGGCTTCGTAATAGGGTTCCATTGGCACTTTTCGGGTACGGAACCTTCAAAGTATGATGTATTTGGCGTTTAATAAACGCTATTTCAGCTCTCCTGTAATAATTCAATTTTTCAGATAAGACTTTTACGCTTAATAGGAATGAGAATATGTTTGACGACCTCCCTGGCGCAGTGGGAAGTACCGGGTTCGATTCCCAGCTGTGGATATTAGGAATTTTATGATTTCTGAATTTCCTCTGGTCTGGTCTGGTGGGAGGCTTCGGCCTTGATTAGTTACCCCCCAAAAGCCGTGCTGCCAAGCAATTTAGCGTTCCGATACGATGCCGGCCGTGTTGAAACCAAACGGGTAGGCATATGGGTTTAATAAAACTGCCATACACCTTCCAGGTTAACCCGCTTCCATCTTAGACTGTATCATCACTTACCACCAGATGAGCAGATGAGAATGGAATAAAAAGAATGTTTGAGCTTTCTCGTGGAACAGGTATCAGCTGTAAGATGGCATCAAACAAAACAGAAATAAGGCTTAGAGCGCACTTAGTGTAATTGAAAGGCTCTCGCTTGCCACTCTCCAGTATGCTTAGTACGAGATTTTATGTCTCACTAACGTTGATAGTATTCGAGAGTCGAAACACAATAACGTCAAAGTAAAACGGACCTAATAAGCCTTGAATTGAAGTCAAAAATTTAATGCCACTGATTTTAATTTCGCAACGTTCCCGCTTGGAGCGCTGGCTGTAGATGTGTAAACAAACTTGAGCTTTAAAACAAAGCAGTTAAGATCCAGTTTACTCATAACACAGAAGTGTTTCGACACTCGAGTACTATCCAACGTTGGTGAGACATAAAATCTCGTACTAAGCGTACAGGTGAGAATAGAATAAAAAAAATGTTCGAGCTTTCCCGATGAACAGGTATCAGCTGTAAGATGGCATCAAACAAAACAGAAATAAGGCTTAGAGCGCACTTAGTGTAGTTGAAAGGCTCTCGCTTGCCACTCTCCAGTATTCTTAGTACGAGATTTTCTCACTGACGTTGATGAAATGGAAATGGTCCACAAAGACAGAGAACTCATGTCCATTATCATGCGAAGGAAGCTCACTTTCTTTGGGCATTTAAAAAGAGGAGCCCAATTCTCATTTCCTAGATTAGTTTTGGAAGGAAGAATTGAAGACAAAAGGGCTCCCCAAAGACGCAAATGGTTGGACGATATAAGGGGGTGGACAGGGCTTAGTTACCCAAAGTTAAAAGAGGCGGCTTTTAATAGAGAAGCTTTTCGCATGATGACTTCCAAACTTCGTTTCATTCGTTTCAAGAAGGCACACGATGATGATGAACGTTGATAGTATTCGAGAGTCGAAACACAATAACGTCAAAGTAAAATGGATCGTAAGATCCTTGAACTGAAGTCAAAAATTCAATAGCACTGATTTTAATTTCGCAACGTTTCCGCTTGAAGCGCTGCTGGCTGTAGATGTGTAGACAAACTTGAGCTTTAAAACAAGGTAGGTTAAGATGCAGTTACTATACTACTATAACGGTAAAGTGTTTCGACACTCGAATACTATCAACGTTGATGAGACATAAAATCTCGTACTAAGAAGCATACTTATCTTTTATTTTATTTTACACAGAATTCTTTTGCTGTTCTGTTTTGTGTCTAGTGTAAGGCGTTTTCTTACAAAGTATTAAATGCTACATTGCTACGTACCTAGGATACTTTTTTAGGGTTCCGTTCCTCCAATGGAAAAAAGGAACCCTTATAGCATCACTTTGTTAGAAGGCGGACGTCCTATCCACTAGGCTATCACAGCTATTTCCTCTCCAGTCAGCCGTCAAGAGAAGTATAGTTAAAACGGCCGGCTAAGAGCTAAAAGCAACAAAACTTTTAAACAATAGTGTTTTATATTATGAACAGTCATAAGTCCTAATACGTGGGAGTAAAATCCAACCTAAAGGACCACTTGCTTTAAAGCTAAAGATCTATTCTAAGTATTAGTAAGGATAAGTGCCTAGCCCTTACAGCGGTTTCCTAACAATGTCTTAACTATGACTCCCAGTGCTCAATTTATGTATTGCGAGCGAAAAAGTCGGTTACCGTGAATGATATCTTGGAGCATATTTCAGACAAAGGGGAACAATGCATCAGTGTCGAGCAACTTAAACAAAATAAAGAAACGTCTTTTAATTCGTTTAAGGTTACTATACCTGCCAGCAGACTGGGATCCTTCTTAGATGGAAAGTTTTGGCCTTCTGGTTTGGTGTTTAGAAGATATAAAGAGCGATTCACGAATACTGCCACTAAACACACCAGAGTACGATAGTACACCAAACAAATATTGATTTTTTAACTTAGAATCTAAAATTTAATTTAATTTTATATTTGAACTTTGTAATAATATGGGTACAATTTGCCTGAAATAAATAACATTATTATTATTATTATCATATATTATTTGCTCTCACGCCCGTGTACCTACATTATTACGTGTTATTATTATTATTATGACGATATCACCACTTTCACTTTTAAATAATGAGTAATTTTAAACTTGCGTAAAGGCAAGTTTACAATTGGCCAAGCCCAACGCAAAGGCCGAGTGCGTTGGGCTTTTCTGTAATATGCTCTTTATAGACGTACCTATACGGTCGCAGCATTTCCTTTCCAGTCAGATCAAATGCAATCTTCGATCCACACCGAACAGTAACGCTTTGCGACGGTTATCCGTGCTGTAATCCTGACTCTGAGAAATTGGATTTCTCTAAACCCGGAAATATCATTTTACATTTTGTAAAAGATTTTTGCTGCCAACTTAGAGGTTGAATACCATTTTGGTATCTTTGTATGTAGGTACGTAGGCTTCGGCCTTGGCTAGTTACCACCCTACCGGCAAAGCCGTGCCGCCAAGCGATTTAGCGTTCCGGTACGATGCCGTGTAGAAACCAAAGGGGTATGGGTTTAATAAAAACTGCCATACCCCTTCCAGGTTAGCCCGCTATCCTCTTAGACTGCATCATCACTTACCACCAGGTGAGATTGCAGTCAAGGGCTAACTTGTATCTGAATAAAAAAAAACGTAACCGTGCATTTACATACTCGTATTCGTCATACCACTTTCCGTCAAGAGACGTACATAACCCTAGCGCGCTTCCCAGCGCTTTCCTAAAAACACCTTAACCATAGCGATATCACCGTTTTTACTATTAAATAATAATCTTAATGAAAACTTGCGTAAAGGCAAGTCTAAAATTGGCCGAGCATCAGGCATAGGCCGAGTGCGATGTTCCATTGTAAAGACATACTACAGTCAAAACATTTAAGGTTTAATATGGGTTATCTATGGTTAACAAATAAACTATTAATAAACTTAAATCTAAAAAAATCTACAGTCTACTACAGTCGTATACAGTTGCAGCATTTCCTCTCCAGTTAGTTCAAATGCAAACTTCAATCCACGATCGACTTAGAGGTTGAATCTGTATGTACAAAATATAACTGCATTTACATATTTGTCATTGCGGCATGCCGTGCCACTCGCCATTAATGAAGCATTGACAAACATCAAAACAGTTGATAGGGTATTAAGGGACAAGACACTCATAAACTTCCAGTTCCTCCCAGCATCATGATGAAGGATGGAAGGATAACAAAGGTCAATAACGGGCCAACACCGCGATGGTGAAATACATATAAAATATTAGCTGCTGCCCGCGACTTCGTCCGCGTGGAATTAGGTTTTTAAAAATCCCGTGGGAACTCTTTGATTTTCCGGGATAAAACTAGCCTATGTCACTCTCCTGGTCTTTATCTATACCCATGCAAAAAATCACGCCAATCCGTTGCAACGTGATTAAAGGACAAACCAACAAACCAATAAACCAACAAATCAAACACACTTTCGGATTTATAATAATAGGTAAATAAAGGGTAGGTACCTACTGATTGTATGAAACTATGAACCAGGTAGCTAGCTGCCCGACTCGCGACTCCTCATGCTCATCATCATCATCATGATCAACCCATCGCCGGCTCACTACAGAGCACGGGTCTTCTCTCAGAGTGAGAAGGGTTTTGGCCATAGTCTACCACGCTGGCCATGTGCGGATTGGTAGACTTGCGGATTGGTAGACTCCTTATGCTCTCTCGGGTGAATATGTGAATGCACGTACTCCCTTCGACTTTACTGCAGTCGGATAATTTGTAAGAAAAAGTATAAGTATTAATGCATAAATAAACGTCTTTTCTTTCTTAATTTCTCAGTTTCAAAGATATTTTCCTTTCATCCGAGTTACGGATTGCTTTATATATTTCTTTGACTTGCGATTCGCGAATTCCATCAGTTAGGGAAGCGATAAAGAATCATTTTCTCCGGAATCCTGGAAAACGTATTTCTCACAATCCAGAGAGTTGTTATTTCTAGAGTAGCAATGTCCGCAAAATGAGCTTGTACGGGAGCTGTATGCTCGACCTTACAATAGGAAGATTTCCTTCTCGAGCGGGTTTCTATGCTCGGAGCGCCAGCTGGTCCGATCGTTAAATCTTGGAACTTGTACATATTATACCCTTCTGAGATTAAAACTTCGTAAGTGCGATGTAATCGGCGGAACATAGATTTTTTTTAATTTATAGACTAGCGCTTGGCTGCAATCAGACCTGGTGGCAAGTGATGATGCAGCGTAAGATGAAGCGCGCTTGCCTAGAAGATGCCTATTCACTCTTGACTTGAAGGTACCCATATTATAATTGGATGGCAAAACTGATGCTGGAAGGGTGTTGCAAATCTTTCAGGGTTCAGATTATAAATGAGGAGATAAATCGCTTCGTTCGTATCCGTGAAATTTCGACTACGTACGGGTGCAGACCTTGGCGATGCCTTGCGGTAAGATAGTAGAAGGGTGAAGGAGGAACCAGGTAGATACTTTGTTGGGATGTCGTGTTTACGTCATAGATCTAATAGCGACATCTGTTTTCATATAGTTCCATCTAGTAGGTTCCTTGGTAGGTGCTTGTGTTGTTTTGTGTTTTTCTTCGCAGGTGTCGATATAAGTATATTATGTTATTTATAATACGTTAAAGATATGTACCAAGCTTAGCTTTAAAGTCTGCTGCTCTATGCTTTATCTAACTATGTTAAAGTCGGTTCTAAGTCACTATGAGTAAATAAAATTGATTGCTAAGAGAGGGAAGCTATTAATCTTCAACGCCTCTCTTATGTGACATACGATCACATTCTGTGTACAAGCCATAGAGTAAGGCATATCCTCATATAGCTGATGCCCGAGACTTCGTCCGCGTAGATTTAGGTTTTAAAAATCCCGCGGGTAATCTTTGATTTTCCGGTATAAATGTAGCCTTTGTCACTCACTAGGTCTTTAACTATATCCACGCAAAAAATCACGTCGATTCGTTGCGTCCCTCGCGCCTCTCTACCTACCTTCTACACTCCTGCCTCTACCGGACTGCCGCGGCCACGGCCGTCGCCTTCATTTTAATTTCGTGATATCTCCTAAGATATTATTCTAAATAAAATAATACAAAGGGCAATTTTAGTTTGGTGAAAGAATTTTCTAAATCGGTTCAGTAGTTCCAGAGTTTACCCCCTACAAACAAACTTATAAACATAACCTCTTTATAATATATTAGTATAGATTACCACAGAGAATTCAACCTCAAGATTACGCAAATATATTACAAGTTTTTGCACGAAAACAAAATCGTAAAACGTTGGCGGGGGGACAGGGGAGAATGCTTTGTTGTGATTGGTGGACTCAAAAGTCACGTAATCAAGACAATGTGCGGAATGAGGGTACCGAACGGGCGTGGGCTATAAAGTTTAAACTTAAACCGTATTATATATAGGTAACTAGATCGTTAAGTTCAACCAGTGGAACTAGACATGTTGGAAATGAATTCAATTCTAAAGTTAAATTAGAAAACTTCTGCGATTGGTATTACCTAATAGAAAAAGTCAAGCGTAAAACTGCTCTAGTCAAAGTTTCTTTGTAAAACTAGAATATTATAATAATTAGCCTTACCCAATAAAACTTGAATAAGAAGCCGTGATAGCCTGGTGGATAGGATGTCCGCCTTTTATTCGGGAGGTCGGGGGTTCGATTCCGGGCTCGAAACTCAAAATTTTTTCGGAGTTATGTGCGTTTTAAGAAATTAAATATCACTCGCTTTTTCGCTATAACGGTGAAGGAAAACATCGAGAGGAAACCTGCATGCCCGAAAGTTAGGTTCATAGTGTTCTCCATAGTCCATAGTGTTCTCAAAGGTGCGTGAAGTCTGCTAATCCGCATTTGGCTAGTGTGGTGGACTATAATTGCCAAACCGATTTGCTATACTTAGAAGACACCCGACAACCCGTAGTGAGCCGATGATGGGTTGCTAATGATAATGATGAATGTGAGAAAAGTGAGATCTTAAATATTATATACTAGCTGGTGCCTGCTACTTCGTCCGCCTGGATTAAAGTTTTAAAAAACTTGTAAGAACTCTTTGACTTTCCGGGATAAATAGTCCGCCATAATTATACTAGCCCAGTGCGATTGTTTTGGGGTATATATCGATAGAAATGTTTCCTCCGATTAAGATTTTAAAAGTAAGGGGTCGAAATCGAACCGCAATATTATGTGTGAGGGGGTCTCCTTTGTTTACGCTGTTCAAAATCAAATACAGCAAATATTCAGGCACGTATGTCCTCCAACAGTGTCGAACGTTAGTCAAACATCAAAGGATCTAGCTAGTGGAATATTCGGGGCTCTGTCATGCTTTGACTATAGAGGATTTATATGGACAGTGCTAAATGCTGAGACTAGATTTTGCCCCAGGCTACACATTATAGACTTACCAGCTAATAACTAATAGGTATATTCGTATCTGCGTTTTCCAGATTTCCATTAAAATACTTACTTAGTTTCAAAGTTACAAGGGCACAAAGATTTACATAGAATTTTTCATACAGTAGGCGGCAGAAAGTAATGTACATCGGCCTTTAGAATGACATTTCGGCTTTGTAGAGCGTTGTCTCTGTCACTCATACCTATTTATCAGTTTCAACGACAGCGACAATGCTCTACATATTATCTGCTATCTCCTTCGAAACGTCGATGTACATTACTTTCAGCTGCGTACTGTAGATGCTTTAAGGGTATCTGTAAAAACGGAGAGTGGGATAGGATATGTTTAACCCAGAAAAGCAGAATTGACACGCGATTTTAAATACCTAAATCCACGCGGACGAAGTCGCGAGCATAAGCTAGTACTTAGATAAGAAGTGTAGAGCCTGATTTTACAGTCTAGTAAACAATTTTCGTGCCACGAAAGGATGAATTCAGCAATATTGTATGAGGTAAGTAGGTATAAGATACTTTGATATTACCTTAATTTCATATCTAGAAAGTCTTACATTTTTATTGAAGTAGCTAGGTACCTAAAACATCTTTAGGTGCGACTTGAGAATAACTTATATGCTTTTTCGGATGAAAGCAACGTTCTTAATATTGCTTGCGTCAAAAATGGTCGCCAAATAGAATAGTTCTTTTGAAGCCACCATCTTTTATCAAGATGTTATAAAGTACCAAGTAGGTAGTGTCATAATATACGCACAGAGGCTTATCGAGAGTTTTATAATAACCTAACTGCCTGCAATATTAACTTGATTAGGGCACAATAATTGCTATTGCAACCACTAAACCAAGATGGCGACCTAAACACAAAAAGCATTTAATAGTCGGTCGAGTCTCGAGTCGGAACGAGACTGCCTTAAAAACCACCAACCACCCGCATTTATACAATCGACTCAAGATGGCTACCCCGCAACAGATCACGTGACTTCCGTTTCAAAAGGCGGCAACTACAAGTGCGATAACATTTTATAACCTATTTTTCCTTAACTGACTTCATGTAATGTACATCGGCCTTTAGAATGACATTTCGGCTTTATAGAGCGTTGACTCTGTCACTCATACCTATATGATGTTTTGTCGGTCTCAACGACAGGGACCACGCTCTACAAATCTGCTATCTCCTTCTAAAGGTCGATGTCCATTACTGTCGCAGAAATTCGTAGAGGCGCACTATGTATCGGCGCATACGTCCTTGTTGTCGCGAACTGACAATGAAATTAATATGATACGAGTGAAAAACCTAACTCCAGAAGGTCTAAAGCGCTGGGAAAATTGCGTTACTTACGCGTTTTTTCAAAAAAGTTCATGCGATTAATCTTTTAAGCAAACCTAAGGGCAAAACAACTATAGGACGAGCTACTCTTGAAAATATTTTTGGGGGTAATTTTATCATGCTTGTCGGGACTTACCTACAACAATTTTTTTTTTTTTTTTTTAAATTTTGTATTTTCTTTTCAGATTTGCTCATCGGCTTTGTGGAACAAAATTATCAGGTATGACTAATTTTAAACATATTTAAATAGTTAATAAATATTTAGAACACTAGAGAGCACTTAAAAAGAGTAAAATATATCTACATATAAAAGCTATAGGCCTAAAATAAATACGAACATTTTATTGTTCGCTAAAACATCACAATGATCCTAATTTGATGGGGAAACGCGCAGCGTGTGAATTTTTCATGAAATATTCAACAGCCTGTGTAAATTTCCCTATGCTGTGTGTAATTCACGCTCGTCATTTTTAGGGTTCCATACCTGAAGGGAGCCAACGGAATCCTATTACTAAGCCTCCGCTGTCCATCCGTCCGCCCGTCTGTCCATCTGTCTGTCGGTGAGCTGTATCTCGTGAACTGTAATAGTAAGAGAATTGAAATTTTCACAGAATGCATATTTCTATTGCCACTATAACAAGGCGATAGAGAGAGAGCTATGCTTGGAGTTTCTCTACGTGATCAAATGAACGTGAGAAATGAGGAGTAAGAGAACTAGAGTAACCGACATAGCTCAATGGGTTGCGAAGCTGAAGTGGCAATGGCCAGGGCACATAGTTCGTAAAACCGATACACGTTGGGGCCCCAAGGTGCTGGAGTGGCGACCTCGCACTGGAAGACGCAGCGTTGGAAGACTCCTCACTAGGTCGACGGACGACATCAGACGACTCGCTGAATTCAGGCGGCGCAAGACCGTGACATGTGGAAGTCCCTACAAAAGACCTATGTCCAGCTGTGGACGTCTATCGGTTGATGATGATGATGATGATGAACAAAAGCTATAGCCAAATAAAATGTTGTACGGTAGCGATGTGCAGGCTCGACCGTTCCAAAGGGAGATCATCCACCGAGCGGTTGGTTGTGCTCGGTAGCGCCAGCTGGGCCGACGGTTGTATCTTGAAACTTCTAAATATAGTCCACATTGCAGAAAACTCCGTTAGTGCGAGTACTGTCGGCGGTACATTTGTTCGGGACTACGTCATAAAATGTAATCGATTGAATAGCGCCATCTAGTTGCAATTGTGGCAACCGCCACAATGTATTGGCCTAAATAAATATAATTTGCCTTTATTGTTCGTTAAAACATCACAATGATCTAGAACCTAATTTGGAGCGCAGAGAGCGTGAATATTTCATAAAATATTCAAAAGGCTGAATTCCCCCGCCGTGTGTGAATCAACGCTACTATTTTTTTTATTAAAGCCTGAATGTTTAAATTATAGAGAGAGAGAGCCAGCGCGTGCCAGACGTCCGTTATTTTATAAATGCTGAAAGTTTATCTGCGTATTGTTCCTAACACAGCAGTGATATGATGTAGTTTCGGATTTATTCCGTTACCAAATTTCATGATTCTAGGTCAACGGTAAGTAGTACGGAACTGTCCTAACTTCCCTCAGTTTGGTTGTAGTAGTTTCTTAGTAAGATGTTGGTTGGGCCTGGGTATAGTCTTTCTCGTTTACCTACAATCTGTAGTGTTCATTTATAGTTGTAACACAAGCGATAACCAGATGGCGCTAGACAAGTTGTAGATCGCGCCTACTCCATCTATCTCGCCAAGTTGCTACTAAATGGCGCTGGCTGTAGGTTGGCCAAAAGCACATCGCGCTAGTGAAGTCGACCGGCCGTAGTATATGATCCAGCCACAGCCCACATTTGTCATGCGATCCAAGTTCTCGAATAATCGGTGTCGTGCTTCCGACTGCGCTTCCACTGCGTGGGACAATTGTTCGGGACGCAGCTATCGCCAATCGACTTCTCGTGCAGTCGCGATTCCGGCATTCGCAATCGCTTCCACTGCGTGGGACGGGTGCACGGGACACGACTATCGCACAGTAGAGTCCCACTTCCGACCTCTCGCTTCCACTTGCGTGGGACGACGTTAGGGACACGACTCGAACTTGTAACACAAAATAAACGCGTTGTTGTCACGCATTTCACGCAACGTTGTTTCTCTTTGGCCGTTCGGATCCCGTCTCCCACGTGGAATCGCCACCCTCTGCCAACCTTCGCTAGTCGGAGAGGCAGGCAAAGAAGAAGATACATTAAACTCTAGTATAGGTACATAATAATATAAGTACTCAGGCAGTGGTCCGACCGTCAACGATGAACGAGAAACGAGTAGAACTAGAAACTATAAACGTGTTGGCGATCAGCGGGAAGCGAGTCGCCGAGCTATAAGCGAGTGTGCAAGTGTGACGAGCGATTACTCGCGCCATTCGCCCGCGGTCGCTCAGTCCTGTGCAAACCTGCGCGCGCGTTACACGTCTTCAAGCGAGCGAGCATCGCCGAATGAATATCGCTGAGCGAGTTTATTTTTGAAAGCTCGTCGCTCAGCGACAAAACAAGTAAAGCTAGTCGTCGCCGGCAGTGTGAACAGTCAGAGAGCAACTTTTGATATATGCATCTCTTTCGTTTACACGGAATGTACATTTATTGTGCGTTTCTTGAGAGAGAAAATCGCCGATAGTTAGTCGTTTTCTCGCCGGCGCGGCGGTCGGACCACTGTGCCACTACCTTACTAGTGTTTATAGTTTGGCATGGTACTTACTATGTGTCTTCTTACCAAGGATATTTTACCAAGGCCTTGAAAGAAACCGCGAGCCGAAAGCTTTATTTTGTCAAAGGTCGCTCATCACAAAACCACGAGCGTTTGCAAATGCAAAATGCCTCTCTGATCAGGCTAAATGAGCTCATTTGCAATCCAAACGACATGGAGCCGGGCTGGATCCCTGTCGCCAGAAGTTAAGTCATTTTGTATTAATTTATGTCCCTTTGAGGCTTTTGGCCCCGTTTCCGTTAAGTACATCAATTCTCGACGAGCTTTTTTGGAGATCCGGAAGTTTTTACAAATGGGGTGACAAACTTGAGAGATTTAAATTGTGTTTTTCATTGGTCTTTATAATTTTTCATACTTATGCGAAATAATCGGGAGGTCGGGGGTTCGATCCCGGGCACGCGCCTCTAACTTTTTGGAGTACCTAATGTTTGTTTTAAGCAATTAAAATATTACTTGTTTTAACGGTGAAGGAAAACATCGTGAGGAAACCTGCATGCCTGAGAGTTCTCTATAATGTTCTCAAAGGTGTGTGAAGTCTGCCAATCCGCATTGGACCAGCGGGGCAGACTAACGCCTAAGCCCTCATCATTTCAAGAGAACACCCGTTCTTAGTAGTGAGCCAGCGATGACTTAATGATGATGATGATGATGACCTTGATTAATACGATGATTTCAAATTATTGATATTTCGACCCAGTGTTTTTTTTTTTAAGAATATTAGTCAATGATGACTAATATTCCCGTTTCCTCTGCAACTAAGCGTCAAGCTTGTGCTAGGAGTAGGTACGACAATAGTGGGGTTGGAAAACGTTGGGGTTTGAACCGGCGATCTTCCGGATTTCAGTCCGCTCCTCTAACCGTTGAGCTATTGAGGCTCTGAGACATTGATTTATCGGTACGATGATATTAAATTATCGATATTTCGACTCAGTTGCATTGGTCGTAGTCACGATGGGACTGCAGTGCTGCGATAGGTGAAATTCGAGCGACACTATCCCGTTTTGTAGCTCAAAGTCTACGACTATTGTCTTAGCTTAGCTTAAGCCATTGTCGTACCTACTCCTAGCACAAGCCTGACGCTTAATTGGAGAGGAAAGGGGAATATTAGTCATTTCATATGGCTAATATTCTTTATAAAAAAAAAAAAAAAAAAAAAAAAAAAAAAAAAAAAAAAAAAAAAAAAAAAAAAAAAAAAAAAAAAAAAAAAAAAAAAAAAAGGCTGCAGGTTACTTTTGTGCCTACTCTCAGAGTAATTAGTGTGCTTTGAGAATGCCCGAACGTACCTACAAATCAGTTTCTAATTTGCTTTTCTGATCCAATCGGACTTTTCTCTTCTTTGTTCGTATTGTTTCGTATTTTATTTAAAATTTATTTAAAACTAGCTGCTGCCCGCGACTTCGTCCGCGTGGAATTAGGTTTTTCAAAAATCCCGTGGGAACTCTTTGATTTTCCGGGATAGAAAGTAGCCTATGTCACTCTCCAGGTATTTATCTATACCCATGCAAAAAATCACGTAAATCCGTTGCACCGTTACGACGTGATTGAAGGACAAACCAACAAACCAACAAACCTACAAACAAACACAATTTCGCATTTATAATAACGGTAGGTACCTACTGAGAAATAGGTATTTCAAATTCAAATTCAAATTCAAATTTCTTTATTGCGAATCTGGGTAAACAGTGGAAATGTTACAAAACAAAAAGGTACAGCCAAATTCTGCCTATTAGCATGCAATATGATATTCCTAACAAACGTGTACATAGTTTTGATAAAATTTGCCAAATTTAATACTTAGTCACAAAAGAATAAAAAAACAAGATAGTACTTAATACAAAATATGTCAAAAGGTAACCAAATACACACTAAAGGAAAAAATGTCATCTTAGATATTCGTCAACACTATAAAAAATGTTTTTAATAAAATATTCGAATAACTTCTTTTTAAGGCTTTCTATTTTATTTATATTTACAAGTTCTTATTTCGATAGGTAGGTACATAGCACGCTCCCCTACCTATAGTCCGCGACAGGTTGAGATGGCAATCGGACATTAGATTAGTAGGACTAGGCGGGAGAAGCCACGTACAGCCGCACGTCACCCGTGCTCGCCCGGACCAGGTTAGCGCGGGGGCTGTGCGGGTGTCGTCATTGTGCCCCCCCTCCCCCCCTCCCTTCCCCCGATTACCATCTCTACCTGTCGCGTACTATAGTTTGGTTTTCATTTTGTAGACAGGTTTTAGAAACTGTCCATCATCACAGTAGACACGTACAAAAAAAACCGGCCAAATGCGAGTCAGGCTCGCGCAATGAGGGTTCCGTACTACAGTCGTATTTTTTCGACATTTTGCACGATAATTCAAAAACGATGATGCATAAAAATAAATAAAAATCTGTTTTAGAATGTACAAGTGAAGACCTTTCATATGATACCCCACTTGATATAGTCACTCACTTCGAAAGTTGAAAATACTAATTATTAGTTCATGACCACAATTTAATTTTTTTTGTGTGATCCAACCCTAAATTCACGGTTTTCAGATTATAAGACTATAAGATCTACCTACCTGCCAAATTTCATGATTCTAGGTCAACGGGGGAAGTACCCTGTAGGTTTCTTGACAGACAGACGGATAGACAGACAGACAAACAGACAGACAGACAACAAAGTGATCCTATAAGGGTTCCGTTATTCCTTTTGAGGTACGGAACCCTAAAAATTAAAAAAATCTGAAAAAACAAAAATGTTGGTAGCCTGCCAATATTGAGTTGAACAAACTATATTACTGTAGGTTCATATAACTGCTGAGTTATTTCCGATTTCCATTCATTTATCATTCACCTGTTCCGAACAGTATTCAAGTGAACTCGTTAATGTAGAATACAGTTTTTCGATTGGTTTCGCATAAATAAATTTTATACGTAACAGGTATAGTGCATTTAAATAAAGCTGGCGTGTTTCCACTTGAACGTAAACGATATGGGTAATGAACCAAACACTCATAAAACCCATTGAGTGGGTTAAATAAGGGTTTAAAATTTATGTAGTCCACGCAGACGAAGCAGACATAAGCTAGTCAAATACAAAATTTGTGTAAACCGTAACTTTCTTTAACGTCAGTTAACGTCAGTCAGATTCCTCATCCATCCGCTCCCCACCATCTTCTACAGGTCATCGGTCCAGCGGGCTGGAGGTCGTCCCACACTGCGCTTACCGGTATACGCGGTCTCCACTCCAGAACACGTCTGCCCCATCGGCCGTCGGCTCTGCGACAGACCTGCCCATTGCCACTTCAGCTTGCTAATCTTTTCAGTTATGTCTGTCACTTTTGTACAATAAAGATAAGGCAAGCTTTAAGTTACATGGTAATATTTTCAATAAAAAAATTAGGACTAAAATCGTACTTTTGACATGAAAGTTGACAACATGAAGTTAAAATGACGCGTGAGAACTCATTTTGTACGCCTTATTAGGTAAATTTAATGTGAGTTACCGAAAACCAGAGTATCCAGCATCTCCGGATCAGATTAAAAGTTCAGCTGCTCTATATTCCGCGGCAGTGGGCGCGTATTCCGCATTTTCAACAAAACGTGGTTTTCCCGCAGATTTATTGGCAAATATTTCAAATTCAGTACAATCGGCCGCAATTGTTGCTGTACATGACCGGGTTAGAAACCGTCGTAAATTCTACTCGTATCGTTTTGTGCCTACACATTCGTATAGTTATCCCTACTAATATTATAAAAAAATTGTGTTTGTTTGATGGTTTGTGCTTCAATCACGCCGCAAAGGAGCAACGGGTTGACATTATTTTTAGGGTTCCGTACCTCAAAAGGAAAAACGAAACCCTTATAGGATCACTTTGTTGTCTGTCTGTCTGTCAAGAAACCTACAGGGTACTTCCCGTTGACCTAGAATCATGAAATTTGGCAGGTAGGTAGATCTTACAGCTGACATTTGGGGAAAAATCTGAAAACCGTGAATTTAGGGTTAGATCACACAAAAAAAAATTGTGGTCATGAACTAATAATTAGTATTTTCAACTTTCGAAGTGAGTGACTATATCAAGTGGGGTATCATATGAAAGGTCTTCACCTGTACATTCTAAAACAGATTTTTATTTATTTTTATGCATCATAGTTTTTGAATTATCGTGCAAAATGTCGAAAAAATACGACTATAGTACGGAACCCTCAATGCGCGAGCCTGACTCGCACTTGGCCGGTTTTTTTGCATGAATATACATATTATGTAGCTAAACACAGTTGTAGTTAAAGTGATGTGATAGCCTAGTGGTTAAGACGTCTGCCTTCTAATTGGAAGTCGGGGGTTCGATCCCGGGCACGCACCTCTAACTTTTCGGAGTTCGGAGTTCTTGTTGTCGGATCCGTTGCTCTGTTACAGCGTGATTGAAAGATAAATGTGTAAAAAATAGATTGCTTGTGTGGCTTAGCTGGCCCGTTCCGACTTCAGTCGGGTGAAGTTTCTTCGTGGGGGTCTACGAAATAAAGAGAATTTAGATGCACCTATATAATCTCAAGAGCCAGCGGTTTTAGCTGTACCCTTACTATAAATACTATCTGTCCCGGCTTACTCACGTGTGTAGTCGACGTTAGCCCAACTAGTTTCGAACCCATCCGGGGTCCTTTTTTAAGGGAGTCCGTCCGCGCACACGCCGCGGTTTTGACTGCGAGACGCACGGACTCCCTTGAAAAAGGACCCCGGATGGGTTCGAAACTAGTCGGGCTAACGTCGACTACACACGTGAGTAAGCCGGGACAGATAGTATTTATAATGGAAATCACTCACGGTAGTTTAAACGCTAAAATGTACCCTTACTGTTCAACTTATCCAGCTGAAAACGGCAAGCGGCGCAAGTATGCCTCTCTTATAGAGAGTTACATTTTTGTGTCGTTTGCCGTGGAGACCCTGGGGCCATGGAGTCTTAGTGCTAAAAATTTTTTACGAGACATTTCACCGCGATTAATAGCCTCAACTGGTGACAGAAGGGCTGGCTCATTTTTTGCGCAACGGATCAGCCTGGCTGTCCAGCGCGGAAATGCAGCCAGTATTCTTGGCACCATTCCACGCGGTCATGATTTATATAGTAATTAGATAAGGCTAGCTTTAAGTTTTATTGTATTAAAAACTTATCCTTTTATTTACACATAGTAAAAAAAAAATAACCAGTAAATTGCGAGATTCCCAGTAGAAATGCAAATATCCGGTATGATGAATACCGAACAGTAGTAAAGTGCTTTGCTAGCAACTATCTAGGAACGTGTGATAATGAGCGCGCGCTATAGAGATTGCTGAATGCAAGCTGAATCAGGATCACAGTTGCGACAAACGAGGTTATTCAGTGCCTTCAAATGCACATACAATCTTCTTCTGTAGTAAAATTCAAAGTCCTGACTGACTGACTAACTTATGTATATCGCACAGCACAGCCTAAACCGCTGGTACTAGAGACATGAAATTAGGACGGTGTGTTTTTTGTATAGAGTAGATATCCATTAAGAAAGGTTTTTTTTTTAAATTCAACCCCTAAGTTGGTTAAATGGGGGTTGGAAGTTTATATTTTTTTTTTTAAAGAATATTAGCCATGTTAAATGACTAATATTCCCCTTTCCTCTCCAACTAAGCGTCAAGCTTGTGCTAGGAGTAGGTACGACAATAGTGCAACGGGCGGGGTTTGAACCGTCGACCATTCGGTTTTCAGTCCACTCCTTTACCCGTTGAGCTATTGAGGCTCAAATATGAAAGTCCTATGTGTTTGAAGTTAGAGATATGAAATTGGATTTAAGGTTATTTATTCATTTTAAATAATAAAAAACCTGTATAGGTTTTTTTAGAAAATCTCCCCTTGAAGATGGTAAAAGTAGGGGATGAAACTTTATATATGAAAGTTTTAATTATTCTTATTGTTATCAAGTGGGGTATCATATTATGAAAGATCTTCACCTGTGCATTCCAAAACAGATTTTTATTTCTTTTTATGCATCATAGTTTTTGAATTATCATGCAAAACGTCAAAAAAATACGACTGTAGTACGGAACTCTCGTTGCGCGAGCCTGACTAGCACTTGACCGGTTTTTTGTTTGAAATATCTTATCTATTTCTCAAAATTAGAAGATTTATTTCATAGCATCAAACAAAAGCTCGTAAGTCCTTTATAATAAGCTTATTTCAAGTTAAAACACGATAAAATGTAAATAAATCAGAGTCGAGCACCGTCCTAAGTCCCCTGTAATACTTTGTAAACAGAGTGATTGTTTATTTGCGTCCAAAAGGACACAAAATGGGAGGTCGCACTTCGGGAAGAGGAAGTTCATAAATTTCCCAGCTTCGACAGTTTGTTTCTGATACATAAGAGTGCCAGTATAGCATAGGAAGAGCGGAAGCGTAAGCGGGTTAATCCTCCAGTCTACTGATTCGGTAACTCAGTGTCCAACACATGATAGCCACCGAGCTCAAATTTTGACATTTATTTTCAATCCATATTTCCCAGCTTCGACAGTTTGTTTCTGATACATAAGAGTGCCAGTGTAGCATAGGAAGAGCGGAAGCGTAAGCGGGTTAGTCCTCCAGTCTACTGACTCGGTAACTCAGTGTCCAACACATGATAGCCACTGAGCTCAAATTTTGACATTTATTTTCAATCCATATTTCCCAGCTTCGACAGTTTGTTTCTGATACATAAGAGTGCCAGTGTAGCATAGGAAGAGCGGAAGCGTAAGCGGGTTAGTCCTCCAGTCTACTGACTCGGTAACTCAGTGTCCAACACATGATAGCCACTGAGCTCAAATTTTGACATTTATTTTCAATCCATATTTCCCAGATTCGACAGTTATTACTGATACGTAAGGGTGCCAGTGTAGCATAGCAGAGAAAGACATTCCAAAGTGTTACCGAACCAGTGGTAGATGCTGTTGACGATTCGAAAATACTTGTAAAAGTTTAATTGAATAAATTTTATTTTATTTGACAGTTGTTACTGATACATAAGAGTGCCAGTGTAGCATAGGAAGAGCGGAAGCGTAAGCGGGTTAATCCCCCAGCCTACTGATTCGCTAACTCAGTGTCCAACACATGATAGCCACCGAGCTCGTAAGGGTGCTAGTGTAGCATAGCAGAGAAATACTTGTAAAAGTTCAAATGAATAAATTTTATTTTATCCTCTCTATTTCTCTATTCCTCTCTTATTTACTGTTGTATTTTTATATATATATATATATATATATATATATATAATGTATATTTACTTTATTTAATTAGTACGCCCCTTCCGCTTTTTTTAATTTTTATAATATCCTCTACCCTAAGGTTGCCCTGGAAGAGATCGCTATTATAGCGATAAGGCCGCCTATAATAGTACATGCTATCTTTGTCATATGTCTAGTGTTTTGGTTTTGGTGTACAATAAAGCATATTTTACTTTACTTACTTTATTTTTTTATTTTATTTGACAGTTGTTACTGATACATAAGGGTGCCAGTGTAGCATAGGAAGAGCGGAAGCGTAAGCGGGTTAATCTCCCAGCCTCCTGATTCGCTAACTCAGTATCCACACATAGTGGCCCCGATTCTCTAGTCTCTCTCTAAACTAAATTTAGAGTATCTGCATCCTTTTCTTTTTACTAATGCTAAAAAAGGAACGGAACATGACTTTCACATTTAAGGACTCTAAATTTTAGTGCACAATACAAATTTAAACAGTAGGTTCGCGAGTGCGTGCTAAAATCACGGGTTTACCATCTAAAAATTAAATTTAGAAATGTCAAACTGCTTCTGTCCTTTTCATATTACAATAGTAAGAAGAGGGTGCGAATACTCTAAAATTAGGTTGTGCTTAGAATCGGTGCCAATAGCCACTGAGCTCATATTTTTACATTTATTTTCAATCCATATTTCCCAGATTTGACTGTTGTTACTGATACATGAGGGTGCCAGTGTAGCATAGGAGGAGCGGAAGCGTAAGCGGGTTAATCTTCCTGAAAATCCTTTCTGTGTCTGTAAGGTGCAATTAAGTATTCTGTGGATACTACATAGATGTCGTTAAATGCTCCCGCTACCGCACCGCGCCCCGCTTTCTATGTGAACATGCTCATCCGCGGTTTTGTTGGCTAACGTTTTGTAACATCGGCAACTGTGCTGCTTGTTTTGGTAATGAACGAATTAATCGCTTTTGGTCAATTGGACACCATACTGCACCGACAGCTAAATTGAATGTTCGCTCAATAGTAAAATGGCGGATAGATCAATATGCACCTTTGAGTAATCAGAGAGTCGGTACATTGAGTTAGCTGCTAGGCCATGGGGTAGCAGACCTGTATTACCTATGAGTAATTAGTAGCAGTATTTGACGCATGGTATAGTCATTTTGTCAAAAAGGGGGCTACCTGGAAAGTTTTCCGGGGGTTTGAAAAGTGAAAATTCGAAAAGAGCACATCGCAATCTAAAAAGTGATCAATTTTCAAAACTCCCGGAAAACTTTCTAGGTAAAAATAACAAATGACTGGACTTAAATACCTACCTCTTAACAGAAACCTACTGTCAAAATTTAAAGGTTCAAGCTGTGCGTTAATAGATCAGTTAGTCAGTGCAAGTCTTTCTAGCTTATGCTCGCGACTTCACCCGCATGGACTATACAAAATTCAAATCCCCATTTTACCCCTTTAGGGATTGAATTTTTCAAAATCCTTTCTTAGCGGATGGCTACGTCATAATAGCTATCTACATGCCGAATTTCAGCCCGATCCGTCCAGTAGTTTAAAGCTGTGCCTTGATAGATCAGTCAGTCAATCAGGCATCCGCTAAGAAAGGGTTTTTGAAAATTCAACCCTTAAGGGGGTAAAATAGGGGTTTGAAATTTATGTAGTCCACGCGGACGAAGTCGCGAGCTTAAGCAAGTATAATATAAAAGTGGGATGAAACCCATTCAACGCTTTTTTACCCAGATACGAAATAAATAAATAGGGGAGCGAACTAGTTAGTGTGACGACACAAAAAAGGCGCTTGGCAAAAATTGGATGCGGCCTGTACCTATGCGGGTCGTAAAAATGTGGCGAGCATTCGCAAAGGACATAAAGACTTGTGTCCAGGAATAGATGATGATAGGATAGTATTCCCGACCAGCAGTGGCGTGCACAGTGTTTGAAGCCAGGGTAAGCATGTTAGGTAGGAACCTATTTACTGGCAGGTCATAATGAAAAATATGCATTGAGCCATTACAACTGGGGTAAGCAGTGCATTTATGCCTCTATGACCTGCACGCCACTGCCGACCAGACAGAAGCAGGCTATGTTTTTAATACAAATAAAAAAAAACCCAGCCAAGTGCGAGTCAGGCTCGCGCAATGTGGGTTCCGTACTACAGTCGTATTTTTCCGACATTTTGCACGATAATTCAAAAACTATGATGCATAAAAATAAATAAAAATCTGTTTTAGAATGTACAGGGGAAGACCTTTCATATGATACCCCACTTGGTATAGCCACTCACTTCGAAAGTTGAAAATACTAATTATTAGTTCATGACCACAATTTTTTTTTTGTGTGATCTAACCCTAAATTCACGGTTTTCAGATTTTTCCCCAAATGTCAGCTATAATATCTACCTACCTGCCAAATTTCATGATTCTAGGTCAACGGGAAGTACCCTGTAGGTTTCTTGACAGACAGACAGACAGTCAGACAGAGAGACAGACAGACAGACGGACAGAACGACAGACAGACAACAAAGTGATCCTATAAGGGTTCCGTTTTTCCTTTGGAGGTACGGAACCCTAAAAAATGTTTAAATACTACAAATACCTTAAGTTTACTGTAACACTAACAAGTTGGAGCCTTCTATATTATTTTTTACGAAATGACAGTAAATTTACTCTAGTGCAATTTCTGAAAATCATTAGTTAGTCTAGGTCTAAGTCTTTTTTAAATGGCGAGCAAACGAGCAGGCCACCTGATGTTAAGTGATTACCGTCGCCCATGAACATTTGCAGTACCAGAGGAACCAATGCGTGCCCAGCCTTTCAGGAATCTGTTGGTCCGCCCCTTGAATAACCCCATGCTGTAATCTAATGGGAAGACCGCCGAAGGGAGTTGTTTCCACAGTTTGCATGTTTGCAAGTCTAGGTCTAAGGAGAGAATCTAAATTTAAATTTTCTTGACTCTACAGTCTATAGTCTATGGATGTCCAATTGCCTATCTGTCTGTCTATCCATCTTTTTGATGTCTGTCCTATTGTTTTACATTTAGTATGTAGAGCCATGGTATGATATACCCAACCAGTTTCATTTAATATCGTCGGTACTGATTTGGCCCCTTTCGGCCAAATAGTCGTCCCGGCCCAGTCAGCAATTTCTGCCGCATGCAGGGATAGATTTCAAACGACTTGCTAGCTATTATTTATGTGTTCCGCAGTGCTCCATTCATAATCTGTAGTTTCATTCCACGCGGCCCCATGCCACGGCTGTTTACTTATACCGCACTATGTTATAATATGTAATAAGCGGTGGTAGCCTAGTGGTTAGGACGTCCGCCTTCCAATCGGAAGTCGGGGGTTCGATCCCGGGCACGCACCTCTAACTTTTCGGAGTTATGTGCGTTTTTAAGTAATTAAAATATCACTTGCTTTACCGGTGAAGGAAAACATCGTGAGGAAACCTGCATGCCTGAGAGTTCTCCATAATGTTCTCAAAGGTGTGTGAAGTCTACCAATCCGCACTTGGCCAGCGTGGTAGACTATGGCCAAAACCCTTCACACTCTGAGAGGAGACCCGTGCTGTGTAGTGAGCCGGCGATGGGTTGATCATGATGATGATGATGATGATGATGATGATGATGATGATGATGATGATGATGATGATGATGATGATGATGTTATATGTATATTATATGAGACGTGCTAAGTAGTGGGCTGGCAATCGGTACTAATTTAGCCCATTTAATCCAAATCATTGCTTCTTTCTTGCACACTTGCCAGTAGGTCTGACTGCAGCCAAGCGCTACTCTACAGGGTGTAACCAGAACGATAACAAATTATTGTTAAACTACCTAAACACAATCCAATACCAATAACCATTTGCCTCACCCGCAATGTATAGCGTGCAAAACTCGGGTCAATGCCCCGCCCACGACGCGGCATTGACGCCGAGGAGGTCAACGGGAAGTATAGGTTTTCTTGCCAGACACGACAGATAGACGGACAGACGGATAGACAGACAGACATCAAAGTGATGCTATAAGGGTTCCTTTTTTCTTTGTGAGGTTCAGAACCCTAAAAATAAAAATGCCGAGTAAAAATAAATTTGTTAAAGTTCTATATAAGAGGAAAAGATAAAAGGTAAACAGTGATGTATCACTCGCGATAATTGAAGCGCCTTCCCACCATTACTCTCCTTTTTTCGACCCCTTTTCACCACCATTTATTATCTCTTATCCCGCAAAGATTGGCTTTTATGTTATTAAAAACTTTCAAAGGTTAATAATTATTTTAAAAGCTCTCGCCTCCTTTTATTTTTCAGCAATTTTCTAGACTTATTCCATTTAATAATTCGTTCGCTTAAGGTTTTTAAAAATCTCATGGTAACTCTAATTTTCTAGAACAAAAAGTACCCTTTGCCCGTCCCTGGGATGCGAGCTATCTCTGCACCAAATTTTGTCAAAATCGGTTAACGGATAGACCGTAAAAGCACAACCTTAAAAAGTTGTGGTAAAAGTTAACAAATAGAAAAACAGGCACACTTGCGCATTTATGGTCTGGATTAGTATGGCTTATGAATCCATATATCCAAAAGGATAAGATGACTGACTGATTGACTGACTGACTGACTAACTGACTGACTGCCGAATCTACAAACGTACAGCTCAAACTACTGGACGGATCGGGCTGAAATTTGGCATGCAGATAGCTATAATGACGTAAGCATCCGCTAAAAAGGTATTTTGAAAATTCTTACTTGTGAAATATTATTCCTTCTATTTTACGTTCGTCTCGGCTATTGTAGCCTAGTATACTGCAACCCACCATTGCACAAAAACTTCAAAAACAAAAACAACAAAACAAATCAATTATTTCTTTAAAATACTTGAGTCAACATAACCTCACTTCACGTTGTTTGTCAAGATCTCACGTACAAAATACATCTTGACAAACAAAAAAGTGGCCACGGTGATAAGGACAAAACATAATTATTTTGTCACGTTCTAATAAGAGCTTAAATGCATTTAGCTATCTCGCTCTAACGGAGAGTTACAATAGGGCTACTTCTACAGGTATTTATTCTGAGGATTCAGAGTTCAGACCAGTCAATTTAGTTTAGTTTAGACTGTTTAGTTAGAGCATAGAGATATCCATTCAAGGTTTAGAGATTGTGCACTAAATATATTCGAGCTTGTAATTTTAAAAGCGTTCTAGTTTTAGATTTTGGACTTTATCTTGTCGGTTTTCATTTTAAACTTTTCAAATATCTATTGTATTTTATTTCCATTATGGTTTTCTCGTTTGAAGTTATTTTTCAACACAAAATGCTGTGGTTTGCTTCAACAAGCTCGGATATTTTGATGCGGTTGGTAGCTGCTTGGCCTGTTGGAACAATTTAATTATAACTTGAAATAAAGTCAGCCACGAGTCCGATAAGTCACGAGCATCATCTAGTCTAAATATATAAAACGAAAAGTTGACTGACTGACTGATTTATCAACGCACAGCTCAAATTATTGGACGGATCGGGTTGAAATTTGGCATGCAGATAGCTATTGTGATGTAGACATACGCTAAGAAAGGATTTATGAAAATTCAACCCCTAAGGGGGTAAAATAGGGGTTCGAAATTTGTGTAGTCCACGCGGACGAAGTTGGGGGCATAAGCTAGTAATTAATAAAATTTGCTTTACATACTTTAAAACTCAAACCTCGAACTCAAAGCTTCCAAATGGGTTTTAAAAATGGCATTTATTTAACTATGCAAAAAATCACGCCGAACCGTTGCGTCGTGATTGAATGACAAACCAATAAAGCAACAAACCAACAAACGAACATACTTTCGCATTTATTTGATGTGATTTAGTGTGGGGTAGTGATTTTGAATAAATTATTTGAAAAATTTGAGTTTGAAAAAACGACCATTGTTCCCTATTTATCTCCAATCAATTTTCAATCCATTTCATCTCATCCATCTGACAAGCTCCAAAAACAATTTTCTATGTAAATTGAATTGTATAATGGCTCTCAAAGAAAACGCTCGGAATAAAATGTTCGGGATAATTTGATAGGTGTATGAATCTAATATAAAAAAACTTGTCAAGTGCATGCCAGGCTCGCGCAACGAGGGTTCCGCACCTACTAAACAGTCGTATTTTTTCGACATTTTGCACGATAATTCAAAAACCATGATGCAAAAAAATAAATAAAAATCTGTTTTAGAATGCACAAGTGAAGCCCTTTCATATTATGATACCCCACTTGATATAGTTATCTTACTTCGAAAATTGAAAATACTAATTATTAGTTCATGACCACAATTAATTTTTTTTGTGTGATGTAACCACAAATTCACGGTATTCAGATTTTTCCACAAATCTCAGCTATAAGATCTACCTACCTTCCAAATTTCATGATTCTAAGTCAACGGGAAGTACCCTGTAGGTTTCTTGACAGACAGACAGACAGACAGACAGGTCCTTTTGAGGTACGGAACCCTAAAAAAAGCGGCCAAGTGCGAGTCAGGCTCGCGCAACTAGGGTTCCGTACTACAGTCGTATTATTTCGACATTTTGCACGATAATTCAAAAACTATGATGCAAAAAAAAACTGTTTTAGAATGCACAAGTGAAGACCTTTCATATGATACTCCACTTGATATAGTTATCTTACTTATAAATTGAAAATATTAATTATTAATTCATGACCACAATTTAATTTTGTTTTGTGGGACGTAACCACAAATCACGGTTTTCAGATTTTTCCCCGAATGTCTGCTATAAGACCTACCTTATTAATTAATAGTAATTCCGTAATTAAACTAATTTCTGCTTATTAAAACAGAAATAGAAAAGCATATCTTTTTATTCAAGTAAACTTTTACAAGTGCTTTATAATCGTAAAATAATTTAATTTACCACTGGTTCGGAACGCCGCCGTTCCTACCGAGAAGAACCAGCAAGTAACTCGGCGGTTGCTCTTTTCAATTCAAGTGTTGAATTTACATATACCATACCATACCATACTGTTCAAGTAATTGCGGCCCCGCGCATTGCTGGAGCGAGTCAAATCCAAGCTTTTTTTATCATTTACATAATCTTTGACTGTATAATATGCCTGTTTTTAGGATCGTAGTTTTAATAGATTTTTTAAACTTGTATAAAGGCAAGTCTAAAATTTACATTAGACGTTCTTAACCCGTATTTATCAAACTTAGTATAATATTTTAATGCGCATACCAACAGCTTAATATGCTCTCGTACAGTATCTAACTAAGAAGATAAACAGCCAAAACAGCTGCAACAGCTAACTCGAATAACGCTAAAGTTATTTTGTAAGTGGGAATTCCCTTGATGCTATAAATTTGCTTAAAGTGCATAGCTTAAAACAGCTTTTAATCAATGTTAAGTTGTTTGGGGACAGTGCTGTATTTTATAGTTCCTCCTAAGCTTAGTTCTTCTAGGTACCTATAAGGACTAAGCCGAAGAGGAACTTAGGAGCTTACGTCATACAGTGTTTATTATTTACACGAGTTTGTGCGATATTTTTTTTTTCTTGTGCCTCTCCAGTTTTGGAGGTTGGTCGTCATCTCTTCATCAGTACCCATATTATAAATGCGAAAGTGTGTTTGTTTGTTGGTTTTTCCTTCAACCACGTCGCAACGGAGAGGTTCTACGGGTTGCTACTAAAAATTTCTTGACAAAAAATCCGACTCCCAGTCCATCCAATCGTCATCTCAGTCCATCGCTAGCCATCTACTAAGGTGAGAAGGTGATTTCCACCACGCTGGCCAAGTGCGGATTGGCAGACTTCACACACCTTTTAAACATTAAGGAGAACTCTCAGACATACAGGTTTCCTCATTAAAGTAAGTGATAATCAATTACAGGTAATGTTACAAAAATAATTTACTTTCCAACACTTTAAATGGTTCTATAAAATCCAATGTATCGTTTGCCCCAAAATCAAATAGACCTAAACAAACGGGGCGCATTGAAGCTGAACCGATTGAAACAAAGTTGTCCAATAGAGATCCCGTGCGATGACGTTTATTGAGCAAAGAATAAAATTCACATCTCACTGAAGTTTGTGAATAGAGGCAACAAAGTAGGGTAAATTCAATTCCATAAGGTAGATACGATTCAGACTTAGCGCAGCGATTTGGAGCGCAATTATTGACAAACCCATTGCCGGACCACTACTGACCACAGATCTTCTCTCAGATTGAAAAATGTTCAGGCCATAGTCTGCCAAGCTGGTCAAGTGCGGATTGGCAGACTTTACACACTTTTGAAAGAACTCTCAGGCGTGCAGGTTTTCCCACGATGTTTTCCTTTACCGTTTAGTGCTAATTGCTTAAAAAACACGTAACTCCAAAAAGTTCGAGGTGCCCGGGATCGAACTCCCGAGCCTCCGTCGGAGGGTCGTCCTCCGAATAGGAGGCTGACCTCTTAACCACTATGTTATCACCACTTTCTTTTACTTAAAATTAAGTCCTTAACAAAGAATTATCTAAAAAAATAATACTAGTATTATTGGGTAGGTCCAGTGATAGGTCAATCACAATTGTCATGACTGATTTTAATGAAATTCATTGTTTGCCAATAATATCAATTGGTCCTAAGCAAATAACGTGAGTGACAATCCCAAACAGATTAAAACAAAGGCTATCGGATTAGACTACATATTGATGCAAAAATATGTTTTTTTGTTGGTTTGTACTTCAACAACGCCACAATGGAGTGATTTTTTGCATGGCTATCGTTAATGACCTGATGCATAGGTTACTTTCATTTAAAAAAAATCAAAGGGTTCATAGAGAGATGAACTTTGGAAAATGTGTTCTTTGTAAAGAGTAATATCCACTAAGAAAGGATTTTTTCAAAAATTTCACCCCTAAGTGGGTTAATGGAGGTTGGAAGTAAGTATGAAAGTCTTAAATAAATTTTTAATGTTAATATCGATGAAAATTTTGGTATTTAGGCTTTTGGTTAAGAATAAAAAAAGCGGTTAAATAGGGGATGAAAGTTTGTATGAAAGTCCTTAATTTTTCAAATTATTTCCATGAAAATTGGTATTTAGCTTTTCGGTTACAAAATGAAGCAATGCATGTTTCAGGATATTTTGAAAATTCTACCCCCACGCCGATTTTTCTCACTGGGGCGGGTCTGCTAGTGCCTAGATATTTTTAGCCCGACCCGGGAATTGAACCCAGGACTGGACCAACGAGGTATATACAAGGATTAAGGTATAATCACATATCGACTATCTGGCTCACAAATTGCCATTTCTATCGCCAGCCAAACTAATTGCCAAAGTAAATTCCTCGTTCATCAAATATAATGAATTACTTTCACAAAACTATCTCAACAAACCTACCCAACTAATAGTCACTACTGGTACTGATGCTTTGTGTTTAGGCTGAACTTTCATACAACTCTGTTCCCTTGTCGATTGGCCAGGCCGACTGGAATAATAGATAATGAACTTAACTACCCAACTACTTAAGCTCAATTTGGCTTGTAGTTAAACTTAGTTTAGAAGTTAGAAGTTGGGGGGACGATATACACTTTGCCGTTAGTTATTTGAGCTGCCGCATTTGGTCGTCTTCTTGCCTGAGTTTGAGTTAGTTTCTTATGATCCGACTATTGATGTTTGATCCTACTATTGAAGTTTAACGGGTAGCTATTAGATGTCTGTGGCTTCATAAATAGCAATATAATGGGAAACAGAAATGAGAAAGCGTTCTGTTTTGGTTGTGCACATAATTATTGCCTTCTCCCAACTTTCGTAATAGGGGGGTTTCATAATTAAGGGTCAGGATTCCAGAAAAATGAACTGTACTGAGTTATTAAATAAATAAATTATTAAAAAAAGTAAGTAGGTACCTATCTAGTCTAAGGTCAGAGTTTACTGATGAGTTTTTGTAACGGAAATTTTTGACTTAAGACTCGCGTCAGGAATTTCACTATACATTCTTAAACTGTATCATTATTAATGACAAAGCAGATCATGCGTGCCGTGATGCACTAATAGGTAGATGGTTTTTTAAAATTTGATCTCAGAACTGATTATTTTATTTAGTTTGGTAACTGTAAAAACTTTATCTAAATAGTATATATATATGTAACTGTAAAAGCTTGAATTGTGGTAAATAATAAGATTTTCCTAATAAAACCATTATCAGATCGCAATGGTAAAAGTTCAAACTGTTTTACGACAATCGTTAATTTTAGACTTTTACTAGCATTCACTCAGTATCTACCCAACTCAAAAATTTAGCTGTTTAGATTTAGCGTTTAGTAGACTAACGTTGCACGTCTGAAAATTTGCACAAACTTGTTGCAAATTTTTGCGAACCTTTTGCTCTCTTTATGTGCGAATTTTTATTAAAATAAACTTGAATTTGTATGATAACTTCAAAGTAAAAGGCGTGCGTTCATTCAACCGTTCATTCCTACAAAAGTTTTTTCTCCACTGGGCCACTCTTGTATAATCACTTGCCCAGATATGTAATTGAGACGCGAGAACTTCCTTTATTTAAGAGAAAATTGAAAAAAACTACTAGAAAATACATATTACTCGATTGATGATTTTAGAAAAGTTTTAATTTAATTTTAATTTTTGACATTTGTAATACTATTGTATTTTCAATTTTTTTGTGACTAAGTATTTGATGTGACTAATTTTATCAAAACTATGTACACGTTGTTAAGTATATCATAACATATTGCATGCTAATAGGCAGAATTTGGCTTGGCCCAGATTCGCAATATAAAGATATTTGTATATTTGTATTTGATTCTTATTCGCATTGGGCTGGTTTTTTTTACAATTTTCATCTGACGATAAGTGTGACCAGTCCCAATAATTCCCATCTTCTTCAAAAGTCGTTTAACGACCCGACCCACTTGTACCTAAATAGTAGTTGACCAACTAGAACTTCGTTGAAAATAAAATTCCAGATGATTTCTTCTCAATTAGTTTTTCTTCGTCAGCCTTGAAAAACGTGCTTGTTAAGCTATGTTGAGCTATATCGGTTACTCTAGTTCTCCTACGGATCTCCTCATTTCTGATTTGATCACGTAGAGAAACTCCAAGCATAGCTCTCTCCATCGCCCGCTGAGTGACTCTGAGCTTTCTTATGAGGCCCATAGTTAGCGACCATGTCTCGGATCCATATGTCATCACTGGCAACACGCACTGTTCGAAGACTTTGGTTTGGTTTGGACTTTGGTAGGTACTTAGGTATAGTATTTTATTATGTACTGTTCAATTAATTATGGGTGTGAAATCGTTCGTAACACACAGGTAAGTGTGCGACAGTGAGCAGCGTAACCAAAGCTTTGCATTAAGCCAGTAATGCCGCCCGATAGCCGCTTAATGAGCCGACTAACGGAGATTAACTGATGGAAAATTACGGGAATTAAATGCTTCTCCATATTTTAAATATTTTATCAAGACCTAGAGCGATGACGCTTTATATTCCAACAACCAGCTGCTCGATTGCGGTAGAATGACAGCTACAGTGTCACGATCGCAATCACCTCTGATTGGTTGATGCTTGCTCACTATTGGCTACAATGTATTGCTGCAACGTCAATACCATAAAGTCAGCCAATCGCAACGATTGAGATTGTAAACCAGCTACGTATAGCGTGCAAAACTCGGGTCAATACCCCACCTCCGACGCAGCATTGACTCCGAGTGGCCTACTTACGCAACGTTTGTTTACCTCTAGCGTCAATCAGACAAAATATAGGATTTTTTAGTTTATTTTTTGCGGGTTTTTTGGTCTTATCATATCAGTAATCATCAATAGTATCACCTGTCTGCTAGTTTTTGCTAGTGCACACACACACACACACACACACACACACACACACACACACACACACACACACACACACACACACACACACACACACACACACACACACACACACACACAAACGTTCACCTGTGTGATGTGTTGATTATGAAAAGAAAATAAAAGAATTAAGCCTGGTTATTCTACATTTACAAATCTTAATTTTTAACTAAAAGGTGCTAAAAGTCCATTAAATAAACTGAAAAATGGTTTAGCTTGCAAGGCGCGGACGCGGAGTGGAAGTTAGTGTTAAATTAAACCCTAGACTGAAATCTAGGGCTCGTTAGTTCGCGAGATGAGGAGACGGCCAGACAGCAATATCCGGTTGCAAGACTTCACTATCTTTTCATATTTACAAAAAAGTGCTAATGACAGACTGACAGACAAGTTGAAGCTGTATTCAACGCCATTTTAATGACACTAATATAGTAGTGTAGTAGTATAGTATAGTAGCTAGCTGTGGCCCGCCTTCTAATCGGAGGTCGGGGGTTCGATTCCGGGCACGCACCTCTAACTTTTCGGAGTTATGTGCGTTTTAGTTAATTAAATATCAGAAACATCGTAAGGAAACCTGCATGCCTGAGAGCTCTCCACAATATTCTCAAAGGTGTGCGAAGTCTACCAATCCGCACTTGGCCAGCGTGGTAGACTATGGCCAAAACTCTTCTCACTCTGAGAGGAGACCCATTTATGCCAGTTATGGTAGCGACCGCAAATTATATTAGCCATTTGCTTTGTACACTTTGTACAATAAACAATCGTGATTTATTAATTAATGTAGCTAACGCGTCGCATTTGTTTACATTGACATTAATTTACTAGAAACATTGTTTGCATAATTTATGAGGGCCATCGTCGTTCGTTACAGAATGTACGAACATTTCGTTCGAAACTTTAATGTTTAAATGTTCGTATTATAATGGAAATCATGTCAGGAATACTTATTATTTAGGGCGTGACACTATTCACTTTGCTGCTCGTTTCAATTTAAATGATAGCCTAAGGGTGGATACACATTTCTGTAGCCCAGTATTTTGCGATTTGTATAGAATAGAATAGATTAGAATAGAGTGGAGTAGAGAAGAATAGAATAAGAGTAGGATTGAATATAGTGCAGTAAAGTAGAGTAGATAGTGCCGAGCGGAGTGGAGTGGAATGGAATAAAATAGAATAGTACCTACCTACTTATTATTTAGGGCGTGATACTATCCATCTTTTTCCTGCTCGTTTCAATTTAAATGATAGCCTAAGGGTGTATACACATTTCTGTAGCCCAGTCTTTTGCGATTTGTATAGAATAGCCCAATAGAATAGACTAGCTTATGCTCGCGACTTCGTCCACGTGGACTACACAAATTTCAAGCCCCTATTTCACCCCCTTAGGGGTTGATTTTTAATAAATTAAATATCACTTGCTTTAACGGTGAAGGAAAACATCGTAAGGAAACCTGCATGCCTGAGAATTCTCCATAATGTTCTCAAAGATGTGTGAAGTCTACCAATCGGCACATGGCCAGCGTGGTAGAATATGGCCAATACCCTTCTCATTCTGAGAGGAGACCCGTGCTTTGTAGTGAGCCGGTGATGGGTTGATCACGATGATGATGAAGTAGGTACCTACCCAGTGGCGTGCACAGGGTTTGAAGCCAGGGTAGGCATTAGTTAGGTAGGAACCTGTTTAATGGCAGGTCATAATGAAAAATATGCATTGAGCTATTACAACTGGGGTAAGCAGTGCATTTATGCCTCTATGACCTGCACGCCACTGTACCTACCTAGTATAAAATAATGTACAGATCAGACTCAGATATAAAAAAATCTCATATCTATTGCTCCATAGTTATTGATGTCGATGTCTCTAACTATCGGAACTCTGTCAATACAAATCTGTTCATCTAGCTAGTACCTAGGTACTAACGAAGCCAGTATGAAGCATTGCATAGCATTCATCAAGAGCCAACTTCTGCCTTCATTTAGTACCGAGCTAGGACCTAGCTTCATTATACAGATGTGCCTAACCGGATATTGCTGTCTGGATCTAGATCACTTCATATCGCCCGTTGCTTCGAAAAGCGCTGTATTACGTCACTTTTGATGCTCGTATTGCAATCGATCTCATTGGATGTTTTTTAAGCCTCCATAATCGTTTATAAAGCTTTTGCTTCTCTTTGGTAGTGCTTTTTAGGGTTCCTTAGCTGAATGGCAAAAAACGGAACCCTTATAGATTCGTCATGTCTGTCTGTCTGCCTGTCTGTCCGTCCGTATGTCACAGCCACTTTTCTCCGAAACTGTAAGAGCTATACTGTTGAAATTTGGTAAGTAGATGTATTCTGTGAACCGCATAAGATTTTTACACAAAAATAGAAATAAAACAATAAATTTTGGGGTTCCCCATACTTAGAACTGAAACTCAAATTTTTCTTTCTTCATCAAACCCATACGTGTGGGGTGTATCTATTGATAGGTCTTAAAAATGATAATGCGGTTTCTAGTATCATTTTTTTCTAAACTGTATAGTTTGCGCGAGAGACGCTTCCAAAGTGGTAAAATGTGACCCCCCCCCCCTGTAACTTCTAAAATAAAAGAATGATAAACTAACAAAATATATGATGTACATTACCATGCAAACTTCCACCGAAAATTGGTTTGAACGAGATCTAGTAAGTAGTTTTTGATTTATCGTGCAAAATGTCCATAAAATACGATTGTACTACGGAACCCTCAGTGCGCGAGTCTGATTCGCATTTGGTCGGTTTTTCATATCTACTTATCTGGATAGTTGTAATATGTACCTACTGTCCAGTAATGAAATTTCATTCTTACTTTTCTGGACAGTTGTACTACGTCCGGGAAGTTTAACTTTCGAACCAATCTATACAGGATATGAAGATTGGTACAGTACTGGAGTTAGTGAAGATAGACTATGGCCAAAATCCTTCTCACTCTGAGAGGAGACCCGCGTTCTGTAGTGAGCCGGTGATGGGTTGATCATGATGATGATGTTGGACTCAAGGTTCCAACATAATGAGCTGACAGTCAGTGGTTTGATCTCAGGCACGCTCCTTACGATCGATGCATTATTTCCTACAATTCCATGAATTTCACTCTACATATTGAAAGATTTTCTCGTAACTTTTGTAGTACTTCTCAGATATGTGGATTTCCAAGTCGAGAAATTTTTTTTTTTTTTTTAAATACAATAAAACTTAAAGCTAGCCTTATCTAATTACTAAGTCGAGAATCACAATTTCACATTTTCGATTTACAGATGTTGGCTCGGTCTAAAGCGCGAAGTCCGAGCGCTTTATAGTACCTACTGTAAGCTCTAAGAAATACCACTATGTTGAATATTTCCTCAGATATAACGAGAATAGAGATAGCGCAGAAATTTTATAGGCTTATGTACATTTTACTGACCAATAGGATGATATGGGGTACAGTTCCATTAAATCACTAACACATAAAATATTATGATTTACTAGATGATGCCCGCGACTTCGTCCGCGTGGATTTAGGTTTTCAAAAATCCCGTGGGAACTCTTTAATTTTCCGGGATAAAAAGTAGCCGGATGCATCTAAGCTAATTCTGTACCAAATTTCATCAAAATTGGTTAAACTGTTGGGCCGTGAAAAGCTAGCAGACAAACACACTTTCGCATTAATAATATTAGTATGGATAGTATGAATTTTTTTTTAATGATTTAACAAGTTAAATAATATAATTAATCAAATCGATAGATCTTCCGTTCTCTTTCGAGTGGGTTTAATAAAAACTGCTATACCCCTTCCAGGTTAGCCCGCTATCATCTTAGACTACATCATCACTTATCACCAGGTGAGATTGCAGTCAAGGGCTAACTTGTATCTGAATAAAAAATATAAAAAATTCACTATTCAACCACAGGATTTAATGTAGGTAGACGATAGTTGGTGGAACTCGTTGTAAATCCCTCGCCCGTGGGAAAAGCGAAGTCAGGGCGTGTCATCTAGTCAAAGATAAACACAATCTGTTATCCAAGGGCGGGTTATCTCAGCAATTCAGTCGCGGGCCGCAATATATTATATTATATGCGCGACACGGCGATCAAACGCGTGACCGATTTGGTTCACGCGGATAATTCCAATTTATATCCGGACGTCCGCGCGTAGACGTGATCTTGAAATCCTGAATATCTTGTACCTACTTATTACATTTTCCTACTCTCAATACTGCAAAAGCCTTTCTAAGGTATTTATATAAAAAATTGCACGGGTATTACCCATTTATGTATCCCACAAAATTTCTTCAAGGGCACTTGGGTTTCCACTCGCTCAAAACCCGAAGAGACTGCGACCAAATTGGTACAATTTGCAAGATTCTTAGGGGTGTGATCGACTGCTCTGAACTACACAACAAGCTCTGCTGCGTTTATGCACCCTCTAATTACAGCTATCTCCGCCACCGCTCCAAATGTTTCGTAAGTCCGTTTAGTCGCACGGTAGCGCGCTCCAGGTCACCCATACCGCGCACTTTGGCTGCGCTCAACGCGCTGCTGAAGGAGTCCCATCGCTGTGACATATTTGCTGACAAATGGGCTGACCTCATGGGTCAGATTTTGCACTTTTGTGAAAATTTATAATTTTGCTTTTTAAAATTTATAATTTTAACAATTTTTGTATGTATGAAACATGTTAGTTTGTACTCGTAGTTTAATTAGTGTAATTGGCTTTATGGCCGTTCTAATTAAATAATAAATAAATAAATAATAATTATAATAATAATGGGACTCTCAATGGGTGTCAAAGTTGAAGAGGTAACCAATTGCAAAATTTTAAGGTTAAGGATCTCGGCGACGAGATGGATAATCAGTACCCTTATTATAAATGCGAAAGTGTGTTTGTTTATTGGTTTTTTGATTTGTCCTTCAATCACGTCGCAACGGTGCAACGGATTGACGTGATTTTTTGAATGGGTACAGATGAAGACCTGGAGAGTGACATGGGCTACGTGGGAATTCTTTGATTTCCCGGGATAAAAAGTAGCCTATGTCACTCTCTTGGTCTATAACTATACCGTTGCGCGTTGCTCTGTTGAGACGTGATTGAAGGACAAACCAACAAACAAACACACTTTCACATTTTTAGGGTTCCGTACCTCAAAAGGAAAAACGGAACCCTTATTAGGATCACTTTGTTGTCTGTCTGTCTGTCAAGAAACCTACAGGGTACTTCCCGTTGACCTAGAATCATGAAATTTGGCAGGTAGGTAGGTCTTATAGCTGACATTTGGGGAAAAATCTGAAAACCGTGAATTTAGGGTTAGATCACACAAAAAAAAATTAAATTGTGGTCATGAACTAATAATTAGTATTTTCATCTTTCGAAGTGAGTGACTATATCAAGTGGGGTATCATATGAAAGGTCTTGTACATGTACATTCTAAAACAGATTTTTATTTATTTTTATGCATCATAGTTTTTGAATTATCGTGCAAAATGACGAAAAAATACGACTGTAGTACGGAACCCTCATTGCGCGAACCTGACTCGCACTTGGCCGGTTTTTTGAATGGGTATAGATGAAGACAGAGTGACTTAGGCTACGTGGGAACTCGTTGATTTCCCGGGATAAAAAGTAGCCTATGTCACTCTCCTGGTCTATAACTATACCGTTGCTCTGTTGCGACGTGATTGAAGGACAAACCAACAAACCAACAAACAAACACACTTTCACATTTTTTATAATAAAATCTTGTTTGTATTGACATATGCGTAAAACGACGCGACGATCAAACCGATTCACTTCACGCGGATAATTCAAATGTCTGGCCGGACATTCGGGCCCGCACGTGACTTCACTGCATAATTGAAATCCGCACCCTGAATATCTCCAACTTACTCCACTCACCCTGTATACCTACTGCAGATATAGGTACTTGGTACTGAGCAGTAGATGTGCTTTCGTAATACAGGATGTTTTTTTAACACGTGGACTTAGATTTTAAAAATCCCGTGGGAACTCTTTGATTTCTGTAGCCTGTGTCACTCTCCAGGTCTTTAACTATACCGTTACTCTGTTGAGACGTGATTATAGAATAGAATAGAATATAATAGAATGTTTTTTTAGTCATGTAAACTTTTTAAAAGTGCTTATGAATAGTCAGGTAGTTTTAATTTACCACTGGTTCGGAATGCCGTTCCTACCGAGAAGAACCAGCAAGAAACTCGGCGGTTGCTCTTTTTAATTTTTCAATTTACAATGTTATCATACCGTACTATACAAGCCATTGCAGCCCCGTGCATTGCTGGAGCGAGTCAAATCCAAGCTTTTTTATCGTTTACGTAGTCTGCGACTGTATAATATGCTTTTTTTAGGAGCATACTTTTAACACATTTTTTAAACTTGTGTAAAGGCAAGTCTAAAATAGATAGATTGAAGGACAAAACAACAAACAAACACTCTCCAGGTCTTTATCTCATTATCATCATCATCATCATCATCAGCCTGTGGACGTCCACTGTTGGACATCCACCACACCCGGTCCTCAGCCTTCCTCATCAGGCCACTTCCTGCCAGCTACTTTATATCGTCGGCCCATCGCGGCTGGAGGGCGTCCGTAAATGCGGTCTCCACTCAAGGACTTTCCGGCTCCAACGGCCATCGCCTCTACGACAGGCATGACCTGCCCACTGCCACTTCAGCTAGCTAATAGTTTGGGCTATGTCAGTGACCCTGGTTCTCCTGCGGATCTCCACATTTCGGATCTTATCCCTCAGGGAAACTCCTAACATAGCCATCTCCCTCTCTCTTTATCTATGGCAAAAAATCACGTCAATCCGTTGCACCGTTGCGACGTGATTGAGGGACAAACCAACAAACCAACAAACAAACACACTTTCGCATTTATAATAAGGGTACTGATGATTTAAAAGCCACTGTTAGTATCCAACGCACCCTGTATACTGTTCGATACGTGGAAGAATTAGAATATTATTGGTCTGCTCACATTCGGGTTTGGTCAGTGGGATGAAAGCAAATGTTTTCATTTCCCAATCGAAGCTTTTATTAATGAAGTTGTGAGTTTGTTTGTTTGGATCCGCTATTTTTTTTAAATAAAAGATTGGCAATTTAATTAATTGTAGGTAAATTCCGATTTGAACATTAAAGTTAGAAATAAATTGTTAATTTTTCTTTAAGGCCTCGCCCTCACAACAATACTAAGTACATACTGTATACTAGGTTCATACATGACTAGCGTGTGTTTGTTTGTTGGTTTGTCCTTCAATCACGTTGCAACGGAACAACGAAATGACGTGATTTTCTGCATGGGTATAGTTAAAGACCTAGAGAGTGACATAGGCTACTTTTAATCCCGGACAATCAAAAAGTTCCCACGGGATTTTAAAAACCTAATTCCACGCGAACGAAAACGCGGGCATCAGCTAGTTATCTAATAATTCATAATACTACTACAAAATGCGGAGTTACTATCATCAGAGCTTTTCTAGTTTTATTTCAAGGGTAATTTTTAAAGATGCTGAAAATGTGGGCACCTCTGGCTGAACTTACGTGATTTCCAAAAAAGAAATCCACAGAAAGCAGGAACGGATTAAATCTGAAGAAAAAATCACCGTAGGCATAACATAAAATGCTAGTGGAATACCCCCAGAGCCTCATATAATCTCGCCATAATTTCTCGCGGGCCATTATAAATCAACCCGGATGGGAGTACGTTTCTAATACACCCGGACGGAACCCGGATTTCACGGATAAAATTTGCTGTATCTGGAGTATAAGATTGTTGTGTTATCCTTATTCAATTTTTGATGATTTTATTTAGGTTTTGATTACGGATGGACTAATTTTTCATTTTTTTTTATCAATGTTAAGGAGTTTATAATATAAGAACAGATAAATGCACTTGCCTCCTCATTTCTAATTTGAACAGCTAAGATTTGGAACACTCTTTTCCCCTCCAAATATAATATTTACCTTAGAGACTTAATAGACATCTTCTAGGCAAGCGCCCGCTATCCTAGGCTGCATCATCACTTGCACTAGGTCTGATTGCAGCGCTAGTCTATAAATTTAAAAAAAACTAACAAACATAATTTATTTTACTTATATATCATAACTCACGTAGCAGACCCGGGTTACGGGTATATCTGTAAGGAATGACCGTATAACATAAAATGGTAGTGGAATAACCAGAAACAGAGCCTCATTTAATCTCGCCATAATTTCTCACGGGCCATTATAAATCAACCCGGGTGGGAGTACGTTTCTAATATACCCGGTTAGAACCCGGATTTCACGGATGTTACTTCTCTATCTGGAGTACAAATAAGACGTAATTTTTTGTTTTGTTTGTATGGATGTGTCTGTCATATCTTTCTTACTAGATTTATGATGCTTTTATGAAGGCTTTGATATAATATGAAGCACCAAGAAAAATACACTTTATTTTTCAAAAGCTTTTAATCAATGCAAATACAGTTAAATATACTTCTTTACCAACAAACACATTATTTATGCCTTAACTTTTACGTAGCATTCCCGGGTATAACTATAAGGAATGACCGTATCACATAAAATGCTAGTGAAATAACCCCAGAGATTCGTATAATCTTGCCATAATTTCTCGCGAGCTATTATAAATCAACCCGGGTCTCTCAATATACCCGGCCATAACCCGGATTTCACGGATGAAACTGCTTTATCTGGAATAATAACTAGACGTGATTTGATGGAGATATTAAAAATTCAATTACGGTCCCCATTACTTTCATATCAGATACTTTAGAAAAGGATAAACTGTTTTACTGACATATCTATTATAATAATGATATTGTATGTCTGATAGAATAACTGAATTAAGTTATTCAAATAGCTTATCTTCAGTGACTTTGGTTCTTGTTGTCATAGCATAGCAAATAAAATACTAAAAATAAGCTTCTATATGAGATAGGTACATTTCGATTATGATGGATTTACGCTTAGTCATCAATGAATCATCATCATCATTATGATCAACCCATCGCTTGCTCACTACTGAGCACGGATCTCCTCTCAGTAAGAGAAGGGTTTGGCCATAGTCCACCAGGCTAGCCAAGTGTGGATTGACAAACTTAAGACACCTTTGAGAACATTATGGAGAACTCTTCAATCACCTTCTGTTTTAAATAAGAGATGAATTTTTTTTTTCCTACTTTAAGTTAATAAAACTAATCATGTTAAGCAAATCTATTATTCCCCTGTTCCCTTTCTTATCACACCCCAGAGATATTGTTGAAATCTTAAAATGTAAGAAAATGTATGAGTTAATTACCTACTTGAAGCCTTATTATATAATTAAGTGAACTCTCTTTGTACTAGACTCTTATTCTAAAGGTGTTAAATCTCAGTCTAAAAGAAAATGTGAGTTAATTACGTGAAGCCCTATACTAGTAATAAAGGTACCTTCGTATTAATTGTAAGGAATATTACTTAATTACCTCAAAACGAAACGGTCAAGTGCGAGTAAAACTAGCGCTCTGGAGGGTTTAATGTAAAACTTGTATAGGCCGCCCCAATCAAATAATCGTCCCTGAATTTACCGCGAGGCACGTCGAAATAGCATTTTTAGGTGTCGGTGAGGTATTACGCGCGCGCCGCGCCGCACCCCGTTTTCGTCATTTGCATTAGTGTGAGTGCTACATCGTTACACAGTACACGAGCGCGTGGAACAATACCAGCGCGAGCCGCATCGTATTTTAGAGACGACTATTTAATTGCCGGTAACTATAATGATAACTGAACCCTCCAGGGCGCATACACAAATAGGTATTATTATCACTACCCATATTATAAATGCGAAAGTGTGTTTGTTTGTTGGTTTGTCCTTCAATCACATCGCACCGGAGCAACGGATCGACGTGATTTTTTGTATGGGAATAGTTTTATTGCGGAAATCAAAGAGTTCCCACGGGATTTTTAAAAACCTAAATTCACGCGTACGTAGTTGTGGACATCAGCTTGTTATTAATATATTTTGTGTAAGTAAGACGGATGGACTGACCTGACACCTTCTGGGTACGGAACCTTAACAATGATTTTGAAGGGTTTTTTTTTATATTACGATGTAGGCAACCCTAGAAACCACACAATTCCCTCAAAGCACAATATAATTTAACCAATTTTTTGCTTGATCAGTTTTAATCAGTACCCAATTATACCCTGAACGATATAAACGCGCAACAAGGGGCGAAAATATACCTACCTAACAAAAGTAATTGCCAATTAAAGCGTGTTGTATGAAAAAAATCGGTCAAGTGCGAGTCAGACTTGCACACGAAGGGTTCCGTACCATCGTACAAGAAATATAACACTTTTTAAATTTTTACATTTTTATGTAAAAAAAAGATTATCTCTTCACCTATTACGGTTCACGAGATACAGAACGCTGGCCGACAGACAGATGGACGAACGGACAGCGGAGTCTTCGTAATAGGGTCTCGTTGGCGCCCTTCTGGTAGGGAACCCTAAAAAGCCACTACAAAATACCGATTTTATTTTTTGGGGATAGTAATCTAAGGGATAAAATTATACTGCCTTATAATCCTTATTATTATAAAAGAGAGCTAGAGAATCCCGGCGGTTTAAGAGGGTTGTAAAAATTACTACCTTAAGACTCGCTCACATTTACATCTACAGGATGTTACTTTTCAAGTTAACGTTAACTTAAGTTACAATGAAGCTTCTGGAGATAGGCTTAATGCCCTGAGCCTTGAGTGCGACTTTTCATGTTAACGTTAACTGAAAAGTTTACGATGGAGCCTCTGGAGATAGACCTGGAGGAGGGCCTAGAGGGCAACTTTTCAAGTTAGCATTAACTCAAAAAGTGATAATGGAGCCTCGCTAATGTTCTGAGCCCTGAATGTAACTTGTAGAGTTAACGTCAACTTAACAAGTTACAGCAGAAATTCTGGAGATAGACTAAGCTGAACTCTGATAGTATGGAGATGTCAAATCAGAAGTTTTCCTATCCATACTAAATAACACACCTACACTTTAAGTTACACTAAATCCTTTGTTTATTTTACACTATAATTAATTGACACAATATGATTCATGAGCGCAATTCGTCATAGTGTAATTTCATTTGAATAATTAATTAAGTATTTATTTTATTTCGTGGAATAATTATTATGAAACTAAGTGGATGTTTGACAAAAGCTTTCAACTGAGGTTAACGCAATTATTGTGATCACTAATCAAATAGTACCAACAAAATGTTTTCATTGTTTAATTATTTATTACTATCACAAACCCTGTGTATTGATGCGTTGATTTTATGATGACCACTAATGGCTTTTGGTAATAAATGTTAATATTTTAACACCTACGGTTATAAACAGCGTGGTTAGCAGAAATCGGTCAAGTGCAAGTCCGACTCGAACCCGAAGGGTTCCTTACCATTGTACGGGAGCGGTGTGTAGGCTCAACCGTACTAAAAGGACAGCACTAAATATCTCCGTGGGAGATATTCCCACTGAGATATTTAGTGCAGAGTTGTGTCTTGAAACTTCTATATATGTATATAGTGTAGATTGCAGAAAACTCCTGTAGTGCGATTCAAATTTGCGTGTTCTACTTTCACTTCCGAGGATGGTACCCGTGCTGCCATCTAGTGAGAGTGGCGTGAGTAGTCAATGCTTGGGTTCGTATCCAATATATGTATGATTGCGGATCTATTTTCTTTGTTCGAGTGTGGAGCAATTGTGGCGACCGTCACATCATCGTATGTCTACAAGAATTAACATTTTTTTTTCTATATTTTAAATTTTCATGATGGCCATTTTAAATTTTTATTATTTGATGTTAAATAGTGGCAATACATATTACGGTTCACGAGACAGCCCGCTGACAGAAAGACGAACGGATGGACGGATAGACGGACAGCACAGTCTTAGTAATAGGGTCCCGCTGGCACCCTTCCGGTACGGAACCCTAAAAATAAAGTACCTATAGTAGTAGTAACAGTAGAAAAGTTTTTAACCAACTTAAAGTTCTGGTAATCACAAGTTGTTTTGGAATAGGCAGTGATATGTGGAAATAGGAGACCGATGTCATAGCAACTAGGCTATCAGTGTACGGAATAAATAGTCCCATATCCTAGTCAATCTCCACTTCACGCTTAAAAGCGGAAATATTGCAATAACCGTTTTGAACTGTATTCCAAACAGTCGGAGCTACGGGGAGCTATTTTTCACGAGCATTCATTATTATTTACTCAGCGCTGGATCCGCTTAAAGCGCTCTACTTTTCCTCATCTGCTTGTTATTCTATAGGACGAGCTTAAAGCTTGATTAAATCACTGTAGGGTGCTCGACTGGAGGCTACAGAAACAGCGGAAATTCTAAAGCAATACACTACACACTCCTCTTCCTGTTATGCATAATCTTTTACTGTTACCGCTATACTGCTATGGAATTCTTCCTTTTTTTTGCTGTAAGTAATAATAATCTTTAAAAATCTTTAATTTTTCACAATTTAATTTTACAACAACAACTTAATACAAACTTACCCCTGGAATATGAAACAGTCTAAATCACTCTCAAAATTAATTATTAAAGATTTAAAGATTTAATTTAAGTTATTTTAGTTTTAATTTTTTTTTTTTTTTTTTTTGTCGTAAAGCACTGTCACCAGTACTTTACTACCATTACAATCTAGCCTATGAAAGAGGCTAATAAGCAATATTATATTAACCTAAACTTATAAACGTACTTATACCTAAGAATCTGTCCATTGACTTAGCTTAGTTTATAGTTAAGATACCTTATTGGAAGACACTTTGTTCTTGTGTTCTTTAAATTGCACTAGCACTATGCTTTCACTTTGTTCGTGTGATCTTTGATTTGCACTAGCACTACACTTTCACTATAACTACACTAGCTCAAAAGGCTTAGTCCTCTTAAGTCTACGTATTAGGTCTGTGTTGTCGAGGAGCTGGATAGCCTCGACGTTAACATGTTCATGGAGCCTGCGTAGTTTTAATTTAATGTTGTTTTTTTTAAAGTTTTTTAGTATACACTATGAATAATTCAATAATCACTATCTATTTTCAAAACGAAATTGTAATTACATATTTAATTTATCCTCAACTTGATTTGTTTATTTATTTCTTTTTACTTTTTATTTCATTTCATTTTATTTATTATTCATGCATTCCACTATTGATTATATAAATTATAAAGCAATTATTTTTATACTTAATTACAATATTGAAACCCCGTTGGAGCACAGCAATTTTAGCAGAGAGACACACATACATACATACACGAACCCTGAAAACATTGCACTCCTTTTTTTGGGTCGTGTATCTATTAATGTTATTTACTTAACCTTCATAAAGCTCTGTTACACTTGCTTGTTTCATGGATCCAACTTAGTTTAAATAACCTTTGAACGTATTTTTTAGGATCCTAATTTCCCTTAAGGATTTATTCTTCAACGGGCGTCTTTCCTTTGTCCCCTGCTTATTAATATGTCACTCAAAAAACAAATTATGCAAGGAAACGTTTTATGTTAAACAAGCTTATACTCACGACTTCCTTCGCGTGGACTACACAAATTTCAAACCCCTATTTCACCCCCTTAGAGGTTGGATTTGCAAAAATCCAGCAAAAATTGGCTCGATATTCTTTGGTTGTCTCACATGGGTATTTGAGACAACCAAAGAATATCGTTTCAATTTTCTTCATTTTCGTCATGGATTCAAATCCATATCCAAATCAATATTACTTATAAATGCGAAAGTGTGTCTGTCTGTTTGTCTGTCTGCTAGCCTTTCACGGCGCAACCGTTCAACCGATTTTGACGAAATTTGGTACAGAGTTAACTTACATCCCGAGGCCTTGACATAGGCTACTTTTTATCCCGGAAAATCAAAGAGTTCCCCCGGGATTAAAAAAAAACTAAATCCATGCGGACGAAGTCACGGGCATCCTCTAGTCTTAAATATATAAAAGGAAAACTACTGGACGGATCGGGCTGAAATTTGGCATGCAGATAGCTATTATGACTTAGGCATCCACTAAGAAAGGATTTTCAAAAAAACGACCCTTGAGGGGATATAGGGGTTTGAAATTTGTGTAGTCCACGCGGACGAGGTCGCGAGCATAAGCTAGTCTATATATAAAACAGAGTGCTATTAAACTTGAATCTGAAAAAGAAATATCGAATCAATCTACTTTTGATGAAAATTTATGCGTCCTACAGCGACCCAAAGTTTCCTTTTTACCTAAATATTCCTTTGATTCATCATAAACAAGCTTAGTTACCAAGTTTTGTCTGCTTAATGATTGAAATTCGGGCGCAGCTGCGCCATCGAAAGAATAAATTAGTGAAGTTCCGACCATCGCCACCAAAATATTCCACGCAAATACTTACCATGAACTTCTAGTTGTTTATTGAATTATAAAAGACCGCCTGTGACTGCGTAAATTTGCCAGTTTTAGGGTTCCGTAAAAAATGGCGAATTTACAAAAAGGAAAAAGGAATCCTTATAGGATTACTTTGTTGTCTGTCTGTCCGTCGTGTCTGTCAAAAAAACTTATAGGATACTTTCCGTTGACCTAGAATCATGAAATTTGGTGGGTAGGTAGGTCTTATAGCACAAATAAAGGAATAAATCCGAAAACCGTGAGTATGTGGTTACAACACAAAAAATAAAATATTATGTTCATGAACAAATAATTAGGGAGTATTTTCAACTTTTTCATGTAAGATTATTATATGTATACAAATGGGGTATTATACAAAAGGGCATTAGGTACTTAAATACATTCTAAAACAGATTTTTATTTATTTTTACGCATCACAGTTTTTGAATTATCGTGCAAAATGTCGAAAAAATACTACTGTAGTACGGAACCCTCGTTGCGCGAACCTGACTCGCACTTGGCGGGTTTTTTTAATAAGGTTACTCTGGTGTCTGATACTAATTCTGAGCTCAACAAAATTTTAGAATATTAGCATCATTTTCTTACCAAGGCAAGGTAATAAAAAGAGGATAGACAGACTTAATTTCATTTAAAACTGTCAAACATCGTGACTTAAGGTGCTAGTATTGAGCGCAGTGTTTTAAAGTAGAGTAGCACTTTAGAAAATTAATTTTTTGCACTTAAATTTAAAATTATTTTTCCGTCTTTTTAATCACGATCTTGCGCCGTCCACCGCGCTGTCCAAGTGCGGATTGGAAGATTTCACACATCTTTGAGAACATTATGAAGACCTCGAAAAGTTAGAGGTGCGTGCCCGGGATCGAACTCTCCCCCCCCCCCCCCCCCCCCCCCTAAGAGGCCGATGTCTTACCACTAGGTTATCAACGCTTTTATAAAAAAATATATCTAATAATATCAAAGTATATTAATCCGATATTTGTAAAATACAATATTACTTTCTCCTTTCTCGGAATCTGGAAATAAGTCTTAATAATATTATAACAGAAATATGAGCCCATAACGATATTCAATATAATTAAATTTTATTATCTATCTAAATATATAAACGGAAAAAGTGACTGACTGACTGACTAACTGACTGATTGATCTATCAACGCACAGCTCAAACTACTGGACGGATCGGGCTGAAATTTGGCATGCAGATAGCTATTGTGACGTAGGCATCCGTTAAGAAAGGATTTTTGAAAATTCAACCCCTAAGGGGGTGAAATAGGGGTTTGAAATTTGTGTAGTCCGCGCGGACGAAGTCGCGAGCATAAGCTTGTCTAAATGTATAAAAGGGAAAAGTGACTGACTGACTGACTGACTGACTGATCTATCAACGCACAGCTCAAACTACTGGACGGATCGGGCTGAAATTTTGCATGCAGATACTTAGCTATTATGACGTAGGCACCCGCTAAGAAAGGATTTTTGAAAATTCAACCCCTAAAGGGGTGAAAGAGCGGTTTGAAATTTGTGTAGTCCACTCGGACGAACTCGCGAGCATAAGCTAGTTAATAATATAATACACCGACACCGATTCCAAAAATAAACCAAGAGACATAATTATTATGATAATCTTTTACATACATTTCCACGATTTCTTCAATAACAGAAAATCCTTTTAATTAAATTTTAAGCCTTCAGTAATTACCTTCGGCGCGATATAAAGCGAGCGATATATCGGGTTAAGGGATTTTAACCCTTATTCCCAGTAGGTTAAGGATTACGAGAGTTAACGTGTTAGTAAGAGCTTACGAACAAATTAGTCGGCGGCTGTTTGGGATGCTGTGGTGTGTGCGCGAAATATATTTGTTACTTATTGGATATTGAATTTATTGTGGTTCGGATACAGTGTTATGGAATAATAATTATTTTACTACAAAGCTTTTAAATATTTTATTTTCATCCGTAACTAGCTGATGCCCTCAACTTCATACGCGTGGATGTAGGTTTTTAAAAATCCCGTGGGAACTCTTTAATGTTCCGGGATAAAAAGTAGCCTATGTCACTCAAAAATGTCATGCAAAAATTCACGCCAATCCGTTGTTCCGTTGCGACGTGATTGAAGGACAAACTAACGAACCAACAAACACATTTTTGCATTTATAATATGGGTAGTGATTTAGTAGATACCAAAGCCTACCTTCATGCATTATACCCTCTTTGCTGAAGATCGTGACACACAGACAGACGGGAAACATGACAAACGAGATTGATGTGGTCCTAACAGCCCTAGGATTCTGCTTTCAGTTTCCAGGGATGGATTAAAACACAATTAATTGCCTTGTTTTATAAAGTTTAAAGGCTTTAATTTGGGGTGAAAATTAATATTTTAGCAGAACTTGTGGTTTTGTTTAAATATTATATTGTGTGTTAGCTTATATATGGCGCTTATATGTTGTAAAGATTAAAATTAATGTAGGGAATATGGTATGAATTAATGAAAGCTATTTTGTTTGGATGAGGTTTTAATGTTTAATCTTGTTTACTATTTATATGATTTTCGTTGCTTCCTAGCCTGATATAACATCAGGTTAGGTTTCAGAGTAGCTTTAAATCCATACTAATATTATAAATGCGAAAGTGTGTCTGTCTGTCTGTCTGCTAGCCTTTCACGGCCCAACCGTTCAACCGATTTTGACGAAATTTGGTACAGAGATAGCTTGCATCCCGGGGAAGGACATATGCTACTTTATAATCCACGCGGACGAAGTCGCGGTCATCATCTAGTAATCCATACTCACTATTATATACATACAAGAAAAAGATGCAGATACATTAAATTTAGTTTAGAGAGAGACTAGAGAATCGGCGCAATTATGTCATACACACAGTGATCATAACTCTACTCTATGCATACACAGACACACCATGAATGTAAGAGCGGTGACACATTGATGGAAGCAACAAATGGGCGCCATAACGCGCGGTCAAAGCGGATATCCACACCGCTATAAAGATACCCGGCAGCTGGTCAAACCGAGAGGCGACGGGCTTATCGGTTCTGGAGTGTTTTACCAACGTCATGTAATTATAAATAAATAAATAAAACGTTTATTTTTCAATCATCTAGATTACACACATACATGGATTTGATCTTGAACAAATTTGCGTGCTTGTTGACATAAGCATATACAATATTAAAAATGGTACAAGATCAAGAACGGGCTATCCTAGCTAGATTTTTAGATCTGTGTTAAGGATAGCCAAAAGATAATTATCGTGTCACTTTTCATTAACGACCGAATAAATGGGTACTTAAAAATAAGAAAACTTACTTCACTCCCAATTATTTATGACTAAATGATGGCCGCGACTTCGTCCGCGTGAATTTAGGTTTTTAAAAATCCCATGGAAACTTTTTGATTTTCCGGGATAAAAAGTAGCCTTTGTCCTTCCCCGGGATGCAAGCTATCTCTGTACCTAATTTTGACAAAATAGGTTTGAAAGGCTAGCAGACAGATAGACAAATTTTCGAATTTATAACATTAGAATTTATTCATACTTCATGATTAAATAGCTATGGGCAACAGACAGAAAGATGAAAAACTTGACAAATGTGGAAAAGCTGCCAAATATCTTGCTCCTTATTTTACAGCAGTTTAACAACATATTTTGTCATACACAGCAAAAATGTAAGAGCGGTGACACATTGATGGAAGCAACAAATGGGCGCCATAACGCGCGGTCAAAGCGGATATCCGCACCGCTATAAAGATACCCGGCAGCTGGTCAAACCGAGAGGCGACGGGCTTATCGGTTCTGGAGTGTTTTACCAACGTCATGTAATTATAAATAAATAAATAAAACGTTTATTTTTCAATCATCTAGATTACACACATACATGGATTTGATCTTGAACAAATTTGCGTGCTTGTTGACATAAGCATATACAATATTAAAAATGGTACAAGATCAAGAACGGGCTATCCTAGCTAGATTTTTAGATCTGTGTTAAGGATAGCCAAAAGATAATTATCGTGTCACTTTTCATTAACGACCGAATAAATGGGTACTTAAAAATAAGAAAACTTACTTCACTCCCAATTATTTATGACTAGATGATGGCCGCCACTTCGTCCGCGTGAATTTAGGTTTTTAAAAATCCCATGGAAACTCTTCGATTTTCCGGGATAAAAAGTAGCCTTTGTCCTTCCCCGGGATGCAAGCTATCTCTGTACCTAATTTTGACAAAATAGGTTTGAAAGGCTAGCAGACAGATAGACAAATTTTCGAATTTATAACATTAGAATTTATTCATACTTTATGATTAAATAGCTATGGCAACAGACAGAAAGATGAAAAACTTGACAAATGTGGAAAAGCTGCCAAATATCTTGCTCCTTATTTTACAGCAGTTTAACAACATATTTTGTCATACACAGCAAAAATATAAGTGCGGTAACACATTGATGGAAGCAACAAATGGGCGCCATAACGCGCGGTCAAAGCGGATATCCGTACCGCTATAAAGATACCCGGCAGCTGGTCAAACCGAGAGGCGACGGGCTTGCCGGCGCTCGAGTGTTATTATGTGATATCTGTAACGCTGCGGAACGATTTTTAGGGTTCAGTACCAGAATCAGGGCGCCAACGGGACCCTTTTACTAAGACTAAGGGTAGACTACGTAGAGTTAGCAAAAACATAGCGTTATTGTTATATTACCTAAACACAATCCAATACCAATAACTATTTGTCAAGTTTTAATGATTTAGTATTTTTCAAACCCGCAATGTAAAGCGTGCTTTTTTTATTTTTTTTATTCAGATACAAGTTAGCCCTTGACTGCAATCTCACCTGGTGGTAAGTGATGATGCAGTCTAAGATGATAGCGGGCTAACCTGGAAGCGGTATGGCAGTTTTTATTAAACCCATACCCCTTTGGTTTCTACACGGCATCGTACCGGAACGCTAAATCGCTTGGCGGCACGGCTTTGCCGGTAGGGTGGTAACTTGGGTCAATGCCCCACCTATGACACGGCATTGAATCCGAGTGGCCTACTTCCGTAACGTACGTTAACCTACGTAGCACGGAGAGAACTTGAGAGCGGTGAAGCCGGGTATCTTTATAGCGGTCCGGATATCCGGTCACCCGGGTGTAATGGCCGCGCCTCGATACTTCAATCAAAGTGTCACCACTTTTTGTTTTCGAATCACAATAAAAAGCGAATAAGAACAAAGAGGAGTTCCGCAAGTGTAAATAATCCGTGCGGAATTTCGCTCCAATGTGGCATATTGAAATATCAGTGGAGTGCCATAGTTTTGCGGAAAAATGCGGAATAAAAATTCAGCGCGCGTTTTCCCGCTACATTATTACCTAACCCTAACAATAAAAATAATAATCTATCTAATCTATCTTATATGAGTAACAAAAAAAGTAATTGAAATTCGATTTTTTATGCAAAATACCTTGGTACCTACTTGAAATGAGGCTACCCCGACGCATAGAGATAATAAGAAAAGAACTTGAGAGTGGAGAGAAGCCGGGTATCTTTATAGCGGTCCGGATATCCGGTCATCCGGGTGTAATGGCCGCGCCTCGATACTTCAATCAAAGTGTCACCACTTTTTTTTGTCAAATTGGCTTAGTACGGCTTTGATTATAATCGTGCTATTTTCGAATCACGTTCCCAAAATTACAATAAAGCAATAAAACATTGCTGTTACAGCTAGAGAGAGCACAAAGAGCTATTTTAAAAGTTATGACAAACAGACCTTTTAGATTCCCAACAATAGATCTATATAGAGATTGCAAGGTTCTTACGGTTCGCCAGCTCTATTTACTACAAATTATAATACGTAAACATAATTCCCTAAATTTCGATACAAACCTAGAAAAGAGAAGAATGGATCTAATATTTAAAACGGGTAGACATAAAAGTAAACTTGCAGGGAGACAATACTATATCATTAGTAGTAGAATTTATAATGAAATTAATAAAGCCTTAAATATTTCTCCCTTAAATAAAAACGAATGCAAAAAAAAAGTTAAAGAATGGTTGCTTACACGAACATATTCGGAGACTGAAAAGCTGTTGGAAATTTTAATATAATATATTATATCAAATATATATTACAATATATTATTAAAATGTACATTATTATTTACAAAATAAATATATAATACACACACCCACACCCCTCACCCACACACACACACACACACACACACCACACACACACACACACATACACTCACTAATAGTTATAGTTCTAATAATTATAGTAAACATGTTAAATTTTATAATATCTACCTTACATGCAGATTCCTTTTCTTTTGTATATAAAATGAGCCATCAATTTTAAGGAGAGTGCTGTCGCCTAAAACACAGGTGTATACCTAGCTTAGGGACAGTCGATTTTTCTGTATACCTACCTACTTAACAAATTGGTTTTGTTATTATGTATTTTATGTATTAGTTCTCGTAAGTAAGTATGTTTAAGTGTACCTATGTTTGATCAATAAATAAATATAAATTCACAAATTTTACCTAGAATTTGATTGAAAAAAGAAAATCTAAGTTTAAAATTTAACTATAGCATAGCAAATGTCTATAGTTTTCCAGATTTCCATGAAAACAAAGAGTTTCAGGTTACACGGACTGAAAATTTTGTATTCAAATCCTGTGTATGTAACCTATATTACGAGACAGGTCGACATGGAAATCGGGGTGAAGGGAGGGGGGGGGGGGGAGCGCACACCCGCACCTCACGCGTGAGCTGTATGGGTGTGTGGGGCGTCCCCACCCCGATTGCCATTTCGACCAGTCGCGTACTATAACTTACAGTGCGCGGCTGAAAGTGATGAACGTCGACCTTTAGAATGACTTTTCATCTTTGTAGAGAGTTGTCTCTGTACCCATATGACGCTTTGTCGGTCTCGAGACAGTGCTATACAAATCTGATGTCTCCCTCTAAAGATTCATCACTTTTGGCCGCATACTGGCACCGATTCCGTTGTCTTGCTCTAAACTAAATTTAGAGTGTCTGCATCCTTTTCTTTTTAACAATGCAAAAAAGGGACAGAACATGAACTTTACATTTAAAGACTCTAAATTTTAGTGCACACTACAAATTTAAACAGTAGGCTCGCGATTGTGCGTTAATATCACGGGTTTTACCATCTAAAAATAAAATTTAAAACTGTCACACTACGTCTGTCCTTTTCATATTACATTAGTAAGAAGAGTATGCAAATACTCTAAAATTAGGTTGTGCTCAGAATCAGTACCCAAGGTACCTTTCTATCTTTTGTAGGTTATTTCATGTAAAGGGAATATTCAGTGTGTTGCGCCAAAGAGATTTTCCTTTCTTTAAGTAATTGCCATTTACTCATTTATAAATAAGAGATGAGCAAGGCTTTTTCGCCTTATCTTGATTAAGGCAAAGTCCTTTTTGGGAATAATTAACAGCGTATTACTCTGCTCGGTCGCAAAATACGAGAAAGCCGTGCCAAATGGTGCCAAGTTAGTCCTTTGTTAATTTCGACATGTCTTTTTAAGATTCTGAATGGGGGCGTAATTGTGGAGTGCAACTGCTATCATCTTGATTGGGCATAAGCGATGATAGTCTAAGTAGTGGTTAAGACGGTTCGGAAGGGTCAGAGATTCAATCCCGGGCACGCACCTCTAACTTTTCGTTTGCACATAGCATATTTTGCTTTAACGGTGAAGGAAAACATCGTGAGGAAATCTGCACACCTGAGAGTTTTCCATCTTCTCAAAGGTGTGTGAAGTCTGCCAATCCGCATTTGGCCAGCGTGGTAGACTATGGCTGAGCTCTTCTCATTCTGAGAGGAGATCCGTGCTCAATAGTGAGCCTGTAATGGGTTTATGGTGATGAATATTACTATCTAGGAATTACAGTTTGCTATAAGATAGCTCAAAAAGCTTTAGGTACATCTAAATCTAAATATATAAAAGGAAAAGGTGACGGACTGATCTATCAACGCATAGCTTAAATTACTGGACGGATCGGGCTGAAAGGCAAGCAGTTAGCTATTATGACGAAGACATCCGCTAAGAAAGGATTTTTGAAAATTCAATCCCTAAGGGAGTAAAATAGGGGTTTGAAATAAGTGTAGTCCACGTGGATGAAACAGCGGGCATAAACTAGTTTAAAAGAAGATTCAACTGTGCCTAGCAACATCGGCGAAAATACATGAAATCCAGGCCAAGTTCGTCCCTTGTTACTCTTGGTACGCCTTTTAAAGGTTCCGAGATATCTTTAGGTAAGGAGAAAAGAAATAGATACACTGAAAGGCTGTTAAATTACCTACAATGAAGGAGATCGCCTCAATAAAAATATGGTTTGTGAAATTGACGTCACAGGAAAGCTGTACATTTAAGTGGAGTACCATAATATAGAGAAATATGTGCAAAATTCAGGCCAAGTTCGACCCTTGTTACTCTTGGCACGCCTTTTAAAGGTTCTGGCTATAAAGAGACCGACACTCACCTCAGTCCAAACGTGTCCGCCAATCAAAACCTAAATTAAACACCAAACGGCGTCCGTTCTGACGAATTTCTTCACTAACAATGGTGATGGGCTACATCGGTATATTATGTCGATAAAAATTAACTAAAATCGCAAGAAATGCTCCCTATTTTTGTAAGAAATAGACACACAAAAAGTGTGTTGTAATTCCTAAAATTGTCAGCTCTCTCTGGGCTTCATCAACATCAACGCTTTTTTCCGCGCAAATGCAAACTGTGGAACCAACTCCCTTCGGCGGTGTTCCCACTAGATTACAACATGGGGTTATTCAAGGGGCGGACCAACAAATTCCTGAAAGGCCGGCAACGCATTGGCGGTTCCTCTAGAGATGCAAATGTTCATGGGCAGCGGTAATTACTTAACATCTGGTTACCGCTGAGAAATGCGTTTACGCATCCCATCGGAAGCCAGCCAGTTGGCCAGCCAGCCAGCCAGACAGCCAGCCAGGGAAGGTATGTGGGAGTCGACCGGAATACCCACTAAAACCTAGCGGTGCTCCTGCGCGTCGCCTGGTGACTGGGTCACAGGAACACCGAAGCAATCAACCGCGACCCAGCCAGCGACGTCCGCCGAGGCAGACTCTCCACCGGGGACCCACTCACGAGGTCCTCGTTGGGAGTCACCCCAGGTGACTCACCTGCTCATTTGCTCGCTATTTTATTTTTAAAAAACGCCTAAGGGAAGCATTTTATTCATATATAGATACCTAAACCATTTTGTTACGTTACAACAAGGTTGTGACCATCAAACTTTGGGGTAACAACAAATTGGGTTTTCTCTAATGGTAAAGTTCACTATTTTTCCAACTTGTTCTGAAAGGTCTCAGCTGGACCAAAATGTAACAAAGTTTATGACTATAATTTATTTATGCTTACAATATTTTTACGCATACCACGTAGTAAAGTAGTCGCAAAATAAATGAAAACGCGGCCAAGTTTAGTCCTTACGTTGAGGAACCTTGGCACGCCTTTTTACGGTCTCGCAATAAAAGTGGGGACAGTCCGCCTAAACTTTGAGAGTGCTTACAAAGCCACAATTACATCTATATACATACGTACTATACGTGGACACTGACAAACGGCCTTGTTCACAAATTCAAAGTCACTCAGCTAGCTTGGAGAGGGCTATGTTAGGAGTTTCCCTGAGGGATAAGATCCGAAATGAGGAGATCTAACTATTAGCCCAAACTATTAGCAAGCTGAAGTGGCAGTGGGCAGGTCATGCCTGTCGTAGAGACGATGGCCGTTGGAGCCGGAAAGTTCTGAGTGGAGACCGCGTTTAAGCAAGTGTAGTGTGGGATGCCCTGAGCACGATGGACCGACGATATAAAGAGGCTGGCGGGAAGTGGCTAGATGAGGAAGGCTGAGGACCGGGTCTGGTGGCGCTCTTTAGGGAAGCCCTATGTCCAACAGTCCTTGAAGTACAAGGATGGTTCTTACGGAGAGAGAAATTTAATTCAACCTCCCCCTCAATTTTCTAAACTCCACCCGAGCGAAGCCGGGGCGTGACAGCTAGTTCTGTATGAAACCTTTCATACCCGCATTGCGAGTACTTAAGTATTTTGTTTTCCATCGGTCCGTTTCCCAACTTTACCGTACAATAGTTTTAACTGGCTTAACAATTTTGATTTTAGGTACTAGTTGAAACAAGCACTTTTCTCTCGGTTTTTTCGAAAAATTCAGGTCAAGTAAAAAGGCCTTTTTTGGAATTGAATTTTAAATTGGATAGGCTTCCGAACAGTAAAAGTTCCGTCTCAATTGGTCTAGTTATATTTAGGCTATGTACGAGCTCGCTCAGATAAACTGAAAAACTTTTATAGTTAATGTATGATAGTGAGGAGATAGATAGATTACATAATCTAATCTAAATTTATATAAAAGGAAAAGGTGACTGACTGATTGACTGGCTGATCTATCAACGCACAGCTCAAACTACTGGACGGATCGGGCTGAAATTTGGCATGTAGATAGCTATTATGACGTAGGCATCCGCTAAGAAAGGATTTTTGAAAATGCAACCCCTAAGGGGGTGAAATAGTGGTTAAAATTTGTGTTATTCACGCGGAAGAAGTCATAACCTAGTTACCATTATAAATGTACAAAAGTCCCGATCCACTAACTGACTGACTCACACGCCCAGTCCACTTCTTGGACCTAGAAAGCTGAAATTTTGTACAGAACTTACAGTGAAGACCAGATTTTTCGAGATTCTCACGGTTGGGGAATAAAGGCGATTTATTTTCGCCGTAAATGATATAGTAAGATAGCCGAGTGGTTCGGACGTCTGCCTCTTATTCGGGTGGTCGGGGTTTCGATCCCGGGCACGCACCTCTAACTTTTCGGAGTTATGTGCGTTTTAAGAAATTGAATATCACTCGCTTTAACGGTGAAGCAAAACGTCGTGAGGAAACCTGCATGATGCCAGCGATAGGATGATCATGATGATGATAAAATTTTGCCACGTAGAGCCGGGGCTATTCGCTTGAATTGCTACAAGGTCAAATGGAACGCCTTTTCCTACCGATCCTTAGATCACGAGATTTTATTTGGATTTTATGTACAAACATAAAATCGTGATCAACCAAAAAAAACCCTTTTGAATAAAATGACTAATGCTTGACACGTATAAAAATGCTTATCTGGAAACGATAAAACCGGCATTTCGGATATTTCAAGCTCTCCAGAGCTGTAGGGCTAGTATGAGATTTTGCATCTCACCAAAGAATTCGAGACCTGGAGAAAAATGAACCTAGATGTTTTTTTAAAACGGAACCCTACGAATAATAATATAAATTATAATGGAATAATAATATAAATTATTATATTATTATAATAGAATATTAAAAATTTCAAAATGGCCGCCATGTGAATAAAAAAAGTAGGTACATAATCTTATACGATGTTACGGAACCATTTGTGTGCGAGTCCAATTTGCACTTGACCGGTTTTTACATAATATTAGTATCATTGTACTAACCCAACTGGTAATACCGTCGCCCGGTCAGACCGTTTTATTGCGGTCTGGAATTCTGGATATCCGCCGCGGCTGACAATGGCGGCCGTTGTTTGCCACTTCAAAGTTCAATGAAATGTCGCCACGCTAGGATTGAATTTTGTGATGTGGTCACACCATTATTGTAATAATAATGTAAGCTTTGAGATTAGTGGCTTAGATTATAGCCTCATATTTCTATTGCCACTATAACAACAAATAATAAAAATTTCAAAATGGCCGCCATGTAAGTAAAAAAAGTAGGTAAGTACATAATCTTATACGATGGTACGGAACCATTTGTGTGCGAGTCCAACTTGCACTTGACCGGTTTTTACATAATATTAGTATCATTGTACTAACCCAACTGGTAATACCGTCGCCCGGTCAGACCGTTTTATAGCGCTCTGGATATCCGCCGCGGCTGACAATGGCAGTCGTTGTTTGCCACTTCAAAGTTCAATGAAATGTCGCCACGCTAGGATTGAATTTTGTGATGTGGTCACACCATTATTGTAATAATAATGTAAGCTTTGAGATTAGTGGCTTAGATTATAGCCTCATATTTCTATTGCCACTATAACAACAAATAATAAAAATTTCAAAATGGCCGCCATGTAAGTAAAAAAAGTAGGTAAGTACATAATCTTATACGATGGTACGGAACCATTTGTGTGCGAGTCCAACTTGCACTTGACCGGTTTTTACATAATATTAGTATCATTGTACTAACCCAACTGGTAATACCGTCGCCCGGTCAGACCGTTTTATAGCGCTCTGGATATCCGCCGCGGCTGACAATGGCAGTCGTTGTTTGCCACTTCATAGTTCAATCAAATGTCGCCACGCTAGAATTGAATTTTGTGATGTGGTCACACACAATAATGCAAGCTGTGAGAGCTTAGTGGCTTAGATTATACTACACCCTCCCTCTCAGGGGTTAAATCATGGGCATACACTTTACTTTTCGAAGTTTTTCGAAGCAACTATAAATCACTTGCTTTAACAGATAAAATGAAATACGCAAAAAATGTGGATTAAAATAAATATTTCCTGAAAAAAATTATATTACACAATTGAAGATTATATAAATGATAAAAGAGCGTGGATTTGACCTGCAACTCGTTCCAGCAATGCTCGGGACTGCAATTACTTTGGTATTATAATTGTATATCAAACCTTTGAAAAGAGCGGCCGCTGAGTTTCTAGCTGGTTCTTCTCGGTAAGAAAAGCATTCCGAATCAGTGTTAGATACATTTAACGATTCAAAAGTACTTGTAAAAGTTTAATTGAATATTTTTTTTGTTTTAAAAAAACACTAACAAAATAATAACGTACCTACATAAAAAGAGGCATAAAGTAGCGTAGCGTAGTAGTGGTTTTGGAAGTCGATTTTTTGAAAATAAAATTTTTAGGGGTTCAATCACGGGCACGCACTTCCTACTTTTCGGAGCTTTACTTAAAAAGCTACTAAAAGTCATTTCCTTTAACGGATAAAATTAAATTTGGATTATAAAATTATAACACGTAAAAAAAGAGTAACAAAATAATGACATACCTACATACAAAAGAAGCATAAAGGAATTATTAAAGACAAGGAGCAAATAATAAATGCGATTGATTTGTGCTGTGAAATCAACAATATCCTGTCTATTTCTCTTGAAAATACAAGTTGCAAATCCCATTACAAAGTTACTTGGGCAGCAACAGAAGTTATGACAGCCAAAGCTTAAACAAGCAATATTGACAGCCTCGACAAACCAACACATAGTTTACCTACTTGTTTCTGTTGCATCGGAAATTCAAAGATGTATCGACTCGAAGTTAGTTTTGCTAGGGTAAAGTAAGACGAGATAAAGTTTCGAACTGAAACCCGACAGCTTTTATTAAAAATAGCACAACGAACAAATGGTGCCTATTGATGCCATCTGTTTAACAGCCATCCCGACTAATATTATAAAGGCGAAAGTTTGTGTGTGTGTGTGTGTGTGTGTGTTTGTTACTCCTTCACGCAAAAACTACTAGACGGATTTGGCTGAAATTTGGAAATTTGGAATGAAGATAGATTATTTGGATTGGACATAGGATTAACACATAGGCTACTTTTTATCCCGGAAAATCAAAGAGTTCCCGCGGGATTTTGAAAAAAGTAAATCAACGCGGACGAAGTCGCGAGCATCAGCTAGTATTGAATAATATATAAACTCTCTCTCTCACACACATACACACACAAACACACACACGAACCGAGTCACACGAGCGCGGCAGTGCCGGTGCACTGTTTTTGAATGAGATTTCGGTTTTGTAGAGCGTCTTTGTCGTTGAGATGTTGAGATCGACAAAACCTCATACAGGTATGCGTGACAGTGACAACGCTCTACAAAGCCGAAATCTCAGTCTAAAAGTCGATGTACATTATTTTCTGCTTATTTTCTGCCGCGTACTGTCAGGTTGAAATTCACAAGCGCAATCGTATTATTGACGACTCCTTATTTATATAAAAAGAGAAATTTAAAGGGAAATCAGTAATAACAACGCAAAAGGAACAATTGAAATTTCATTCATATTTCACCCCCTTTATTATGTATTCGATGCAGCGATAAGAATGCCGCGTTCCGTAATGACCGGAGGCGCGATAGGCAAGGAGCTAGTGGGAATTTCGCAGGAGATCCTAAGAATATTATAAACTAGCCGCCCTGTCGTCGCACGGGTGCAATATTACTAATGTGGTGTCAGTGTGGTTATCTTCTTCTTCTACCTTTACACCTTCTTGCCTTTACACAAGTTTAAAAAATGTGTTAAAAGTATGCTCCTAAAAAAAGCATATTATACAGTCGCAGACTATGTAAACGATAAAAAAGCTTGGATTTGACTCGCTCCAGCAATGCACGGGGCTGCAATGGCTTGTATAGTACGGTATAATAACATTGTAAATTGAAAAATTAAAAAGAGCAACCGCCGAGTTTCTTGCTGGTTCTTCTCGGTAGGAACGTCATTCCGAACCAGTGGTAAATTAAAACTACCTGACTATTCATAAGCACTTTTAAAAAGTTTACATGAATAAAAAAACATTCTATTCTATTCTATTCTATTCTATTCTTCTTCTAAATATATAAAAGGAAAACGTGACTGACTAACTGACTGATCAACGCACAGCTCAAACTACTGGACGGATCGAACTGAAATTTGGCATGTAGATAGCTATTATGAAGTAAGCATCCGCTAAGAAAGGATTTATGAAAATTCAACCCGTAAGGGGGTGAAATGGGGGTTTGAAATTTGTGTAGGCACCTATTAAAATTTTGCCACTAGCACTTGGACTATGACTGTTATCGGTTTGCACTTGACTGAACAGGATTCTTGAGCGTTATTGACTTTCGTAACAAAATTATGGTGAAAAATTATTTCCCTTTTTACTTATTATTTTTCGTAAAAATACAGTGCTTTATTCGCACTGCGCTCCAAAAAATCGTATGGTACGCGACAGGTCGAGATGGCAATTAGAGTGGGGATGCCCGCACACATGCACAGGCCCTGCGCCAACCTGGTGCGGGCGAGCGGGGCGTCCCCCCCCGCCTCATACCACGATTGTAATCTCGACCTGGCATCGCCATCTCGCGATTGCCATCTCGCGTATTGACTCTCATTTGAATAAGTTACCAATCGAACTCAATGTAATTCTGTAGATCGTTCTAGGAACTAATAGGTATCTAATATAATATGTCTATGGTTTTTCACCGTCAAAATATTCAGTTACGAAGTTACACGGTCTCAAACATACAAAATTTGGCAAACTTTTTTAGTATTAATAATAATTAGTATTAATAATAAAAGTACTTAGCTAGAACATGTCTACAAATTTAAATCGAGTTTGATCAAGTTTGATTGGTTAATATTCAAATGGCATACGGCAGTGTTTCCCAAAAATTGTTCTGCCATGGCCCGGTAATTTTCACACTGCCCCTTTGTGACCCACTTAACATTTTTAAACCCATGCTCGTTCCATTAAGTAAAATAATACACATTTATTAGGTAGTAGTAAAAAGGTTTTATTAGTACCTACCTACTACATACTTTGGTATCGCCTATATTTTAGTCACAAAATGTTAGTGCGAAGTTATGGAGCTGCTCCTTATTTTTTACTAAAGAATTCAAGTTCGCGGAAAATTTATATTTAATATTTATTTTTAAGGTAAACTAGTGTTGAAAATCTAGCTGACATTTTTTTACGACGTCGCATCGCAGTATTGTGGTCTCAGCCTTACGAATATTTACGATGCGTTGATCGTTAGTGGGTAATATTTTTAAAACAAGACGGGAATGTTGCGACCCAGTATTTTATTTTGATGGCCCGGTACCGGGTCGCGACCCGGCAAATGGGAAACGCTGGCATACGGCATTCCGAACCATTGGTAAATTAAACTATTTGACGATTCAAAAGCACTACTAAAATTTAACTTGTCAAGTCGAAGTCAAAATCAAATAATCTATTCACATAGGTAATAATTTACACTTTTTGGTCGTTGGATTTGTAAGAAAAATAATTATTACTACGAGGGTTCCAAACGCGAAAGGGTTCCAGGTCTAAGAAGTGCCCAAAGTGAACAAACTCAAACTTAAATAAAAATATATTCCATTCTATTCCATTCCATTCCATTCCATTCCATTCCATTCCATTCCATTCCATTCCATTCCATTCCATTCCATTCCATTCTGTTCTCTATTCTATTGTAATGCAAATAAAACTACGTGTGTACGGTGGCGGCGGAGAGACCGCTCGTTAAATATTATTTTAATTTTTAATTTAATTTAAAACAACTTTATTGTTACTAAAATTACAGAGAGTAAGAATACAGGATACACTTAAAAAACAAAGGGCGACCTTATCACTAAAGTGATCTCTTCCAGGCAACCCATACTTAAGAACTTATAGAACTGTAAGACGGGGAGTCGCAATGTAGTTATAAATATATATATATATATATATATAAATAGATATATATATATTATTATATCGAGGCTCGTCTGACTGGCATAATAATTCAATGAAAGCGATTAGAAACGATCTGTCGTGACCACAAACCATAAAACCCATTTATAACACGTTTGAAATACCGACGAAATTCAAATACAAATTTCAAAATTCAAAGGAGATAAAAAAAAACTATGGACGCGTGCCCCAGAATGTATAGAGATGAAAATACATATTATATCATCAGTACATTTATAATTAAATGGCACATATTATGTGCTATTTAATAGTAAAAATCTTCTATTTTAAGAAAACAAAAAGTCGCATTTTGCTTTGCAGTCGTGGCATTAAGTTGGTGATAATCATAGTTCAGCATAGGGCAAATTTGGTCCATCTCGTTTAAATTCAAATACCTATGTCATTATCATCTCAATACATCACTGGCCCACTACTGGGTATGATTGCTTTTAGAACGAGAATGGATTAGGTCATAGTCCATCATGCTGACCAAGTGCGGATTGGTAGACTTCACACACCTTTGAGAATATTATGGAGAGCTCTCAGGCATGCAGAGTTCCTCATGATGTTTTCCATCGATATTTAATTGAATAAAACGCACATGATTATTTAATATTGTGTGTTTATTTGTTGGTTTATTGGTAGGTGTGATGGTTAGTCCTTCAATCACGTCAAAACTGAGCAATGGATGGGCATTGTTTTTTGCATAGATACAGTAATTAAAGACGGAAAGTGACATACACTTTTTGTCCCGGAAAATCAGAGGGTTCCCACGGGATTTTAAGAACCTGAATCCACGCGGACAAAGTCTCAGGCATCAGCTAGTTGGGTAATTTATACATTGCAATCTCTCTATTGTTTTATTACCACTTAGCACTGAATAGAAAATGTGTTAAGTTCTCTGAAGAAAACTACCAAATGGGTTAATAAATTTTAATTTAGCGCCCACTATCTTGGTGTTTAAAAGGAGTTTAATGAAAAGTGTTTTCCTCGCAGTTTTCCTATTTAACATTTTCATGATGAACTTCAAAGTGGGAATTTTTACCCCGTAATAAGACTAAAAAGAAAGTTTATAATATCTGCAGGCTACGGTGTTTATGAAAAACGCGTTTTGTTTTAATTTGTGCTCGTAGGTGTATTGTGTACAAAGGATTCTCATATTATAAAGGTTTTAAAGAAAATAAACCGGCCAAGTGTGAGTCAGGCTCGCGCAATGAGGGTTCCCTACTACAGTAGTTTTTTTAGACATTTTGCTCGATAATTCAAAAACTATGATGCATAAAAATAAATAAAAATCTGTTTTAGAATGCACAGGTGAAGACCTTTCATATGATACCCCACTTGATATAGTTATCTTACTTCGACTACAGTTCAAGACCCTATTGAGCTAAAATCGGTAAAACGGATAGGCCGTGAAAAGGTACTTAATAGACAGACACGCACACAAACCTTCACATTTATAATATCGGTATGATAGATTAGTAGATATATTCCTAATTCCATGGCATAATGATTAACAAATATTCCGTCATTTCCTTTGTACACGACGAGCGACGAACAATATTTGCTCACCCGCCCCATTAGTCGGAACAAACTGTTTTCACTCTAAGTATTTGGTTCAACGGAATGACATCACAGAGGATTTCTTCCGCTCGAGCATGCGTGAATTGAATCGTATTATTAACAAGTATAATACGTGTTTATTCGTTCAATACGGTATTATTGTACAACTAGTCAAATCAGTAACTTTTTATCAAACGTCAAAACACGCACTCAGTAAGATAGTTTAAACGCTGAAAGTATCGGTATATTTAGCATTTCTATTTGTTATGGTAAAGCTTAACCCTGCTTTATGCCCTTTCGATGTATGGACTCCTTCCATTTGATCGGATCCAAAGGCGGGCTGTTCGACTTGTGGACGATCCCAAACTAACCGGCTCGTTGGAAAGCCTGGAGCACCGCCCTCCACCCTCTTTTTTCTACAACCGCACCGCGCGCCACCGTAAGGAATTTCACCCTCACCATCTGGGTGTCTGGTGCACTTCGACCGTCCGCTGCGCCAGATCCTTCTTTCCACGCACGTGCAAACTGTGGAACCAACTCCCATCGGCGGTGTTCCCTCTAGATTATAACATGGGGTTATTCAAGGGGCGGACCAACAAATTCCTAAAAGGCCGGCAACGCATCGGCGGCTCCTCTGGTGCTGCAAATGTTCATGGGCGGCGGTAATCACTTAACATCAGGTGACCCGCCTGCTCGCTTGCTCGCTATATCTATTAAAAAAAAAAAAAAAAAAAAAAATGTACCTTTGAAAAAAAAGAGAACCTGCTTCGGGGGAAATTCCACCGTTTATATTTATTCTCCCGAAAACCCCATTAAAAGATAACACAATTAACAGGCATATTTACGCCGGCCCACTTTCAGTTGAAATTCTTCGCGAGATAAGCCCCCTTATATAATTATACTCTTTACTAAATTGCTTTTACACCTCACGACACGGCAGCTATATACCAAGCTTCAATTATAGAGAACAATAATGCAATACTTGCAATCCATCCTATCAGCCGTCCAAATAGTGAGCTTATTTTTTATTAAATGACACGGTTCTAGTACAGTCAGCAAATTTATTGAAATAAAATATTTGTGTTATATCTCACTTATAAAGTTTTTAAGGACCCTGTAATTTTATGAATATTTTAAGGAAAAACAGACCGACTGACGTGGACTAGGTATTCTTTGTACTAACGAAAGATTTTGAGAAATTTCATAGGGATTTTTACAAACCTCAATTCATGCGGATAAAGTCACGGACATCAGCTAGTTTAAAATGAATTCAATTGTAATATATCTACGTGTCCAACACCACCCATATTATAAATGCAAAAGTGTGTTTGTTTGTTGATTCGTCCTTTAATCACTCCCGAACGGAGCGACGGACGGATCGACGTGATTTTTTGCGTAAATATGGTGGAGACTTCCATAGCCTACTTATTATTCCAGAAAGTCAAAGAGTTCTTACGGGATTTTCAAAAACTTAAATATGTGCGGACAAAATTGCGGGCATCTGCTAGTATTATCTTTTTGCCGTCATTTAAGTAGAAAGCTGCTAAGTGCAAAAATTAATTTATCAATTGGTAATCGCCAAAAAACGTGAGTATTTAACAAAAAAATATGTTTCTATAAAAGTGCTATGTCCTACCAAACCAAAAAAGTTACAAAAACTTGGTCATACGCTTTGTTGGTTTGTCCTACAATCACACCGCTACGGCGCAACGAATCGACGTAACTTTTTTTGTGACCTGAACATTGCTACTTTTTATTTCGGAAAATCAACCCACGGGATTTTTGAAAACCTAAATCCATATGCATAATATCATCTAGTTTAAGGCAAGCACAGATCTTTCTATGTAAATAAGATCTTTCTGTGTAAATTGTTATGCTGTTCGGAAGGAATTTGGCAAAGCTTCGTATAATTCAAACGATTAAATTACAAAGACGTGTACCATCTAATAATAATAATAATGCTACAATCATGTTACCGTATGCTAGCGAGTAACATCTTCTACAGCATAGTTGTCAGAACAAAGACACCGTTGTAATGTGGTTTATTTGATTGTAGCTTATTATCATGTTAGATATGAGACAAGGGTTGAGACTGCAAACAATAATATACGACTGTCAGTTATACCGCTTACACTCGTATAAATATCCGCGGGGGTTGTTTCTTCTAATATTATTAGACTAGCACATTCCGCGACTTCAGCCGCGTTTTTAGGGTTCTGTATCCGAAGGGTGACAAAGGGACCCTATTACTGTCCGCTCGTCTGTCTGTCAGCGGGCTGTATCTCATGAAGAGTAATAGTATGCAGAGACTTTTCACAGATTGTATATTTTTATTACCACTATAACAACAAATACTTAAAATTTCAAAATGGCTTCTATGCAAATATAAAAAATTAAAAGTACATAGTGTTGTATTAGCTTTTAAATGTTTCGTTGAAATATCTCAAAAAGCTATGGAGGAGCAAGTGAAACTAAAAAATGCCCTCCGGGAACTAAAATCACTGAAACAGCTAAATGAGCAGTTGTTGAAGGAACAAGACGACAGTGAAGCTGAGTTAAGAGCCATTATTACAAAGAACACTCAATTGAAGGCTGAACTGGCTGACCTAAGCAATGTTCATACTATAGTACTGGAAGAACGGGACCAACTTCAGGAGGCGGTCGGCTCATTCAATCAGTGCATCCAAACATATGATGAGGCTCTTAGCAGGATTTCTATGTTGGAGAATGAATTGAGTAGAGCTCAGAAAACAATTGACGACCTTCAGTCTCAATTGCAAAGCCATGAAACAAAGGCAATAAATAATTTGTACGACGAGCTGCTCACTTCATCCCCAGACGCGCCAGGAGTGATCATAGATCTGACTTGTGACAGTCCGTGTGCTAGTAATACCAAGTCATTGCCGGAACATAACTTGGTATATTTGAATAGCCACAACAAAATAAAAAAATATATAAAACTTAGTAAAGTAATTAGAAAAACCAAAAGTTTGATAAAATCTCAAAAAACTCATACAAAAAATATTGCATTACGAAAGGAACGTTCTCAATTATTAAATAAGCTCGATGCTTATTGCTTATCTATTACAGAACTCCGGGATAAGTATGATTTGGATGTTCAAACCTTAAATGATGAAATTTCCAAATTGACTTATTCGCTACATAATGTCACAAACCAATACGAGCTGTCACAAAAACAGATTGATGAGCAAATACTGGCAGCAGATGAATTGTTAGCATTAAGTAACTATAACATGGCTCGCTTTGAGTCATTAACCAATAAGCATGAATGTTCTCCAAATGTACCTATTGTTCACCAAGATAGTCCTGCACCGCTCCCTGTGAAAACAGATACTTGTCCAGAGCAGTGTAGTATTGATGTTACAGAGGTTCCGTGTAGTATTGATGTTACAGAGGTTCCGTGTAGTATTGATGTTACAGAGGTTCCTTCATCTGTCAATATTAATCCCTCAGCTAAGCCAATAAAACAAACTATAATTATTTCTGACAGCTTAGGTAGAGGTCTGGGCTCCATAATGAGCTGTTGTTTAAAGCATTCAGTGATTAATAGATGTTCTCCTGGAGCTAGTTTTAACTATTTAATTAATAACTTAAATGAAAAATCATTGGATAGTAATACAAATGTTATATTATTGTTTGGGGACAGTTTACAAGTCAAAAAACAACAGATTGTAAAATGCATTCAAAAATTATTGCTCCTACATGAGAAAACAAAATGTAAATTTGTTTTGTGTGCTTTTCCTTATTCTGGTACATTAAACAAACAACAAAATGATAAAATACATACTTTAAATTTGAAAATGTATAATCTCACTAAACATTATAGTGAAGCTATTTTTTATTTTGACATTAATAGTATTAAATTGACTAATAAGTTTAAATTGACCGGAGACAGTATGTATCTGCCGAAGAGATGTAAGATGCATATTGCCTCACTATTAGCACATAATTTAAATGATTCAGTTACAAGTGTTGTAACAAACTCTTTTGACTCTTATACAAACTGTACTTCTAGTACAAATATTTATAATATTGACTCAAGTACTTCTAGTACAAATATTTATAATATTGACTCGAGTACTTCTAGTACTAATTTTTCTATTATTGACTCGAGCAATAGTGTAAGTACTATTAGGAACCCTATTGCTTGTTTAAACTAGACAGTAAGACAACGGAGGAGCCCTGTCACATGAAAAATGTACATCAAAGTATACAGAGCTTCACCGGCAAAGAATTAGAAATTGCAAGTTGTTGCAAAAAATCTAATGTCATCAATCTGGTGCACCAAAACATTCAATGTATCAGAGGGAAAGATCTGGAAATAGAACTTTTTTTGAATAATTTCAATATTGATATTTTATGTATAACTGAGCATTGGTTAAAAAATCATGAGTATACATTCAATTTTGGTAATCACCAGGTTGGTAGTTCGTTCACCAGAACCAATGCGATTCATGGCGGCTCGTTAATTTTGCTTAGCAAACAATTAAAATTCAAGAATCGAAATGACATAGAGAGCCTGTCTGTTGAGCGAACAATAGAACTATCCTCAGTTGAACTTGAGCAATTCATTGTTGTGTCTGTATATAGACCACCCTTGTCTAACTTTGATCTTTTTGAAAAGGTAATGGATGAAGTCTTATTCAAAATCTCAAAATCAAATAAAAAGCTGATTGTGTGCGGAGACTTTAATGTAAATATTTTGGAAAGTAGCCCTTTAAATGGCAAATTATTAAATCTTTTCAAATCCTACAACCTATCCAACATGTTTATGGAGCCTACAAGAAAAACTGTAACTAGCGCCACATGTATAGACAATATTTTTACAAATATAAATCCAATTACTAAAACCATAATTAGCAAATTGGATTCGGATCATTGTGGACAGTTGATCCAGTTTGAAAATTTGAAGAAAAAAAATTCTAAACGTAGAATAACCTTTGTACCAGTAACGTCTGACCGAATTGAGAATATGAGACTAAGCCTTATAAAACACCTTCCATTTTTGTCAAATGGGTTTAGTCCTGATGAAATGTATAATACATTTTTTAATATATTCAATACTATATTTAACTCAATATTCACCAGTAAATCGGTCTTGACTACTGATGCAAAAGTTTTTAGTGAATGGGCAACAGTAGAACTACATAAAAGTAGACAAAAACTATATGAATTGTATGCGGAGCGACAATATGATACTGGTGACGAATTCAAGCAGTACGTTCAACTGTTTTCCAAAAAGTTTAAGAGAGATTGCATTGCAGCCAAGTCAAAATATATCCAGGCAAAAATTAAAAACAGCTCCAATGTAGTAAAAACTACCTGGAAAATAGTTAACGAAGAAACAGGAAGAGTGACACATAAAACTTGTAATTTTGAACTAAAATATCATGACAAGTTGATTACGTCAGACCCCGAGGTTGCAACCGTTTTCGAGACCTTCTTTACAGATATTCCTGTTTCTACTACAAAATCATTGAACTCTTCAGCAGCCGCCGCTCTCTCACTATTGGAGGATAACGTGCCTGAATGTAATAAAATGTTTGAATTCAGTCACGTTAGTTGCTCTGACGTTATCAAAGCTTTTAAATTAATTAATAATAAGAAAACAAATGATCTGTGGGGCATTTCCGTTAACGTTGTGAAATCATTAATTGATATTGAGTTAGCATTAATATTCAATAATTGTGTTGACTGTGGTGAGTTTCCAGACTTAATGAAACATAGTAAAATAATTCCATTATTTAAATCAGGTAGTACTAGTGACCCCACTAACTTCAGACCGATATCTGTACTACCCACTTTTAGTAAATCTTTGAAAAAATAATTTTAACTCAACTGCTTAATTTTTTCAACATTAATGATTTATTTCACACCAAACAGTTTGGTTTTACACGGGGTCGCTCAACAACCGATGCTGGTGTTGAGTTAATACTAAATATATTTGAAGCCTGGGAGGAATCACGTGATGCGCTTGGCGTTTTATGTGATTTATCCAAGGCTTTCGACTGCGTTGATCATGAAACATTGGTCGCGAAATTGCACCATTATGGAATTAGGGGTGCAGCATTGGAATTGATGAGTTCTTACCTAAATGATAGAATACAAAGGGTAGACGTGAATGGAAAGCGATCTCCCGGATCCGTTGTAAAAATGGGGGTGCCACAAGGTTCCATCTTAGGACCTTTTCTGTTCCTTATTTACATCAATGACCTTCCTTACCTCGCTAAGGACAATTACGGGATAGTCTTGTTTGCTGATGATACATCACTTTTATTTAAAATCAATCGATACTTAACAACTTTTGATGAAGTAAACAATTCTCTCACCAAGTTAGTACAGTGGTTCGAAGCTAATAACCTGCTTCTCAACGGGAAAAAGACAAAGTGTATTAAATTCACTTTACCAAATGTTAAGCAGGTGAAAACCACTGTGCAACTTAATAATGAGGAATTAGATTTAGTGGATACCGCTATTTTTCTTGGAATAACGTTAGATGCAAAACTTCAATGGGGCTCTCATATAAATAACTTATCGAACAGACTTAGTTCTGCCGCATATGCCGTAAAAAAGATTCGCCAGTTGACAGACATAGAAACTGCGAGACTAGTATATTTTAGTTACTTTCACAGCATTATGTCATATGGTATATTATTATGGGGTAATGCTGCTGATATTAATTCTATTTTTGTGCTGCAGAAAAGGGCTGTTCGAGCCATATACAGTATGGGGCCACGAGAGTCGCTGAGAACTAAATTTAGGGAAGTTAAAATTATGACAGTGCATAATCAATATATTTTTGAAAATTTACTGTACGTACATAAAAACATAAATAATTTAAAAAAAAAAAGTGACTGTCATAATATAAATACTAGAAATAAAAATAAACTTGTAATTCCCGCCTCTAGGCTCAGTAAAGTTAGCAATTCATTTGCTCGTAATTCCATACGTTTCTATAATAAGCTTCCAGAAGACATATTGGAGATGTCTCTCAACAAGTTCAAAGTTTTCATAAAACGTAAACTAATTGAAAAATCCTATTACAATGTAAAGGATTATTTAAATGATAAGCAAGCTTGGGAATGAGTTGCTTAACGACTTTGTGATAGTTCTAATAAGTTTCAATAATTTTGTAAAGTGGTGATAATAAAAAGAATACCCGGCTGAGTTTGTTGTGGGCTCTTCTCAGACCTGGGCGCGTTTGGAACCCTCGTAGCTTTAGTTTTAAGTTTGCGTTATAATTATCACCACTATATTATCTTACAAATCTAACACTATACCAGACAATCAATAAGAGTAATTTATTACCTATTTTGAATAAATCATTTGACTTTTGACTTTTTGACTTCCTAAGTGCACTCCTATGTGCTCAATGAATATTGTCTCCAACTTCAAACCTCTAAGTACAGGCTGTGCGTTTGCGTGTCAGTCAGTCAGTAAGTGACGGTTGATTTGCCCCACCTTCGCAAGGGTGGACTTATTTATAACAAACAATAAACAACCCATTTTATTTTTATTTTCATGGTGTTTTTTGATGATCTATTTGGTTTTCACTTCATGGCTTCATTGTTATTTATTTCATTTAAGTTCTTTGTAAGAATATTCCATGCATCGTGCATAGACTGCAGTCTGCTTAATTTCTTTAAAAAGCGACTTGATTGGCTTCTAAGTCATCTCTGAAAACTGTATGACTTAACTTTATGATATTTAGATAGGTATGAGTTTATTTCAAGATTTTTATAGAAAATATTAAACTAAACGTTATATAGGTAAATATCAATAAAACCCTAAGATTTTCATGAAAAAGAAGATAATTTTTTTTAAAGGCAACTAACAACGAACAACAAAGGGAACAATAATCATAGTTTTATCCGATGTCTTTAGGTAGGAAGGTATTACAATGTCTTATCGTGAGGCGAAAAGGGCCACCGCGTTATGTTGTCTGGAATGAGAAAGACCCTTTTTATTTTTGTTTGTCCAATTAGAGTGGTTGAAATGCAAACTCAAAGGACATTTAATTTACAATTATGCGTTTAATAGTAACCTTGTTTGTTTCAGGTACCTTACAGAATTACACGGAGTTACAGCTGGCGTTAGAAGTTGCTTAGGTAATGGGCAAGTATGTATTCGAATTAAAAATTATAATTATAAGGGGTTTATGGAGACAAAAACCCCCCTAGCGCAGTAGTGAGCGCTGTGGCCTTACAAGTAGGAGGTCCCTTTACCACTTTAAAATAATACTTACCATAGATGTACAGCAGTCAGAAACTTTAAAGCAATGCAGATTTTCTGCAGAACTAGATATTTTTTTGAGTCGCTAAAGATTTCCGAGGCCTAAGCTAAGAGGTCGTCATGTTAACAAAACTGGGACTAGGAAAAGTTGAACGCAGAAATTTACCATTCTTGCCACGTTTTCCTGCGGGGCCTATTTAAACTGTCGGTTGGTGTAATTATCGTTAATTAGCGCTGACAATCGTTAGCACGTGAGCTGTAGTTTTGCGACGAAATTTTACTGTTGAAAACATTTGAAAACCGATTACTAGGCTAGTATGAGTATTGCTTAAATGCATAACTATTATCTAAATATGAGTTGCAAGTTGATAGGAATAGAAATAGGAGGATTTTTAAAAAACTTCTATATAAATAGATACTCTTTATTTTATAAACTTTTACAAGGGCTTTCAAAAAAAATATTAGCTATGTTGATACGAGCTATTGAGGCTTTTAAATCGCCAAGAGTGAAACTGAAACTCAGCACTCAGCAGCTTCTATTTTCAATATCCCTATTTTATTATTAATGTTGACATTGACAACAATTATTATTAATGTTAAATTTAACAACCTCCCTGGCGAAGTGGTAAGCGCTGTGGTCTTATTAGAGGGAGGTCCCGGGTTCGATTCCTGGCAGGGATTTGGAATTTTATAATTTCTACATTTCTGGTCTGGTCTGGTGGGAGGCCTCGACCGTGACTAGTTACCATCCTACCGGCAAAGCCGTGCCGCCAAGCGATTTAGCGTTCCGGTACGATGCCGTGTAGAAACCAAAGGTGTATGGGTTTAATAAAAACTGCCATACTCCTTCCAGGGTAGCCCGCTCCCACCTTAGACTGCATCGTCACTTACAATCAGGTGAGATTGCAGTCAAGGGCTAACTTGTATCTGAATAAAAATAAAATGTGAAAGTGTGTATGTCTGTCTGCTCGCTATTCACGGCCCATCCGTTTAACCGAGTTTGACGAAATTTGGTCGAAGTCGCGAGAATAAGCTAGTGTGCAATATAATATTAGGTGCAATTTTTTAAATAGGTACTCGTTTAAACTCTGGTAATTTGTATCAAAATGAAAATAGTCTAAAATAAACACTTCAAAGTTTAATACTGTTTTGCACCACCAGCATTGTCTCCTCGGGTAAACTTGTCGGCATGTTTACATTGAGAATTAAAGATTTTATCTCGTGATGCCAATGCCAGTGGCCTTGCTCATTTGAGATTTTGCAATTTTTAATTTTTTTTACTGATGATACGTAAAAAAAATTAAAAACTTCTTCCACAGCTTCTTCCGTATGGGATAGAAACTCGTGGATACTTCAATTGGGTATTTGACTAGACATAAAAAAAAATTATTTCTCAGTGATTATTAAATAGAGGGTCTTCCAAAATACATAAAATCCACGTCTTTTGTTGGTTTTAAGTGTAATAACCATTTTAAATTATCGATTAGACTAAAAAAAGCACGTCAAATGATTGTGACGTCACACACCGGTATTTCATAGAAACTCGCATACTAAGCGCGCGTTTTGACGTTTGATAAAAAGTTACTGATTTGACTAGTTGTCAAATACCGTATTTTCTAGTAGGTACACTCACAACCCAGAATAAAATTGCAGCTACAAACAGAATAGCGACTATACACAATAGTCTACAATGGAGGCAATAGGCATAAATTGTAACTTGTGATGTGAATGGGCGACGACGCCTACGCGACGTGACGAGGCGGCGAACTCGCGGCGAGCGAACTTCGCGTATACCGGATTTAAAACTGCTCGTGATTTGCAGAATGGCATTGGTGACTTGATAGGCTTAAATATAGGCTTTACGTGTTTTCTCATCTAGTTCTAGTACAACCTTATGCCCGCGACTTCGTCCGCGTGGACTACACAAATTTCAACCCCTATTTCACCCTCCTTAGGGATTGAATTTTCAAAAATCCTTTCTTAGCGGCTGTCTACGTCATAATAATATAGCTGCATGCCAAATTTTAGCCCGATCCGTCTAGTAGTTTGAGCTGTGCGTCAATAGATCAGTCAGTCAGTCAGCTTTTCCTTTTATATAATATTTAGATAGGTACCTACTTTGCTAAATAGCGAGTGACACAATAGTCCACAATGGAGGCAATAGGCATAAAAAGTAACTTGTGATGTGAATAGGCGACGCCTGTGTGACGAGGCGGCGAACTCGCGGCGAGCAAACTGCGCGTATACCGGATTTTAAAATGCTCATGATTTGCAGAATGACAGCGGTATGGCTTAGAAGGCTTATTTTATAGGCTTTGCTGTTTTCTTATCTAGTACTAGCGTATGCATACGCTAGTAAAATCTTCTCTATAACATAAAAATGAATCACCAAATGTGTTGGTCATCGCAAATCTCGAGAACCGCTGAACTGATTTCGCTAATTCTTTTTTATAATATTCCTTGAAGTACGAGGATGGTTCGTACGGAGAGAAAAATTTAATTCAACCTCCCTATCAATTTTCTAAACTCATCTCCATACGTTTCTATAATAAGCTTCCAGAAGACATATTGGAGATGTCTCTCAACAAGTTCAAAGTTTTCATAAAACGTAAACTAATTGAAAAATCCTATTACAATGTAAAGGATTATTTAAATGATAAGCAAGCTTGGGAATGAGTTGCTTAACGACTTTGTGATAGTTCTAATAAGTTTCAATAATTTTGTAAAGTGGTGATAATAAAAAGAATACCCGGCTGAGTTTGTTGTGGGCTCTTCTCAGACCTGGGCGCGTTTGGAACCCTCGTAGCTTTAGTTTTAAGTTTGCGTAATAATTATCACCACTATATCTTACAAATCTAACACCATACCAGACCATCAATACGAGTAATTTATTACCTATTTTGAATAAATCATTTGACTTTGACTTTGACTTTAATTAATAGAAGAGTGTTACCACAGTTTCCCAATTCATTCGGGCTTAGAATGTTAGGGATCACAAAAGGCGGTAAAGGCAAAAACAATAATATAACTTCAGGAAACCATTAATAGCATTTTATGTAAACAATATTCTCTCACGCACGGATATATGTAACAGATACACCGTATCCCGCATCACGCTTATTGGAATTCAAACGCTGTGCCTATCATTTTTCCCCGCGCTGAAAACTTGGCTTACATACAAATCGGTATTTTTAGGGTTCCGTACCTCAAAAGGAAAAAAAGGAACCCTTATAGGATCACTTTGTTGTCTGGTTTGAGATTTGTGTAGTACACGCGGACGAAGTCGCGGGAATAAGCTAATTGTAAACATAGGCAAAACAAGTTCGAGTTACAAGAACAGTTTTAAAAAGTTGTTACACATTGGAAAAACATCCGATCTCTCGAACAGTGTAAACTTCTCAAAGTTCGGAACAGTAAAATTCGTATCCCATTCTGAAAATCGTTGAAAGTTTTGAGCGCAAAAGTTTTTTTTTGTTTTGTGAAAAGAAAATATCATAAGGGAAAGGGTCATCGTATGAGATCCCGATTTCACGACACATGTTTGGGGAAAAAGTTAGACGTTAGACTAGCCGATTTGTATCGCTCCGAAACTTTGGGCCTTTCTGTCAATCCTTATTCCTTACTTCAAGGAAGGTAAGGAATAAGGAGCATGGTGCGTCTGTATATTTGACAGTGATCTTAGAAAACCTTTGATAGCCTAGTGGTTAAGATATAAGCCTCTTATTCAGGTGGGCCTCTAATTTATAGGGTTCCCTACCTCGAAAGGAAAAGAGGAACCTTTATTGTATGTCTGTCTGTCCATCTGTCCGTTTGTCTGTCTGTCTGTCGTGTCTGTCAAGAAAACCTATAGGGTACTTCCCGTTGACCTAGAATCATGAAATTTGGTAGGTAGATAGTTCTTATAGCACAGGTAGAGCAAAAAATCCGTAAACCATAAATTTGTGGTTAGTAAATCAAGAGAAAAAAATTAAAATGACGTGTTTTGTTCATGACAAATAAATATTTGTATTTTCAACTTTCAAACTAAGATTACCAAGTGGGGTATCATATGAAAGGGCTTTACTTGTACATTCTAAAACAGACTTTTATATATTTTTACGTATTAATAGTTTTTGATTTATCATGCAAAATGTCGACAAAATACGATTGTAGTACGGAACCCTCGGTGCGCGAATCTGACTCTCACTTGACCGGTTTTATTCGAAGTTATGTGCGTTAGGTAATATAATGAGCAATTAAATATCACTTGTTTTAATGTAAAGGAAAACATCGTGAGGAAACCTGCATGCCTGAGAGGTCTCCATAATGTTAGCTATGTAGATAAAGTCTGCCGCAAAAGCTAGCGTGGTAGACTACGGCCTTTAAGCCAGAAATACACTAGGTTGTCGTATTGTGTCGTGACTCGTGACCCGTCAGAAGCATATTATAACGGTTTCATACATACGCGAGTTAGTTATGTTTTTAATTTTTAATTTTTAAAAAAATAAAAATAAAACATTTATTTTTCCTCCCATTCCTTTCCTTACATAAGAAAACATAAGAATCTCTTTAAAGTGGTGAAAGACTCAGTTCAAACATTTTTGTATTCGCTAATAAATCGAAGGCAGCGCTAATGGCGGAAATTTTTCAACAATCTGCAGGGTATTTTGTAACATTCACCCTTATTAATAAAATTACGTTACGGTCAAAAGAGCGAGTTTTAGGATGAGTAAATTTTGGACAGCCACGCCTTTGAAATTCATGATAAGTAGAATCAAATTTTATGATATTTTCATGCTTGATGAGTAAAGAGTAAAAGGCTAAAAGGTTTCATTAAAGAAAGTTATCAAAACCATTAAAGTTTCATTTAAGATTTTGAAAATAAATCTTTTTTTAAATTCAAGTTAATTTCCTTTAAAAAGCAAGCAGGGGAACACAGTACAGAAGAAATAAGGTAGGTATTGGGCTAGAATTAATTAATTTAAAAAATTACTATTATTATTTATTTTTAAAATAATTAATTATTAACTTCACGCTGTACGGAAAGCGATTAATGAAGTCACAAGGCGTAAACGACAAATATTTTTAAATTTTTTAACATAAAAAATATTATTCCGCAGTACAAAAATTACTTTATTTTTATGTTAAAAATTGAAAAAAATTGTCGTTTACGGATTGTGACGTCATTAATCACCTTCCGTACAGCGTGTTAAAAATAAATAAAAACCATGATATTTTTTAAGTTATTCTCTTTAATAATGAATTCTAGCCTCATAAACTACAGCTATACAAAAAATCCTATAATTATTATTTTATTTCTACAATCCAAGACCCTTTATTGTAGGTAGACAACAGTTGAGTGAAAACTTTTTGTATTTTTTATTTGGTATGAAAACTATCGTGTTACTTGTGTGTTACAACTACATACTAAACTAATAAAATCATTTGTTTACTTACATAAATTTGGTTTTGTTTTCTATACAGCTTCAATAAAATAATAACTAGTTACGTACCCACTGAGTTATAACTTGTTTTATATCCATAGTTTGTGTCTTTATTTGCTTGTTATTTGAGCCACTTTTCAATGTAAGCGATTTCAATTAAATGATATGACACAGAGATTTTGAATACGAATACAATGTAAATTTTATCTCGGAATAATAATAAACAAAATGAATTCGTACCTATTATAGTTGTAAAGAGTATTAGCCAAGTTAATTGCTGCCTGATATTCCCCTTTCCCCTCCAATTAAGCGTAAATCGTGTGCTAGGAGTAGGTACGACAATAGTGCAACGGGTGGGATTTGAACCGGCGACCTTTCGGTTTTCAGTCCACTGCTTTAAACGTTGAGCTATCGAGGCTCTGTAGTTACCTTGTACCGACTTATTATGTATCAATTTGTCATTTATAGAACCGATCTCCCTTTACATCAATTTGTTATTGATTGAAGCAATTCCGTTAATTGATTACATTACTTTCGCCCCCGCATTGGCTTTGTACTAGAGATGGGTATGGATATAAATTTCAATCATTTTCATTAATTGGTGAAATTGTTATTTTCCACACAGTGATTTGACATGCTATTTTCCACGGAAAGTGATTTTTCAATTTTTGCTCTTGCAATTATTATTATTTGTGTGCTATATTCATTTAACTAGGAATTATAGATTAGTTTACCTGATGTTTCTTTCTAACATACTAGCAGTTGCCCGCGACTTCGTCCGCGTAAAATTTCTGGTTTCTCATGAGATCGGAAATTTTCCCGCTGCAAAAGACCTCACTTACCTGTTCACTCAGTCTCACCTTAAGGCACGGAACCCAGAATACCTAAATGACAATTTTCATAACTTCAAAACTATAGGATTATCATATCTGGGAGAATTTAGTTAGATTCTTTCTTATCTGATACCTACCACCTAGAAAGAATCTACGTTTCAAATTTCAAGTTAAAATAACAATAGTTAAAACTTTTCTATAAAAAATTTCCCCCTATTTTACCACCCTAAGGGGGGGAGTTTCCAAATTGACTTAAACAGTTTTTTATTATTTAAAGCTAATAACCTAAATGTCGATTTTCATGTCTTCAACACAAAACCGTTTCTTAGCTGACACCTACGTCTTAAAAAGAACCTACCTTCCAAATTTCAAGTTTGTAGGCTTTATAGCTCCTGAGATTTCGTGATTAGTCAGTGAGTGAGTGAGTGAGTGAGTGAGTGAGTGAGTGAGTGAGTGAGTGAGTGAGTGGTATTTCACTTTTATATATTTAGACTAGCTTATGCTCGCGACTTCGTCCGCGTGGACTACAAAATTTCAAACCCCTATTTCACCCCTTTAAGAGTTGAATTTTCAAAAATCCTTTCTTAGCGAATGCCTACGTCATAATAGCTATCTGCATGCCGAATTTCAGCCCGATCCGTCCAGTAGTTTGAGCTGTGCGTTGATAGATCAGCCAGTCAGTCAGTCAGTCAGTCAGTCAGTCACCTTTTCCTTTTATATATATAGATTATAGTGATGCGACAATTGGACTCGCAAACTCGAGCTTTTTAACACGGGCGCTTGCAAAATCTAAAAAATAAAGCGGAATTAAAACTATAATAAAATAATTTGCAAACTTTGCGAGATTTCGCTTCGTGATTTTTCACAGGCAGCTTAAGTTAAGTAGCAGGTAGTCTTATGAGAAGGCTTTTCATATGATTTTTCACATGCTGCCAGTGAAATGGTCCTCCTCTACTTAGTATCAACAAATTAGGTGATTTTAATGCATGACGTAACCTTTTACCGGCGTAGGAGAGTCTTAATAACGTTGCAAAATCAATACAACCCCCCGTTTCTTTCTGGCTCAAGTCCAACATATACCTACGTGACGTCACAAGAAACTTAAACTCTAACCCTCTAACAAATAAACCTGGAATAGCGGTGGAATAGTTATACACTGTTTTGTCTTTTGCCTTCAAATGTCAAATTACTGATGACAGAGAAAGACAAAACAGAGTATAACTATTCCACCGCTATTCCAGGTTTATTTGTTAGAGGGTTAGTTATTGTGTACCTCCTTACTAAATATTCTTTGTTGAAACAGATTTTAACAGGATGTATTAGGTATCTATGACAATTCGTTATATATTATAATAATTAATCATCATTGATATAATATTATATTGAAAATTCAAAAATCTTTTTTTTTGACTTTTTAAATCTTTATTGCACACAAAAAGACACAGAAATGAAAATAATCAAAAAAAAACCGGCCAAGTGCGATTCAGGCTCGCGCAACGAGGGTTCCAGTCCAGTTCCAGGGTTGCAGTCGTATTTTTTCGACATTTTGCACGATAATTCAAAAACTGTGATGCATAAAAATAAATAAAAATGTGTTTTAGAATGCACAGGTGACCTTTCATATGATATCCCACTTGATATAGTTATCTTACTTCGAAAATTGAAAATACTAATTATTGGTTCATGACCACAAAATATATTTTTTTGTGTGATGCAACCACAAATTCACGGTTTTCAGATTTTTCCCCGAATGTGTGCTATAAGACCTACCTACCTGCCAAATTTCATGATTCTAGGTCAACGGGAAGTACCCTGTAGGTTTCTTGACTGACCGACAGACAGACAACAAAGTGATCCTATAAGGGTTCCGTTTTTCCTTTTGAGGTACGGAACCCTAACTAGGAACAGCAAGTGATACCTTTTATCTTACTTAGTAGTCTTAGTACTATGGCGGCAAATCTCTGCCAGACACCTTTAAAGTTTAATAAATTGAAAGTTTAAGGGTGTCTGGCAGAGGGTTGCCACGATGATTAGTGTCTGGCAATGCATGACGTGGTTTCTAATACTATTCCAAAGAAAATCAAAAGAAAATTAGACTTTATACTTTGACGTGAGATTTTTTACACCCTTTTATTACCTGTTATCTCCCAAAGCCACCATGATCCAAATAAACATCCAAACAAACGTTTCTCCCAGTGTTGGGGACAATACGCAGATAAACTTTCAGCTTTTATAAAATAAGGAAGGTCTGGCACGCACTGGCTCTCTGTCTCTATTACAAAAGAGTAATAGTTATGAAGTTCTTTAGAGATGTTATAATTATAATATTTATTTATTTATTTATTTTATTTTATTAGGAACACATACAATACATTAATTTAACACAAACAACGACACTTATATAAAAACACAGGCTGATAAATCTATATATATAAAAGGAAAAGGTGACTGACTGACTGACTGACTGATTGACTGACTGACTGACTGACTGACTGACTGACTGACTGACTGACTGATCTATCAACGCACAGCTCAAACTACTGGACGGATCAGGCTGAAATTCGGCATGCAGATAGCTATTATGACGTAGGCATTTGCTAAGAAAGGATTTTTGAAAATTCAACTCCTAAGGGGGTGAAATAGGGGTTTGAAATTTTGTAGTCCACGCGGACGAAGTTGCGAGCATAAGCTAGTCTAAATATATAAAAGAGAAATACCACTAACTCACTCACTCACTCACTCACTCACTCACTCACTCACTCACCGACTAATCACGAAATCTCAGGAACTATAAAGCCTACAAACTTGAAATTTGGAAGGTAGGTTCTTTTTAAGACGTAGGTGTCAGCTAAGAAACGGTTTTGAGAACATCCCCCCCTAAAGGTGGGAAAGGGGGGGGGTCGAAGGTTGTGTTGAAGACATGAAAATCGACATTTAGGTTATTAGCTTTAAATAATAAAAAACTGTTTAAGTCAATTTGGGAACTCCCCCCCTTAGGGTGGTAAAATAGGGGGAAAACTTGGCATGCAGCTAGCTATTATGATGTAGACGTCCTCTAAGAAAGGATTTTTGAAAATTCAACCCCTAAGGGGGTGAAATAGATGTTTGAAATTTGTATAGTCCACGCGGACGAAGTCGCGAGCATAAGCTAGTGTTTCTATAAAATGCCCGACCATTGTGGACATATTTCGTAGTGCCCGGTCTTTATTCATAATGCCCTCATTATTTACGTGGTTCGTACCGTAACATAAGCTACTCGAGTTTTCTACGGAAAATATCATCCCTTTAATAAATTATGTCGTTATGATCCATTCATCGTTACGAAGAGCCCCTCTATATCTTTCGGAACAACTATTCTTTTCAAATCAAATCAAATAATTCATTCAAAATAGGTAATAAATTACACTTTAAGATTGTCAGTTGTTGGATTTGTAAGATAAACTGGCACACTGACATTTCTAAATTTAATTTTTAGATGGTAAAACCCGTGATTTTAGCACGCACTCGCGAACCTACTGGCCCCGATTCTCTAGTCTCTCTCTAAACTAAATTTAAAATATCTGCATCCTTTTCTTTTCACTAATGCTAAAAAAGGAACGGAACATGACTTTCACATTTAAAGACTCTAAATTTTAGTGCACAATACAAATTTAAACAGTAGGTTCGCGAGTGCGTGCTAAAATCACGGGTTTTACCATCTAAAAATTAAATTTAGAAATGTCAAACTGCTTCTGTCCTTTTCATATTACAATAGTAAGAAGAGGGTGCGAATACTCTAAAATTAGGTTGTGCTTAGAATCGGTGCCATTGTTTAAATTTGTATTGTGCACTAAAATTTAGAGTCTTTAAATGTGAAAGTCATGTTCCGTTCCTTTTTTAGCATTAGTAAAAAGAAAAGGATGCAGATACTCTAAATTTAGTTTAGAAAGAGACTAGAGAATCGGGGCCCGTGTTTACGCAAACTTAAAACTAAAGCTACGAGGGTTCCAAACGCGCCCAGGGTCTTTTGTGACTAAAACTCATTGATGTTAGACATATGAACACATTTCAGACCATAATAATTATTAACACTACCCATATCTACCCATTTAAGATTTAGGTTTTTAAAAATCCAGTGGGAACTTATTGATTTTCCGGGATAAAAAGTAGCCTATGTCACTCTCCAGGTCTTTACATAGGGTGTAGCCAGAATGCTAGCAAAAACTTATAGTGTTATTATTATACTACTTAAACACAATCCAGTACCAATATCCATTTGCCTCATTTTGTAGTTTTAGTAATTTAGTGTTTTTCAAACCCGCAATGAATAGCGTGTATAAGATAAATGGTTAGAGTTGCTATTTATTTCTTGAAATTGCTACTAAACTCTTTAGATTTTGCTTAAGAATTAATTCTAAACCATTGACATTTTATTTGTAAACAGAGGCACGTCAAAATGATAGACAAAATACTACAGACGTAACAGATAATATATAGCAGCTAATCCAAAGGTCTTACATGGTGAAATTGATTTTATTATATTTTAGAAGTAAAGTAATTGTAGATTTAAATAGAGTATAATGAGGAATTTTGAAGTGTATAAATTTAAAACTAAAGTTTAATCTCTATTGTCGACTCTATTGAATTTGAGTTTTATATGGTATCATTATATTTATGGAAAGGGTAGCCAAAGGGCTATAAATGGCTCTGCTTTGACGGTAGACATCATTAATTTTCCTATTTTTAATAAGAAGCTGTGACATACCTACAGTTTCAGAAATACCGGCCATTTCGGATGGCTTTGTGAAAAGCCATCAAAGATGTTGCAACAGGCGTTGTGATGACTGACGTCCACGAAAGGTACCACAATGGACATTGGATACCCTTAATCTGGATACCCTAAATCGGTATGGAAGCTTATTTTCTTCAAAGTGTTGTGAAAGTGAAATAAAGTGTTTCTGCGAGACTATTTTTTTCAGGCAGGTAGGCCTTAGAAAGTTTTATTGCGTAATCATGGACCTATTAATACTCTGCGTAATGTAGTAACACAGTTTCATAGTACCTGCCGTCATTTTATTTGTTTTAAAACTAATTGTATTATAGAAAAGATGTAGGTACTAAATAAATAAAATTTTTGCGGGTAATTTTGTATTCAGTATAGGTATTCTGTTTCAATGACTCAGATTAATGTTTGAAGGTGTTAAATCGCATGATGACTCGGCTAATAACACAAATCGGTATTACGAAAATTAATGTTGAAAATTTGCAGGTAGTTAGCTGGTATGAAATTTTTATTAAGTAAATGATCATACGATTACAATAGGTTAGACTTGACACAGGTTATGTCTTTTTTTTTTGTATACGGTTCATTAGTAACATTATCTAATCGCACCTAGGTTTGTAGTTTGAAAATGATAAAATGTGGTTAAATGTCAGACCGACCGAGCGGTGAAAAACTAAAGCAAGTTTGTGAGTAAATATTTACTGATGATTAATTTGTGTTCTATTTTAATTTACGTCTGACGTCTAGCCGTATATTCGTAATTTATATGATAGTGATGTTGACATTGAATCATTGAATATTGTTTTACGAGTGATGAGTCATCTTACTTTTTTTTTAGTTATGTTCTTGAGACATTTCCTATGTAAGTACTTCGAGAACGAAGTACTTTTCAGGTTGGCCGAATAGATGTATATAATTTATTTATGTGTTACATAATGACAGAGAGAAAAGAAGGAAAAAAAAGAACCAAAAAAAAAAAGAAAAAAAAAAAAAAAATTTTGTTGTAATTTTGTTTCAAATTAAGAACAATACAGAAATACATATTGCATCATTCGTTAAATATTGATGATTCATTGATCAGAAACGCGATTAGCGTGGCCATTTTTGTAAATTTGCTATTGACTTTGCATCGGAGTTCTCACTCGCGAAACGTAGAGATGAAAGATTTGTGATACCTACCTACAATAATTAAGAAATTTTGTTGGAGTTTATTTTTGTAGTTTTTATATAAGGATAGGTTAGGCTGCTGATGTCTTATCCTGTTGCTATGCCGCTAAGTCTAGTAGCTACTGATTGTTTGATGTCATTGTTTTTTTATATATACCCACCGTTATGTAATGTGATGTAATGGAGCTGCCAATCCACACTTGGCCAGCGTGGTGGACTATGGTTAAACCTGAAACTTAAATTTAGAATATTGGAATTTAGACATTATTGACTACCCACTTGTGTTTAATATTTTTTAATGCCGTATTTTGTTGTTTTGTTTGAATAATACTTTTGATTTTTTGACGTTTTTGATGTTTGAAGTGTTTAACTATTTTTGATATTGATTACTTCTTTGACGATCTTTTTAATGTAAATTATTTTTGTGGTATTTTTTGACATTTTAGTTTTTGATACCTACCTTTATGTTTTTATTTACGATCTTTTTGGATTTTTATATTTTATTGTGGAAAAATGTTTTGGTATTTATTTAAAAAGGAAGGTTGTTGGCACATCATTGGATGTGGGAAGCAACAAATGTTTTTGTATAGTCCAAGGACTGATTGCAGATAGACAAAAAGAGATTGAATAGAAAATATTTTTGAAAGTAAATAACGATAATTAGATAAGTTTACTCTTTGATTAGTTTTACTTCTTCTAACATAGTAGTTAGTTTTGTTTTGATATATCTTAGATATAATTACTTTTTATATACCTACCCTTTGTTTTTGACTTTGGTACTTTAGGAGTAAAAGTCGATGGTATTTTATTATTTTTGCAAAATTATTAACATGAAATTTAAAAAAAAAAGTTCTTATGATTTAATTTATGTTAAATATTAATATTTTTGTAACTTTTTCATTTTGATGGTTTCTTTTTATGAAACAAATATTATTTAAAATTTTGATAATTTACATTTTGTTCAGTTGCAACTTTTCTTTTGTTTAATATTCATCTCTATATTTTATTGGAATTTATTTAAAACTTTGATCAAATGTTCGATCAATGGAAAAATTGTATAGTGATATATGGATCAAAACCAATGGTGTTAAGGGACAATTTTATGATGGTTTACGATGTTGCCTTAAAACCAATGGTGTTGAAGGATATTTTGTAGATGATACTTTAAAACGTTGGAACCAACGGTGTTGAAAAGTATTTTTATAATATCGCTTTAATACCAGTGGTGTTAAAAATATTTTTTGATATTGGTTTAAAACCAATGGGGTTAAAGGATATCTTGTTTGGAAACATTTATGTGCTGTGGCGAGAAAAATATTTCTTGTATTTTTGAGAGTAAACTGTGTGGTAATTTTGTATGTCACACACATGTTTAAAATGTTTTTTTAAATTTTGTTGGAAGCCACAGACATGTTGTTTGAAAAAAAAAAAAAAAAAAATGTTTTGATGTTGTTAAAAATTTACTTTACGAATTGTTTGTTTTTATTTTGTTGCTTCGAGAACGAAGCAATTGTCAGTTTGGCCGTATAAGATAAATGGTTAGAGTTGCTATTTATTTCTTGAAATTGCTACTAAACTCTTTAGATTTTGCTTAAGAATTAATTCTAAACCATTGACATTTTATTTGTAAACAGAGGCACGTCAAAATGATAGACAAAATACTACAGACGTAACAGATAATATATAGCAGCTAATCCAAAGGTCTTACATGGTGAAATTGATTTTATTATATTTTAGAAGTAAAGTAATTGTAGATTTAAATAGAGTATAATGTGGAATTTTGAAGTGTATAAATTTAAAACTAAAGTTTAATCTCTATTGTCGACTCTATTGAATTTGAGTTTTATATGGTATCATTATATTTATGGAAAGGGTAGCCAAAGGGCTATAAATGGCTCTGCTTTGACGGTAGACATCATTAATTTTCCTATTTTTAATAAGAAGCTGTGACATACCTACAGGTACGAATATTGTTGATTTTATATTTCTATTGTTATACTATGTATGTTGTTTTATGTGTTGGTTAATGTGTAATTTGTTATACATCTGGTATTCCTTTGTAATAGTTTATGCTTATACCCTATGTGGGTTGGATATGTTATGGTAATACCTACCATAGTTGTATCTATTTTTCAATAATTGTGAATAGACACCGCCGAGTTTTTTCTTGCCAGTTCTTTCTCTCGGTAGATATGCTTTTTCGAACTGGCGGTAGATTTTTCTTAAAGGAAATAATAAATTATATAATGATAAAGCAATAATTAATGGTAAAGATAAACTTTGATTTGGAGGGACTTTTCCCTGAATAAAACAGTTTATTTCCTTATACAATCTTTTATTTTGTTTTCTACCTTCAACCACGCCCTAGCTTTTTGATAACGAACTAAGGTTTAGGCTCTCAGTAGGTGATTCCTGACTCTATTGTCTCTATACTTCTGAGGTTAATCTAGCACGTGCAAAACTCGGGTCAGTGCCCCGCTTACCATTAAAAGGATTTTTGAAAATTCTACCCCTAAGGAGTTGAAATAGGGGCTTGAAATTTGTGTAGTCCACGCGGCCGAAGTCGCGGAAATAAATTGTGAGCTCATATTATGTAGAAAAGAAAACAGACTATGTAATACAAAATATTGTTGCGGAATATCACAAATAATGATACACTAGAAAATAATGTGTCTAGAAATATCATGCACATGCGATGCTAGTAATTTTGTCACAAAAGAATTGTACTTCTGAAAGTTATGGAATGGCCTTATCGAAGAATCTATACATTTTTTTTTTAATAGATATAGCAAGCAAACGAGCAGGCGGGTCACCTGATGTTAAGTGATTACCGCCGCCCATGAACATTTGCAGTACCAGAGGAGCCGCCGATGCGTTGCCGGCCTTTTAGGAATTTGTTGGTCCGCCCCTTGAATAACCCCATCTATACATACTACTAATATTAAAAACGCAAAATTAATTTTGTCTGTTTGTTACCCTTTCAAATTCTTATCGCTAGAGATGGCTTGTATCCATGAGACCGATACAGGATACTGTTTATCCTGGACAGTCAAAGAGTTCCACAGGATTTTAAAAACCTAAATCCACAAGGACGAAGTCGCGGGCATCAGCTAGTATTTTAATAACTTGATTCAACCACGCCGTGCACTTTTTTATTACTTATCCATTATGGACAAAGAGCCCGCAAGGGCCAGACCTTCGTTATTTTATAAAAGCTGAAAGTTTACCTGCGTATTGTCCCCAACACAGGGCGTCTGGCAGGGGTTTCTGCGACACTCAGGGTGAGATCTATAGAGCGCACTCTGACTTAAAACGAAACAGAGCTACCTATATCTCTCACAGTTCTCTCACATAAATCTCATTTTAACTCAATCTTACGTCTGAGCAAAGTCAAAGTGCGCTCTATAGATCTCAGCCTAAGTGTCTGGCAATGCTTGACATGATTTCTAATATTATTCCGAAGAAAATATAAAAAAAACTAGACTTTATACTTTGACGTAAGATTTTTTACACCTTACCTGTTACCAGCTTTGGGAGATAACTTCCTTCCTTAACTTAGTGATCCAAACTTCATAGTCGCTGATCGTTCCTCCCAGTGTTATGGACAATACGCAGAAAAACTTTCAGCTACTATAAAGTAACGAAGGTCTGGCTCTTGCGGGCTCTCTTTCTATTGTACTAGTTGACAAATTGAATTCCAGGATGATCCTACTAGGTCTTTTTATGTATTTAAATGGATAGAGAGGAACGACGAGCACAATTCATAACTATTCACCATGTCATCAATAAGAGCCCGTTCCCATTTATCCGATCAGTCTTTTTTCTCGGTCAGTCTAAATAGACGTATTTGTCAGTGGCAGTGGCAGAAAAATGACTGATCTGAGTTATTTGACGGACGTTTTGCCACTGCGACCACACGAGTAGATATCCCTACAGAGGGGAAGCTTCCTATACTGTTCAAAATTTTATACCTATTCTTATAGGGTTGTCACCTGTTGCAAGTGAAAAATTAAAAGAATAAAATCAGATTCAAATTATCGAAAACACGCGCGCGACCCACAGCCCTGTCGAACTGACCACGACTGAGCCAAATCGTCCCATCGGCGTAGCATCCGTGACACGCCGGTTAGAGCATGTGTGCGTGAGCGGCGGCTATGAGTGAGTATACCTACAGAAAACCGCTTGTATGAAGCTTCATCTCAGTACCCGTAGTACAAGATTTTACGTCTCACCAAACCAAACCAAATTCGAGAGTCGAAATACTTCCGCGTTACAGTAAAATGGACCTAAACAGCCTTGAATTGAAGTCAAATATTCAATGCCACTGATTTTAATTTCTCAATGTTTCCGCTTGGAGCGCTGGCTGTAGAAGTGTAGACAAACTTGAGCTTTAAAACAAGGCATTTAAGATCCAGTTTACTGTAACGCGCAAGTATTTCGACTCTCGAATTTGGTTTGGTTTGGTGAGACGTAAAATCTTGTACTACGGGTACTGGTCTACTCTGTGTTGCGACGATCAGCAAAACGGCCGGATCGGATGAGTGTGAACGAACGTTGCGTCGACTGAAAACGAGACCCCCCTCAGCCCCGCCCTTCCTCGCGTCACTAGTCTCATATTCGGCGTCACTGCGTCAGTCACGCGTCAGTGCTCGCGCAAAAATGGACGTGGACGCTTGCGCGTTAATATCGCTAGTCGAAAATAAACCCACGGGGTGATTACGTATCTCGCGACAGGCGTAAATCTCGCGATCATTGCTGTCAAACGTTCGGCTAGAGAGAGACAGCAATAGCCACAAAGCAAAATAAGAAGAAGAAGAAGAGAGACAGCAAATGAACTGTCGGACTGCCTTCGCGTTGCTATCGCTACTGCAACGTTTTACGTAATCACCTCGCCGCAATGTGGAATAAAACGTTGCACGAGTACAAATGAACAAATCCACCGACCTTCCGGCAAAACAGACTGATCGGATATAATGTGAACACCCACGTCCGGTGTCCGGTTTCAAGGCAAAAAGACTGATCGGATAAGTGGGAACGGGCTCTTAGGGGCGACCCTTCGGCATCCATAGAAGATCGATTTGTACAAAACCGTCCCTTGGCACTTCACTTATTCATAGAACTTGGTAAAAGGGCTTCTAAACCCTATTGTGTAACGTCCTCAAGAACGTATGTATAGTCCGCGACAGGCCGAGATGGCAATCGGGGTATGAGGCAGGGGGAGTCCCGCACACTCGCACATCACCCGCGTTTGCCCGTACTGGGTCAGCGCGGGGGTTGTGTGGGTGTGCGGGACGTTCCCTCCTCGATTGCCATCTCAACCTATCGCGTACTATACCTATCACATTGATAATTATATTTATACCTTGGTATAGGGAAATGGTACTAGGGAGAAATTGAGAAAACGACGCAACCCACTGAGAAATAAGTTTTTGATACTAATAATTTATAATAGCATAACTATATACCTAATCTTCTAAATATATAAAAGGAAAAGGTGACTGACTGACTGACTGATCTATCAATGCACAGCTCAAAGTACTGGACGGATCGGGCTGAAATTTGGCATGCAGATAGGCGATAGCTATTATGACGTAGACATCCGCTAAGAAAGGATTTTTAAACATTCAACCCATAATGGGTTAAATCGGGGTTTAAAATTTGTGTAGTCCATGTGGACGAATTCGCGGGAGTAAGCTAGTTTAACAATAATTTGAAATATCTTTAGTCCACTACTAAAATCCACATTTAGATGGATAAAAATACGAAACAATCTATTATTTCAGGCTCCTTGAAATGCCAATAAAACACTACATCAAGTCTAGTCACCTCAAGTCAATAACGTTCTCAGTAAAGAGGAAAAAGAAGCAAGACCAATGCGATACGTCTGGGAAGTGAAATGTCTCCCGGGAAGACTGATCGCTCCAGTCCAGACTGACCTTATTGCGTGAAGAAGAAGATGAATTGCTATCATAATGATTTTTATAAAACACTACAATATCAAGTCTATCGAGAGCCGGACGGTTTGCTGATTCAGTGACCATCACTGAGTGAAAACCACCAAGATGACATTTGTTTTTAATTCCTTGAAGGTTTGCTATGAAATATTGTTCTATATCGCTCAATGAAGCAGCAATGTAGAACCAACCAATGGCGCCGATTCTGCCGTCTTTCTCTAAACTAAATTTAGAGTGTCTGCATCTTTTTCTTTTTAATATTCCTAAAAAAAGGACAGAACATGAATTTTACATTTAAAGACTCTAAATTTTAGTGCACGCTACAAATTGAAATAGTAGGCTCGCGACTGGCAGCTAAAGTCACGAGGTTTGACAGCTCTAAATTAAATTTAAAACTGCCCTTTTCATATTACATTAGTAAGAAGAGGATGCGTATACTCTAAAATTAAGTTATGCTCAGGATCTGTAGGTACCATTGTCATATTATGAGCTTGATGGCTTTCATTTATTGATGGTCACTGAGTTAGCTGATCACCTCACTTGTCAGTACGCACTCTTTAAGTTTTCATCGAATAAATTGCAATCGCGATACGTAATAGCGACTGGGGATAAGCGATGATGATAAATGTAACAAATCGGGTATCTCAGTCTCCCAGAGATACTTAGGCCGTTAAATTTGTCATGTTTAGGTATAAGCCCGAGATCGAATGGTAAGGTACCACTAATACCGGCTTCCCACGGTACGTGATATTACGGACGGACGTGGACCTGCCCACACCATGAGAAGAGCACCTATCGTCCGTGGTAGCGCTGACACGCCGTCATTGTCGTTCGAGCCTATTTATTATGTAAAAGCCTCGTTATTATATAAAAGCTGAAAGTGTATCTGCGCTTGTTCCCCAACACAGGGAGAAACGATCAGTGACTATGAAGATTGGATCATCTTGTCTTTGGCAGCAGGTAACTGAGTATAAAATCTTTCGTCAAAGTAAAAAAGTGTATTTTTTTATTTTCCTTGGAATAGTATTAGAAATTACGTCATGCAATTCTAGACTCAGTGTCGTGCCAACCCCCGCCAGAAACAGACTTTAACAATACATATGACGAAAGATTTTATGCACCCTTGTTACCTGTTATCTGCTAAAGCCACGATGATTCAGACTTCATAGTCGCAGGATCGCTCCTCCCTGTGTTGGAGACAATGCGCAGAGAAACTTGCAGCTTTTATAAATAAACGAGCTTATGCTCGCGACTTCGTCCGCGTGGCCTACACAAATTTCAAACCCCCATTTAACCCATTTAGGGGTGGATTTTCGAAAAATCCTTTCTTAGTGGTTACCTACTCTCTACAAAGAATACACCCTGCAAATTTCATGTCTCTAGGACCAGCGCTTTAGGCTGTACATTGATATATAAGTCAGTCAGTCAGTCAGGACTTTGAATTTTATATAATACTAGCTTATGCTCGCGACTTCGTCCGCGTGGACTACACAAATTTCAAACCCCTATTTCACCCCCTTAGGGGATGAATTTTCTAAAATCCTTTCTTAACGGATGCCTACGTCATAATAGCTATCTGCACGTCAAATTTCAGCCTGATCCGTCCAGTAATTTGAGCTGTGCGTTGATAGATCAGTCAGTCAGTCAGTCAGTCACCTTTGCCTTTTATATATTTAGATATATAAGTCAGTCAGTCAGTCAGGACTTTGAATTTTATATAATACTAGATTATGCTCGCGACTTCGTCCGCGTGGACTACACAAATTTCAAACCCCTATTTCACCCCCTTAGGGGATGAATTTTCTAAAATCCTTTCTTAACGGATGCCTACGTCATAATAGCTATCTGCATGCCAAATTTCAGCCTGATCCGTCCAGTAGTTTGAGCTGTGCGTTGATAGATCAGTCAGTCAGTCAGTCAGTCACCTTTGCCTTTTATATATTTAGATACAGATACAAATAATAACATAGGTCTGGCCCTCACGCGGCGATTTCAGTCCAGCGGCGGCGCGTGGCGGTCCATATGCCCCGTGGTCGTCGGCCGTGCGTGATAAGCCGCAGAATCACGCACCGTGGGAAGCCAGTATAAGGCACCAACGGATATTGTATCGTCTCAGGTAAACCTTGATACTTTAGCTTTGTCTTGAAGTTTGGTTAGGATTTGTTTGAAATAGCATTTTGTATTAAAGGGGACATTGTTTCAAAGGTGTTACGGCCTTGTTGGAGGGTTGGGGTAGATGAATTTGTTTGTTATAGTTAACAAACTTTGATTAGGTTCAATAACTATGGTATAGTCCGCGACAGATTGAGAAGGCAATCGGGGTACGAGACGGGGGGACGCCCCGCACACCCGCACATCAATCGCAAAAAAATATTGCAAATATCGCATAATTACAGGCTTTATCTATTTGGTACAGATATAGTTTGTACAGTTGGTTTGGGTCGTCGCTATATGTATAAGGGGTGAAGAGGAGGTAGGGATAGGTTAGGTTAGCCTTGTCTAGTTACCTTATATCTTGCTGGTTCTTCTCGGTAGGAAATTCATTCCGAACTCGTGGTAGATGCATTTGACGATCCGAAAATACTTGAAAAAGTTTAATAGAGTAAAAAATATTTTTATTTATTTATTTAAAAACCAAGAGGACAGCCACCGAATCCAACTCGGTCGGGCAGCGTTCAGGAAGCTTTGAGATGTCTTCTTGTCCAAAATGCCTCAGTGCTTGAATACCAAAGTCTTCGAACAGTGCGTGTTGCCCACTGGCAACACGATCATATCACGACATATGGATCCGAGACATGGTCGCTAACTATGGGCCTCATAAGAAAGCTCAGAGTCACTCAGCGGGCGATGGAGAGACCTATGTTTGGAGTTTCTCCACGTGATCAAATCAGAAATTAGGAGATCCGTAGGAGAACTAGAGTAACTGACATAGCAGAACGGGTTGCGAAGCTGAAGTGGCAATGGGCAGGGCACATAGTTCGTAAAACCTGGGCGCGTTTGGAACCCTCGTAGCTTTAGTTTTAAGTTTGCGTAATAATTATCACCACTATATCTTAGAAATCCAACATCTGACCTTCAAAAAGAGTTATTAATTACCTATTTTGAATAAATCATTTGACTTTGACTTTGAACCGATAGCTACTAGAATGGCGACCTCGCACCGGAAGACGCCGCTGGATTCAGGCGGCGCAAAACCGTGGCGTGTGAAAGTCCCTACAAGAGACCTATGTCCATCAGTGGACGTCTATCATGGACGACGGGCATCATTTAGCACAAGTAGTATAATAGCTTCATACATTTGAATGAATGTTGAAAATAGCAGTCAGGTCATGGGCTGGAGACTTGGCGACTGGCCAGCCCCACACTGACTGAGCCGGTCACAGCGCATTCATATCAATTATGGGTGGCCTATATATCATAGTCACGCGTCGCGTTTGGTATCGAAATTAAGTCATTTTCACGTAAATAACTGCTTTATTTCATTAAATATTCTGTACTAATTTGGGTAAATAAATTGGTTGAATGAATTTGTAATTTGTTTAAAAATTGCCTAGGTAGGTATCAACCTACTGCCATTTTTCAGTACGCACACTATAAACTTAAAAATATTATTTTTATTCTGAATTGTTTTTATTGACAATTATTTTATTTTGTGAAAGAAAAAAAAATTTAAAAAAAAATTTGCTTGTTTTTAATAAAATTCACTTCTACAAATTTTTTTTACTCTTCATTCTTTATTATTTATTATTTATTTTTTGCGTTTTATTGTTCAAAACTAACAAGATATCACGTAGGTATATTATACTACAAGCACGCCATCCTCGAGAACGACGTTGAAGATGTATTTGGATTTTGGTGATAAAATTTCGGCAGTTCGGTAGTATGTACTCGTAGATCGTTGAACGAATAAAATAGGTCAATTTTACTTCACCACACGTAAAATGTTTCGGAAAAAAGTGGTTTATGGCGGATATAAAACTGTCGCATAATTGCGTATGCAGCAATCCGCGTGACCCTATAAATAGCGATATGGTGAGTCAACCCACCTTGAGACACTATTAATGACTAACATACAAGATGTAACCATAACGCTAGCAAAACACAAAGTCAAATGATTTATTCAAAATAGGTAATAAATTACTCTTTCTGATAGTCAGATGTTGGATTTGTAAGATATCTAGTGGTGATAATTATTACACAAACTTAAACTAAAGCTACGAGGGTTCCAAACGCGCCCAGGTCTGAGAAGTGGCCACAACAAACTCAGCCAGGTATTCTTTTTATTATCACCACTTAACAAAATCACTTAAACTTATTAGAACTAACACAAAGCTGTAAAGCAACTCATTCCCAAGCTTTCTTATCATTTAAATAATCCTTTACGTTGTAATAGGATTTTACAATGTAAAGGATTGTAAAGGAAGTTTACGTTAAAAACAAGTTTCAAACTTGTTATTTTTTTATTCAGATACAAGTAGCCCCTGACTGCAATCTCACGTGATAGTAAGTGACGATGCAGTCTAAGGTGGGAGCGGGCTAACCTGGAAGGAGTATGGCAGTTTTTACTAAACCCATACACCTTTGGTTTCTATACGGCATCGTACCGGAACGCTAAATCGCTTGGCGGCACGGCTTTGCCGGTAGGGTGGTAACTAGCCACGGCCGAGGCCTCCCACCAGACCAGACCAGGAATTTACAAATTATAAAATTCCAAATCCTTGCCAGGAATCGAACCCGGGACCTCCCACTAATAAGACACAGCGCTTACCACTGCGCCAGGGAGGTTGTCAAACCAGGGAGGTGTTGAGAGACATCTCCAATATGTCTTCTGGAAGCTTATTATAAAAATGTATAGAATTATTACCAAAATGAATTGCTTACTTTACTTAGCCTAGAGGTGGGCATTACAAGTTTATTTAAGTATAACAACGTATCAAAATATTAGAACGATCACGTCGGTCTACGGCGCGACCGAAACGAAGGCTTTTTTGTGAGGGCTTACTTTTGCTGATTCGCCAACTGCGATCCGCTGAGCTATGGGGTCCGGGAATGCATCTGCTATATTTGATTAAAAAAAAATTCTTCTATTCTAATATAAATCATCATCATCATCATCAACCGATAGACGTCCACTGCTGGACATAGGTCTCTTCTAGGGACTTCCACACGCTACGGTCTTGCGCCGCCTGAATCCAGCGGCTCCCTACGACTCGTCTGACGTCGTCCGTCCACCTAGTGGGGAGTTTTCCAACACTGCGTCTTCCGGTGCGAGAACGCTAGCAAAACGAAGACAGGTGATAGTACTGATGATTAGGTAGGTACTGATATGATACCACAAAAAAACGCTAACAAAAATATAATAAAAATCTTATAATTTTGTAAAAGTTTACGATGTACATCAAACATATGACTAGACATCAACGAAATAACTCAAATCATTTGTTTAGATTGGGTATTATATTGTACAGAGTGTTGCTAGAAATAACAAAGACAGGTGAAAGTACTGATATATACTTATAATATGGCACCACAAAAAAATCCTATATTTCGTGAAATAATATATTGCAAACAACGAAAGTTGCGTAAATAGGCCACTCGGAGTCAATGCCGTGTCGTAGGCATTGACTCCGAATTTGCACGCTATACATGGCGGGTTTGAAAAATACTATAACTACAAAATGACGCAAATGGTTATTGGTATTGGCTTGTGATTGGGTAGTATAACAATAACGCTAAGTTTTTGCTATGGTTACACGTTCTGGTTACACCCTGTATACCTAAACCCTGTAAGATTTTTTTAGAAAAACAATAAAAATCACAACCTTGAATGGGAAGCTGGAAGAAATCTCTGTTTAGAGATAAGCATTTCCGATGTAACTTAATTTATTATTACTTTGTAACTACAATTTTTGGTACATGAATAATAAAAATAAATAAAATAAAAATAAAATTATAATCTATAGCGTGGCCATACTTATCTCAGAATTTATAGAAGTTTCTGAGACTTAAAATATTTTTGTACATGAATTGCAAATTCGGACTTCTGAAAAAGTTGTTCCTGGAATAATTCAAAAGCAAAATTTTAAAAAGTTATCCTCACAAAAATACTATATTGCGCAGTCATTAAAGTTGCAACAAGTTATTACTATAATATACTGTACACCAAGAATTTTTATTAAAAATTATTATAATAATACTAGGTTTAAAAGTTTTTTAAAAAAGCTGTGATAGCCTAGTGGTTAGGACGCCAGCCTTCTAATTGGAGGTCTGGGGTTCGATCCTCTAACTCTTCGGAGTTATGTGCATTTTAAGTAATTAAATATCACTTGCTTTGACGGTGAAGGAAAACATCTTGAGGAAAATGTTCTCAAAGGTGTGTGAAGTCTACCAATCCGCACAAGGCCAGCGTGGCAGACTATGGCCAAAACCCTTCTCACTCTGAGAGGAGACCCGTGCTCTGTATTGAGCCGGCGATGGGTTGATCATGATGATGATGATGATAAAAGTTTTCGTACAAAAGTAAAATTTTAGAATTTCAGCGAAAAAACCGCTGCGTGTATCGCCGCTGCATTTGCATCGGGTTTATGGTGGCCATAAAGCGGATGTTTCCGAAACATTTCACTTGTGGCAAAATACGCAATAAAATTGACTATTTTATTGTTGCCATAGAGTTCAGAGAGTTGTTACAATTACTAGAGTAACGTCTCTCTTCCTGAATCTCTCCCTGTCTCTCTCTCCCTCTCTCCCTCTCCCTCTTTATCTCTCTCTCTCTCGCTATCTTCTACTTCTTTATCAGCCTTTACTTATCTATTGTCGATGTATATGGTGCCCGTAAAGAGCTGTTTCTGAAACATTTCAATTGTAGCGAAATACGCAATAAAATGGTCAGTTTTATTGCTTTCAAAGAGTTCAAAGAGCTGTTACAAATTACAATTAATAAAGCAGCTTTCACGCTCCCTCTCTTTCTCTCTCTATCTTCTTCTATATCAGCTTTTTCGTATTCATTGTTGGACATAGGCCTCCTCATGAGCACGCTATTCTTCCCAGTTCCCAGTGTTGGGTGAGTCTCTACGAGTTTTTTCTTGCAAGCTTGGTGTTATCGTCGAACCAAAGAAATGGTTGTCTTGCAACGTTTCTTTCTAGAGTACGTGTTATTTCAAGTAGCAAATTGGTGGCGTCGGTCACTGTTGACTCGCGCTATCTATGCGTTGCGTACTTCTTAAGTATAATATACCGTAGGGGTCATGACCCCTACAATTATGATGGCAACAGTTTTCTTGGGCTAGTAATGCGGTGGGCTTCCAATGCTTTGACATGTGACTCGACAAGAAATATTATAATTTTAGCTCTGAGTGTCAGGTGCCCGGAATCTTTTTATTTGTTTGATATACGCTGAGTTTATTGCTCCATGGCCTAACTCAATGGTGTTTCGTTTGTTTTATTAAAATCTGTTAGTGACGTTTTTATTTGTGAAAGAGCTAAGCCCTTTAGGGCAACTTTTCGACCACGACTTTTTTTTAATACCTTATAACTTCGAGAAGTTAGAGATGCATAGCTGCATACTGCATGCCCGTGATCCCCTAACCCACCTATTAGGAGGCAGACGTTTTAACCACTAGACTACCACCACTTTTTAGCCTCAATAGCTGAACTGTTAAAGAAGCGGACTGAAATCCGAATGGTCGCCGGTTTAAACCCCCACCCGTTGCACTATTGTCGTACCTTCTCCTAGCACAAGCTTAACGCTTATTGGAGGGGAAAGGGAAATATTAGTCATCTAATCTAAAACTAAATATATAAAAGGAAAAGGTGACTGACTGACTGATCTATCAACGCACAGCTTAAACTACTGGACGGATCGGGCTAAAATTTGGCATGCAGATAGCTATTATGACGTAGGCGTCCGCTAAGAAAGGATTTTTGAAAAAGGGATTTTAAATTTGTGTAGTCCACGCGGACGAAGTCGCGAACATAAGCTAGTTGGCTAATATTTTTTTTAGGGTTCCGTACCTCAAAAGGAAAAACGGAACCCTTATAGGACCACTTTGTTGTCTGTCTGTCTGTCTGTCAAGAAACCTACAGGGTACTTCCCGTTGACCTAGAATCATGAAGTTTGGTAGGTAGATCTTATAGCTGACATTTGGGGAAAAATCTGAAAACCGTGAATTTAGGGTTAGATCACACAAAAAAAATTGTGGTCATGAACTAATAATTAGTATTTTCAACTTTTGAAGTGAGTGACTATAATATCAAGTGGGGTATCATATAAAAGGTCTTCACCTGTACATTCTAAAACAGATTTTATTTATTTTTATGCATCATAGTTTTTGAATTATCATGCAAAATGTCGAAAAAATACGACTGTAGTACGGAACCCTCATTGCGCGAGCCTGACTCGCACTTGGCCGGTTTTTTTAACTTTATGGGTACAGACTCCTAAAAACGATGTCAACATTCATATCTTACCAAAATGTTCAATATCCACCATCGATCAGCGCAGCTACAATGAGTTGGCTGGCTGCCAGGTCTTTAGCCCATGACCTGACTGAAATTATTTCAGAATAGCACCTAAATGAGGCAGCCAGCTGACGTTTGAGGGTTAATTATGTTTTTACTGCTGGTAATTGTCCCTCTTAGAAGTTATCTGCATTAGAAACGCGGCGTTCCAAATTGGGTAGTTTGATTACCTCATCATCATTATGATCAACCTATCGCACTTGGCCTAACAGGTTAACCTAGTTTTGGGGTCGAGAGTAATTTTAAGCAAAATTGTATTTGGAACAAATAAAGATTTATTATTATTATTGCCGGCCCAGTATTGAGCGCGGGTCTCCTGTCAAAGTGAAAAGGGTTTTGGCCATAGTCTACCACGCTGGCCAAGTACGGATTGGCGGACTTCACACGTCTTTGAGAACATTATAGAAAGCAACCGAGAGTTCTCGCAAGTGCGAGTCAGACTCGCACGCCGAGGGTGCTCGGGTATTTTTTTGTCATTTTTCACGATAAATCGAAAATTATTATGTGTAAAAATAAATAAAAATCTATTTTAGAATGTACTGCAGGTAACCCTTTCATATAATACCCCACTTGATATAGTTATCTTACTTTGAAAATTGAAAATACTAATTATTTGTTCATTAACACATTTTAATTTTTTTTGTCCAATCCAATCCAATCCATCAGCTTGTTTGCGTCCACTGCTGGACATAGGCCTTTCCAAGAGCGCGCCACCAAACACGGTCCTCCGCCTTCCTCATCCAACCGCTCCCCACCACCTTCTTCAGGTCATCGGTCCAGCGGGTGGGGGGTCGTCCTACACTGCGCTTACCGGTACACGGTCTCCACTCCAGAACACGTCTGCCCCATCGGCCATCGGTTCTGCGACAGACATGGCCTGCCCATTGCCACTTCAGCGCGCTAATCCTTTGAGCTATGTCGGTCGCTTTTGTTCTTCTGCGAATTTCCTCGTTCCGGATTTTATCCCTGAGAGTGATACCCAACATAGCTCGCTCCATAGCACGCTGAGCGACTTTTAGTTTGTGGACGAGACCAACTGTCAGTGTCCACGTTTCCGCTCCATACGTCATCACAGGTACGACACACTCGTTGAAGACCTTAGTCTTAAGGCTTTGCGGTATCGACGATTCGAAGACCTGTCATAGCTTTGAAAATGCTGCCCAGCCCAGCTGAATTCTTCTGTCAGCTTCCTTGTCGAAGTTGTTTCTACCGAGTTGTATGATCTGGCCGAGGTAGTTATATTCTTGAACAACTTCGATGCTGACATTCCCGACGGTGACGGGTCTTGAGATAACGTGTTCGTTAAACATGACTTTTGTTTTGTCGATGTTCATCTCAAGACCTACGCGTCTGGAAGAACAACTAAGCTCGATCAGCATTTCCTCAAGGTCCTGCAGCGATTCTGCTAGTATGACGATGTCGTCCGCAAATCGCAAGTGTGAGATGTTTTCGCCGTTCACGTTTATGCCTCGAGCTTTCCAGTCCAAAACCTTAAACACGTCTTCGAGGGCAGAGGTGAAAAGTTTTGGTGATATTACATCTCCCTGCCTCACACCTCTTCGTATTGGTATCGGATTCGTTTGTTGGTCTTGGACTTGGACGGCCATGGTGGCGGAGTCATACAAACATCGCAACACTTGGACATAGTGCCAGTCGACTTGGCATCGCCGCAGTGAGTCCAGAACAGATATTTTTTTTGTGTGATGCCACAATCCACGGTTTTCAGATTTATTCTTTTATACTTATGCTATAAGACATAACTACCTGCCAAACATTATTCTAAGTCAAAGGGAAGTACCATATAGGTTTTCGTGACGGACACGACAGACAGACGGACAAAGGGACAGACAGACGTACAGACGGACAGCCAGACAGTCAGACAATGAAGTGATCCTATAAGGGTTCCTTTTGCCTTTTGAGGTACGGAACCCAAATCCCGGAGGGGTCCCCGAAGGTGCTGGAATGGCAATCTCGGAAAGCGCAGCGTTGGAAGACTCCCCTATAGGTAGACGGACTACATCAATCGAGTCGCAGGGAGCTGCTGGACAGGCAGCGCAGGACCGTGTGGAAGTCCCTACAAGAGACCTATGTCCAGCAGTGGACATCCACGTTGTTGAGGATGAAAGTAAGCCCGTAAGCTGTAACTCTGTGTGACACTATGATGACATAGTTGCACGTTGACCTCGCCCACTTGGCAAAGCTCTACCGGTCAAGGCGCATTCTGACATTATGTGTCATACAGTGAAATGCACCGCACACCCAATACATTATCTATAACCATTCGGAGTAACGGATTGTTCCTAAAGGCAGTTCCATAAGGCATAAAGAACCAGATTTCCTGTACCGATAGGTCGGTGCGGGTAAAATAGCCCCAGCATAAAGAGACAGATATTTTATATATTTAGATAAGAATAAAAGGAAAAGGTGACTTATATGGGAGTTATACAGTGTATATTTAGATAATCTATTATATAAAGAGGTAATGTCGTTAAGTTTGTTTGTAGGGGGTAATCTTTGGAACTACTGAACCGATTTTAAAAATTCTTTCACCAGTAGAAAGCTACATTATTCCTGAGTGACATATAGGCTATACGGGATCTTTAAAAACCTAAATCTACGCGGGCGAAGCCGCGGGGATCAGCTAGTCCTAAATAAAATAATACAACATCCTTGTTGTACTATATAAAACACTATAACATGTTGTATTATTACAGTAGTAATCTCGACAATAACACAGACATTTTCGTTAATATTTTTCTATATTTAGCAACTGTAAATTCAAATTATTTTTTTGTGATTTTGGTTCATAATAAAATAAAGGTTTTTTCTAAAAAAAAAATCTGTAAGAGGACTGGGCCCAAAACTGGTCGGTCTCCTTTGCCGCCATTCTTTTCATAGCGTCAACTTGCTGATGGTTTAAGCTGAGTGGCTGACCTTGGTTCCCTTTCTGATCTTATCCTAAGGGAATAATGTATTAGTACGTAATTAAAAGACCCTATGCTGTACACAATGGGTTAACTTCGAGCACTCTTTATCTGTATTGACGTTCCATTACCGGTTGTTTATCTTTACGCTTCCAAGCAATAAATCGGAAATTAAGCCCCCACTCCACCCCGCTTGTCAGGGAGATTAATTGGAGTGTAAACTCCATACACGCGAAAAGACACTGCCTCGCCTATTTTTTTTTTCATTTATAGTCATTTATTTTAGGCAATTTGAACACATTTGAACATAAATGTAAATATATCCACTACCCATATTATGACAAGCCGTGATAGCCTAGTGGTTAAGACATCCGCCTCCTATTCGGGACGTCAGGGTTTCCATCCCAAGCACGCACAACTTTGCGATGTGCATTTTAAACTTGGCCAGCGTGGCGGACTATGACCTAAACCCTTCACATTCTGAGAGGCGACCTGTGCTCAGTAGTTGGCCGGCGATGAGTCGATCTGCGGTTGCCTCTCATGATATTTAATAGCCTAGTCCGCGACAGGTTGAAATGGCAATCGGAGTATGAGGCGGGGGGACGCCCCACACACTCGCGCGTCGGCCACGCTGTCCTGCACCGGGTTAACGCGTTCCCTCCCCGATTGTCATCTCGAACTGTCGCGTACTACGCAACTATACTTCACAACAGATTGACATGGTAATCAGGGTATGAGGTGAGACATGGAAGGGGGGACGCCTCGATTGCCATGTCGACATGTCGCGAACTATACAACAGTCGCGTCGTAGACTAAATAATTTTTTTTTTTTTTTTTTTAATAAATTATTTTTTTATTGATCAAAAACATACATAGGTTACAAGTACTCTAGGTACAAGCATCTCGCGTTCATAACACGCAGGTGGGGCCAGGTTAACCAGCAAAAAGCCATAACTGTTAATTGCTGTCGCAACTAGAGCGTCGTAGCGCGCTTGTATGAAGCTTTGACTCTGTTCCGTTTTCTTTCCTCTGTGGTACCGTGGTGGTACCACTCTCAAAAGGTAAAACCTTAAGACCACCTCAAAATGCTTAAGTATTTTTAATTAGAGATCCCCGGTACATTCTACAAAAACATTGGCTAAGCACTCGGTGCGATGGCAGAGAAATAAAAGTAGGTTCATTCCTTAGTTTGGAATTGCTCAATAAGTGCTACCACCACGCTACGGGCCGTTGGTTACAATGAACGTAGGGTCCAATTTATAGGAAAAAGCGCGTTTTAATTTTTTAAGTCAATCACCTCTGTGACTGGTAGTCTAATGGTGTTAATGACATGGAACTCAATTTTTGTTTGAAATTCCAACACGAATTCAATTTAAAATCTATTTCAAAATTTGTATCAAACAGACAAAAAAAAACGCCGAGTAAGAAGCGATTTAATAAGAACGTGTTAAAAATAGGGCATTTGATAAAATGATCTATGTTATACAAAAACTAGCTTATGCTCGCGACTTCATCCAAGTGGACTACACAAATTTCAAACCCCTATTTCACCCCCTTAGGGGTTGAACTTTAATAAATCCTTTCTTAGCCGAAGTCTACATCATCTGCATCATAGCTATCTGCATGCCAAATTTCAGCCCGATCCGTCCAATAGTTTGAGCTGTGCGTTGATAGATCTGTCAGTCAGTCAGTCACCTTTCCTTTTATATATTTAGGTTATGTAACAGACATGATGACTTCAGACTTATAGATAGAACAAAACAAAATCCCTACAGCTGCCGCTCTTGAATTAAGCCAAGCCCAAAGTAAACTGTAACAAGCAAGTCTGTTATTGGCTTTATTTTCTAAACACACAACTTACGCTCAAAGTAGTTATTTTGACTCAAGTAAACCCTAAAATACAAAAGCAAAGTCTAACAATTTACTTCACTGAATTCTAGTCTTTGTGAAGGGTCTCGAGCATTGCCAGTTTTTTTAATTGCAAAGTCGGGATTTTGGAACTTTTTGAGTGAATAAAGCGGGATTCTTTCGTCGAAAGAATTTCGGGCATGTTATAAAAACGCATATAATCAGAAGTTTTTAAATATTTATCTTTTTATTTGAATTCAAATGACATACGTGACATGATACGTGACAATATATAGCAAAAATCGCGCGCTTATCTTCATTAGGTACGCTGGCGGCGGGCGGGCGGGCGGCCAGTCCACACTTCCCAACAAGAAAATAGTACCTACTTCTAAAGATAAGACATCTTACAGATTTTTTTTCTTCTCGGGCTTGTCTGTGCCACCCGCTCACGTTTCCTCAGCACGCTGCACACACGGTCGAGTTATCCCCGAAAAGCGGGACTGAGCCTGACCCGCGCGGGACATTTGATGTTGACTTGTAAAATCGGGACGTCCCGCCAAAATCGGGACGTCTGGCAACGCTGGACTCCTAGGCTCTAGCGTGACTAGACTCTAGACTAGATTTATGTTGTTTTGAACAACCGAGTTGTCAACCTGCAACTGATTTTCACAACTTTAACTCGAATTAATTTTGATGTGGACATGAAGGGGTTGGCAAATAATATTTGTTTCACTTGACAAGGGGTTAGGATGTCTACAGGGGCCAACAGCAACAACAGAGGGTCAGTTCATGTCTGCTACAAGATCTACCTTCCTGCTTAATTTCATGATTCTAGGTCAACGTGAAGTACCCTGTAGGTTTCTTGACAGACATACATACAGACAGACAGACAACAAAGTGATCCTATAAGGATTCCTTTTTTCATTTTGAGGTACGGAACCCTAAAAAAGGTATAATATAATAATTTGTCCATTGTGAGTTCAATTCAGTACGTTAAAATGTCAACCGATTTTCACAACTTTAACTCGAATTAATTTTGATGTGGACATGAAGGTGTAGGCAAATAACATTTGTTTCACTTGACAAGGGGTTAGGATGTCTACAGGGGCCAACAGCAACAACAGAGGGTCAGTTCGGGATTAATATGATTCCCCACTGGGATTTTGGAGGTAAAAGTTGAAATTCGTTATAAATAAATAAAACCGGCCAAGTACGAGTCAGGCTCGTGCACCGAGGGTTCCGTACCACAGTCGTATTTTATCGACATTTTACACGATAATTTAAAAACTTCAATTTGGAAAATTCCTCCCTTAAGGGTGGTAAAATAGGGGGAAAAATTTCTTAAAGAAAAGTTTTAAATATTGTTATTTTGACTTGATATTTGAAACGTAGGTTCTTTCTAGGGGATAGGTATCAGATAAGAAAGGATCTAACTAAATTCACCCCCTAAGGAGGTGAAAGGGGGGGTCGAAGGTTGTAAGGTGAGACTGAGTGTAAGTAAGAGGGTAAGTGAGACCTTTTGTAGCGGGAAAATTTCTGATCTCATGAGAAACCAGAAATTTTACGTGGACGAAGTCGCAGGCAACTGCTAGTAATCCAAAAATGTTTTCGAGTTCGGGGAGTGAAATACAAATAAAATTATACTTTGAAAATTTACCAAATCAAACCTTCGGCGGCGTCGGTATTAAATTGTCGAAGTTTCAGCGCGGAGAAATGACTTACCGAATCGAGAAAAGGGGTCGAACTTTCCCGGTAGGCATTGTAAATTTAGCAATTAATAAAGTTAAAATTATTAAATGGAATCAGAATTTTTTTAAGGTTAGGGTTCCGTACCTCAAAGGAAAAACGGAACCCTTATAGGATCACTTTGTTGTCTGTCTGTATGTCGGTCTGTCAAGAAACCTACAGGGTACTTCCCGTTGACCTAGAATCATGAAATTTGGCAGGTAGGTAGATCTTATAGCTGACATTCGGGGAAAAATCTGAAAACCGTGAATTTGTGGTTACATCACAAGTCACAACCACATTGACTTTGACTTTGACAATTTTTGAAGTAAGATAATAATGATACCAATCAAGTGGGGTGTCATATGAAAGGTTTTCACCTGTACATTCTAAAACAGATTTTTATTTATTTTTATGCATCATAGTTTTTGAATTATCGTGCAAAATTTCGAAAAAATACGACTGTAGTACGGAACCCTCATTGTTCGAGCCTGACTCGCACTTGGCCGGTTTTTTGGTGATAGAATCACAAGTGTTATATTCTGCGTGAAGAATCAAGGTCTAGATTTATGTGTTAAGGCCCACTTGCACAAGGACAGATAAACTGATAAAAAGTGGTTAGAATATATAAGATATGCTTTATAATAATATAACGAGCGGATTTCATTCAGGAAAGTTGTGTCCATTTTAACGGCAATTTAGTTAAGTCCTTTAATTCCTTACGGCGTCCCCTAACGACGTTGGACGGCCTTTTATAGATCACTTTAAATGGCCTCAGTTAAATGTCCCGGACTTATTATTGCCGTTACATAACTTAATACAGGTCACTAAGGGACACTTTAGATCGCTTTATTTTACTACCAGTCCATACTTCCTTACTAATATTATAAATACGCATGTGTGTCTGTCTGTCTAGCTTTTCGTAGCTGGGCATTCCGTGGGAACTATTTCATTTTATGGGACAAAAAGTCTCGTAGGTATATCCAATGTCCATATTAATCTATATTCAAAAATATTAATCTATATTTTAAAAAAAATCTTTTATTATATTCTATATTCAAATCAAATCTAATGGTCTATTCAAAATAGGTAGGTAATAAATTACACTTTTTGTAAGTCGGTTATTGCATTTGTAAGGTGATATAGTGGTGATGATTTTTACGCGAACTTAAAAACTAAAGCTACCAGGGTTCCATACGCGCCCAGTTATGAGAAGAGCCCACAACAAACTCAGCTAGGTATTCTTTTTAGTATCACCACTTTACAAGATCACTTAAACTAGAACAATCACAAAGCCGTTAAGTAACTCATTCCCAAGTACCATATTTTGTACGGATGGGCTGTGAAACTCTAACAGACGGAAATTACGGACAGACAGACAGACACACTTTTGCATTTATAATATTAGTATGGATTATATTTAAGCGTATCGTGAACTCGCCACGGGTGATTCGCTAACTCAGTGTCCAACACTGATTGATAGCCACTGAGCTCATTAACATTGATTGGTTTGACATTGAGATTTGAGAGATATAAAATATTTTTTTCGTATAGGATTAAAAATGCATGTCAATAGACCTCGGTGACTATCAACCAAAGTTAGACACTGAGTGAGCGAATCAGTAGGCTGGCCTTCACGTCAGTTTTAGTAAGACTGACCACCTGCTGGATGTTTGGCTAACTCAGTGTCCAACACTGAATGATGGCCACCGAGCTTATTTGACATTGGTTCGTTCTACATTGACTGCAATGGATTAAAATTAAATGTCAAATGAGCTCGGTGGCTATCCTTCAGTGTTAGACACTGAGTTAGCGAATCAGTAGGCATTAGATTCAGGAAATCATTCATTAAACACATCCCAACAATTCATCGAAAGGGAGAGAATGTATTTATTTTTGCCCTTTCAACTATTTAATTAGCTTTTCCGGGGACCCTAACGATTTAATCGAAATTCAATCAATTTGTTAACAACAAACGATCCGTGATCTGATTAAAAACCCGCCAAGTGCGAGTCAGGCTCGCGCAACGGTTCCGGGTTCCGTACTACAGTCGTATTTTTTCGACATTTTGCACAATAAGTAAAAAACTATGATGCATAAAAATAAATAAAAATCTGTTTTAGAATGTACAGGTGAAGACCTTTCATATGATACCCACTTGATATAGTTATTTTACTTCGAAAATTGAAAATACAAATTATTAGTTCATGACCACATTTTTTTTTTGTGTGATGTAACCACAAATTCACGGTTTTCAAATTTTTCCCCGAATGTCAGCTATAAGATCTACCTACCTGCCAAATTTCATGATTCTAGGTCAACGGGAAGTACCCTGTAGTTTTCTTGACAGACCGACAGACAGACAGACAACAAAGTGATCCTATAAGGGTTCCGTATTTCCTTTTGGGGTACGGAACCCTAAAAATGAGGAAATATTCCGGGAAAAGCGTTAAATTTTTTATTACACAATGGAATAAGTTATCGGGCATTGAGAGTTCAGCAAAACTTTTCGCAATTATCTAAAAGAACCAATTTTTCCAACTTTTTTGAACGTCTTAACTTGCACGGGCTATAATGCCCGCTCAGCCGCTACAGACTAACGCCGGCCCCGTAACGTTATACCTAATGCAAATTTAAAAAAAAAAAACTATAATGTAAAAATGAAACACTAAATGTGTTGCTCATCGCAAGTCTCAAGAACCGCTGAACCGATTTCGCTAATTCTTCTTTTATAATATTCCTTGAAGTACGAGGATGGTTCTTACGTAGAGAAAAATTTAATTCAACCTCCCCCTCAATTTTCTAAACTCCACCCGAGCGAAGCCGGGGCGTGTCAGCTAGTTTTTAATAAAAATAACAAGTGAGGATTTTGTGACTCGCCAAACTTGTGGGCCAATTTGTTCTCGAGCTGCTGTGGGAATTCCGACACGTAGCACCTTAGAACCCATTATAGGTATTATTATAATATACTTGCCTATTGCATACTTCCTATGTACACACGGCATACTAAATTAGGCTAGTTACACAATCACCAGTCATCAAACATGTTGTGTAAGATAACACACGCACTAGCGGCCAGTGTAAACACCTCCTTACATTAATGAGTTGCCTCTACAAATAAATACCTACATAGAAATATCAAGCTTCACTACTGCTTTGTTTATCTGCTAGAAAATACCATGAAAAAGAAAATATTATACAGGGTGTAACCAGAACGCTAACAAAAACGAAGACAGGCGATAGTACCTACTGATGATTACTGATATGATACCACAAAAAAAACACGAAAAGTAAATAAAAAGATATCCTGTATTTTGTAAAATTTCACGACATATGGCAAACTACGCGTGGATTTATGTTATTAGAAATCCCGTGGGAACTCATCAATTTTCCAGGATGAAAATGATATAAGCTAACTCTGTACCAAATTTCATCAAAATCGGTTGAACGGTTGGGCCGTGAAAAGCTAGCAGACAGACAGACAGACAGACACACTTTCGCATTTAGAATATTAGTATGGATATGGATAAAACATCTGACTGACGCTAGAGAGGTCAACGAACGTTGCGTTAGTACGCCACTCGGAGTGGGGTCAATGCCGCGTCGTAGGAGGGGCATTGACCCCATTTTTGCACGCTATACATTGCGGGTTTGAAAAAATCACTAAAACTACAAAATGAGGCAAATTGGTATTGAATTGTGTTTAGATAGTATAACAATAACGCTAAGTTTTTGAGTGAGTGAGTGAGTTTCTTAAAACGGACATACCTAACTCCGAAAAGTTAGAGGATCGAACCCCCGACCTCCCGAATAGAAGGCGGACGTCGTAACAACTAGGCTATCAGGACGGTTGTAGTAGGTATAGTGTAGAAACTAGGAACTCTAGCGGCACTCGTGTAAAATTTTCGCTTATATGTAAAAAATGGCACACACGATGTAACTCCCCACTTCAGTCTTTTTTGCGTGAAAAGTTTCACGTTTAAAATTTTTAATCACTTTCAAAATGGATGGACACGTTTTTAGGATTCCGTACCTCAAAAGGAAAAACGGAGCCCTTATAAGATCACTAATTTGTTGTCTGTCTGTCTGTCGGTCTGTCAAGAAACCTACAGGGTACTTCCCGTTGACCTAGAATCATGAAAATTGGCAAGGAGGTAGATCTTATAGCTGACATTCAGGGAAAATCTGAAAACCGTGAATTTGTGGTTACATCACACAAAAAAAATTAAATTGTGGTCATGAACTAATAATTAGTTTTTTCAATTTTCTAAGTAAGATAACTATATCATATGAAAGGTCTTCACCTGTGCATTCTAAAACAGATTTTTATTAATTTTTAGGTTTAATAGTTTTTGAATTATCCTGCAAAATTTCGAAAAAATACGACTGTAGTACGGTACCCTCATTGCGCGAGCCTGACTCGCACTTGGCCGGTTTTTTAAACTTTCCACGCTTTTGATATGCTTTTGATTAATTTCTCGTGTCAGGGGTTTGAATGGAGTCATTATTTTTATATTAATGAAAAGCTGAAAGGCTCTTGAAAATAATATCAGTTGCATTCAGAATTTGTAATTTTCCACCCATCGCTGGCTTACTATTGAGTACGGGTCTCCTTTTAGAATGAGGAGAGTTTGACCCTAGTCCACCACGCTGGCCAAACGCAGACTGGCAAATGGCAGACTTCACACACCTATGAGGACGTTATGGAGAACTCTACGGATTTCCTCACGATCTTTTCGTTCACCGTTAAAGCAAAGTAATATTAATTAATTGTTTATAACTCCGAAAAGTTTTTTTTAAAATTCCAATACAAGTTACTCTTTGACTGCAATCTCACCTGGTGGTAAGTGATGATGCAGTCTAAGATGGAAGCGGGCTAACCTGGAAGGAGTATGGCAGTTTTTATGAAACCTATACCTACGCACCTATGGTATCTACACCGCATCGTACCGGAACGCTAAATCGCCTGGCAGCACGGCTTTGCCGGTAGAGTAGTAACTAGCCAAGGCCGAAGCCTCCCACCAGACCGGACCAGACATTTACAACTTATAAAATTCCAAATCCCTGCCGGGAATCGAACCCCGGACCTCCCACTAATAAGACCACAGTGCTTACCACTGTGCCAGTGAGGTCGACAAAATGTGTGCCCGGGATCGAACCCTGGACTAAGAGGCTGATCTCGTAACCACTAAATTATCATCTCTTTAAACGGATGCAGATAAATCTTGAGTCTCTTTAAATTAATTTGTGTGATTATAAATGAGTGCCTAAACAAAAGAGGGTAGAAAAATATTTTATTACACTTCAGTACAAGTTTCAGCGGCTCCCAAGTTTTGAAGAACAAAAAAGTAGACGCAATTTCCTTTCAAGAGCGAAAGGCTGCCAATTTAGTGAAAACACTGACGGATTGGTCGGACAGCAATTAATTTTGGCATAAGTCCCGCAAATTGCTAATGCGCGTGGCCGCCATTTTAGTGACGCCAGCACTAGACTGAAGTTTCAAGCTGATTGTATATTTTTATTTCAGCTGACGTCATTTCGATGTTAATGAGACATGGTTCTTAGCAATAGCAATTTGCGGGATTTATACGCCTATACTTGTTTCAAAGCTTTTACGTAGGTCCTTTACGCCGTTATGTGCGTAGAGATTCACAATACTGGAAACACAATGAATAATGAAAATCACTCACGATAGTTTAAACGCTAAAAAATGTTTTAGCGTTTAAACTATCGTGAGTGATTTCCATTATTCATATCTCACATCCGGCTTTACTCACGGCGATGCCCGCGACTTCATCTTCAGGGATGCCCCTGGGGATCCCATTTTCCAGGATGAAAAGTAACCTTTGTCACTTTCCTAGTTTTTAACTATATCCATGCAAAAAACCACGTCAATCCTCCGTGAAAAAAATGTTGTAGGAACAACATGGCCGTGTGTATCACCCAGCGTTTAGAGTAAAGAAGTCGGCGCCATTGTTTCAGCTACGGAAATGGCTGGAAAAATGATTCTTAGCATTCCTTAAAATATTCTCGAGCATTCTCACGAAGTGTCGGCGAACTCGTAAATTTATCTGTTTAGCAAGTTCTTCTTGTCTATTTTTTTTTAGGGTTCCGTACCTCAAAAGGAAAAACGGATCCCTTATAGGATCACTTCGTTGTCTGTCTGTCTGTCTGTCAAGAAACCTACAGGGTACTTCCCGTTGACCTAGAATCATGAAATTTGGCAGGTAGGTAGATCTTATAGCTGACATTTGGGGAAAAATCTAAAACCGTGAATTTAGGGTTAGATCACACAAAAAAAATTAAATTGTGGTCATGAACTATTAATTAGTATTTTCAACTTTCGAAGTGTGATAACTATATCAAATGGGGAATCATATGAAAGGTCTTCACCTGTAAATTCTAAAACAGATTATTATTTATTTTTATGCATCATAGTTTTTGAGTTATCGTGCAAAATGTCGAAAAAATACGACTGTAGTACGGAACCCTCATTGCGCGAGCCTGACTCGCACTTGGTCGGTTTTTTTTTTACTTTTGTAGCTATTGAATTTTTTTCGTGAATGTTTTGCTTGTCTTTAATCGCCAAATATTATGTACCTACCTACCAAAATTTTTTCTTTTCTTTTGTTGAAGGGGTGGGAAATATTCTTATGTGAGGTTTCTACCCACTAAAACCCCCACCGGCACCTCAGCCATGGCCATCCTCAGCGCATATTAAGAAGTTCCAAGAACTCTAAAGAACACGCGACGGTATTTCTCTTGCGCTTGCAAAAGTAACCTTGTTTTGTTAGAACAATATTACAGCTTTTAGATCATAACTACATTGAAATACAGATCCAGAAAGAGCGGGAAGAGCATAAAATGCACAAGCGCAGACAACGCGCTACGTTCCTAAAGTACACTAGCGGCACGCTATGATGGCCGGTTTGACACATTACAATAGTGATGTGGAATGTCAATTTATTCTCGAACAAAAAACAATTAAGTTTTGTTTTTGTACCTGATTAAATAGGTTTAATAAAACAAAAATGTATATGTTTATTTAATTTATTTGAACGAACTGAATATTTGAACGAAAATGAATATACATACTTTATATGCACACAAGAAACATATGAATACAAAAGATACCGAAAAAGGTGCCACAAAAGGCCATAATTAATCAGATTCGTCCATACTACTATTTTCACTGTCGTCACTGCTATCATCACATACATTAATAATTATATGTTCGTTTTCTATAATATTATCTATTTTCACATCTCTTTCATAATCTTCCCTTATTAATTTAACAGTTCTATTCACAACCTTTTCCCAGTCTCCTTTAGTCACATGTTCACAAGCTTCTTCTAATAATTTTAGCATTTTTTTTGTGGTAAATGGGGGTTCTGTATTGTGTCTTGCAGCATATCCCTTAATTTGAGCCCACACCAACTCAATCGCATTATACTCACAATGGTAAGGCGGTAACCGTATAACTCTGTGCCCATGTTCTAATGCTATTTCGTCAATGACGTATCGGATCTTGGTTGGTTTGTTTTCTTTTAAAAGACGTACTAATTCCGCTTTTAACATATTCATGTTTGCATCTACGCCATTTTTACGAAGCCATGCGACGATATCAGCTTTCTTTTGGGATTGGGCAGGTGGCTTGTCAATTTGCATCGAGTGGTATGGGGCGTTGTCCATAATTATAATAGATGGTTCAGGGAGGCTACACAACATTGAGGTAAACCATTCAGTAAACTTTTCTCCATTCATGTCTTCATGATAGTCTCCAGTGGTTTTTGACGCAAAAGCCATGAGAGAACCTTCGACAAACCCGTTGATGGTTCCGGCGTGACAAATTATAAGTCGCGATCCTTTTCCTACAGGAACTTTGGAAGTAGATGCTGCTGTGTCATCGTTCCAAGAACGGCCTACAGTATGGTTAGCATTAAGCCATGTTTCATCCAAGAACACAACATTTTGCCAATTTTTGATTTCTTTCACTTGCCGTAAAAAAGTATACCTTGCCATCGCTATATCAAATCTTTCCATCAATATTTTGCGTTTGTTACATTTTTTGTATCGAAATCCAATGGTCTTCAAAATCTTCGTTAAAGAACTTTCCCCACCGAAGAATAATCCAGCTTCCTTCAGTGAATGCACCAACTTTTTTCTTGTTGGATACTCCTTCTGTAAATAGTAGCCGTAAACATGTCTTCGGATAGCATCGGCATCAAAGCTATCGATGCCTACGACTGGTTTTGCTCGTTTTCTCTTTTTGGTGTGTGAAGTTTATTTTCTTCTGTGCCAGTCTCGCCATATTTTTTTTTAGTTATCCGTCTAACAGTTCGTTGTCCAATATTAAGCGCATCAGCTACGCGTTCAACCACTGACGTTATAGGTAAAATTGGCCCTCCATTTTGAGCTTCACGATCGAAATAGTTACGAAGGCGTATTAGGAACTCACGTGTCTGACTATTTAGAACAGTTCTCTGCGTACGTTCGGTCATATCGACGAAATCCACAACAAAGGGCTTGAACAGAGTCCAAATTAACGAGCAAGGGTCAACAGTAATGCAGTATCAATATTTGAAATCCAAAGCCAGGTCAAAACTATATCACAATCGCATTGCACTGACAGTTTATACTTTTCGAAGCAACGTCAATTCGAAACTGCTTTGTTTTGCATTGAGCATTGACGCGAGTTTGCCGGAGGTAGTAGTTGTGCTAGCCAGCGATCCTATGTGACGATCGTATTAGATTCCATTTTTAAAAATTTATTGATATTTTTTTGCGATTTCAGAGGTTTGTCCACATAGTGAAAATTGTTCATATTCACAAGTACATTCACCCCTTAAATGGTGCAAACTGATTTTTCTACACTTGTATACATTTAAGAAATCAATTTAATAAATAAATTTTGAGTCCTAAACCTAAAACTACATTCGATAAAATTTATGAATCTCTGCACATCACTATCGTCAATAAAGTAATACAATTATTTCCTTCAAAGTCGTTATCAATTAATACGGAACTTCATGAGCGGACAAACGTCAAACCGGCCATCATAGCGTGCCGCTAGATTAGTCGTACAATAACCAAGATTGCGTTCCATTACTCAACGCGAAGTTTTTTATTTCTTTCTTGTCTTTTTTCCCTGCCTTTTGTTTATTGCGGCGACTTAAAAAACGTAAAATCTTGCCATGAGATCTTTGGTGTAAAAAAGATAATGGATTTTTCAAATACCACTTACCTACTAGTTTCGAACCCATCCGGGGTCCTTTTTCGTCGAGGTTGAGACTGCGCGGATGCGTGCGCGAACTGAGTATCTGTGAAAAAGGACCCCGGATCTGGAGAAGGAGGACGGATCGGGCTGAAATTTGGCATGCAGTGGCGTGCACAGGAGTTCAAGCCAGGGTATGCATTTAGGTATGAACTTGTTTTACGGCAGGTTATAATGAAAAAGTAAGCATTGATTTCTTACAATGAGGGTAAGCAGTGCGTTTATGCTTCTATGAGCTGCACGCCACTGCTGGCATACTATTACGACGTAAACTTCCGTTAAGAAAGGATTTTTGAAAATTCAACCACTAAGAGGGCGAAATAGGGGTTTGATATTTGTGTCGTCCAGGCGGACAGAGCCGCGAGCATAATAGTCAGTAAAGCAATATATTGGCATATAACTTATTGATGTTGCCGAGTCTGTTCTGCGGAGGATACTTTAACTTATAAAAGTGCAATATTATGCGCACTAAGTATATCTTAAAACACTTCCACCGCGCTATGCGAGCGTAGTGGTTTAGGCTAATACTGTTTATGCAACTCCAGCAGAAAGCATTTTTCATAATAAAACTTGTTGTAAACTTGCAATGCTTTGCAAGGTGTTATAATCTCACAAAATTATCTAACAAAATAGAAATGATACCTGCCGTTATTTATCACCGAGACATAATCGCTATTTTCTCTCTCTCTATCTCTCTGCGTTAAATTCCTCATTTCGTAGTGTCTCACCCGAGCGCCGCGTCACTGATTTCGCCGTCAGTCAGGCGTCAGTGACGCTGTACTCGACTGACGATCCCTACATTCGGCATACTATGTTAGTCTGCCACTGCGAAAAGAGCCTTTACTCAATCTAAGTAAGGTTTTTCACCCGGGCGAAGACGGGGCGGGTCGCTAGTTACAATAAAGCAATATATTGGCATATTACTCATTCATGTTGCTGAGTCTGTTCTGCGGAGGCTGGCTACTTTAACTTATAAAAGTGCAATATTATGCGCACTATATCTTACAACACTTCCACCGCGCTATGCGAGCGTAGTGGTTTATGCTAATATTGTTTATGCAACTCCAGCAGAGAGCATTTTTCATAATAAAAGTTGGTATAAACTTGCAATGTTACTAATGACTTTATTTGCAAGGTGTTGTTATAATCTCAGAGAATTATACGTAACAAAATAGAAATGATTATTACTTAATAGTGCAAACGTTATGGTAGTGATAGTCTAGTGGCTAAAACATTCGGTCTCTTATTCTCCCCTAATAGGTTTGGTTCGATTCCGGGTACGCACCTGTAACTTTTCGGAGTTTTAAACCCACATAACTCCGAAATCGAACCCCCGAACTCCGATTAGAAGGCGGACGTGCTTTTTTTATACACAGGAAATGCCTGAAGCATACCCCTCCATCAGGGAAACGGAGGGTTTATGTAGGGCTTGCACCCACTAAAACCTGTGTTATTGTCCCTCGGCGGTTGCGCGGGTAAAGGCGGACGTCCTAACCATTTATTTTTTATTCAGATACAAGTTAGCCCTTGACTGCAATCTCACCTGGTGGTAAGTGACGATGCAGTCTAAGATGGAAGCGGGCTAACCTGAAAGGGGCATGCCAGTTTTTAATAAACCCATGTCCCATTGGTTTCTACACGGCATCGTACCGGAACGCTAAATTGCTTGGCGGCACGGCTTTGCCGGTAGGGTGGTAACTAGCCACGGCCGAAGCCTCCCACCAGACCAGACCAGAAATTATAAAATTTCCAATCCTTGCCAGGAATCGAACCCGGGACCTCCCACTAATAAGACCACTTAGGCTATCACAGCTTATATTATAGCAGCGTTCTTTTCTATGCTTATTCTCAATTCTTTATTTATTTTATTTTATTTTATTAGATATGCCAACGATAAATTGTAACAACATTCACAAATATTGAAAACATGTCACAAACAATTCCAGTCCTACTACAATCATCAATTATAGGCATATACAGCATTACATAAGTCTCCGATTGTGTTAACAATAAGCTACCTACATTACAAACTTTTAACATTAACCACTAATTAATAAATATAATCTACAGCTAAATTGATAGATACAATTGCTTAATTAATGAAATTAGTTGCTCAATGCATAAAAATTAATTAAATTAGATAAGAGTCAGATAACGATAACAATTTAAGGATTAAAGATTACGACAATGTCAGCTCATTCATGGAGTACAATTTTTTCTTAAATTTATTTTTTCTTAATTTCTTTGGATGGACATAGACACATAGACACTGGTTGTCGTAGAGAGAGAAGTGCAAACATTCTGAACATTTCAGTGCCCTCGACTGAATGAAAGGTACACACGTCTAGACGTCCTTTGACGATTTTGTATAAGACGGCCACTTTCCCTACATTGCACCCTAGGGGACCTTACATAGGGGAACGTACATAGTTATCATACTGGCTTTGCTGGCAATGTAGGTATATACTTCATACAGTCGGTCGATGACCATACTGACGCTTAGATATTACTAGCTTATGCTCGCGACTTCGTCCGCGTGGACTACACAAATTTCAAACCCCTATTTCACCCCCTTAGCGGTTGAGTTTTCAAAAATCCTTTCTTAGCGGATGCCTACGTCATAAAAGCTGTCTGCATGTCAAATTTCAGCCCGATCCGTCCAGTAGTTTGAGCTGTGCGTTGATAGATCAGTCAGTCAGTCAGTCAGTCAGTCACCTTTTTCTTTTATTTATTTAGAAGATTGATTTTTATGATAGTGTTTTTATCTACACTTCAAGGAAATTTCTAAATAATCCATACTAATCCAGACTTCCATACTAATATTATAAATGCAAAAGTGTGTCTGTCTGTCTGTCTGTCTGTCTGCTAGCTTTTCACGGCCCATCCGTTTAACCGATTTTAATGAAATTTGGTATAGAGATACCTTGCATCCCGGGGAAGGACATAGGCTTTTGATCCCGGAAAATTAAAAAGTTCCCACGGGATTTTTAAAGACCTAAATCCACGCGGACCAAGTCGCGGGCATCATCTAGTTTTAAATAAATTCAAAAATTGCGGAACCGACAGAACTCAAACCTGCGTGTCCTGGGATCGCGCCCGACGCTCTGACGTCACACTGTAGTCTAGTAGCTATACGGTGGTATTTATCGCGGTACGTACCTACCCGTTAGCTATACTTGGGTAACAAAGGGGACGCCATTAGTGGCACCTTTGTCCTGTTCCCGCTTGTCCCCTGTTTCCGACTTTCAGCAGTTTAGCTGAACACCTATTATTTTCTTTTTGCACATTAAGAAATGTTCCACTTTGATTATTACTAGCTTATGTCCGTGACTTCATCCGCGTGGACTACACAAATTTTAAGCCCCTATTGTACCTCCTAAGGGATTAATTTTTCAAAAATTCTATCTTAGCAGCGATCTATTTTATAATAGCCTATCATCATGCCTTTCAGCCAAATCCGTCCAGTACTTTAAACTTTGCGTTGATAGACCAGTCAGTCAGTCACCTTTTTCTATTATATTTTTAGATAAATTAGTAAGTGTTATATATTAAAAAGCTTTTCACGTGATTTTTTACACATTACCAGTGTAACAGTTATAAGCACACTGTAGTGTAGTAGCGATACGGTGGCCAGGGTTAAGCAATCGTCGTATTTATCGTGAAACGTACCCGTTAGCTATACTTGGGTAACAAAGGGGACGCCATTAGTGGCCCCTTTGTCCTGTTCCCGCTTGTCCCCTGTTTCCGACTTTCAGCAGTTTAGCTGAAAACCTATTATTTTCTTTTTGCACATTAAGAAATGTTCCACTTTGATTATTACTAGCTTATGTCCGTGACTTAATCCGCGTGGACTACACAAATTTCAAACCCCTATTTCACCCCCTACGGGGTTGAATTTTCAAAAACCCTTTCTTAGCGGATGCATTCGTGATAATAGCTATCTGCGTGCCAAATTTCAGCCCGATCCGTCCAATAGTTTGAGCTGTGCGTTGATAGATTAGTCAGTCAGTCAGTCAGTTTAGATTACTTAAAACGCACATTATTATCTCCAGAAAACTCAGAGGTGCCTGGGATCGAACTCCCAACTTCCCAATAGGCGGACTTCGTAATCATTTAGCTATCACGGCTCTAACAATATAAGTTTTATATGTTTACTATGTCATTGAAATGCATAAAGATATATATCCATTAGCCGATAGCGGGTAGTGCACACACGGCAGCATGCCAAGTGATCACGGAAGTTAGCTTTGCAAGCTTCTCAAGCTCCTACGAGGACCTACTTGTAATATACTAGCTTATGCTCGCGACTTCGTCTACACAACTGTGGACTGTGGACTACACAAATTTCAAACCCCTATTTCATCCCCTCGGGGGTTGAATTTTCAAAAATCCTTTCTTAGCGGATGCCTACGTCATAATAGCTATCTGTATGCCCAGCCCGATCTATCCAGTAGTTTGAGCTTTGCCTTGATAGATCAGTCCGCCAGTCAGTCACTTTTTCCTTTTATATATTTAGATTATCACTTCCCATCAGGTGTGGTAGTGGTCAAGCCTATAATAAATTAAAAAAATGTGCAATAGAGGAATTAATACAAACAAACAAACAAACGTTCTGAGGTAACAAAACAATTACTTTAATAAAATTACTATTAACATTAAATATAAAAGAAAAGCTCCTTTATCTAACGACATAACCCGTCCCAGTTCAAAAACAATAAAACTTTATCCGGGGAAGGCAAACACTCTTTTTCTTTAGAAAGCTCTCGAAACTTCGCCTCTAGTCTAGTGCTGTTGTAGAGATCCTTCAGCGAATATTAAAACTCAGTGTATTTGCCCACGTCTTGTGCCTTTTCTGTATTAAATACTATGTACTATATCCGCAGAAAGATTAGTATAGCGCTCTCTCTGTTACGTAATCCCATACAAATGATAGAGACAAAAATCTCAGTGGGCACTAACTGTTTTGAGTCACCAACCAATCACAAATGAAACTATACTTTCGAATTGAATTTAGAATAATTCTCCCACGGATCTCCTTCCTCATTTCTGATTTAGAACTTATCAAATTTACCTTTTTTAGTTATTATTATTATTATTAGTAAGTAACAAAAAAGAACGTAATAAAATAAACATAATGATTAATCTCTGAATCTCTTCGAAGAATTCAAAATAAATTCATTAATACCAGAAGGAAGTAACGCATAGTGAGCCGGTGAAGTCACGGCAAATGGCAGAGTATAAATAGAGTTCTAAAGAGTGTTGATGCGCTCGCCTTGGCCTACTGCGATCGTATGCGTAGGTAGCCTCTACAGTAATTTTATAAGACTCACTGGCGACGAAAAATTCGTTTTTAGGGGCAATTTGGGAATTTATAATTTCTAAATTGTCTCTAATCATAAGAAGGTGAGACATCGCATCGCAAAAACGATGCGTTGACGCAATGCAAAAATTTCATCGCTTACGGCATCGTACGAGAAAACTGACCATCAATTTCTAGTGAACCATGGACCGCAATACACATAATATCCTACTTCTTCTTGCGTTAAGAACAACACACACAGCACAGAATGGCATACAGAGGTGAGGACACCGACTGAGCGGGAATACGTCGTCGCATCGCAAGTTGGTGCGGCACCGCATCGGAAATTTGCACAGTGCATTGTGCGACGTCGTAGATTTTAACGACTCGACGTCGCATCGCAGTGTAGTGGTCTTAGCCCATGGCCGTGGCATTATGTACAGTAATTTTATAAAGATTTTTAATGCTCATTGGCGACGAAGAATTAGTTTTTAGGGGCAATTTGGGAATTTATAATTTCTAAATTGTCTCTGGCATTCCGGTACGATGCCGTGTAAAAACCGATAAGTGTATGGGTTTAATAAAACTGCCGTACCCCTTCTAAATAAGCCCTTACCTAGGAATCAGAATCATTTACCGCCAGGTGTGATTATAGTCAAAGGAACTTGTAACGAAATAAAAAAAAGATTCGATTGTTATGGGCCAAAATTAATTTGTAAACCAATTTGATATGTTCCCCACCCCCACCACCACCACCACCATCAGTTAGTAGCACCATCCAGCATAAATAAATGAAATAAATCATTCAGATATCTCGATATCTGAATAAATTGACTAAAAGACCGTCTAATAACATTTATGTCCATTAGAACGAAATTAAATTAATTAAAACGAACTCCTCACTTTCGAAATTACACTTAGCTCACTTTGAACCTTTCAAAACACTTTGAGTTTACCTTATTGCAGTAAATTCATTCTACAGACCAACAAAAACTAATTTCCTCTCTAAAGTTTCTCGCGAAACTGTTAGGAGTACACGTTTTCTAAGACTTCGTGCTTAGTATGAGATCACACCAACGTTGATAGAATTCGAGCGTCGAAATACGTCAGCGTTAAATTTAAATTGACCTTAATCAACTTGTTTTAAAACTCAAGTTCGTCCATACATCTTCACCCAGCGATCCATACGGAAACATTGTGAAATCAAAATCATCAACCCATCATCATCGTAGGCCCACTGTTGAGAACGGGTATCATCTCAGAATGACAAAGACTTAAGCCATCACTTGACCACGCTGGCCGAGTGCGAATTGGCAAACTTCACACACCTTCGAGAACATTATGGAGAACTCTTAGTCCCTTCACCGTTAAAACAAGTGATAGTTATTTAGTTTCTTAAAACGCACATAACTCCGAAAAGTTAAAGATCCGTGCCTGGCATCGAATTCTCGATTTCTCTAATAGGAAGCGCTTCTTAACTAGGCGAAAAATAAAATCTGTATCTACCTACTGGATTTTTGATTTTATACCAATAATCTTTTGGTAGGTCCAGGTGATGTTCATGTATTTCGATGCTCGAATTTTATCATCGTTCGGTGAGAAATAAATTTCATACTAAGAACACTGAATCGAGCTGAAATGAGTCGCTTCATTGCAGCTCTGAATTAACTCGGAAATGAATTTATTTCATTAAACTCGCACATAGAAAATGAGCTGCCGGTAACTGACGAAGCTTTAATGAACTTCCCTCTCTAATTGTCAAAGAAACACAGTATAGTACGCGACAGGTCGAGATGACAATCGGGGAGGAAACGTCCCGCAGACCCACGCAGCCCCCGCGCTAACCTGGTGCGGGCGAGCGGGGATGACGTGCGGGGGACGGGTGGTTTGCACTTTGCACGTATTCGCACGGGTCGAATTCGTACGAAAACACATCCAAAGTGGGGCTAGCCTAAGTACACTTGCACCCAGTCTGCACGCTTCCATAGTACTTGGAAGGTTGGGATTGTTAGTGCGTATTCGCACATATTCGCACGAATCAAATTCGTACGAAAACGCATCCAAACTCGGCCTTACCACCGTGCCGTAATTCTACGTGCCATCTTTATAGCACGTCTCCAGTGGAGTGAACAATGGAGTTTATGATGGAATGCAGTCTAGACGCTGGAATGGTTGGCACCGTGCCGAGCAGTGACGAGGCCCGCCTGCTTATCTTTGAGTAAGCGCTGCTAGCTAGACTGACGCGAATTGTGGAAAATTACACGAAGGTTTGTTAACAAAACTTTCAGATATCATGTAAGATTGATGCATGTACAGTGCGACAGGGCTATCTTGGCGCGTGGCGAAAATCGGATCTAACATTGCCGTCAAGTGTCCTTTGGTCTTGTTTGAATAGTTTAGCCTTTGTTCTCCAACAACGCCCCCTTGTAAATTTCATTCAAGTGCCAAGAGAATCTTGTCGCACTTGTAAGATTCAAAATGCTAACCAAACAAAAAGTTGCCTATGCTAATTTCCGGGATGCAAGCTACCTCTGTACAAAATTTCATTTAAATCGGTTTAACGGATTTTAAGAATACCGTGGAAACTATTTAATTTTCCGTGATAAAAAGTAGCCTATGTCCTTCCCCGGGTTATAAGGTAACTTTGTATCAAACATTAAAATTGGTAAAACTGTTGAGCCGTGAAAAGCTAGCAGGCAGACACACTTTCGTTTTTATAATACTAGTATGGATATGGACAGTATGGATGATTGCGTGTTAGTTTTAGAGAAAAAAAATAGAAAAAGGTGAGCTCGCGGTACCACAAGCGACGCGGGCGTATAAAACATTGCCCAATAAGTTTAGAACTGGAGTCATCAAAATAAACTAACGAACAATAAAATCTGTAAAATATTTAGGCGTATTTTGTCTGAAACTCGATCATCTTGGCAATAATTTTTTTAATTTATGGGGTTCTACCTAATTAATTATAAGATAAATGTACCAGATTTTGTACTAAAGCTTTTACAAAGATCTCAAAGCACCGGTTTTTCGTTCGAACGCGTAAAGGAATGGTAAATAGCCTCTCTTAGTTTAGCTCATTGCGAAAGTTTCGTTTTCTCCTAAATTAGCTCAGTCTCAGTCAATTTGCATTTCAATGAAGTGCTCGTTTTTTGTTTAATTTTGTCTTAGAACAACTTGATGTTTTTAGGGTTCCGTTGTTGCCTGTATGTCGTGTCAAGAAAACCTATAGAAGACTTCCTGTTGACCTAGAATCCTGAAATTTGGTAGGTAGGTAGATCTTATAGCACAAGTAAAGAAATAAATCCGAAAACCGTGAATTTGTGGTTACATCACAAAAATGCCGAAGGATCATCCTGGCTGTCCAGCGTGAAAATGCAGCCAATATTGTCATCATTTGATTGCATGATTTGTATATTAGTTTGGTAGATAAAGTTATCTAATAGTATACTTACTGTAATTTTTAACATGGGCTGTTGTAAATTTGTAAAAAGGGCGTATTTACCTACCATTATTAATTAGTTGAACAGTTAGGAGTCTTGTATCTTAATACATACAAGACCTTGACTTATTTTTTAAGCATTTCACTATGAAGTCATAACTACTGGACCGAGATATTTTAATGACTTTTATTAGCAGTAAATTTGGTCCAGCGTTTTCAACTCCGCATACCTCAATTGAAATTGTCCATGATAACGTCACTTCGCGGGCCAACTGCCAGATAGTGTATTGAAAAAGACATTCATGTATGTTTTACTTCTTTTAAAGTTTTTAGGGTTCCGTACCTCAAAAGGAAAAACGGAACCCTTATAGGATCACTTTGTTGTCTGTCTGTCTGTCTGTCTGTCAAGAAACCTACAGGGTACTTCCCGTTGACCTAGAATCATGAAGTTTGGCAGGTAGGTAGATCTTATAGCTGACATTTGGGGAAAAATCTGAAAACCGTGAATTTAGGGTTAGATCACACAAAAAAAATTAAATTGTGGTCATGAACTAATAATTAGTATTTTCAACTTTCGAAGTGAGTGACTATATCAAGTGGGGTATCATATGAAAGGTCTTCACCTGTACATTCTAAAACAGATTTTTATTTATTTTTATGTATCATAGTTTTTGAATTATCGTGCAAAATGTCGAAAAAATACGACTATAGTACGGAACCCTCATTGCGCGAGCCTGACTCGCACTTGGCCGGTTTTTTTCTAAACTGAATAGTTTGCGCGAGAGACATTTCCAAAGCGGTAAAATGTGTCCCCCCCCCCCCCCCCTGTAACTTCTAAAATAAGAGAATGATAAAACTAAAAAAAAATATGATGTACATTTTATTTTATTGTAATTTGTAAATGTGTATATGGGTTGTTTTATGCCTGAAAATAAAAAACTATTATTACCATGCAAACTTCCACCGAAAATTGGTTTGAACGAGATCTAGTAAGTAGTTTTTGATTTATCGTGCAAAATGTCGATAAAATACACGTTTGTAGTACGGAGCCCTCAGTGCGCGAGTCTGATTCGCACTTGGCCGGTTTTTTATTTCACAAAATAGTTCTAAAAACCACACATTTGAATTGAAATTTTATACGAGATCGTATGTGAAACTTTTATTTGTATTTTGTTTCGCCATAAAACAAAAATAAAGTAGCAATCCATACCATGAATACAAAAACGCTGATCGGTGGAAATGTAATGGCGAAACAGAGGAATATTGGCGTGGATACGCCATAAAAGTGTTTTTATGGCGCATATCGGGCGCTTTCGTCACTTCTTTGTTTTTAAGTATTGCTTTTATTGACTGTTGCTCAACATTTCATTCTTTTTGTAAGTGGCTTTATTTGGGCAAAAGACTTTTAGTATTTCTAACATTATGTTATGTAGGTATATTTTCTGTTTTTTCCGATTTTTTCAGGGGTTGCCTGAAAAACAGCGCTGAGGTAGTGTACCCACATACACGACTTCAGCATTACGCTGAGGCAAAACTCTCCCAAATAAGGGGAATTCCCTTATTTGGGACAGTTTTGCGCCACAGACACGCATTCGGGTTTATGCCAGACAAGATTTATTTTTACTCTATTATTAATTTTTGTGTTCTGTATAACTGTAAACTGTGGGCTATGGTCCCAAATAAAAGATTATTATTATTTTTGTTTTTTTTATGACCGACTTTAATTAATAAGGAAAAAACGTCCTCCTTATTGAAATAGAAACCCAGCCTTATTTAAAAGGAGAGAGCCAGCGCGTGCTAGACCTTCGTTATTTTATAAAAACTGAAAGTTTCTCTGTCTTTTTTTAGCTTCACTCAAAGCCACCATGATACAAACAAACATCCAAACAAACGTTCCTCCCAGTGTTGGGGACAATACGCATAGAAACTTTCAGCTTTTATAAAATAACGAAAGTCTGGCACGCGCTGGCACTTAGTCCAAAATTATACACAACTGCCGTACCTAAGTATAGAAAATTATATTTAGTATGTAGCTATGTATATGTATATTTATAATAAACTAGCAACCCGCCCCAGTGTCGGACGGGTAGCTTAAAATAAAAATAGCCTATATCACTCAGGAACAATGTAGCTTTCTACTGGAAAAAACAATTTTTAAAATCAGTTCAATAGTTCCAGAGATTACATCCTACAAACAATCTTACAAACTTTAACTCTTTATAATATTATAGTATAGAGTATAGATGTAGATAAAAGGTAGATTTATAACTTCGATGACCTTTCAGCATAGGTACTAATTTCAACAGTATGTCTAAGAAGATAAAGCATATAAAGCATGATATCAAAAAATCTCAGCTTCACTCTAGTCCACTCCGTTCGTATGCGTCAGCCCTTAGGCCCGGTCTCTTCCTAAGCGGAGCGGAGAAGAGATGTGTCAAGTTTTAATCTAATTCGCTCCGATGTCGAGTCCGATGCCGCGAATAAACCGATTCATATTTCTTTTTCTTACACAGAAAAGTGTGAAATAAATATAGCAAAGTAAATTGTCACAATTTAATATTTGGGCCTAGAAATATTTTCAAAGCGGCTCACAAGGTACTTTAAAATTTCCACAGCAATAAACGTTTTTTAAATGCAATCGAGTCGCAAAGCTTTTCCTTTGAATGTCTTTAGAAATAAAGCTAAAGGAATTAATTCAGAACAAATGTTAAGCTGAGTCTGCACCATCTAAAATTTTATGTTACTACTAGCTTATGCCCGTGTTATATTACGATAAAATTGGATACATAATTATTATGCTAAAATTCATCTAATCATAAACTTGGGAGTCTGAAGTAAATGTTTGTTGTGATATTTAAAACAGAATCGTAATTCCGTTTCCGGATTCAATATCAATGTACGGAAAGAGTATGATTTAATTAGTATCTTTTCTTGTATGTTGTTTAATTTAATATTTGGGAATGTGACAATACGATAAATGATATTATGTGAATTGTCAATACTGGTAACTAATTATTCATTGTAAAATTGTAAATTAAATACTGTCAATGTACGGAAAGGGTATGATTTGAATAGTATCTTTTCTTGTATGTTGTTTAATTTAATATTTAGGAATGTGACAATACGATAAATAATATTATGTGAATTGTCAATACTGGTAACTAATTATTCATTGTAAATTAAATACTGTCAATGCACTAAGAGTGACATTATACTAAGCTATTGTCAACATACAGTTGGCAATAGCTATTATGTGAAATAATAATGTTGTGTAAACTGACAATTTAAGTCGCTTATTATTATTGTAAATTATTAATACGTAGACCATCAATGTCACTGATTTTATTATTGTAAATTGGGTGTGTCAACATACCTTTTGTCAACAAACCTAAAATAAATAATGATTAATATTAAGATCATGTGATAGTCGACATCCGCCTGGTTTGCGATGGCAGTGTTATAAAAGTACCCTACCTCGACAGAGAGGGAACAGTCTTGTATCGACAGCCCAGAGCAAACACGGCGGACCTCACTGAAGTTAAGTATTCTTATATTTTATTATAATGTAATGTAATCATTTGCCTTTTATAGGTTACCTGTTGTAACTGTGTACCAAATATGTACCTACTACTTTACTCAACGTTCTAATGTTTTAAAAGATGTGTGTTATGGAGTTTCTTTGCCCTTTCTTCTCCATGACTAAACACCTTAGCGAAATGGGTGGTAGATTCATTTTAATATAAATAGATCAATGCTGAACAAATACATTTCAGTTATTATTCGACTTGGTTGGTTTTACTTCTGTATTTATCACCTACCCTCTTGTGCTATTTATTTTACACATTGAGATAAAAGTAAACACTAGGTTGTTAGCTTCTAATTATTATAGAAGCCTGTTTAGATGATTAGGATTCTTACTTTGAAATAATACAGCAGATGCTTTGCTTGATTTTTAATTACTTAGTATTTGGCCTTACCTGACAAATAATTGATAAATGATAACTTTCATTAGTAATCATTGGATTTAATTTATCATCACTATTAAAGCCCACTGCCTTAACTTCTCTTCTTTTTATACAAAATCTCACATCAGAAGTGGGATACGATAATTCTTTTCTTGTCGAAATACTAATACTTTTCAAATGCTTTTAGCAATCGTGGATGCGGCTTCTCCTCGAAGCAACAGGCTACTGCCTGTCATCGGCAGCACTTGGTATTGGTGCCCGATGATCACAAAGCGATGGGCAACGCTGTTGTCAGCGGCACTTGGTGCTGGTGTGACACCGCTGATCGAAACGTCGCGTCGCTCCAATTGTGAAAGATAAGTGAAGTGTAATTATGTGCTGCTTTAAAGTGATCTTAAAACCACGTTTGTGGTATTGTTTCTATGAAAAAGTTTTTGTGAGGGTAATCATAAAAGATTTTAATTAGTTAGATAAACCACGTGTTGTGGTATAATTTATTTGGATAAGAATAAGTCTAGTTAGAGGTCAGATTGGCCGAACGGTTTTTGATAAAGTATATGTAGATGTAAAATCATTTAGAACGTTATGATATACCGAAGCAAAAAGGTTTGCTTTTAAGAAATCGCACCGTACTTACAGCTCAAAACTTGAAGAAATTAACTTATTCTGATTAATTAAACTTAAACATAAACTATATTTATTTATTTTGCTTCTTAAAATAATTCAACTATTTGTCTTTTCTTAAAACAACACAAGAGATTATCCATTCGAACAATTTTGTCGTTCAACTAATTTCCTTTTCTTAAAACAACGCAAAGCAGATTGCCTACTCAAGTATTTTTTTTCTACTCAGTGACGTTATTATAACATTTAACATTTTTTTTTAATAAATAAGGATTAAGATTACCAAACTGTTTCCACATACAAAATAATAATAATAATAATACAACTACAAATTCTTTGAGATTTCTTACATTAATTTTATTCTTAACTCTATAATATTATTATAACTTCGCTTAAGAATAATTCCCCTTAAATATAGTTTCGTTTTATTTAATCTTCTTTTGTCGAAATATCTCATTTCAAAAGTATTTTCTTTTTAATAAAATATTCTTATTGTTCCCACATATCAGCAATAAACTTTGAGGTTAGGTTGAACCTGATTTTATTTTATCTTATTATTTTGACAAACCAATCAAGTAAATTGGAACCTATTTTTTTTTCTATTGGTCATCCTACTAAAAATAATAATACGTCCTACATTTTATTTTAGGAAATACCTACGTTACAACGTGTTATTAATTTATTCCTGTTTTGAGTTTGTTTGATATACATACAAATCAAATAAAGAACATATTTATTCAAGCGGTAATAAAAAAAAAACTGGAGATCATAGGAGTAAACCAAAACCTGTTTGTACATTTGGCGTTCCTCAGGGATCAATATTAGGGCCTTTGTTATTCCTGATCTATATTGATAGTATAAACGAAATAGGTTTAAAAGGAAACATACTGTTGTACGCTGATGATACATGTTTATTTTACTATGGCAACTCAATACACACAATCATCACAGATGCACAAAATGACTTAATACTACTCAATAAATGGTTTCAATAATATAACCTACTTACAATTAATACCTCAAAAAAAAAAAAAAAAACCATATGCTACATTACATAGTTACATATAAATATAACTACAATATATTTTCATACTAAATTCACATACATGACTATAAAAATAAAAATAAAATACAAACATATAAACATTTTTAAATATACGTGTCGCACTAGTGATGCAGTGCTGTCGTGACTCAGAGAATGAATTTTTCAGAATCGACGAAAAACTGATTATTCACTTCCTGTTATACATTATAAAAAAGTGCTTACTTTATAAGGTTTATAAATAATATTAACGCAATTATCATTTACTAATTATTTCAAAATTACAGGTAGTAACTGTTATTCGCAATTTTTGAGTTAAGACTGTATTGCTCAAAAAAAAAGTTTTCAGAAAGAGTAATTATTTTTAGTTGTATAGTTATTGCTGAAAATTTTTGAGTTAGTATAAATAATGTTTGACTTTTTCCTTATGGTTTTGAGTATAATTTTGTAGTTACAACAATTATTTAATTTAGTTTTAAGTTTTATAGTTCCCTCCAAAAAAATAATTTTCACATTCAAGTTTGGACATTGATAAATAAAACCAGATAATCAAGAAAATTCGATCAGATAATCAGTTTTTATTTATAAAAAGTAATAATTTAATTTCAACAATTTCTGCCTTTTTCAACAAAAAAAAACCTTCCAAAACAATAAACAAAATTTGTCTTGAATACAAAAAAAAAACAGAGCCATCAAAATATTTTTTTTTAACTTAAATAATCAGCTATTGTTGTAACTGCACAGTAATTGTACGTAGTCACTAAATTGGAGCTAGGCAAAATTAAATAATAGTATTTCTGTAATAATAGTATACTTAAACTAGTTTTACATCAGTCTGTTTCTAATAATTAGCATCAAAATGACAGCAATATTTTTTATTTAAGTACTTAAAATCAACCAGTCAAACTTCGCAAGTAAGATTCATAATAGGTCCTGGGAATCATATTTTGTCGAGCAGTTCTTTCGTCTTTTAATATTTTTGTTTAATTGTTTATGCTGGTGTCAAAGCAACAGAAAAATAACGTTTGGTTTCCAGCTTCACATTAAAATTACTACCCCACTGGTCACAATTTAATTCACATTAAAATGACTTACTAAACCAATAAGGGTGTCTTAAGTGAAAATACTATTTTAAATTTCATTTCTGTGAATCGATAATAGTGTAATAACTAGAAATACACCTAGAAATATCTATTTAGGTTTAAATCAGCTATATTGTATTAACTCGAATTCATAGTTGAACTTTTACATACCTGATTCAACAATATCGTTCCAATTTGAATTAATGCGGTCTAAACAGTAAACTGTCACGTCCTTCTTCGTCGAATTTAGATGTAACTAAAGATGATGCAATATTGGTTAGGGTATCACGACAGTTAGTCAGTCACTCAAATTTGACATGTTTTGGGTTGCGACAGTGTGTCGTCGGTGCGATATATGTATACATTTATATATACTATAAACCCTATACTTACTATAATACATATGTAATACATACACATAGGTACAGATATTATTACTATTATACTACTACCAAGCCGTTTCTAGTAATCCGTGTTTTGCCAATTCTATTTCTACCCACTTTATTTTGTATAAAATCGCAGTGGATGTGTGGATAAGATACCTACTGTTTATTTGTTAAATTTCTCATGTAAGTGAATTAATTACTTAGTGAGAATAAAGTTCTTTAACCGTAATAGTAGTAACCGTATACATATTAACATTGGGGAACATTGTTTGGTAACAACAAAGAAAACATATTCTATTCTACTCTGATTTCGGTCTGACGTCTGGCTATCCTGGTTTTTATGACAGTAACATTGACATTGAATCATTGAATATCGTTTTGTGAATGGAGCAATCTTATTTTTTTTTATGTCGGTACTTTTGTTGCCGATGTTCATTTAAGTTCACTGGCTGCATTTTTCTATTTTTCTATGTACTTCGGGAACGAAGTACTTATCAAGATGGCCGAATGGTAATAAAACATACTAATAATTTATGCTAAATGACAGAACAGAGGAAGAAAAAAAAAAAAATATGCTCAATGGATACAAAATGTTAAGACTCACAATGTGACAAAATGTTAAGACTCCCGAATGTAGCAACCAAAAAAAAAAAAAAAAACAAAAAAAAAAAATCCAATGATTATCCCCGAATGGGACAAATGTTATTATTCCCGTATGGAACGGATGTTATTATTCCCAAAGGGGACAATTTTTTATTCCCGTATGAAACGGATGTTATTATTCCCAAAGGGGACAATTTTTATTATTCAAACATATAAAACAAAGGGAGTTAGGTTAGTTAGGTCTGCCTGGCACTAATCATTGCCCTTTTCATTGGTCGGGTAATGTTAGACGGCTCGACTTGACAGTGCTGGTATTACACCATTGGTGTGATACATCTTATTGGTGATAATTCAGTAATGTCCTGGTACGAGACCCATTTATGGGGGCGGCAGACAGTTAGCTAGGTAGTTAGGCTGCCCGGCACTAATCATTACTAGACCCAAAAAAAAAAAAAAAAAAAAACAAAAAAAAAAAGGGGTTAGTAATGTTAGACGGCTTGTTCGGACGGTACCAGTAAGTAGCGAGGTCTAGGTAATGACCTCTACTGGGCAAGAGTCTAGTACAAGACCCATTTATGGGGCGGCAGCGGTTAGGCCAGTTAGTTAGTCTGCCTGGCACTAATCATTACTAGTACCAATAAAATAAAAATAAAAAAGAGTTAAAAAATATTGGTTAGTAATGTTAGACGGCTTGTTCGGACGGTGCCAGTAAGTAGCGAGGTCTAGTAATAACCTCTACTGGGCAAGAGTCTAGTACAAGACCCATTTATGGGGAGGCAGCGGTTAGGCCAGTTAGTTAGGCTGCCCGGCACTAATCATTACTAGTACCAATAAAAAAAAAAAAAAGAGTTAAAAAATATTGGTTAGTAATGTTAGACGGCTTGTTCGGACGGTGCCAGTAAGTAGCGAGGTGTAGTAATGACCTCTACTGGGCAAGAGTCTAGTACAAGACCCATTTATGGGGGGGCAGCGGTTAGGCCAGTTAGTTAGGGCTGCCGGCACTAATCATTACTAGTACCAATAAAAAAAAAAAGTTAAAAAATATTGGTTGGTAATGTTAGACGGCTTGTTCGGACGGTGCCAGTAAGTAGCGAGGTCTAGTAATGACCTCTACTGGGCAAGAGTCTAGTACAAGACCCCTTGCTTTATAAAACTAATAATAATAAAACAAAAACTATACATATTATACAAAATAAAATAAAATTAAACATTAAATTATGGGGCGCAGCCAGTTAGGGACAGTTAAACTAGGTAGCTGTAGCTTATAGATCATTTTAGCTTATAGATCTTCCTTAGCTTATAGATCTTTTTAGCTTACAGTAATTTTTTTTATTTAGCTCTTAGCTAGATTTTTTTTCTTTTCTTTCTAATTTCCCTATGTACTTCGGGAACGAAGTACTTGTCAGTATGGCCGTGTTATATTACGATAAAATTGGATACATAATTATTATGCTAAAATTCATCTAATCATAAACTTGGGAGTCTGAAGTAAATGTTTGTTGTGATATTTAAAACAGAATCGTAATTCCGTTTCCGGATTCAATATCAATGTACGGAAAGAGTATGATTTAATTAGTATCTTTTCTTGTATGTTGTTTAATTTAATATTTGGGAATGTGACAATACGATAAATGATATTATGTGAATTGTCAATACTGGTAACTAATTATTCATTGTAAAATTGTAAATTAAATACTGTCAATGTACGGAAAGGGTATGATTTGAATAGTATCTTTTCTTGTATGTTGTTTAATTTAATATTTAGGAATGTGACAATACGATAAATAATATTATGTGAATTGTCAATACTGGTAACTAATTATTCATTGTAAATTAAATACTGTCAATGCACTAAGAGTGACATTATACTAAGCTATTGTCAACATACAGTTGGCAATAGCTATTATGTGAAATAATAATGTTGTGTAAACTGACAATTTAAGTCGCTTATTATTATTGTAAATTATTAATACGTAGACCATCAATGTCACTGATTTTATTATTGTAAATTGGGTGTGTCAACATACCTTTTGTCAACAAACCTAAAATAAATAATGATTAATATTAAGATCATGTGATAGTCGACATCCGCCTGGTTTGCGATGGCAGTGTTATAAAAGTACCCTACCTCGACAGAGAGGGAACAGTCTTGTATCGACAGCCCAGAGCAAACACGGCGGACCTCACTGAAGTTAAGTATTCTTATATTTTATTATAATGTAATGTAATCATTTGCCTTTTATAGGTTACCTGTTGTAACTGTGTACCAAATATGTACCTACTACTTTACTCAACGTTCTAATGTTTTAAAAGATGTGTGTTATGGAGTTTCTTTGCCCTTTCTTCTCCATGACTAAACACCTTAGCGAAATGGGTGGTAGATTCATTTTAATATAAATAGATCAATGCTGAACAAATACATTTCAGTTATTATTCGACTTGGTTGGTTTTACTTCTGTATTTATCACCTACCCTCTTGTGCTATTTATTTTACACATTGAGATAAAAGTAAACACTAGGTTGTTAGCTTCTAATTATTATAGAAGCCTGTTTAGATGATTAGGATTCTTACTTTGAAATAATACAGCAGATGCTTTGCTTGATTTTTAATTACTTAGTATTTGGCCTTACCTGACAAATAATTGATAAATGATAACTTTCATTAGTAATCATTGGATTTAATTTATCATCACTATTAAAGCCCACTGCCTTAACTTCTCTTCTTTTTATACAAAATCTCACACCCGCGACTTCGTCCGCGTGGACTACACAAACTTCAAACCCCTATTTCAACCCCTTAGGGGATGAATTTTCAAAAATCCTTTCTTAACGGATGCCTACGTCTTAATAGCTATCTGCATGCCAAATTTCAGCTCGAGCCGTCCATTAGTTTGAGCTGTGCGTTCATAGATCAGTCAGTCAGTCAATCTAAATATATAAAAGGAAAAGGTGACTGACTGACTGACTGACTGATCTATCAAGGCACAGCTCAAACTACTGGACGGATCGGGCTGAAATTTGGAATGAAAATAGCTATTGTGACATAGACATACGCTAAGCATTTTTGAAAATTCAACCCCTAAGGGGGTAAAATAGGGGTTTGAAATTTGAGTAGTCCACGCGGACGAAGTCGCGAGCATAAGCTAGTCCTTTTATATATTTAGACTAGTAATTAATCTACCAGAAGTTCAGAATGCCTGAAGAACTTTTCAACCTGGTTCCTCCTTCATCCTTCTACTGCAAGGCATCGCCAAGGACTGCACCCGGACGTAGTTGAAATGCCACGGATACGTACGAAGCGATTTGCCTCCTCATTTCTAATCCCAACCGCTAAGATTTATAACACCCTTCCAGCATCAGTTTTCCTCTCCAATAATTATAATATGGGTATCTTCAAGTCGATTTAATCAGTACCCTTATTATAAATGCGAAAGTGTGTTTGTTTGTTGGTTTGTTGGTTTGTTGGTTTGTCCTTCAATCACGTCGCAACGGTGCAAAGGATTAACGTGATTTTTTGCATGGGTATAGATAAAGACCTGGAGAGTGACAGGCTACTTTTTATCCCGGAAAATCAAAGAGTTCCCACGGGATTTTAAAAAACCTAAATCTACGCGTACGAAGTCGCGGGCATCTAGCTAGTGTTTCATGAAATGTTATACTCAAGTGTAGCCTCACCTTTAGACTCACGGACCACGGTTAGACTTGACGGCACTTACCACTTAGGTAAAGGGCTCAAAATTCTCACTCGCAAAAACACCTTTCTTTCACGTTTCGTTCACCTTTCACCTTTCTTTCACATTTCGTTTTCGTTTTAACATGTTGGCTTTCATGACCATCATTCAACTTCCCGGGAACGGTCATTATCATCATCATCATCATCAACCGATAGACGTCCACTGCTGGACTCTTGTAGAAAACTTCCACACGCCACGGTTTTGTGCCGCCTGAATCCAGCGGCTCCCTGCGACTCGTCTGATGTCGTCCGTCCACCTAGTGGGGGGTCTTCCAACGCTGCGCCTTCCGGTGCGAGGTCGCCAATCCAGCACCTATCGTCTATCGGTTTTACGAACTCTGTGTCCTGCCTATTGCCACTTCAGGTTCGCAACTCGTTGAGCTATGCCGGTTAAATCGGAAAATCAAAAAATTCCCACGGGGTTTGTAAAAAACCTAAATCCTCCTGAAATCCTTATAAAAGATAGATAAAAGGCAGTCGTTACCCGATTAAAAATAGTTTACAATGCTAAGACAAAAGACTCTTTTTAAGACTTAAGTTTTTTCCTTTGAAATACTTTGAAAGAACTAGGAAATTAATTAAAAAAGATTTAAATCGTCGAGATAAGTTACCTTAATGATGGCTTAAAAACAAGACTTGCGAAGTATTTTTAAACTTTGCCTTTTATCTTATTCTCCACAAAGATGACTACCTAATTAATTTTTTTTTTTTTTTGTCTTAACATGTTAACGTTACTAACTCTATCTCTTTCTCTCTGCGTAGTATTACCACAGAAAATTCAATCTCACATGAGTACAAGTTTTTGGATGAAAACTAAACCGTAAAATGTTGGCGGGGGACATGGGAGGCTATTAGGCGTCCATAGGTGGTGGTCTGTGAGCATTCCTCATTACTGAGGGTCGTTATCTTGAACCCTCTGAAGTTCTGTTTATGTACTAGCTGATGCCCTGAAAACCTGAAACCACGCGGACGAAGCCGCGGGCATAAACTAGTCTAGCAAATAAATTCTATTCCTATTTTCAATATGGATTCAGTCTTTCCTTCCTAGTTTTTTTTTCTAGTTAAACTTAAAAGAAGTTTTCTTTGACACTGAGCTAGTGCCAAGCATCCCGTGGCGTTAGGAATTCCTTCCAGGTTTCGAGTTAACTCGTAAAAACAAAGGTGCAATAAAGGTGGTTGTCTGTAAAGGTGTGTTCATAATGGACGCGCATTTTATTAAAATTAGGATTAACTAGCTTATGCTCGCGACTTCGTCCGCGTGAATTACACAAATTTCAAACCCCTATTTCACCCCCTTAGGGGTTGAAATTTAAAAAATCCTTTCTTAGCCCTTAGCCCGATCCGTCCAGTAGTTTGAGCTGTACGTTGATAGATCAGTCAGTCAGTCAGTCACCTTTTCGTTTTATATATTTAGATAAGTACTTTTGAATCGTCAAATGCATCTACCACTGGTTCGGAATGCCATTGATACCTACCGAGAAGAGCCAGCAATAAACTCGGAGGTTGCTCTTTTCAAAGATTTGATATACAATATTATGCCATGTATAAAAAGTATTCGCAGTCCCGCGCGTTACTGGAAGGAACTGCAGGTCAAATCCGCGCTCTTTTATCACTTAGATAATCTTCAATGGTGTAATATGCTTTTTTCAGGAGCATATACTTTTTAAACTTGTGTAAAGGCAAGGTAAAATACATCTTCAAATAATCCCCACATACTTGAACACACGATACTGCAATGAACTTGTTTCCGAACAATCGTAATGCAAATCATCTATTATTTTGTACCGAGCAACCGCAAAGTTTCCACTTTCTTGTTTCTCAATTCCACAACATCTTCCGTAGTATCATTACCAACCTTTGACGATTCATAAGAGCCAGCAAAAGTTGCGAACAAAGCATTCTTTGAGGTTAAGTTTATTCGTAGCTAGACTTGTGTTCGACGTAGGAATTTGTGTTTTGATACTTTAGCGATCTTGCTCTAAAGCTTTATTTACACTAGAGCAATGCAACGCGACATTAACGGTACAATAATTTAAAATGACAAGAAATATTTTTTTATTAAAAATAGCAAGCAAATGGGCAGGCGGGTCACCTGATGTTTAGTGATTACCACCGCCTATGAACATTTGCAGCACCAGAGAAACCGCCAATGCATTGCCGGCTTTCAGAAATATTATGTGGATCCGTCACCTAAATAAACCCGAAATTATGGTTAAATAATAAATATACATCTTCAAACAAATCGTCACATAAGTATTTCAATACATGATACTGCAATATAATACTAGTTCTGAACAATCGTAATGCAAATCATCTTTTTTTTTTAAAGAATATTAGCCATATTAAATGACTAATATTCCCCTTTCCTCTCCAATTAAGCGTCAGGCTTGTGCTAGGAGTAGGTACGACAATAGTGCAACGGGCGGGATTTGAACCGTCAACCTTGCGGTTTTCAGTCCACTCCTATACCGGTTGAGCTATTGAGGCTCAATTAAACCTAGCTTAAACTAAAAATAAACCTGGTTTAAAGATCAATTGATGTTCATTGACAATAAACGACTGTCGCAGCTGTCTTTCATATCTAGCTGTCTTTATAGACGTGTACTAATGACTTTATCGTCTGCAGTGAATGACGCTAAGGTCTCAGCAAAAAGCATTATTAACTTTAGAACTCTAATTTTATTACAATTTCTCTCAGTGACAATCTAGACAGGAATTTCAACGGAGAGCTAGAAAGTGTCAATTATCTCTATCACTTGGCAAACCGCGACAGACTTAGCTGTCCATTATATTAAATCACTAAATGGACGCATCCTAATGTCGCTTTTCAATCACTACCTACCCATATTATAAATGCGACAGTGTGTTTGTTAGTTGGTTTATTGGTTTGTCCCTCAATCACGTCGCTACGGAGGATTTTTTTTGCATGAGTATAGTTAAAAACCTGGAGAGTGACATAGGCTACTTTTTAACTCGAAAAGATCAAAGAGTTCCCACGGGATTTTTTTAACCTAAATCCACGCAGACAAAGTCGCGGCCATCAGCTAGTATTCTATTATCTTGGAAAAAGAATTTAATTGAACTGCGACAGTCGCATGAGCGGCATGAACATTTGCAGCACCAGACGAACCGCCAATGCGTTGCCGGCCTTTTAGGAATTTGTTGGTCCGCCCCTTGAATAACCCCATGTTGTAATCTAAAGGGAACACCGCCGCCGTACTTGTAATTTTAGTGATTTAGTTTTATCAAACCCACAATGTTATAGCGTGGAACCTCGGATCGATGCCCCGACTACGACGTGGCATTTATCGCGAAGCCGCGAGCATGAGCTAGTATACAAATATGTACTGATTTACTTACGTAAAGAAACTGCGGCGTTTAAGTTTATTATGCCTATTCATCAACAGGGCCCACTTTAACCTATTGGAGGCCCTGGGCACATTAGAGTAATGGGGCCCCTATGATCTTGACAGATTAGGTAGGTACCTACTATTTTCTTAGAATAGGCAAAGAAGTAGATACCTAATAGTCGCCGAGTGTCGGATACAAGTCATTCTTGACTAGCTGTTAACAATCTCTATCGTCGTTTGTTTGAGAGGACCTTTTTGACTTTTTTTGAATAAAATGTCGGGTATGGTCTGGCAGGGATTAGTGGGCCCCTATCGATCGTGGGCCCTGGGCATGTGCCCAGTGAGAAAGAGGGCCTTGTTCATCAAGCCGCCAGTGTGGACGAGTTCTTATCGCCTCACGCGCTCAAGTGGCGTGAGCGGCGGCACTCGGCAAAAAGGTTAATGGCTGTGCGCTGAATGTGATATTTACTTGGGACTCGGGAATGTATTAAGCTATATTAAATAGAAGCACCTATTTAAACAATTGTAAGTGTAGTTAAGAGACTATTATATTCTGGGTGGAGACCCTTGGTGTACTTGCACTTGTTTAAACTATATTCTATTCTATTCTATACACCGCCGCACGGTATACTATGGTAACTCTTCCACCACTAACTGTGCCAAACTCTGGAATATTCTCCCCGCTGAAAGACATCAGGCAAACACCTTCAAAAATAGTTTGAACTATTGGGTATTTTACTACTTTTGAATTTGATAAATATTATTACTTTATTATAAACTAGGATCAAAATAATGACGTTCGCTGAAAAAAATATTAAAATCCAACAAAGATTTACAAAGTAACAGGCATTTTCATAATTTCATCCCTTTCTCGCAAAACGAAAATTTGTATGAAACCGCACGAAGCTACTATATAGCATTAGTAAGGTGTGACGTCAAAATTCTATATCGCTATCTCTGTCTAATCAGAAATATTTAAATGCTTATAACTTTTTTGTTATTTGATCGATTTAATTAGTTTTTCCAGTTTTCGTCATTATTTTTATCATAGTTTATAATAAAGTAATAAAAAATTGGAGTCCAATACCTAATTGGCAGACACTTGCCGAACACTTTGGATCATTTTGAACGGGGGCTTTCAATTTATTCATGCAAATTCTAATGATGGATGTTTGTGCACTGCTATTCTGTTCCAAAACTATAGAAACAATAACAGCTTTTTTTTTGTTACAGATACTGAAGCTGAAAAACTTACTGCCAAAATCATAGCAATATTAATGACATTTTTAAAATTAAAACCAAAAGTTTAAATTAAATCTTAAAAACTTAGTTACTCAATTTTACCAGTGTAAATAAATCATTTTATAGTGTAAGAATAGACTTAATTTAATTACTCCATGGCTTCCGTAGAAGTGAAAGTGAAGTGAAGGAAAAGTGAACGAAAAGTGAAAAGGAGTGAAAGTGTTAGTGTCAGCGGATGGTGCGATGTGGTATTGATGTGGTCACCGTTGCGAATGCGGGCGGGCGGCCCCACAGGCCGGCAGGTCAATGACATCGCCGGCAGTGCTTGTGCTGTGTTTGGCACTTGGTGAGTACCCAGAACATAGATTTAGATATTCTAAATATATAAGAGGAAAAGATGACTGACTGATTGATCTATCAACGCACAGCTCAAACTACGGATCGGGCTGAAGTTTGGCATTCAGTACCCGTAGTACAAGATTTTACGTCTCACCAAACCAAACCAAATTCGAGAGTCGAAATACTTCCGCGTTACAGTAAAATGGACCTAAACAGCCTTGAATTGAAGTCAAATATTCAATGCCACTGATTTTTATTTCGCAATGTTTCCGCTTGGAGCGCTGGCTGTAGAAGTGTAGACAAACTTGAGCTTTAAAACAAGGCATTTAAGATCCAGTTTACTGTAACGTGGAAGTATTTCGACTCTCGAATTTGGTTTGGTTTGGTGAGACGTAAAATCTTGTACTAATGGTACAGATATTGTGACGTATTATGACGTAACTGTGGAATCAACTCCCTTCGACGGTGTTCGCATTAGATTAAAACATGGGGTTATTCAAGGGGCTGGCGGACCAAGTTTCTGAAAGGCCGGCAACGCATTGGCGGTTCCTCTGGTGCTGCAAATGTTCATGGGCGGCGGTAATCACTTAACATTAGGTCGCAATTTTTTTTTAAATGTCCGCAAAGAAAGGATTTTTGAAATTTCAACCCCTAAGCGATTAAAATAGGGGTTTGAAATTTTTGTAGTCCACGCGGACAAAGTCGCGGGCATAAGCTAGTTTCTTTATATGCCCACTTTCAATATCGGTACAATACGTATAGACACTGATTTCCTCTCAAAATGAGAAGGAAGGCCATAGTCCACCAAGCTGGCCAAGTGCAGATTGGCACATTTCACTTAGGTATCTATCTCCAAGAAGATTATGGAGAACTCTTAAGCATGCTCATGATGCACGTTAAAGCAAGTGATATTTTAATTAAATTAAAGGTAGAGCCTCAATAGCTCAACCGGTAAAGGAGTGGACTGAAAACCGAAAGGTCGACGGTTCAAACCCCGCCCGTTGCACTATTGTCGTACCTACTCCTAGCACAAGCTTGACGCTTAGTTGGAGAGGAAAGAGGAATATTAGTCATTTAACATGGCTAATATTCTTTAAAAAAAATAAAATTGCAATAACACTGTAAAGTTGTGCATGCCCGAGAGTGAACCCGGCGGAGTGATTACGTAAAACTTTGCAGTAGCGACAGCAACGCGACAGCAGTAGCAATGCGATAGTTCATTTGCTGTCTATGTTCTTCTTCTTCTTATTTTGCTTTGTGGCTATTGCTGTCTCTCTCTAGCCGGACGTTTGACAGCAATGATCGCGAGAGTTACGTCTGTCGCAAGCCTGTCACGAGATACGTAATCACCCCGCCGGACTCCGAATAGGGGCATGGAAATTCCATTTCCCATTTTTCGGTTGTATTTTCATACTTAATATGTATTTTCTTGTTCATATTCCTATAATTTTGAGCTTTGTAGATACTAAAGATAATATTGCAAAGAAAACAATAATACCTATCTCGTTATGATTAAATTTCACGAATGAGTCGTATACAAAGCGGCGCCGTTATTATAACTTTTTTTCATTTTTAGGGTTCCGTACCTGAAAACGAAAAACGGAACCCTTATAATATCACTTTGTTGTCTGACTGTCAAGAAAACCTACAGGGTACTTCCCGTTGCCCTAGAATCATGAAATTTGCCAGGTAGGTAGGTAGTTCTTATAGCAGAAGAGGAAAAATCTGAACCCTGAATTTGTGGTTACATCATGGAAAAAAATGTTCATGAACAAATATAAATTAGAATTTTCAAATTTCAAAGTAAGATAACTATACTAAGTGGGGTATCATATGAAAGGGCTTTATCTGTACATTACAAAACAGATTCTTATTTGTTTTTGTGTATAATGCTTTTTGATTCATCGTGCAAAATGTAGAAAAAAAATACTCGAATACGGAACCCTCGGTGCTCGAGTCTGACTCGCACTTGGCCGGTTTTTTATTACCTACTCATGTTGAACACTTGAACAAATAATATTCTTTCATTTACCTATTCCAAGTAAGCGTAAAGCTAGCTATCATCATCATCATTATCATTATGTAAGCTACATTGCCTTTGCTCAGTATTTAATTTTTTTTGCTCTGTAAGTTGATCATGATGATGACGATGAATTAATAACGGGTACGTACAACGATTGATACGGTGATTTTGAAATATCGATATTTCAAGTCAAGGGCAATAGCGAACTACCCTCTTTTTTGTTCTTGTCGCTGGAACTATTAATGTTGGGTGTCGTACGATAATGTCCTGGTTTGCATAATTCTACCACTAGATTCCATATACTTCATCATGATGATTAACCATCGCCGGCTCACTACAAAGCACGGGTCTCCTCGCAGAGTGAGAAGGGTTTTGGCCACAGTCTTCCACGTTGGCCATGTGCGGATTGGTAGACTTCACACCTTTTGCCTTTGAGAACATTATAGAGAACTCTCAGGTATGTAGGTTTCCTCACGATGTTTTCCTTCACCGTTAAAGCAAGTGATATTTAAATAATTAAAACGCACAAAACTCCGAAAAGTTGAGGTGCGTACCCGGGATCGAACCCCCGACCTCCGATCAGGAGGCGGACGTCCTAACCATTAGGCTATCACAGCTTCTACCACATACTTGCTAGCTCCATTCTCACGGTTAAATTCTGGTGTTTGCGACTGACTTGTGAGCCCACTTTTCTTTTTCTTGATGGTTGAAGTTTAACCACAGATTAGAGAAGAGTTTAACCGTTACAATGACGTAACTTTAACTGCCTGTCATGCCACTGGACCTTAATTTATTAAATTTTCCCTTTCCGCGAGTCCACCTTTGAGCCTTTTATAAAACATTTAGGAACAAAAGCAACAAAAATTTAATTTTTAAGTACCTACACCGCAGTCCCATTTCAATGTTATTTTTGGGCTTTTACTTTACAATTATTTTATCGAGAGCAAAATTTCATTTGTAGCGTAAAATCTAATTTATTTGCAACTTTCCGTTTTGGGCAAGGATTCTATTTTGAAAGTACTTTGAAAAAATGTTTTTTGGAAATATCGGTTTTAATAATAAAATGAAATATATTTACACAGGGTGTAACCAGAATGCTAGCAAAAACTTAGCGTTATTGTTATACTGCCTAAACACAAATTAGTGCCAATAACCATTTGCCTCATTTTGTAGTTTTAGTGTTTTTTTTTTTTATTCAGATACAAGTTAGCCCTTGACTGCAATCTCATCTGGTGGTAAGTGATGATGCAGTCTAAGATGATAGCGGGCTAACCTGGAAGGGGTATGGCAGTATTTATTAAACCCATATACCCCTTTGGTTTCTACACGGCATCGTACCGGAACGCTTAATCGCTTGGCGGCACGGCTTTGCCGGTAGGGTGGTAACTAGCCACGGCCGAAGCCTCCCACCAGACCAGACCAGAAATTTAGAAATTATAAAATTCCAAAATCCCTGCCAGGAATCGAACCCGGGACCTCCCACTATTAAGACCACAGCGCTCACCACTGCGCCAGGGAGGTCGTCAAAATGATTAATATTTTTCAAACCCGAAATGTACCTATAGCGTGCAAAACTCGGCGCGTTCCGGTACGATGCCGTGTAGAAACCAAAGGGGCATGGGTTTAATAAAAACTGCCATACCCCTTCTAGGTTAACCCGCGTCCATCTTAGACTGAATCATCACTTACCACCAGGTGAGATGGCAGTCAAGGGTCAAGTTATTTATCTGAATAAATAAATAAATTCCCCATGTTAAAATAAGTCAAAAGTTGCTTATGTGTGTTAACGCATATGATGCAAGACATTATGCTGAGCTGTACACCCATTTGGGGTGGTGTCACAGATGAAAATGTTACATTTGTACTTTGTTTTTATCTGTGACACTAACAACAAATAAATGCATTTTCCTTCTTTCTTTCTTTCTTTCTTTCCCTGTCGTGAACTGTACCTGTGTCACAGTGGATGTCTATCTGAAAGACGACGACGATTTATTTAAATGTGTTCATTATCAGTAGAATCCCAAAAATCCCTTATTATATCTCGAAAATAAAAATACCTCCATCGAAATATCGGCGCGGCCGTGAGGGGGAATTCCGAATAAATGACTTGTAAAGCAAATTCGGGATAATCCCAGATATTTCCGCGGCCATGGATGATTGATGAGTTGGAAAGTATCTGGAAAGTATTGACTGTGTTTCGAATTTGTTTTTACACGACTTTCCAAAAAAAGGAGTGTAATATTTCAGTATATATACAGGATGTAAGCAGAACGCTGGCAAAAACTTAGCGTTATTGTTATACTCGTACCTAAACCGTTAGTACTATTATATTATTCTGTGCCTAAACACAATCCAATACCAATAACCATTTGCCTCATTTTGTAGTTTTAGCGATTTAATATTTTTCCGAGTGGCCTACTTACGCAAAGTTTGTTGACCTCTAGCGTCAGTCTTGTTTTATTTGCAATATATCGTAAACTTTTACAAAGTTATAAGATTTTTTATATATTTTTTTATGAAATGCAAAAAGTTATATATGGTACGGAACCCCTGGTGTGTGAGTCCGACTCGCACTACCGGTTTTTATTTAAGCCACACTTTTACCGATACGAACAGAGGATTCGCTGGTTGGCTGGCTAAGGAGGCTAATCGCGTCGAGCCCAAACGGTTACGTGTCACTAAGTCGAATCATTGACACGCAGCGTGACATCGTGACAGCGGGGAGTATAGGCCACGGGATTAGCGAAAAGCGTAACTAAGCGTGACTTTGGCCTGAAAATCGTATGCATTGCTGGCGATCGCGTACGTCAGTCGCATATTCGATTATGTTCATGTGGAAAATTGCAAATTATCCTATCATTCAAAACCCTTCTCGGCGCTAATCGATTGCGTGATTCATTACCTATATGCCTTGTCCATTGCCACTTCAGCTTCGCAACCCGTTGAGCTATGTCGGTTACTCTAGTTCTCCTACGGATCTCCTCATTTCTGATTTGATCATGTAGAGAAACCTCCAAGCATAGCTCTCTCCATCGCCCGCTGAGTGACTCTGAGCTTTCTTATGAGGCCCATAGCCCATAGTTAGCCTACATATCTACTGCAACAATAAAGCGATTGCCAACCCTTTGTTCCATTCAATGTGAATATGAACCTGGTATTCCCCGCGGCGATTGGCAACAGGGAGCTTATTGCATTGCAATCACTCGCGCTAATTGACTTCCGATTCATTACTCACTGACTTAATTGTACAATCGACACGTTAATGGAACTTTGTTACCTAATAGGATATTTTACCCCTTCTTGAAAAGTATCATAATTTGATCCTAAAATGATAATATGTACCTACTTAATCTACAAAAAAAAACATAATTTTATTTAATCAATAAGTGCAATAAAAATGCATTTAAATTTTGCATGTCAAATTTGGCTGCGAAAACGCTACCCGCCATCTTTTTAGGTTCATGAGCTGTCATTACGTCACACGGATTGATAAGCAACGGTGTTTCCTTATTGGATTACATTACAATTTCAATCCTTGTGACGTTGCAGTTGGAATTATTATGGCGGCTAGGTTGTTGATATTTTTGTAGAACAGAAAAAAATTGAAATATTTAAAATGAATTACCTAAAAAATTCAAGCAAAAACTATTATGCATAAACATTTTTAAAATATAAAAATCTGTTTTAGTATGTACTTTCATATAATACCCCAATTGGTATAGTTATCTTACTTGAAAAATTTAAAAAACTAATTTTTTTTTTGTGATGTAACTACAAATTCACGGTTTTCGGATGTATTCCTTTACTTGTGCTATAATACAGACCTACCTACCAAATTTCATGATCCTAGGTCACCGGGAAGTACTTACCCTATGGGTTTTCTTGACAGACACGACAGTCGGACAGATAGACAGACATACAGAGAGGTACGGAACCCTAAAAACGTAACTATTTTAACAGTCAAAAACCGCTTAAAAATATTAAAATGAACTAATTTTCGCGCTAATAGTCAAGGGTGGTTTTAAATGAGTTCCAATAATCCCTAGCTTATTTCAATGAGTGTGGAAATTCACAGTACAATTATGTGTAACCACATTGTACAGAGCCTAATGAGCGGATTATATTTGTTATGGTAGAATGGTATCAATATACCTACTTCAAGTATGTTTTTTTTTTTTATTCAGATACAAGTTAGCCCTTGACTGCAATCTCACCTGGCGGTAAGTGACGATGCTGTCTAAGATGAAAGCGGGCTAACCTGGAAGGGGTGTGGCAGTTTTTAATAAACCCATGCCCCTTTGGTTTCTACACGGCATCGTACCGGAACGCTAAATCGCTTGGCGGCACGGCTTTGCCGGTAGGGTGGTAACTAGCCACGGCCGAAGCCTCCCACCAGACCAGACCAGAAATTAAGAAATTATAAAATTCCAAATCCACGCCAGGAATCGAACCCAGGACCTCCCGCTAATAAGACCACAGCGCTTACCACTGCGCCAGGGAGGTCGTCAAAAAGTCAAAAGGTCGTACCTACCTGTTAAAAGCGTTTACAGTACGCCGCCGAAAGTAATGTACATCGGCATTTAGAATGACATCTCGGCTTTGTAGAGCGTTCGGACGCATTTCTTTTGGGCAATGAAAGCTCTAATTTTTTTTTCTTGTTCTCAGGTAGAAGAAGCGCCGGAATAACCAGCTCTTAGCTTTAAGTTGTGATGTGTGGCACAGTTGTATAAATAAACGTCTTTTTTTTTTTTTTTTTTTTTTTAACGTTTTACGTTACTCCCATTCCCCCAGAACATCAGACCATATCTAAGATACGAGATATCTAGAGGCTACGTACCTACGCGTGATATACTTCTAGACTGGTTTTGATATCTACTATATTTTTAAGACTTCTAAGAACAAAGCAAAATTTATTGATTTTTTCAGAAACTTTGGCGTTGTCTCTGTCACTCATACCTATATGACGTTTTCTCAGTCTCAACAACGGAGACAGTGCTCTGCAAATCTGTTATCTCTTTCTAAAGGTTGACGTACATTACTTTCGGCCGCGTACTGTACTTTATCAAACGCCCTAGCTAGTCCCATGAATCCATACTTAGTCTAAATATATAAAATGATTGACTGACTGACTGATCTTTCAACGCACAGCTTAAACTACTGGACGGATCGGGCTGAAATTTCCCATGCAGATATAGCTATTATGACGTAGGCGTCCGCCAGGAAAGGATTTTTGAAAATTCAACCCAGAAGATAGTCATAAATATAATAAAGATCAATATCATGCAAATAGGAAAACGCGGGTTTTGGGCGTATAATGTTTTCTCTGTAACAAGATGCATCATGCCAAGTTTTTTCTATTCCCCATGTAAGCAGAACCGAAGGGCTGTTGACAAACAAGTCCTAACCCGATTTTATTATTCGTATTTTTATTATAACATTAACCGTAGCAGCTGTTGCGCTGGCGGGCGGCCAAGCGGAGTTTTATTGAAATAAGCTTAGAATATAATATAATTAATTGCCAGCGGGGATACATTATTTATTTTATACTAACGGATACCCGACGTGTGCTACTACCCTAAAAAAAGAAAACTAAAATCATCTTCGCATTATTGCCTTTCTAATGAAACTGATTTGGGGTAAAGTGTCAAAAGTCTATAGCGGCCATAGATACCTACAAACATTTTTGTGTTTTATATAGCAAATATACTTAATATAGATGACTCTATCAACTCTAGTTACGGGCCGGTATCTTTTGAAGCAAGTTCATAGGTGTCAAAAGGTGCGTAAACCACGCACCAATATCTATGTTTAGGGTTTTTAGGGTTCCGTACCACAAAAGGAAAAAAGGAACCCCTATGGCCTATAGGATCACTTTGTTGTCTGTCTGTCTGTCTGTCAAGAAACTTATAGGGTTCTTCCCGTTGACGTGATTCTTCGAAGTGGCCGTCATACAATAATATTGTAATTATTACGGATTATACGGATATTACGGTTCGTATTTTTACGGAATCCGTGATTTTTGAGTTGGTTGAGTGCACAAACACCCTTTGTTTATGAACTTTGTTTACGACAGTTTTCTATCCAGTCAAACTTTTAGAATCGATGCGCAATCGATAAGTAAGAATCTGCAGTTTTAAAATCATTTTTACTATTCTTTGTAGTATTTTCCATAGTAGGTACCTATTTGAATAACGAGCCCGTTTCGCTCCATGCTCCATGCATGCATGCGAACGAGGCTAACACAAAGGACATGGAATGAAAGGAAGCGAGCTAATAAATGCGTGCGATTTTTGTAAAACAATGTTTGAATTTTCATTCGTTAAATAATTATTTTACACGCTTCAAAAATTCCCGACTGGCTAAAAGAAATAAAAAACATGGAATATTTTTAAAAAAATAATAGGTAAGACTTCGTAGCACAGTGGTGAGCGTTGAATGGAAATCTTCGGGTTCATTTCCGTAGAGAAACAGAGTAACTAACATAACTAAATGGATTTAAAAAAAAATTTTTTAATCAATTAAACTTTTACAAGAATTTTTGAATCGTCAGAGGCATCTACCACTGGTTCAGAATGCCTTTCCTACCAAGAAGAACCAGCAAGAAACTCGACGGTTGCTCTTTACAAAGATTTGATAATATCTAATATTATGCCATGTATAAGAAAAGTATTTGCAGTCCTGTGTGTTGCTAGAACGAGCTACAGGTCAAATTCACGCTCTTTTATCATTTAGATAATCTTCAATTGTGTAATATGCTTTTTTCAGGAGCATACTTTTAATAGATTTTTAAACTTGTGTAAAGGCAAGTCCAAAATAGCTAGATTGCGAAGCTTAACTGTCAATGGGAGCACATAGTTCGAAGAACCGATATTATCTTGGGACCCCAACGTCTATCGGTTGTACGAACTATGTGCGCTGCCCATTGTCACTTCAGCTGCGCAACCCGTTGAGCTATGTCGGTTACTCTAGTTCTCCTACTTAAATAGCGACATATTAAAAACTGCGGACCGGCAGGAATCGAACCCGCGTCTCCTGGGATCGCGTCCTATGCTCTGACCACTAAGCTACGACACGCTTGCTGCCGGTGACGAAATTTTTGATGCATGTTCACTCAGTACTGAAGCGACTGTTAAGTATTCATTAGGCAACATTTGTCAATAAACAATGTTTATAAACAGTTTATAAACAAAAATGATGAAACATTGTTTATGCAACATGTTGCCGTGCTCCCCACTTTGAATGGAGAGCAAGGCGAAACATCCAGTTTATAAAAAAAAGTCAACAGGTGTGGACGTGTGTTGCGCGAGTTTATAAACATTACAAGCAGCAGAGAGCATCACTACCTCCTCGGGTGACATCCTAGCAACAACTGACTAGTGTGGACGGCCAAGTTTCAGAAACAGTGTTTATGGTAAACTTGTTTATCAACTCGTCATAAACAGTTTATTAACAAATGTTGCCTAATGAATACAAGGCTTTTATGTGGCATAGTTCATCGATCCGCGAATCTGAAGTCGTAATGAGTGAGACATTTATCCGTATAGTAACAGATAAATGTCCCAAAGTGACAAGCATAAAGATGTCGTGTCATGACGGCTCAATAAGATATCTCCAAGGGATGCGTCTTGATAATAAATAAATAATCTATTCCAACCGCGTCTCTTCATAATGCCGTGTCATTCTCGTCATTGTCCCTATACCCTGCCGCCCAAGCATAATCAGTGAAACAAAGCTATCTCGAGATTCGAGGTTTTTACGTCGACTAATGTCGTTGCGAAAAATGGGTGAAAGTTTACCACATTTCGAATGGAAAGCTTATCTCTCTGATCTCATATTAATCCGTCAAATCGCCGGCCTACTACTAAGCACGCGTCTCCTTTTAGAGTAAAAAGGCTCCACGACGCTTGCCAATTGCAGATATGCAGACTTCATACATTTGAGCACATTATGGAGAATTGTCAGGCATGCTGACAGGTTTCCTGACAGAATTTTCTTTCACGATTATTGCACTTATAGCAAGTGATACTTTTTTAATTGCTGAAACGCACATAACACCAAAAAACCGGCCAAGTGCGAGTTATAGGCTCGCGCAACGAGGGTTCCGTACTACAGTCGTATTATTTCGACATTTTGCACGATAATTCAAAAACTATGATGCATAAAAATAAATAAAAATCTGTTTTAGAATGCACAGGTGAAGCCCTTTCATATAATACCACACTTGATATTATATGTAGTTATCATACTTCGATATGGAAAATACCTACTAATTTTTAGTTCATGACCACAATTTAATTTTTTTTGTGTGATGTAACCACAAATTCACGGTTTTCGGATTTTTCCCCGAATGTCTGATGTAAGACCTGCTACCTGCCAAATTTCATGATTTTAGAATCTAGGTCAACGGGAAGTACGTACCCTGTAGGTTTCTTGACAGACCGACAGACAGACAACAAAGTGATCCTATAAGGGTTCCGTTTTTCCTTTTGAGGTACGGAACCCTAAAAACCAGCCAAGTGCGAGTCGGACTCACACACGAACAAGGTATACAGAACACTTTTATGTAGAGCACTGAAAGCTGTAAATGAAAAACTGCGCCAACTATTTGTGATTTAGTAAATTATTTTTTTTGTGAACATATTTTAATTTTTTTTGTGATGTAACTACAAAATCAAGGTTTTCGGATTTTTTCCTTCTTGGTGCTATGCTAAATAAAACAATAGGCAAGCTTAATGCTAAGCATACTTCTTTCTCCTATTTTCTTTCAAACAACTCACTATTCTTTATTTTTCCATACAAAACAAATGAAACAACAATCCTGAAAAAGAAACTAACTGAAAGAAAACCAGTATTTATCACGACACTACAAAATCTCGCGGCGGGAGACCTCCGAGTACGCCTCGGGTGATAATTTATTCACCGCGCGTTTGCATCTCTGAGTCATTCGTGTCATCGGGTATATTCACACTGAGGGGGAAAAAGCGGGAAAACGCCCTTATCATGAGGCCATGGTATGATGACGATGATGATTGATTATTCATTGCGCGCTTTGACAGACAGCGCCGAGTCGTTCATGTCATCGGGTATGTATGTCCACACTGAGGGGGATAAAGCAGAAAAACGCCCTTATCATGAGGCCATGGTCTGACGACGATAATGATTGATACTGAAAGTGGAGTCTAAAGACACTAAACTTGTCTCTATACCAAACGTCTTTAGTAAAAAATCTGTGTCATCAATAGAAAATAGACGCTTAAACCGCTTCCGGCAGCGAAGCCTGAGGCGCTAATCTATTAATTGCGCGCTTTGATATACATCGCAGAGTCATTCCTGTCATCGGGTATATCCACACTGAGGGGGATAAAGTAGAAAAACGCCCTTATCATGAGGCCATGGTCAGACGACGATGATGATTGATAATTAAACTGGTCTAAAGACAATTGTCTCTATACCAAACATCTATCGTAAAAAAATCCGTGTCATCACTAGAAAATAGAAGTTTAAACCGTTCCCGGCAGCGAAGCCTGGGGCGCTAATTTATTCATTGCGCGCTTTGATATACAGCGCCGAGTCGTTCATGTCATCGGGTATGTCCACACTGAGGGGGATAAAGCAGAAAACCGCCCTTATCATGAGGCCATGGTCGGACGACGATGATGATTGATAATTAAACTGGTTTAAAGACACTTGTCTCTATACCAAACATCTTTCGTTAAAAAGTCTGTGTCATCACTAGAAAATAGACGTTTAAACCGCTCAAGGCAGCGAAGCCTCGGGCGCTAATTTATTCATTGCGCGCTTTGCCATAAAGCGCTGAGTTATTCGTGTCATCTGGATAACATACAGTGGCAATAGTCCTAGCGAGGAGATATGAAAGAAGCTCCAGAGCTCACCTTTGAATAAAGTTACCTGTCTTGGTAGGAAAAATACTGTTACTGATGACGAAATTTAAAATGCTATCAAAAAAAAACAATCATAAATCAAGGTTAAAAAACCGGCCAAGTGCGAGGGTTCCGTATTACATTCGTATTTTTTCGACATTTTGCACGATAAATCAAAAACTTTGATGTATAAAAATAAATAAAAATCTGTTTTAGAATACAAAAGTTAAGCCCTTTCATATTATGATACCCCACTTTATATAGTTATTTTACTTTGAAAATTGAAAATACTAATTATTAGTACCTACATGACCAAAATTTAATTTTTTTTTGTGTGATGTAACTTACAAAAGTTTACGGTTTTCAGATTTTTCCCCAAATGTCTGCTATAAGACCTACCTACTTGTAAAAATTTCATGATTCTAGGTCACCAGGAAGTACCCTGTAGGTTTCTTGACAGTCAGACAGTCGGACAGATAGACAGACAAACAGACCGACAACAAAGTGATCCTATAAGGGTTCCGTTTTCCCTTTTAAGTACGAAACCCTAAAAAGCAAAAATTCATGTCATCACTAGAAAATAGACGTGAAAAACAACTCCCGGCAGCGAAGCCGCAGGCGCTAATTAATTCATTGCGCGCTTTTACAGGAAGCGCCGAGTTGTTCGTGTCATCGGGATAGAATACAGTTCATAGTATGTACCTAGTACATACAGTGACAATAGGAGCAACGAAGATATACAAAATAGTTTAATAACCTACAGAAACTACTATTGGATTAAGTAACCTGCCTTTTTGTAGGGTAAACGAGAAGATAAATAAAAAAAAACCGGCCAAGTGCGAGTCAAGCTCGCGCAATGAGGGTTCCGTACTACAGTCGTATTTTTTCGACATTTTGCACGATAATTCAAAAACTATGATGCATGAAAATAAACAAAAATCTGTTTTAGAATGTACAGATGAAGACCTTTCATATGATACCCCACTTGATATAGCCACTCACTTCGAAAGTTGAAAATACTAATTATTAGTTCATGACCACAATTTAATTTTTTTTGTGTGAACTAACCCTAAATTCACGGTTTTCAGATTTTCCCCAAATGTCAGCTATAAGATTTACCTACCTGCCTAATTTCATGATTCTAGGTCAACGGGAAGTACCCTGTAGATTTCTTGACAGACAGACGGACAGACAGACAGACAGACAGACAACAAAGTGATCCTATAAGGGTTCCGTTTTTCCTTTTGAGGTACGGAACCCTAAAAACGAATCCCATTTCGCATTTGAGCTGTGCGTTGATAGATCAGTCAGTCAGTCAGTCAGTCACCTTTTCCTTTTATATATTTAGATTATAATGTAAACAACTGTGTCGAAATATCGATAATACAAAATCATCATTAAAATCAATCGTCGTACCTATGTACCTAACCGTTATTTACAGAATAAAATAGAATAGAATATATTTTTATTCAAGTAAATTTTTACGAGTGCTTTTGAATCGTCAACTAGTTTAATTTTACATTAAACGTTTAAGCCATACCACAGAATCACAAAATAATACCTATAATAGTACTAAGTTAGCCATAACTTGAAAAATAAATTTTTAATTTGAATTTAAACCACGCTGAAAGTCTATAACATGGTAAGTGTTTTGGTGTTTAGGTTATTATTTCTCATAAGTCTAACATGGTCTAACATAATAATATTTTGATAGGTACAGAAAAGAAAATCCCTGCAGAAAAATTCAATTTGCAAAGCTCTCGCTAGCTTCCGCTTCCCGCTGTCACATAAAAAGTCCTTTCATTAGATAACATCCTTTTAACATCCTGACCTCACACATCCGTTGAGATAATTTATTATGACGCAATTTCGTTATTTTCGCGCCCGATGGGGTGTGTGGAGAATAAATATTATGAGGAAAATAAACAAGTAGGTACTTACACGTAAATATTGTGCTTATTTTTGTAAAATAAAATTGAAATCAGAGAAATGCAAGAACACTTTCGATAGATAGAGACTATTATACAGTACGGAACCTTAAAAATACTTAAATGTAAACCCGACTTTATCTATGGAAATGTTGCGTATAATAATTATGTAATTATGTGGAGCAGTTTTATTATCACTTCCTTATTCTATAAGCCTCCCTGCGACTCGTTAGTTCTAAATAGTTTCGATTCTCTGCAGAATTTCCTCACGGAATATTAAATATCTGAAACTTTCATTCAAGCGAAGCGCCTTGCATTTCTGTCATGGATAAAATAGACCATGGATAGAATACAATTTTATTGTAGGTCGATGATTACTGCATTACGAAGTAGGTACCTACCTACCTAGTTGAAAATATGTGTGTGTCTGTGTGTGTGTGTAAGTGCGTGCGAGTGTGTGTGTGCGTGTATGACTAGGACAGGGATAAGATTCATAGCGTTGATTTTAAAGCAAAATAAAATAGACAAATGGAAAAGGACGAGTAGCTCTTGAATTACGATTTTCTGAGAAAATCTCCTAACATAACCGACTATGTTCGGTTATGATTTAAACTCGATAGCATGGCCTCAGCAGAAACTGAAAAAGAAACTTTTTTTTTATTCATTATAGGCAAACGCTTGACCGCAATCACACCTGATGGAAAGTGATGATGCGGCCTAAGATGGGACGCGTTTACCTAGAAGATGCCTATTCACTCTTGTTTTAAAGATACCCGGGTTGTAGTTGGTAGGAAACACATATCGTGAAAGAATATTCCAAACCTTAGCCATGCGTGAGGAATGATGACGTTTCGTGCGTGTAGATGGAATGTCGACGACATAAGGATGGAAACTCGCCCGACGTCTTGCGGTTCGGTGGTAAAATGGTGAAGGGGGGACAAGATCGAAAAGTTCCTGAGCACACTCACCGAAATATATCCTATAAAACACTGATAAGCCGGCAACCTTGCGGCGGTGATCAAGACTTAAAATTAGTCAGGCACACTCCGACAATACCCAAATGTTCGAGGCACAGAGAATTCTAGGTGGTGGTCTGTGATATTACTAACCGACATTTTAAACCTTAAGTTCCTAGCCAAGCTGCCATTAAAACTTTACCAAAATTGCAGGGCGTATGAAACGCTGCCGTGTTATCGCATATTGCGTTTTAACAAGCAAATAGCTATGAAACAAAATCCTAGCGCGAACAATTGAAATAAAACGATACGATTTTCGGTTGAAATTTTAAATACCGCTGTTTCGTGTGTTCGTCAAAAATCTTTGGCGTACCCAAAAATATCCAAAATTATTTTCTATTTCCATTTTTTGCGCTGTATTCTATCTACAAAGCTTCCTCCCTTAACCTCGTGTAAAATTTGTAATCTATTAAATCTGGGTTAGTTAAACGCACGGTTAATTCAGAAATAAAGCTAATTAAGTTAACGGATAGTTAAGATAAGTTAAGAATAGTTAAGAATTCGGCAACTTCCAACTAATCCGGGGTTGATCCCGGGCACGCACTTCTTCGGACGCACCTTTTTTTATTTCGGAGTTATGTACGTTTGAAGCAATTAAAATATCACTCGTTTTAACTTTTAACGGTGAAGGGAAACATCGTAAGGCAACCTACATATTCTTTTTATTGTATTCAAAGGTGTGTAAAGTCTGTCAATCTGCACTTAGCCAGCGTGGTGGACTATTACTTAAGCCCTTCTCATTCTAAGTGGAGACCCGTGCCCTGTAGTGAGCTGACGATGGGTTCTGATGATTCTTATGAAGTTAAACGTCTAAAGATAAACTTAGCTCTACTTTAAGGTCACCCTAACTTAAAAAACTTATTCTGATGAATTTTAGGATTATAATAAAAATGTTTCAGTCTGTCTGTCCAGGGCCATATGCAGCCACCACCACTTTGGCACCATTCCACGCGTTCAAGATTTAGCTTTAAGTTTTATTGTAACACTAGCTGCCGCGGCGAACTTCGTACCGCCTAACAGTCGATTCTTTTTCAGGCATTTTTTTAAATTTTTCTCTCCGTAAGAACCATCCTCGTACTTCAAGGAATATTATTAAAAAAAAGTTAGCGAAATCGGTGCAGCTGTTCTCGAGATTTGCGATCAGCAACACATTCAGTGATTCATCTATATATATAAAAGGAAACGGTGACTGACTGACTGACTGACTGACTGACTGATCTATCAACGCACAGCTCAAACTACTGGACGGATCAGGCTGAAATTTGGCATGCAGATAGCTATTATGACGCAGGCACCCGCTAAGAAAGGATTTTTGAAAATTCAACCCCTAAAGGGGTGAAACAGGGGTTTGAAATTTGTGTAGTCAACGCGGACGAAGTCGCGAGCATTAGCTTGTTTTTATATATATAGAAATTTTCATTAAAAAAATGTTTCTTTTTGTTTCAGTTTGTTCCACTACCGGTGTAGTATCGAAGCAAACAGCTGATCATGATAACAAGCATAAAAGTATGCGAAACATAATGGAACCAATACATGGTTTAGTTAAAGAAGTCAATAACAAAAATCTGAAAATGAAATCGAGGACCAATGTATATAAACATAGGGTAAATGATATACATAATGTAAAATATGAATCAAATAGATACGGAGAAAGAGAGAATGTGATTGTTGATAATGTTAAAAAATATGACGAGATTTATACAGAAAAAGAAGATTTTTTAGACAAAAATGTAAATAAGAATAATAATTATGTGGAGAAATTAAAGAATAGCAATAAACACAGTTTTATAACAGATTTTATACCTAAGAAGAGAGTTAAAAGAAACGATAATAAAGACCGTAAATGTGATAGTTTTACTTTTGAAAAAGATAAAGCGTATATATCGCATCCTCATCTCGGAGATAAAGACGATGTTAATTATTCAAGCAATACGTATTGTACAACAGTCATAAGTGGTAAGTAATTTATGTCATTCACTCATTCTAAACAATTACTTAAGCAATTAAATATCACTTGCGTAAACCGTGAAGGAAAATATCGTGAGGAAACCTGCATACTTAAGGTGACGCAGGACGCAGGACCGAAATTGACAGCGCACGTAGGTAACATGTTTGCTTTTCACTTGACATTGTATGAGAAAGTTGAGAGGCACGATTATTTTCACTTAAATCAAGCGCGCGAAAAGGGTTTAGGAAAAGTATTTTTGAGAAAAAACTGCTGAATTTATGTTTGCAAAGTAAAGTTATTTCAACTAATGAATAAATAAACAACGTCTAATGATAAATTGTTTTAGAAATTTCATATCCCTAATCTTATTTATTTACGCCCAAAGTTGTCATTAATTTAGTGTTAAAATAGGAATCTTTTGAGCCTCGTAACTTTTAAATCAATATTTTTTTCAATATTTTATATATCAATAAACCTAGATAATGACGAGATAAATCGATATAATTCTTAGTTTTGTGCGTACAATATCGAATATTGTTGTAATTTCCCTCCTACGTTTGTATGGAGAAAGCACCGAACTGAGCTACCTTAAAAGTTCTCTATAATATTTTCAAAACTGTAAACTCTACTAGTCTACAATTGGAATATAATTGTATAGGTACTCTAAATTAGTGAGACGCCGTAAGGCTCGGTCACTTAGAGAGAGTAGGAGAGGTTCATGTAGGGAGAAAAGTGCTATTGGAAGACGTCAAGGTATTGTTGAAGCACGGAAAGACCTACAAGCCCTTAGAAGTGCCAATCAGCATGAAGCAGGGCCGAACACTAGGTGAACAGGCGATATCAAATGAGTCGCAGGGAGCCGCTGGATTCAGGCAACGCAAGACCTTGGTATATGGAAGTCCGTACAAGAGGCCTACATCCAACAGGGGACGTTTTTCGGCTGATGATTATGATGTTTGATGAGTGCAGGACAGGCATGAGTGACCACTTTTAGTGTCGGATACCAAAATCTTCTTTTAGGTCACTGAGCCAGTGTTACTACACTGGCTCAGTGACCTAAAATGGTACTTTTTAGTTCGGTATCTTTTAACACCCTGCAACGGAGTAACAGATGAACGTGATTTTTGCATGGATATAGTAAGATCTGGACAGATACATAGGCTTACGATTTATCCCGAAAAATCAAAGTGTCACCACGAGATTTTTAAAAACATAAATCTACGCAGATTAAGTGTTGGGTTATCAGTTACTGGCAAATAGTATTTTTTTTTCTGAAATATAACAATTTTGGTATCTGTATATATAGAATTCAAAGTCCTGACTGACGGAATGACTGACTGGCTGACTTATAGGTATTTCAACGCACAGCCTAAACCGCTGGTCCTAGCGACATGCAATTTGGAGGGTGTGTTCTTTGTAAAGAGTAGGTAAGATAGTATTTTTCGAAATTCCACCCCTAAGTGGGTTAAATGGTAGTTTGAAATTTAACTTGAACAATGTTTCCAGGTGCAGATAATCAAGTAGTCCAGCTCACGTTCGTCGACATGTTCCACATAGAGTACCATTCCGAATGTTCTTATGATTATTTAGAAGTAAGTATCAATATCAGAATATCATGAGTCATGACCTAACGTTTAATTAATGGAAGTAAATGTTGATAATAACATCATTTTGAGGAGGTGGCGAACAAAACGGTGTAATTGCACGAAATCCAAATATATAAAAGGATGGGAAACTCCCATCGGCGGTGTTCCCACTAGATTACAACATGGGGTTATTCAAGGGGCGGACCAACAAATTCCTAAAAGGCCGGCAACGCATCGGCGGTTCCTTTCCTTTCCATCACTTAACATCAGGCGACTCGCCTGCTTGTTTGTTCGCTATCACAGCTTAAACTACTGGACAGATCGGGCTGAAATTTGGCATGCAGATAGCTATTATGTCGTAGGCATCCGCTAAGAAAGGATGTTTGAAAATTCAACCCCTAAGGGGGTGAAATAGGGGTTTGAAATTTGTGTAGTCTACGCGGACAAAGTCGCGAGCATAAGCTAGTTAAATTATATTGGAGGAGTAAAAAAGTGTTTCGCCATAGTACCTGTTAGTCCATCGTGTGCCTGCGCCCCATTTTAGTCCTTCATGGACAATATTCCATTTATTATATTGCATTTATTTTTGCCAGATCCGTGATGGTGACAAAGGTTACTTCAACCTGCTGGACAAACTGTGCGGAGAGACGTTCCCACGTCAGATCACCACGTCAGGGCCTCACGCCTGGCTGAAGTTCTATTCCGATGACACCATAGAGTACGAGGGGTTCCGGATACAAATCGCTTTTTTAAACGTGCCCAATAGTGGTAAGTTCTTAGTAGGATGAGCATGCACTGCATATACTATGATTTTCTAGGGTTCCGTACCTCAAAAGGAAAACGGAACTCTTATAGGATCACATTGTTGTCTGTCTGTCTGTCAAGAAACCTACAGGATACTTCCCGTTGATCTACAATCATGAAATTTGGCAGGTAAGTAGGTCTTATAGCAGACAAAAGGGAAACAATCTGAAAACCGTAAATTTCTGGTACATCACACACAAAAAAATTGTGGCCATGAACGAATAGTTAATATTTTCTACTTTCGAAGTAAGATAATTATATCAAGTAGGGTGGCATATGAAAGGTCTTCACCTGTGCATTCTAAAACAGATATTTATTTATTTTTATGCATCATAGTTTTTGAATTACTTATCATGCAAAATTTTTAAAAATACGACTGTAGTACGGAACCCTCGTTGCGCGAGCCTGACTCGCACTTGGCCGGTTTTTATTTTAGTTTAATATCGATTATCGAAATTAAAATGGTTGTTACACTTAAAACTAACAAAGGACGTGGATTTTACGTATTTTGGAAGACCCTCTATTTAATAATCACTGAGAAATAATTTATTTTTGGGTTATTTATTAATTTTTTTTTTATACGGGACTTAAAGTTTTCTTTTGTTTCAGTTCGCATCCCAGACTCGTGCTACAAATCTTTCGAAGGGAAGTACGGCATGATAGAATCGGACAACATGGACAAGGATTGCTTAGAGAAGTCTGCCAATCAGGCGCTAGACTTCTTGTGGAGGATTGATGTGCCAGCGGGACATAAGGTAATGGATTATACCTATTTCTTGACTGTTTTTGTCACCTTCCCTATTCTGTGATTGCATCTTAGAGTGTTTAAACTAATCGAGAGAAAATACTTACGGTTTTACCGTGTATTTTTTGGCACAGAAAATGGCGGCGCTTGTTCATAGTATCAGCTAATCAGCTGTCATAACAAAAGATTAGGTTATTTATTTACAAGAAAAACAAGTACCTACTTACACTGGCACAGCAAATGGCGGATTGTGCCGAAACCCTGTTTTTATAGTTATGTTGAAATGTTGTATTGTCTCTTACACACTTATGACAATTTCGATAAGCTTGAGCTAGTTTCCGATCCGCTATTTTCTATAGGACATTAGGGCAATTCTTTATATCTCTATGGATCGCATCGTACGTTGAAACAATTTTCATCTACCACCTGGACGCCTGGTACGCAGTGGCGTGCAGAGGTCATAGAGGCATAAATGCACTGCTTACCCCAGTTGTAATAGCTCCATGCATATTTTTCATTATGACCTGCCAGTAAATAGGTTCCTACTTAACTAACGCATTCCCTGGCTTCAAACACTGTGCACGCCACTGCTGGTACATACATATCCTCCTACCGTTATGCTAAGCAATTTCCATTTGGAACAAACAAAATTGGAATCAGCTTTCACTTGCTGCATTTCTTCAAAACCAACGGAACGTGACGTCACGATTCACGTTTTCAATTTTTTCTGCTATAGTAATACTGTCAAGTGACAGGTGACTGACGTGAATCGTGACGTCATTCAAAGCCCGCGTAAAATGGCGGCGTTTGAACAGATCAGCAATGTTTTAAATTTTTTTGAGCATTTCAAACAATATTTATATTTTTTACTATGTAATATTTTATAACAATGTAAAAAGTGAATTACAATTATAAAAAATTAGATTCTGCATATTCCCTATTAATATTTGGTCCTTTTTTCAGATTTACCTCAATTTCACCACATACATTATTGGACAGCCAAACGAGTGCGAAGAAAACTTCATTCAAGTTTTCGGAAGCGTATTGGAGTTCGATGAAAAGTAAGCTCATTTCAGATCTTTAATATTTGGCTAGATTTTGCTTAGTTTTACTAGCCGCCACAGAATTCAGAATATGCATAGAAATGGTAAAAAAGTGTTAGTGGCCGCGCATATGTCTATTGTGACATCAGTGTGCGTTATTATAAAATCATTTTTAAAGCAAAGCTTGTGTCGTTGTGCACTCGGCCGCCAGGGAGAAAACCGATAAAAATCGTCACCCTCACCGTTAATTTCTCTGTCGTGGACAAGTTCTGTACACGCTATAAAACATAAATTCTTCACATTACTTTTAATTTAAAATGTGATATATACTTCCACTGAAAATTACATGCCCCGAAAAATTCGTATAAGCTTTGCTTTTGCCAAGCGTTCCTCGACACCACCCATTTTTTATTTGCATAGCGTTAGTTTAATTTATGTTGCGTTGGATACTAGAAATATATGCTTTTAAATTAGTTCTGTACTAGCTCATCTACTCAGCTTTGCTCGAAATTTCAAATTTCTTAGTCGGGGTACGGTATAACCTACAAAGAACCTACATACAAAACTTCATGTCGTTGCATCCAGAGCGGCTTAAGCTCTACTTACGTCGATAGCTTTGCTAAGCCAGTTAAGTCTTTTAGATGTATGGAAGATATTATGAGTTGCTAGAAATCCACTGATACCGTTTCTATTAGGATATTTGGAATTCCGTGGAGTACTCAAATACTCGTAATCACTACTCATACATACGAAAATGCGTTTCTTTGTTGATTTGTCCTTCAATCACGCCGCAACGGAGCAACGGATCGACGTAATTTTTTGCATGGATACAGTTAGAGACCTAGAGAGTGACATAATATTATGCTACTATTATCCCGGAAAATCCAAGAGTTCCCATGGGATATTTAAAAACTTAAATCTACTTGGACGGAGTCGCGGGTTTCAGCTAGTAGATCAATAAAAAGGTTGTAAATTTTTCTCACGTCCATATGGAAAGCGTGGAGAATAGTCTCCACGCATTCCCTGTTCTGTTCACTTACCTTCCCTAACTCAAATATTTAATAAAACTTCCTAAAGCTATTCGAAAAATATTTTCCCTTCGCCCTTTTGAATCTGATAATAATAGATAAGGGTCACTGTAATATAAGTACTTACCACGAACAATGTACAATGGAAACTCAGATAAGAAAAATAAACTTTACAGAGTCGTATGAATAAAATAATGTCGTTCAACATAGCATGGGGCATTATACCAATAAGAGTAAAAAACTTTTTACAGTCGAAGTTTTCTTATTGTACCTACTAATAAAATTGAAACTTACTCGTGAAAACAGAATCAATACTCATCATGATCAACCCTTGGCTGGCTCACTACAGAGCATACGGGTCTACTCGAGTAAAAAAAAAATATTTCACAATTTTTGGTGGCCCCATGGTATTAAAATATGCTATGACTGGTTAAAAATCTACTGTTTACTAAGCTATTACACTGATCGCGAGCAATTTACTCTTATCCGTTGAGGAGTTCCATTATCTATCTTCGAAAATGTTCATCAGATCTTCACCAAATTTATATGGGACCACCTTTGAAGTATACCATTTCAAACAAAAAAAAAAGAATTTTCTTAATCGGTCCAGGCATCTTCGAGTAATCGGGGAACATATGTAAAAAATCAAAAACCGGCCAAGTGCGAGCCAGGCTCGCGCAATGAGGGTTCCGTACTACAGTCGTATGTTTTCGACATTTTGCACGATAATTCAAAAACTATGATGCATACAAATAAATAAAAATCTGTTTTAGAATGTACAGGTAAAGACCTTTCATATGATACCCCACTTGATATAGTCACTCACTTCGAAAGTTGAAAATACTAATTATTAGTTCATGACCACAATTTAATTTTTTGTGTGATCTAACCCTAAATTCACGGTTTTCAGATTTTTCCCCAAATTTCATGATTCTAGGTCAACGGGAAGTACCCTGTAGGTTTCTTGACAGACAGACAGACAACAAAGTGATCCTATAAGGGTTCCGTTTTTCCTTTTGAGGTACGGAACCCTAAAAATAAAAAAGATTCCGACGAATTGAAAACCTCCCCCTTTTTTGAAGTCGGTTAAAAAGATGCGATTAATTTGCTTTGTTCCCAGGTTGGTCCACTACTGTGGTTCCGTAGCCAACCCGGTGACAACCAAAGACTCGGGCAAGGACGGTGAGGACCACAGCAACGTGATGCACGTGCGACTGTACGCCGCGAGGAACGGAGCTGTTAAGATAAACGCCACTTTCACCGCTTTTAGGACCCTGAACGCTAATAATAATGGTAAGCGCTATACTCTATCCATGGAGAGAAGTTAGTATAGGGCTCTCTCTGTTACAATTTTGACAATCAGTAACGGCCGGTTCACACATGTCTCCGTTTTACTGTTCCGTTTTATCGTGTACGTTTTTTTTCGTCGATGGCGTATGTAGTTGTATAAGCGACTTCACATATTATGGCACAGTATTCTGTATACAGTAAAAAATATCGTTCCGTAAAAAAATTACATTCCGTTTTGTCATCGAATACTGGACGGACGGAACGGAAATATACGGATACGTAGAATTTTAACGGATAGATACTGTGTGTTTTACTGCGAGTTTTCTGTTCACACATCGTATCCAGTAATGACGGATCCGTTGAACGTTATACGGTGCCTATGTGTGAACAGAGCATAAATTTATGATGTATCCGTTAAAAACGTACCAGTAAAACGGACTCCCATATGTGAACGTAAGTGTAACATTTTACCTATTCTGAATAAATAATTTGAGTTTGAGTTTTGAGTTTGGACCATAATAACGAATCAATTGACATCCCATTCATCAAAATCGGCTCCGTATACAATGGAGCTATCAGCTACTATGGAACAAACCTAAATACAAACATACACCAATATTTCAAATAAATTACTGGATCTGTCTCTAAAAACAAAACATGTTTGTAGAGAAATGCGACGAGAGCACGGAGTTTGACTGCGAAGACAACACCTGCATCGCCAGCATTCTGAAGTGCGACAACTACGCCAACTGCAGGCTCAAAGCCGACGAGGAGCCGGACAAATGTGTGGTAATATTCCCATTATTCCTACTAAAACTTCCATTATCCCTGCTAAAACTCCCATTTTTTATATTAAAACTCCCATTATTCCTACTAAATCACATACGTATTATTCCTACTAAAACTCCCGTTTTTCCTACTAAAACTCACATGATTCCTACTAAAACTCCCGTTATTCCTAATAAAACTCCCATTATTCCTACTAAAACTCCCATTATTCTAAATAAAACTTCCTTGTTCCAACTAAAACTACCATTATTCCTAATAGAACTGCCGTCATTCATACTAAAACTGCCATTATTTCTGCTAAAACTCCTATTATCCCTATTAAAATCCTGGGTATTCAAACAAACCATCGCGAGTGATATCTTACCGCGGAAAAAGCGACCGAAATTTGTCGTTCAAAGCTAACGAGAAGGAACCCTAAAAACGTTAGTACTTAACACAGTTTTTTGTTCCAGCACACAACGGAGTCCATGATCCACCAAACACACATCAAAGTGATCCTGATCATCTTCTGCCTGATCCTGTCGGGCATGAGCTTTGTCTTCTTCTTCAAGTGCATCAGGAAGCTATACCAGGACCACAAGATTATCAAGGTAACTGTACAGGGTGTAACCACAACGCTCGCAACAACTTAGCGTTATTGTTATACTATCTAAAGACAATACCAATAATTGAAGCCTCAATAGCTCAACGGGTAAAGGAGTGGACTGAAAACCGAAAGGTCGATGGTTCAAACCCCGCCCGTTGCACTATTGTCGTACCCACTCCTAGCACAAGCTTCACGCTTAGTTGGAGAGGAAAGGGGAATATTAGTCTTTTAACATGGCTAATATTCTTTAAAAAAAAACCATTTGCCTCATTTTAGTTTTACTGATTTAGTATTTTCAAACCCACAATATATTATAGCGTTCAAAACTGGGGTCAATGCCCCACCTACGACGTGACATTGACTCTAAATGGCTTACTTACGCAATTTAATGTATACTTAATATTATTATAAATGCGAAAGTGTGTCTCTCTGTCTATTTGGCTGCCTGCTAGCCTTTCACGGCCACCCGTTCAACCGATTTTGACGAAACTTAATACAGAGATCGCTTGCATCCCGGGGAAGGACATAAGCTACTTTTATCCCGGAAAATTAAAGAGTTCCCACGGTATTTTTGATAACCTAAATCCACGTGCACGAAGTGGCTGGCATCATCTAGAAAGCTATATAATATATAAGGTGAAATCTAATTTTAATATTGGCACAAATGCAGTTTTTTTTTTGTTTTTGTGCAAAAAAAAATCAGTAAGTGTTTTAGGTGGGAGGTCAATATTAGAATATGATATATTTTTATAGAATAGAATATATTTTTTAAATTGTATTGATTGTAAAAGCGAATTTCGCTTCAATTATTTGCCAACGTGAATCGATCAGGGATGAATTTTCAAAAATAATGCTTAAGTAACTATGTAAGTACCTTTAAGTTCTTGTGCAAAATGTCTGTCAATCAGTTGAAATATTTAAATAAATGGAGTATTCGAAAAAGCAGCAATTGAATCCAAAATGGGCCATTGTCTTATGTGCGAGTTCTTCATAAAAGAGACAAAGCTTCGAGCGAGTAAATGATGTGTAAAAATGTAACATAATGATCTTTCAAAGGCGGAAACCAAAGAAATATCGAGTGAATTTTGTTAGATTTGCTAGCTGACCTGCCCCGGCTTTGCTCGGGTGGAATTTAGATTTAGAATTTCTAAAAATCCTAGAACACGTATTTCTTCATTTATGACCGAAAACCCAAATACCAATTTTCATGCAAATAACTTGAAAAATGACGGACTTTCACACACGTTCATCCCCTATTTAACCCACTTAGGGGTGGAATTTCGAAAAATCCTTTCTTAGTGGATACCTACTCTTTACAAAGAACATACGTAATTAAAATATCACTTGCTTTAACGGTGAAGGAAAACATCGTGAGGAAACCTGCATGCCTGAGAGTTCTCCATAATGTTCTCAAAGGTGTGTGAAGTCTGCCAATCCGCACTTGGCCAGCGTGGTAGACTATGGCCAAAACCCTTCTCACTCTGAGAGGGAGACCTGTGCTCTGTAGTGAGCCGGTGATGGGTTGATCATGATGATATCTTACAAATCCAACAACTGACAATCGAAAAGAGTAATTTATTACCTATTTTGAATAAATCATTTGACTTTGACTTGACTTGACTTGACTGAAATACGGTCTGCTAAATCCACCTTACCCTGACCTACTGACAGGTTTTAGGGTGAGGTCTATAGAGCGCACTCTGACTTAGCTTAGACTTAGGACAGAGATAAAACGAGACAGAGCTATATTGTCACATAAATCTGTCGTGTCGTGTCTGTCATCGCCGGCGGATCACTGAGACTGGGTCTCCTTCCAGAATGAGAAGGTTTTGAACCATAGTGGGCAAGCTGACCAAGCTGATTCGTTTTTGCCAGCGTTCTGGTTACACCCTGTATTTAGGTGTGTGCCCAGGATCGAATCTCGGACTCTCCAAATAGGAGACTGTCGTCTTAGCTAAACCTTGAAAAATCAAGAGCTCACAATTACTTTTGTATTTGAATTTCGAATTTGTCAAGAGAAATTCTTCAGTGATTAATTACAAATCTAAGAGTTAGTTACCTCAGATTTTATTTCTTAAGATAGAAACGTTTTCGACGCAGATGTCTACTCGGCCCCTCGGGAAATCATTCAACGATTCACTAACGAAGAGTTACTTCACGAATTTCGTCAAAAGATATAATTAATACGCTCCGTAAAGACGGAGCAAATATACAACGATATATTTTAATTAAAAGAAAAGAAAGGAAGGACATTTATTTAAATTTTGTGCGATAATAAAAGGAAAAGAAATGGCGTCCATGTCTATGCATTAATTTAAAACAAACAACCTTTTACAAAGAAATACTCAACGGTTGAAATTTTTTAAAGAATGTAACATTAAACTTGATGAAAAATTGATAATTATTGCAATATTGAACTGTTGTTGAATATTATGAACAAAGTAATTTATCAATGACGATCTTTACAACACAGTTTTTTCTATATTAAGCCCACTGTCTTGGAACTATAATGAAACCTACTTATGTGAGAAATCTCAAGTCGGACTTTGAGATCACTCTCAAAGTCCGAGCAAGAGAGTACTATAATTTTATAATTTTTATAGTGTTTGACCTACACTTCAAGGAAATCTATATATATAAAATTCAAAGTCCTGACTGACTGACCGACTGACATATATATCAACGCAGAGCCTAAACCGCTGGTCCTAAAGACATGAAATTTGGAGGGTCTATTCTTTGTAAAGAGTAGGTATCTATTAAGAAGGGATGGTAGGGGTAGGTATCCATTAAGGATCGCAATTTTTGATATGTATTTAAAATAGAGAGTACACCTGTGTTTGCAAACATACTTGAGCACTATTATACCAGCGTAGTTTGCTTGTCTCCGTTGAGGTTAACCACGGTGAAATTCTGTTACGTCCTAACTTACATTGATAAGGCAATAAATCATAATCATCAACCGATAGACGTCCACTGATGGACATAGGTCTCTTGTAGCGACTTCCAAACGCCACGGTCTTGCGCCGCCTGAATCCAGCGGCTCCGTGCGATTCGTCTGATGTCGTCCGTCTAACGCTGCGTCTTCCGGTACGAGGTCGCCATACCAGCACCTTGGGACCCCAACGTCTATCAGTTTTACGAACTATGTGCCCTGCCCATTGCCACTTCAGCTTTGCAACCTAGTTCTCCTACGGATCTCCTCATTTCTGATTTGATCACGTATAGAAACTCCAAGCATAGCTCTCTCCATCGCCCGCTGAGTGACTCTGAACTTTCTTACGACAATCAATGAGGCAATCACTCAGTTTCACCGTATTTATATAGATTCCTTTATTCCCAGGAGCACATTCGTCAATCCTGTGAAGACAGGCTAGACATGGTAAGCGACCGTCTCACACTGGATGCGAAGCGATTGCAGCGCGACAGCGAGCCCCGAGCGAGCCTGGAGCGAGACAACCAAACCAACGAGATGTTCAAGCAGCAGAGGAAGTTTTCGCAACAGAAAGTACGGGTAAGAGTAAAACCATATCCTCATGGGGACTCCATATTTATACTGAAGCTATGGTCAGCCAGAGAAAACTTTTGTCATGTGTTCTTCATTTCTGAGTACTTATGTCGCTTCCTTTATAACAACTTCCTACTTAATCCATACTAATATTATAAATGCGAAAGTGTGTCTGTCTGTCTGTCTGCTAGCTTTTCACGGCTCAACCGTTCAACCGATTTTGATGAAATTTGGTACAGAGATAGCTTACATCCCGGGGAAGGACATAGGCTTTATATTTATCCCGGAAGATTAAAGAGTTCCCACAGGATTTTTAAAAGCTAAATCCACGCGGACGAAGTCGCGGGCATCAGCTAGTTTTTATAATTTTTTTGTGTTTTTACACTTCAAGGAAATTACTAAATAATTTTAAATACATAGCAAACATTGCGTAACCGGCAGGAATCGAACCTGCATCTTCTGGGTTCGCGCCCGATGCCTTGACCACTCGGCCACGGTCTGAGTACTGAGTTAACATACATATCACCAATTTCGTCACTGGCAGTAAGCGAGACCGTGGCCGAGTGGTCAAGGCATCGGGCGCGAACCCAGAAGAGGCAGGTTCGATTCCTGCCGGTTACGCAATGTTTGATATGTATTTAAAATTATTTAGTAACTTCCTACTACGTTTTCCACTTCTCCAGCTATCTTGCCTTGGAGAATCGATCGTGGATTCTCGTAGAGAGACTTTTTTTAGGTCACTCATTTAGTAGTTTTAGTGATTTACTGTCTTTCAAACCCGCAATGTATAGCACGCAAAACTCGGGTCAATGTCCCACCCACGAAGTGGCATTGACTCCGAATGGCTTACTTACGCAACGTTCATTGACCTCTAGCGTCAGTCAGATGTTTTATTTGCAACATAATATCGTGAACATTTACAAAATATAGAATTTTATTTGGATTTTTTCGCGTTATATCATATCAGTAATCATCAGTAGTATCACCTACCTTTGTTTTTGCTAGTTCTGGTTACACCCTGTATTGTTTCCCTTTATACCAGTCAACTAACCAATTTTATATTTTATAGCCAACTAGCATAGACTCTGACTTCATCCAAGAAACCCACCTCGATCTAGACGACGAACCCTGGCGCAGAGAAGTGAACGACGTCCCCAAAACTGAAGACGTAAGGATAGAACGGAATGGAAGAACGAGACGGAGTGACTTAAGTAAGAAGGAAGAGTCATTAAGAAAGAAAGAGAGCGAAGAGAAGAAAGTAAGAGAAATAAGAGACGCGTCAGTTGGTGCGCCGGATACGAAGGAGTCTGGGTGTCAGACAAGAGAGAGTTTATTTCAAACCGATCCAACAGTGAGTTCTGATGGTAAGTGCTATTTCATTTAATATACATATTTTATCTATTACTCTATCCACGGAAAGAAGTTAGTATAGCGCTCTCTCTGTTCCGTAATCCCATACAAATGACGGAGACAAAAATCTCAGTGGCCGTTAACCATTTTGAAACACCAACCAATCACAAACATAAAACAATCGAAATTCAACTCGAAAACGTTTTCAAAAAACATTCGAAATTCAATTCGAAAATATTTCCAAAAAACATTCTAAATTCAATTCGAAAACATAGTTTCGTTTGTGATAGGTTGGTACCTCAAAATGGTTAACGCCCACTGAGATTTTTATCTCTGTAATTTGTATGCGATTACGTAACAGAGAGAGCGCAATACTAACTTTTTTCCGTAAAAAAAATATTATTATTATAAAGAATCGTACGCGGAAAACGGAAGACACAGCGTTGGAAGACCCCCCACTAGGTGGACGGACGACATCCGATGAGTCGCAGGGAGCCGCTGGATTCAGGCGGCGCAAGACCGTGGGTTGTGGAAGTCCCTACAAGAGACCTATGTCCAGCAGTGGACGTCTATCGGTTGATGATGTTAGAATCAAAGAAGAGCAAATGCCGTTTCTATTAGCTTATTTAGAATTCTGTGAAGACTGAAGTGAACAATCACTGGATAGTTCAATTCCATACAATTAGGTTGCCTTTAGGCACATTGGCTACAATGTTGTGTTGTAGTTAACTATATATACTACCAGTGGCGTGCACAGACTCTTAAGCCAGGGTAGGCATTAGTTAGGTAGGAACCTGTTTACTGGCAGGTCATAATGAAAAATATGCATTGAGCTATTACAACTGGGGTACGCAGTGCATTTATGCCTCTATGACCTGCACGCCACTGCATACTACATCTGCCATTCCTCAAGCATATTGTGGGCATATTCCAATTTCCAAGTCTATATTATAGGTTCATCATCCAAACGAGTTTGTAAAGGCCTATTATACGTACTATGCGTTTAAATTGAGAATACCATAGCTTAGGTAATAGGGCAAACTTACAGATCACTATAGTTTTTAAATAATTTTAAATACATATCAAAAATTGCATAACTGGCAGGAATCGAACTTGCATTTTCTGGACAAATTTAAATACATATCAAAAATTGCGTAACCGGCAGGAATCGTACCTTCTCCATCGTATCTTCTGGTCCAGAAGATGCAGGTTCGATTCCTGCCGGTTACGCAATTTTTGATATGTATTTAAAATTATTTAGTAATTTCCCTGAAGTGTAGGTAAAACACTAAAAAATTATTAAAAAAAACTATAGTTTTTATTTTATAAACTACTAGCTTATGCTCGCGGCTTCGTCCGCGTGAACAACACAAATTTCAAACCCCTATTTCACCCCCTTAGGGGTTGAATTTTCAAAAATCCTTTCTTAGCGGATGCCTACGTCATAATAGCTATCTGCATTCTGCATGCCAAATTTCAGCCTGATCCGTCCAGTAGTTTGAGCTATGTGTTGATAGATAAGTCACTCACTCACATTTTCCTTTTATATATTTAGACTATGCCCATGCAAAAAATCACGCCGATCGATCATTTGGTCCGTTGCGACGTGATTGAAGGACAAACCAACAAACAAACAATAACTTTAGCATTTACAATATGGGTATAGTGACAGTGGCCGCGCCTTCTTCATTATAAGTTAGTAACATTTCTTTTGGTCTCTCTTCTCCGCAGAACATAAACTCTGAAATCTAATAAAATTACAATAATGTGCGCTTGAAAGAGGCTGTACCAGGTCGCTTAGTACGAGTTCACTCATCTCGACAGTGTGGATCGATTTCGATAACAAAACACTTTACCTTCAGAACAGGTCATTATTATAAAAAACTAAAAAACGGTCAAGTGCTAGTCGGACTCACACAGCGAGGGTACCATCATACAAGGAATACCACAATTAAATGTTTTATATTTTAATGGCGCCAATTATGAAATCTTTAGTATTTGTTGTTATAGCGGCAATAGAAATATTATACACATTCTGTGAAAATTGTAGGTCTCTACCTAATTACGACGGACGGACGGACGGGCAGCGGAGCCATAGTAATAGGGTACCGTTGGCACCCTGCGGATACGGAACCCTAAAAATACTAATGTATTCTGTATTCCAAAAAATAATTTGAAGTTTTACTTGAGGCACTATCTGGAGATGTGTGGACAAACTTAAGCATAAAACATGGCCAAAGTGCATTTTACTTTGACGTTACCGTGTTTCGATGCTCGAAATCCGCCAACGTTTTCAAGATGTGCTAGCTCGTACTAAAACCACTGTTTTGAATAATAACTTATAGTTTGCAAATAAGAAGGGAGGAACACTGATAAAATGGCAACCTGCGAACGCTCCCCTTGCTATCCCGAGGGTTGACAACCAAGTTTTGTGGAATCGCTCTATGATGTATTCTTATTTCTTTAGCTGTGGGAAAATTGCCAGCAGATTTGCCGTTTTCAGGGTTCAGTATCTTAAAATGAAAAAAGGAACTGTTATAGTTGTTTGCCTGTCAACATAAGGGAATCAAAACTTACTAGCTGATGCCCGCGACTTCATACGCATGGATTTAGGTTTTTAAAAATCCCGTGGGAATTCTTTGATTTTCCGGGATAAAAAATAGCCTATGTCACTCTTCCAGGTCTCAAACTATACCCATGCAAAAAATCACGTAAATCCATTGCTGCGTTGCGACGTGTTTGAAGGACAAACCAACAAACCAATAAACCAACAAACAAACACACTTTCGCATTTATAATATGGGTAGTGACTTCCCGTTGACCTAGAATCATGTTTAGCAGGTAGCAATGTCTCATAACACAAGTATAGGGAAAAATCCGAAAACCGTGAATTCACATCACAAAATGTTCTTATACGATGGTACGGAACCTTTCGTGTGCGAGTCGGACTCACACTTGACCGATTTTTCACATAAAAAGGCCGGATCTTGCCTTGGGACTATACATTGTTTATTATTAAACTAATACGATTTGTACCTACTTTCTTTTTCGTTTGTCTTCTGTACCATTTCTTAACGCTACATTATTTTGTTTGTACTATTTCAATCTAACTTTGATTTCTGAATATTGTTTACTATATTATTGATGACTAGCTTATGCTCGCGACTTCGTCCGCGTGGACTACATAAATTTCAAACCCCTATTTCACCCTCCTAGGGGTTGAATTGTCAAAAATCCTTTCTTAGTCCGCTACTTACATTATAATAGCTATCTGCATGCCAAATTTCTGCCAGACCCGTTCAGTAGTTTGAGCTGAGTGTTGATAGATCAGTCAGTCAGTCAGTATTTAGACTAGATCCTGCCTGTGACTTCGTCCGCGTGGATTTAGGTTTTTAAAATCCCATGGGAACTCTTTGATTTTCCGGGATAAAAAAACAGTCATAAAAAAGAATCTTAAGCCTACGCAATGGGTGATTTATCAATTGACGAGAGTATTTAGGTATTTATGCATTAAGCAGTTAGCTGGACAAGTCAGCAGATGTGAGCTTCACAATCTCACAAGAGCATCAATAGCTCAACCGGTAAAGCAGTGGACTGAAAACCGAAAGGTCGACGGTTCAAACCCCGCCCGTTGCACTATTGTCGTACCTACTCCTAGCACAAGCCTGACGCTTAGTTGGAGAGGAAAGGGGAATATTAGTCATTTAACATGGCTAATAATATTCTTTAAAAAAAAAAAATTGTGCTTAACTCGGACCATTTCCCCAGGGTCCAACACAACAAACAGCCGAGGGTTCTCCACGTTCGGGTACTCCGGCGCCACCATTGTTAGGCCTTCGCCCCCGCAGACCAACACCTCGCAGATCACCATCGAGCTGATCAGGCAGGCTACTGAGCAGGAGGAGAAACCACGTAAGTCGAAACTACCCTCACATCGTGTAAAAACCGATCAGGGGTATGGGTTTAAAGAAACTGCCATACCCCTTCCAGGTTAGTCCGCTGCCATCTTAAACTGCATCATCACTTACCATCAGGTGAGATCGCAGTCAAGGAATTAAAAATACCATAAGTACGACAATTACGTACTATATAGTATGTACGTTGATATGTCAGTCAGTTTCTCCTTTAATATACACGTTAACTAGGGCGTTACCTCGTAGTGATTTCAATAAATTATTCAAGTTGCTACTGCATGCAACTAATTTTACAATATGCCATACCTCACCAGGCGTAACATATTTAAAACTTATTTCTAAAACAATTTAACTTTAGATATAGTTTATTTATTAGCCGAAATATCTTTACTTTGCAAATATACATTTAGTATATTTTTTTTTTCAAAAATATTTTTCCTAAACCCTTTTCGCGCGCTTGATTACGGTGAAAATCATCTTGCCTCTCACCTTTCTCATACAATGGTACTGATTCTGAGCTTAACCTAATTTTAGAGTATTCGCATACTCTTCTTACTAATGTAATATAAAAAGGACAGACGCAGTTTGACAGTTTTAAATTTTATTTTTAGATGATAAAACCCGTAATTTTAGCGCACAGTCGCGAACCTACTATTTAAATTTTTAGTGTGCACTAAAATTTAGAGTCTTTAAATGTAAAGTTCATGTTCTTTCCATTCTTAGCATTGCTAAAAAGAAAAGGATGCAGATACTCTAAATTTAGTTTAGAGAAAGACAACGGAATCGGTGCCATCGTCAAGTGAAAAGCAAACAGGTTATCCACGTGTGCTGCCAATTTCGGTCGAGCGTACTGCGTCACCTTAAGAATAAAATTCAAATTTTCTTGTTTACGCAAACAGAAATCTCCAAAACTTTTCTACTTCTTGTATAAAAGGGTTAAACAAGAGAAACAAAGTTGAACTGCTCCCGGAATAACCAGCCCTTGAAGATAAAACAAGCGACGCCGACAAAACTTGAGACGAGTTATCTTAAAGAGCCATACATTACCTTATCTGACGATGAAATATCAAAGCGGGTTGAGGTCACCCTTGAGAGGACTCTTAAATAGGTCACTCTTACAGCCGCACTCAGAGTCGCTTAATCGTTACTTAAGTTTAGTTAAATCGAGACAGAGCTATATCTCTCACATAAATCTGTCTCGTTTTAACTCAATCTTAAGTAACGATTAGAGACTCTGAGTACCGCGGTCAGTCATTCAAATATGAGTGCGGCTGTTAGACTATGTTTGATACAAGATTAGTTCACCCTGAAAAATATGATGGCTAGATGATTACTTTTAAATGGTTTCGAGGCGCTGTTTTAACGTTTAACGGGCTAACCTGGACGAGGTATGGCAGTTTTTATTAAGCCCATACCCCTTTGGTTTTTACACGGCATCGTACTGGAACGCTGGATCGCTTGGCGGCACGGCTTTGCCGGTAAGGTAACAGACCAGACCAGAAATTTAGAAATTATTAAATTCCAAACCCCTGCCAGGAATCGCACCTGGGGCCTCCCAATAAAAAGACCACAGTTCTTATCACTGCGCCAGGGAGGTCGTCAAAGCGAATTTGCAGTCAATACCTAGTCTAAGGCAGTAACTGCGTCTACAGATCCAATGTAACCTGTTATGTCAATAGTATTTTAGATTTTCGTCTTATACGTATTTTGTTAACAGAAAAGAAATACCCGGATCGCCGCCCGATGAGCACCGAAACCACCCGATCAGCACCTGACGTCATCATCGTGTCCAAGCCGATTCGCTGAGGATGACCTTCGGGGCCCCCTCCATGGGCCCCGATACCCCCCTGGCCCCACGAGGCCCCTCGCGAACCCAGAACCTGCCCCGAAGGTTCCTACCAACCGCACGTATGTTTCGACAGCTTGTCAAAGAGTGTATCTTTCGAAACTTGTGACGGTTATTACAGCCAACATTTCGATGAAGGACCAAAACTTATATATGACTATTGTTTAAAGAGTGACTTCAAAGCTAAGACACTGCCAAGAAATATAGGTTCATCTGTAGATATTAAGAGAATATATCCGCAACGAAGCGTATGCTTCTACGGCGTGGATGATTCGCCTTCCAGAAGTAGGAAGTTTGTTGTGAAAGCCGATATAGAGGCCCCCAGATAACGAAGAACATCCCCAGAAATCGAATTCTGAAACACATTTTCAGTCTTCGGGATTTGACATTCAAATTGTAAAATAAGTAACTATAAGCGAATTATTAATTGAATAAAGCAAATGGACGTTTCCTAGGTTTCCTGGGTTAATTAGATTCCCACGACAAAAAATGAAACTAAAGACCTTTTCTGTAGATTTTCTGCATTGATATTTTGAAAACTGTGGTTGAAATTTTAGGCTTTGAGTTTACATTTTCAAATTGTTTATTATAAGCTTGACTTAGTTATAGTATTAAAATAACTTTATCAAAAGAGAGAAACTCGTATATGTTTTTATAAATTGTAATTTTAAAGTCTTCCATGATATTGTTTAATTGAAATAAAATTTTAATTTATTAATATTATTAGATGCTACACTGTTAAATTTTATCGAAAATTAAAAATGTACCTATTAATGAATTCTATTGTGAAAATATAAAATAATTAATGTTTCTTAAGTATATTAAGATGCGTAAGTTTATTGAGTTTTAATACTTTTATAAACCTTTAAAACTGAAATTTACCACTATTTAGTATTTACAGGTAAGGGATGATTTATGCTAACACGTGGCGGGCGCGGGCCGTACCTACCACGTACGAGGCGCGGACTCTCGTAGGCACGGAACTGCTTCATATAAAATGTTCGTGATGTTTTGAATCCGTGCCTCGTCCGCGCCGCGTATTGGCAAAAATCATCCCTATGGCGTCATAATTTTCTTTTGTTAAAAAATAAATAAATAATAGATTTGTAAACCTTGAATGCCGAAAACTCGGTTTTAATAGTAACGTAGTAAAACGTAGGTACCTATGTCTATGGTTTTGTGCCACTGAAAATTTGCAATTAACTGATGCTCACGATGATGGATTTAGGTTTTTGGAACAACTTGAGATCTCTTTAATTTTTTGGCAAACGATATTTCTTCCGGTTTTTAACTATATTATATTATGTGTAAAAAAATTCTGCGATGTGATTGAAGAACAAGCACACTTTCGCATTTATAATATTAGTAGTGATTCGAGCTTTACCATCCAATCCAATATCCATCATTGAAAAGATAATTTCTTTACCCGAGCTATGATAATTGTTACGTACTTAGTTCAAACTAATTAGGTTGAGCAAAAAGTCCAAGTTTCAAGTTTGGAAGTGACATTAAAACTTTCCTTTTCCGGAAGTAATGAAGATACCGGATACTTCTCTGTAAGTTTGAGGCCTTTTGTTCCTCAATTTTATTCACACCAAAAATCTGACACGAATTAGTTTTATCTGACAAGTTTCAATTGTTTTGAACTAAAAGACGGTGAAAGGGGGAAATCAGGGGAAATAAATTATCGGACGCGGCTGATTGACGTAACTATTACTCAATATATTACTCATCGAGCTTTAGAAAGAGATAATCGGCAGTTTCGACTTTGTAGAATATCTCTGTCGCGTATATACTTATGTGACGTTTTGTCCCTTATCAGTTTCAATGACAGCCAAAACTAACAATTACTTATCTCTTTCTTATTTTGCTTTCTAACCGTTACTTACTTTAGTTAAAACGAGACAGAGCTATATCTCTCACATATATCTGTCTCGTTTTAACCCAATCTTAAGTAACAATTAGCGACTCTGAGTACGGCTGTAAGCCTCTGTACTTAATATATTTTACTACTGGGCACTGTAATAATTTGCAATGCCGTATCAATGCAGTTTTTTATTAAATTAATAATTCTGTGCCGCCCAGTCACGTAACGCATGTGCGTTTCAATCCTAATTCGTCACACAGAATATTTTGTTACTTTAATTTTATAGGTAGGTAGATTATATATCAGAGTTGAGCGTGTACTTATGCTGTATTAAGTTCAAATTAATGTTGTTTTGTACAATACAAGGAACCAAAAGCTCAATTTGCTATAATCTGCTGAAACAGACTAATCCGTGCAACTTGCAGCATTGCGACATGCACCGTCGCCCTCCTACTTTTTTTTATTCAGATATAAGTTAGCCCTTGATTGCAATCTCACCTCGTGGTAAGTGATAATGCAGTCTAAGATGGAAGCAGGCTAACCTGGATGTGGTATGGCAGTTTTTTATTAAACCCACATCCCTTTGGTTGCTACACGGCATCGTACCGTAGGGCGGTAACTAGCCACGGCCGAAGCCGACGCACGTTTCGCGCGGCATCTCCTCATCGGACGAGCATCCTCAGGAGATGCAGACCTTACAAAGTAACGATCATGACAAATCGAGGAGGGCGGGCGGTGCATATCGCATGCTGCATGTAACATGCAGTGCAACAGTTGCACCATACAGATTTGTCTGCTTCAGCAGATTATAGCAAACTAGCTAATGCCCGCGACTTCAATCGCGTGGTATTAGGTTTTTAAAAATCCCGTGGGAACTCTGATTTTCCGGGATAAAAAGTAGCCTATGTCACTCTCCAGGTATTTAACTATACCCATGCAAAAAATTCCGTCAATCCGTTGCCCCGTTGCGACGTGATTGAAGGACAAAACAATAAAGCAACAAACAAACTAACACACTTTCGCATTTATAATATGGGTAGTGATTAAGCTTTTTAACCGACTTCAAAAAAAGGAGGAGGTTCTCAATTCGTCGGAATCTTTTTTTTTTAATGTTTTATATATGTTCCTCGATTACATTCTTTTTTTGTTTGAAAGGGTACACTTCAAAGTTGGTCCCATTTAAATTTGGTGAAGATCTGATGAACATCTTCGAAGATAGATACTGGAACTCCTCAACGGATAAGAGTAAATTGCTCGCGATCAGTGTAATAGCTTAGTAAACAGTAGATTTTTAACCAGTCATAGCATAATTCCATGGGCCCACTAAAAATTGTGAAATAAAAAAAATTTACAAAAATAATAAAAACCGACTTCGATACACAAACACTAAAAATTGAAAAATAATTTAATTTATTACCGAATATATTATGTATACAAGAGTTAATATAGTTCCATAATAATATTTTTTGGGGTCGGTGCCAATGAGGTGCCATTGTGGAGTCTCATAAAAATATGAAGTCTAGACGATTCGCGCAGCTAAAGCTAATTGGCTTCTTTATTCTTTAATAGTTTTAATTATTAGCAATATGATACCTAAGAAATATTACAATAAATTATTGTAAATAATGTGCATATTAGAGTAAATGTAATTTATACGTATTGTTAAATTTGTAATTCTTTTGAAAATAAACTTAAGTCGTTTTTTAAAATGTTTTGTTTTATTTTAAAAATCATCATCTCTACCCATCGGTGGCCCACTACTAAGCACAAGTCTCCTTTTAAAAATAATTACGTCGATTCATTGCGGCGTCATTGAAGGACAAACAGGCACTCTTTCGCATCATTAGGTACCTACTCGTATTATGTCACTACCTATTGTTTGTCCTTCAACACGCCGCAACGGACCAACAAATCGACGTGATTTATTACATACTAGAGGATGCCCGCGACTTCGTCCGCGTGGATTTGGGTTTTTGAAAATCCTGTGGGACGTCTTTGATTTCCTTTCCAGGATAAAAAGTAGCCTGTGTCACTCTCCAGGTCTTTAACTATTACTATACCCACGCAAAAATCACGTCGAGCCGTGGCTCCGTAGCGATATAATTAAAGGACAAACCGATAAACCAACAAACCAACACACTTTCCCATTTATTATAATATGGGTAGTGATTACGCAGAGCATATGAAAATGAAAATGAAAATCTTTTTTATTCGTATAAACTTTCACAAGTGCTTACGAATAGTCGGATGCATCTACCACTGGTTCGGAATGCCTTTCCTGCCGAGAAGAACCAGCAAGAAACTCGGCGGTTGCTCTTTCAAATATTTGATATAGGTACAAGATTATGCCATGTATAAAATAGTATTTGCAGTCTTGTGCGTTGCTGGAACGAGCTGCAGGTCAAATCCACGCTCTTTTATCATTTAGATAATCTTCAATTGTGTAATATTCTTTTTTCAGGAGCATATTATTTTTAATAGATTTTTTAAACTTGTGCAAAGGTAAGTCCAAAATAGTTTGCGGGATTTTATATACCTACCCTGAGGACCTTGTTCTGAGTCCTTTTCGATACATCGTCTAAACCTACGTGCGTGAGTGGTAGCAATAATTCTTTCACACAATCGACGTTTCGGGCTCCTAGCACCCGCTGATAATGGGTATTGGAGAGTAATGCTCGCCATTAAGCCTCGTCTATTATCGGCTCATTATAGCTGTATTTACGACTGCGAGCCTCCTGAACCCTCGTTTTACCTAATTTGTTAAGTTACATGTAGTTAAATGAAAGTAAGTTGTTTGTTGGTAGATAGGCAATTTATTTTCACTTACTAAATGAGGAGATCCGTAGGAGAACTAGAGTAACTGACCGGGTTGCGAAGCTGAAGTGGCAATGGGCAGGGCACATAGTTCGGAAAACCGATAGACGTACGGGTCCCAAGATGCTGGAATGGAAAGGCGCAGTGTTGGAAGAACCCCCCTCCCCTACTTTTTTTTTTTTTGATCACGTAAATTTCAATAATACATTTTAAAATAAACAGTTCGCCATCCTCTAGAAACTGTTAAAGTTTATGTGGACGGACGACATCAGACAAGTCGCAGAGAGCCGCTGGAGACATGTGGAAGTCCCTACAAGAGACCTATGTAACAATCCGTCCAGCAGTGGACGTCTATCGGTTGATGATGATGATGATTACGACTCACATATTGGTCCTAACCTCAGCTTCTGGGCCGTATGGTGTTAAACACGAAGACACTTTTCTTCCCAATGCCACTTCATATTTTGTCCGATAATAATGCGATGGCTCTTTCCGGTTGATTGCCTTTAGTGGATGGACATTTTAAATTCTAAAAATAGATTACAGAAGAGAAGCTCTAAGTATAAGTACTGGCTCTAACAATAATTCTATCATTTACCGCCGAGAATTTTAATAGAAGTTCCAGTTAGTTCCAAAGGTCGTTAGCCCCACTGGACGCGCGCCAGATCCGACGAGCCGCCCGAAATTATCCTCTCAACGTGGAAATGCATAATAGGCTTAATTTATTCCGCTTTAGTCTTTACACTTCAGCGTGAGAAAGAAAAATAGTTTTTAATATTCGTTAGTGCATTTATCCACTTTTCATTTTGGAGCAAGCGAGCTGTGCGGGATGATAGCATTTTTTATCGCTTTTGGATTTTGAAATAGGTATAAGGGCACGCACTCATCCGATCCGAGTTCGTGAAAATACGTTCCTTTTTGTTTTGTATGGGAGGTTATGACATACTAGCTGATGCCCGCGACTAAAAATCCCGTGGGAACTCTTTGATTTCCCGGGATAAAAAGTAGCCTATGTCACTCTCCATGTCTTTAACTATACCCATGCAAAAAATCACGTCGATCCGTTGCACCGTTTAATCCCATCAGGCATCATTTAATCCCATCTTTTATTTAAAAGCCAAGTTGGTTGTTAGATTTCCTTACATTTTTTAAAAGTTACATGTGAAGTTTATATTTAAGTATATCTTCTCTATACATATATAAAAATGAATCACTGAATGTGTTGCTGATCGCAAATCTCGAGAACAGCTGAACCGATTTCGCTAATTCTTTTTTCATAATATTCCTTGAAAGTAGGTACGAGAATGGATCTTACGGAGAGAAAAATTTAAAAATTTTGAATCGACTGTTAGGCGGAACGAAGTTCGCCAGGGCAGCTAGTCTATAATATAAAAATGAATCACCAAATGTATTGCCATCGCAAATCTCGAGAACAGCTGAACCGATTTCGCTAATTCTTTTTTTATAATATTCCTTGAAATACGAGGATGGTTCTTACGGAGAGAAAAATTTAAAAAAAATTAATCGACTGTTAGGCGGAACGAAGTTCGCCGGGGCAGCTAGTGGTAATTTTTTTTTAAAGAATATTAGCCATGTAAATGACTAATATTCCCCTTTCCTCTCCAACTAAGCATCAGGCTTGTGCTAGGAGTAGGTACGACAATAGTGCAACCAAGTGCAACGGGCGGGATTTGAACCGTCGACCTTTCGGTTTTCAGTCCACTCCTTTACCGGTTGAGCTATTGAGGCTCTACAAAAAAACATAACAGCTCTTCCTTGGAAAATGTATTCGATTGTATTTCCTTTCTACCGGAAAAATAAATGAAAGGAATCCTGCGAATGCCGTGTAGTGAATGCATCCGTGATTCTGTATCCTCTCGTGCGTGGAAACAAGCTACGAGAGCGCTACGAGTTTGTCGATTATTCGCTGACTTGGAGTCGTTGCATGTAGCGGCTTTGAGCGTAGCGGGAATGCTACAGCATGTAAGCTACGACATTCTCGTATTGTAGAATTTCTTGGTACTACATAACTTGAATAATTTGTTGAAGTCTATATGTTTAGTTACTGAGATTCTAATGTCGCTAACATTGTGAATTCAATCGTTGAAACAAATTCTGAAACATAAATCTGTATAAGGAGAAACTGATGCTAGTAATTTTCTAACACCAACGTCCAACCCATAAAATTCCAAACCCCTGCCAGGAATTGAACCTGGGACCTCCCACTAATAAGACCACAGTGCTCACCACAGGGGTGTCACTGCTAGTGCAATAAAATAGTCAATAATTAAAAAACAGCTTTATTTATTTACAACATCTGTTATGTTTGACAGATACGATAAAACTAAAACAACATTCAAAATGTTACGTGATTCCATTGTTCACAATGTAAACTGAAATAAACTCACAGGAGAATCAAATGTTAACCTCCATTTCCACAGGAAACAATGTGAAAACTATAAGTACTAAGTAATTTTAGAGTATTCGCATCCTCTTCTTACTAATGTAATACTGAAACTGAAAAGGACAGACGCAGTTTGACAGTTTTAAATTCTATTTTTAGATGGTATAACCCGAGATTTTAGCGCACAGTCGCGAGCCTACTGTTTAAATTTGTAGCGTGCACTAAAATTTAGAGTCTTTAATTGTAAATTTTGTGTTCTGTCCCTTTTTAGCATTGTTAAAAAGAAATGGAAGCAGATACTCTAAATTTAGTTTAGAGAAAGACAACGGAATCGGTGCCATTGTTGCAGTTGTAGAAGCAACTCAAGCAGATCAAAACAAAATATTATAAACAAAATATTTTATATAGTTTTAAAACATTAATATACATTCGAAACAGAAAATGCAGCGTAAATGCAGCTCTTAACCCATACTAATATAAATGCTAAAGTGTGTCTATCCACTAAGCCGATTTTGATAAAATTTGACAGAGATATAGCTTGCATTCCGGACCTCTTTTTGGAAAATCAAAGAATTCCCACAGGATTCCGATCCCAAAACCGAAAGTTACGAGAACGAAGTCACGGGCATCATCTAGTAAATAGTAATTATTACTTCGTTTAAAAGTTTTACAGTTCATAAAAGTATTGAAAAATATTAGCTTTCTTAAGAACAAGCTGATCAATTACGGAAAAGTTGCGTCAATAATTGCTATAAACTCAATTGCTGTGATTGGCTGAATTTATGATATTCTTACTGAAACTGTATTGAGTTTAGTAATAGTGAGACTTAAAGCCAATAGTGAGACTTACAGCCGTACTCAGAGTCGCTTAATCGTTACTTAAGTTTAGTTAAAACGAGACAGAGCTATATCTCACACATAAATTTGTCTCGTTTTAACTCTGTAACGATTAGCGACTCTAAGTACCGCGGTCAGTCATACAAATATGAGTGCGATTGTAACATTGTAGAGCATCTAAGGCTGAGATCTTTTTTTTGAGCGCAGTTTGACTTAAAATGAGACAGGTTTATGTGAGAGATATAACGCTGTCTCGTTTTTTTTTTTTTTTAGTTTATAGACTAGCGCTTGACTGCAATCAGACCTGGGTGGCAAGTGATGATGCAGCCTAAGATGGAGCGCGCTTGTCTAGAAGATACCTATTCACTCTTGTCTTGAAGCTACCCATATTATAATTCAGTGGGAAAACTGATGCTGGAACGGTGTTCCAAGTCTTGGCTGTTGGAATTAGAAATGAGGAGGCAAATCGCTTCGTACGTATCCGTGGAATTTCAACTACGTATGGGTGCACACCTTGGCGATGCCTTGCGGTACGATAGTAGAAAGGTGAAGGAAGAACCAGGTTGAAAAGTTCTTCGGCACACTCTCCGAAATATATCCTGTGAAATACCGATAGTCTTAAGTTTAAGCTAAGTCAGAGTGCGCTCTATAGATCTCACCCTCAAACTACGCCAGTAGGGTGTCGAGTCTACTGCAGTGGTCCTTGGATGGATCCTCGAAAGTCGTCTTCATGGAGACGGCTTAGCTAAAATGATGACATCGGGTGCTGATCGCGTGGTCTCCGCACTCATCGGACGACGGTCCGCTAGTATTTTCTTCTCTGTATTAAATAAATTAAAGTTTTAGAATACTAAAAAGACGAGCTTGGAGATTATCATTCAACCTTGAACAGTGAGTTAGCAAATCAGTCCGCTGGTAGGCTATCTGATGTAGAGTAGAGTAGAGCTTTTGAATCGTCAGATAATTTACCACTGGTTCGAAATGCCGGTCCTACCGAGAAGAACCACCAAGAAACTCTGCGGTTGCTCTTTTTAAGTTTTTACAATGTTATTATACCATACTGTACAAGCAATTGCAGCCCCGTGCATTGCTGGAGCGCGTCAAATCCAAGCTTTTTTATCGTTTACATAGTCTTCGACTGTATAATATGCTTTTTGATGTATTTTTACCTGACAACATTTGTAAAATATCTTACGTGTTTTTCTCTCCTGTTCAATATGTGGTCTAACTACTTCTATGATGATTTCGGAAGGTTTGATCTGAGGTGGCGAAGGCCGAGCTGTACTAGGGCCGGAGTATCCAAACTTACTCAAACCTCTGTTGTTTGAGGAACCTACAAAAATAATTTAGTTTGGAAAAGGGTAAAATTAACTAAATAGAAATAAAAGGAATAGAAAGGTAAACATAAACGAAAACAGAAACAGAAATTGAAATAGAAGTAAATATAAAAATTTCAACGATGCAAACTTGGAAGCTCGGATATAATCGAGAAGTGAAACTGTACCTTTGGCTTTCAATAATCTTTAACAATAAAACATCGCTTACCATTCGAACTTTTTATAGGCTCGGTATCAAATAAACTTTCCCTGGTCTGACATCCAGACTGTTTAATATTTGGAACACCGACTGTTTCAACGACTGGAACAAAAACAGAATTGAAATAAAAATAGAATAGAAACAGAAATAGATTTTTTTAACGTTCCAAACTTGGATTAGAAACTCTGATAAGCAAAAAGTAAAACACGAAGCAGTAGCTGTGGCAGTAGCAATAGGTTTTGTAAGATCTTTGACAATAAAACTTCGCTAACCTTTAGAACTTATTATGGGCTCAGTATCAAATAAACTTTCCCTTGTCTGACATCCAGACTGTTTAGTATCCGGAACACCGACTGACATTTCTCTCGCTTCACTAATTTGATTCCGCTCTTCACTCTCTTTCTTTCTTAAGTTTTCTTGTTCTTGCTTTATTCTTTTTTTCTCTTTGCGTTCCTTTTTTACGTCTTCTATATCTTTGTATTTTTTTCTTCTTGTTCTTTCATCACTTTCTATTATTATACCCTCGATTTCATGAAATTCTTTTCTTGTCTTTCCATTATGTTCTAATCTTTCATCTTCTGTTTGGGAGACGCCATTTTCTTTACCATGCCATTCTCCTTCTTCAAAGTCTAGATTAGTTTCTGGTATAAAATCCGAGTCTATACTTGATGGCTGAAAAGTTCAGAATATTAAGTAACGTTTGTCGACATAGTTTTGTCTGATCTAAGCTAGGACACTGTATTAATTATTGTACCAGATTTTTCCACTCACAGGCAAACTGTGGAACCAGCTCCCTTCGGCTGTGTTCCTACTAGATTACAACATGGGGTTATTCAAGGGGCGGACCAACAAATTTCTGAAAGGCCAGCAACGCATTGGCGGTTCCTCTGGCGCTGTAAATGTTCATTGGTGGCTCGTTTCCTCGTTATTTTTACTTTTAAAAAGACACTCACGCTTAAGTTCTGCTGCAACTTCCTCTGCTGTTTGAACATCTCATTGGTTTGGTTGTCTCTCTCTAGGCTCGCTCGCGGCCCGATATCGCTTTGCATTCGCTTCGCATCGAGTAAGAGTTGACTTCCAAACATGCTGTCTAATTTGTCTTCACAGGATTTGCTGATCTGCTCCTAGAAACGTACAACTTTATTCTTCGAGAAAAGAATCTTTTGTTCGTAATATAAGCTTAAGCGGAAATGCCAGCATATTGATTGTTGTGGTACCGTCCACGTTGGTTAGCAAGTTTCGTAACCAGCTACGAAATTAGATTTATACTTCGTTTTTTCGTAACTGGCTGTTAATCAAGAATATTTTATCCGGGTTCGTAACGGAATATAAGATTAATGTCTTTTTGCAACTGGTTACTTCGAAATGACGTAATTTTAATCTTATTCCGTTATGAACCCGGATAAAATATTCTTGATTAATAACCAGTTACGAAAAGACGAAGTATAAATCTTATTTCATAGCTAAGACCTCATTCCACCCTCCTTTTTCTACAACTGCACCGCACGTCACCGTAAACAATTTCACCCTCACCATCTGGGTGCCTGATGCACTTGGACCGCTCGTTGTACCAGATCCTTTTTCCACTCATATGCAAAATGTTGAACCAACCCGCTTCGGCGGTGTTCCTACTAAATTACTACATTCTGTATGTATGAAAGTCCTATGTTTTTGAAGTTACAGACGTGAAAATCGACATTTAGGTTATTCGCTTTCAATAATTAAAATCTGTAAATGTAATTTTGGCTAATCCCCCCTTAAGGGTGCTTAAATAGGAGATGAAAGTTTGTATGAAAAAGTTTTAATTATTCTTATTGTTAACTTAAAGTTTGGGACTTTTGAAAGGTAGGTTCTCTCTAGAGGGTAGATGTCAGCCAAGATTTTTTTTGGCTGGTTACGAAACATTGGTTACCAACGTGGACGGAACGTTTGATTTATTAATATTCAAATGAGAATTAAAGTACGTTTGTTTGGTGCGCGCTACGGATGAAATCCTCTTAACCTCAACGTTTTATTAAAATTTTCCATCATTTGTGTCTGCAATATTCTTGGCAATATTATTATCCCGCCTTTACACGTCATTATTCGCTTGTAGCTTTGAAGTAAAGAGTTATAAAGAGCGTAGGCCCCTACAGGATACAATTACTCTTTTTTTGAGTGCTACATTTTCTTTGTGTTGAGGAATAAGGCCCAAATATCATACGCTGTACGAAAATACGAGCTATTGTCTCTAATTCGACTTTCATAATAAAGCGTAGAGCAAATACAACTGGGTAAAAAGAGTATGTAGATAAAATACCAGAAAAATGTTATTATGTTTTTATATTTTTATTTCGACGTTCAAATTGAAATTTGAATAGAGAGTCAAATTCAACAAAATGGCAGCGTATATATGGCTCGCTTTTTTGCGAATGTGTAAGAGAGACAAATTGTGGCGAGAGTTGGACCATTGCGTTTACTATTTCTTTTACTCGACGTGTCCAATACCGACAGTTATGTCCAACTTATACTGTGAGACAATACGTAAACGTTGATCGTAAGGAGCAAACGAAACGATTAACGATACATGCGTTGTTCAATCTTATACTAACGGTACTGTTAAGTTTTAACCATATTATACACATATGTAAGTGTTGAAAATAAAAAATAAAATAAATAATACTTAATTGCTAATTTAATAGCCGAACAGGCCAAGAGGCGCAAATATGAAAACCTCGATGGGAGCTTCGTATTCGTGCCTTTTGGTGTGGAGACCTTGGGGCCGTAAGGGCCGGGGGCTCGAGCTCTTTTTGAAGAAATTTCGAAAAGAGTTATCGAGTCAACCGGGGACCCGAGAGCTGGCAGCTACCTTGGTCAAATAATTAGTTTGGCCATCCAAAGGGGTAATGCTGCCAGCATCTTGGGTACAATGCCTCGCTGCGGTGGTCTCGACGAGGTTTTAGATTTAATTTAATTTATTTTAGTTTTAATTTAATGTTGTTTTTTTTTTAGATTTAAGTTTATTAATAGTTTATTTGTTAACCATTGATAATAAAATAAATCTTAATATTTAATAGTAAGTAAGAAAATTAGAGTTTATAATCTTTGGCAATAACTATTTGCTAACCTGTAATTTGTAAACCTTTCAACAAAAGATGGGGAACTGTAACCCATGATGGCGTACCTAACGGGGCTCACTAGCACGGGTCTCCTCTCATAATCAGAAGGGTTTAGGCCTAGTCCGCCACGCTGGCTCAGTACGGATTAGCACACTTCAATTTTAAAGAACTCTCAGTCATGCAGGTTTCGATTCCTCACGATATTTTCCTTCGCCGTTAAAGGAAGTGATGCTAATAATAATTAATTGCTTGGAATATTAAGGAGGCTCACGTCTCAACAAGGCTAACTGGCGCGGCGGGGTGATTACGTATCTCGCGACAGGCTTGCGACAGACGTAAATCTCGCGATCATTGCTGTCAAACGTCCGGCTAGAGAGAGACAGCAATAGCCACAAAGCAAAATAAAAAGAAGAGGAAGAGAGACAGCAAATAAACTGTTGGATTGCTACTGCTGTCGCGTTGCTGTCGCTACTGCAACTTTTTACGTAATCACCCCACCGCTCTAAGCAAATTTTTAAGTTACCTTAATAGTCTTGTGGTCATTGTACAGTTTCTTGATGCACTTGTAGAGGAACACAAAAATAATGCCAGAGAGGATGACGCAGAAGACGCTCACGATTATCTTGATACGAGGCTGTTGGATCAGGGATTCTGTTGTGTGCTGCAAGGAAAACATTCATATGGACGCTGACTTATTACTACTTTGGAGCCACAGACCCCCACCTATGGACGCCTAATAGCCGGACACCCCCGCGGGGTGATTACGTAAAACGTTGCAGTAGCGACAGCAACGCGACAGCAGTAGCAATGCGACAGTTCATTTGCTGTCTCTCTTCTTCTTCTTCTATTTGGCTTTGTGGCTATTGCTGTCTCTCTCTAGCCGCTGTTTTGACAGCAATGATCGCGTGACTTACGCCTGTCGCAAGATACTTAATCACCCCGCCGGACGGGCGTGGGCCGACTTTTATGCTAAGCAACTATCTAAGCTTGGTGATTCGCGTGATTATTTTACGAAATAATTTGCTTAGTATTATTTTCAACAAACTGATTATGAAACCACATATTGATTTTAAAATACCAATGCAAGTCCCACTTATGAGTGGATTTAGTGTTTTAGATTTTTGAATCCTGTGGGAACTCTTAGACTTTCGGGCATAAAAAGTAGCGTATGTCACTCTCCAGGTCTTTAACTATAACTATGCAAAAAATCACGCCGATCCGTTGCTCCGTTACGGCATGATTGAAAGCAAAACCAATAAACCAATAAACAAACACACTTTCGCATTTATAATATGGGTAGTGAAGCCAATTTTTTTTCCATTAATTTTATGTACGGAACTTTGCCAAGTCTTGAGCATTCGATTCATAGATTCCCGTTCCGAGCTTATTCAAATACCTAAAGCGCTTTATTCACCATCCATCTTGCTGTACGTCCCGCCAAGGCCATGCACGATGCACGATGCAATAAGACCGTGAATAGGCTTGACGTACGTCGATAATTATCTTTTTTTTTTTCATTATAGGTATACGCTTGACCACAATCACACCTGATGGGAAGTGATGATGTGGCCTAAGATGGGACGCGTTTACCTAGAAGATGCCTATTCACTCTTGTTTTAAGGGTACCCCGGTTGTAATTGGTAGGAAACACATATCGCGGAAGAGTATTCCAAACCTTAGGCATACGTATGACGAAAGATGACGCAAAACGTTTCGTGCGTGTAGATGGAATGTCGACGACATAAGGATGGAAACTCGCCCGACGTCTTGCGGTTCGGTGGTAAAATGGTGAAGGGGGGACAAGATATCTGGATGTGCACGACCAACTTTGCATCCAGCGAGCGCCCCCACCACCGCCCGCCTCGTGGAGATAGACAGTGAAAAGCGCGGACGTACGTCAGAGTCGTACTGCGTCGTGCATGCTTGATCGTGACTAGACTTGCTGTACATCAGATTTTACCATTTAGAGCTTGTGTTGCAACGTGAGTGGTCGTCTCTCTCGTTTAAATACAGAATAAATATTCTGATCACGCTTGATGTGTGCACGATGGTCTGTAATCTGTATGTAGACATCCAGCACCGCGGCCTTGAGCTGACGTACAGCCGGGATGGATGGTGAATAAAACGCTTAAGTATGTTTTACCTTACATAGATCCTTCTCTTCGTCGGCCTTGAGCCTGCAGTTCGCATAGTTATTACATCTCAGAGAGATGTCGATGCAAGTGCCGTCTTGGCAGTCGAATTCAGTTTCCGCGTCGCATGTATCTAGAAAAGGATTTCAATTTAACCTTCTAGTTTAGGGCTACTATGTAGACTGATGTAATCTAAATATAAATATATCAAAGAAAAAGGTGACTGACTGACTGACTGACTGATCTATCAACGTACAGCTTATAGTACTGGACGGATCAAACTAAAATTTGGCTTGCAGGCTATTATGACGTAGGCATAATAGATATATTTAAGCTGTTGGTTTTCGTGATAAAATAAAAATAATTTAATAAAATAGATTTGTGTAGCCCACTCGGACGAAGTCGCGTGCATAAGCTAGTCTCTTTCTAAAGGTCGAAGTAGAATATCTCCTGCCGGCTAGCGTATGCGCTATACCTATACAGGATGAAGTTTTAGTGGTTGTCTTCCCGCGGCAGAACGATTTGCCCTCAGTAGTACTATTGAAATTTTGGGTTAAACTTAATAAACAAAAATGTTTTTGTTTTGAAATAATAATAAGAAAAAATCGACAACTCGAAGGTGTCAGAAACAATAGTAACTCCCTTGACGTAACGTGAATAGTAGGTAGGTACATCCACTCGAACCGCGCTGCCAATAAAGTGAACAAGTTTAGAGCAAAATAAGCTCTCGCGCGTAGTGATACGGCATAAACTAGCCTGCGCGCACGCGGTATCACTATTGGTTCGAGGTCTCATTCGATTTTTGTTTGTCTCGATTGTAAATTTTTCATTTTTGACTCTAATATTTTTTTATATTTATAAATCTATTGTAATACCACGACAAAATCATTTCGCTTCGGGAAAACAACCAATAAGTTATATAAGATTCTATACTCAGAAGAATTGTATGGTCCAACTTACTATTTTTAGTCAGATCCAAGATTCGGAAAGCAGTGAAAGTAGCGTCTATGTAAGTTTTGTCTTTTTGCTCCTTAGCCGCATAAAGACGGACATGCATCCTGTGGCCATCGTCGTCATCATCGGCGGTGCCGCCTGACTCGGGGCCCGTGGTGGCGACTGGACTGGCCACGGAACCGCAGAAATGAGCTAGTCTGTGAAAAAAATATCTTTAAACCACTGATGAAGAGTTTTTGGTATGCCACCCATATGCCAGTGGCGTTTGCAGAAACAAGGCGGCCATTTATATGATGCTTTGTCGCATCATCGCGGCAGAGTGATTCGCTATACGGGTTTCGTACTTAATCGGTAACCAGTGGCTCTACAGCGAGCCTGACTCGCACTTGGCCGGTTTTTTTAATACTTTAAATTTTTCTCTCCGTAAGAACCATCCTCTTACTTCAAGGAATATTATAAAAAAAAGAATTGCGGTTCAGCTGTTCTCGAGATTTGCGATCAGCAAAGCAACACATTCAGCGATTCATTTTTATATAATATAGAGATTTGAACTTTATCTTGTAAGTATATAAAACCGCAAGCGAATTTTACCTACGCGAATAATAACAAAATACGTCATATTGTGATATTTTACAATTTAGAAATTTGATTTTAAAAAATACGTACTTTTCATCGAATTCCAAAACTTTTCCGAAAACTTGAACGAAATTTTTATCACATTCATTGGGCTCTCCTACAGTGTAAGTGGTGAAATTGAGATAGATCTGAAAAAAGCCAAATTATAAAATAAATACTGGCTAGGCTAAAATACTTTTTAAATCCCAAAATTAAAGAGTTCTGGCGGGATTTTTAATAACCTAAATACACGTGAACGAAGTAGCATGCATCAGCTAATCCATACCCATACCTAATATCCATACTAATATTATAAATGCGAAAGTGTGTCCGTCTATCTGTCTGCTAGGCTTTCACGACCCAACAGTTTAACTGATTTTGATGAAAATTTGTACAGAGTTAGCTTACATACTGAGGAAGGGACATAAGCTACTTTTTATCCCGGAAAATTCAAGATTTCCCATGGGATTTTCAAAAAGTCACGGGCATCGTCTAGTAAATTATACTTCGATTTCATGCTCAAAATCATCTTCAATCAAAATCAAAATTATCAAATTGAACTCATCTTCAATTATTCCTAATAAAGGTTTTAATTTTTAAAGTTTAAACTTTTAGCTGAAGTTTTTAGTAGTTATATGAACTCTATAATATAGAAAATTTAAAAAAAAAAACTACTTTATGTCCCGCTGGCACGTCGATACTCCAAAGGTAATCCAGGGCTTCATCTTCAGTCTCAGCCTGGCAAGCTTTATTCGTATCGTTTGAATCAATCCTGCCGTACTTGCCCGTCAGGTGCGTCACACATGACTCCGGAACGCTGTCTGAAATCAAAATGAATGAATGAATCAAAGATATACTGCTCATTACGCCATACTTACGCACTAAGTTACGATATACATTCTAGAGGAATCCCACGACTTCCATTGCGTGAATTTAGCTTTAAAAAATCCCGTGGGAACTCTTTGATTTTCCGGGATGAAAAGTTGCCTATGTCAATTTCCGGGACGCAACCTACCCCTTTACGGTTAAACGGATGGGCCTCTAAGAATCCCATGGGAACTTTTTAGCTTTCTGGGATAAAAAGTAGCCTATGTCCGTCCCCGGGATGTAAGATAGCTCTGTACCAAATTTCATCAAAATCGGTTAAGTTGTTGGGCCGTGATAAGCTAGCAGTATCGTAACTACTTCGTACTTATAATACATTCGACTTTATAATAATTTCGTATTTCTAATACTATTTCAAAATTCGACTTTAGTATTTATAATATTAGTATGGATTATATTTTACTAGAGATATAGAGGATTTAGGTTTTTCAAAATCTCGTGGGAACTCTTAAATTTTCCGGGGTAAAAAGTAGCATATGTCCTTCCCTGGGACGTAAGCTAACTCTGTACCAAATTTCATTAAAATCGGTTAAACTGTTGGACCGTGCTAAGCTAGCAGACAGACAGACAGACAGCACACTTTCACATTTATAATATTAGTATGAAAGTATGGATTAATGTCAACTCACAGCTCGTGTCCTTTGGTATGAAATCGATTTGGATTCGGAAGCCCTGATATTCTATGGTGTCATCCGAATAAAACTTTAACCATGCGTAAGGGCCTGTAGTGGTGATTTGCGGTGGGAACTCCTCTCCGCACAGTTTCCCCAAGAGATCGTAGTAACCTTTGTCACCATCGCGAATCTAAGTAAAATAATTAAAATCAATAAAGATTCTGTGGATATTATTGATATTAAGATGTTTGGAGATCATGGCATTAATAAAATAATGAAAATAAAAAAAAACAATTTAAAAAAATTTCTTACTTCTAAAAAATCATAATCACAGTCCGGATGCTCTTCTATATGGAACATGTCAATGAATGTCAGCTGGACTACATGTCCTTCTTGACCTGGAATAAGTTTCTTATTTATAAAAATATCTATATTACAACCAAAGACGGTATTATCTCAGAAACATTATAAATAACATAAAGTTTTAATTCAATCGGATAGACGATATAAGTCCCGCAAATTGCTTATGCGCGTGGCCGCCATTTTAGTGCCGTCAGCACTAGACTGAAGTTTGGAGCTGATGGTATATTTCTACTTAATTATAAAATTAACTTAAATATACAATATTATATTATTTTTGTGATTGTCATATTTATATTCATACGCTGCAGCTTATCGTATGTACTATACCACGGTTCCACGGAATTAAGTTAGTATACGACTCTCTCTGTTGCGTAATCCCATATAAATGACAGAGACAAATGACAGACGAAAATCTCAGTAGGCGTCAACCATTTTGAGACACCAACCAATCGCATATATGAAAAAAACATTCGAAATTCAATTCGAAAATATTTTCATAAGCATTCGGAATTCAATTCGAAAATATAGTTTCGTTTGTGATTGGTTGGTGATTCAAAATGTTTGACGCCCAATGAGATTTTCGTCTCTGTCATTTGTATGGGGTTACGTAACAGAGAGAGCCCTATTCTAACTTCTATTTTTGAGTATTACTTACCACGTATTACTGTTGTACAATAAGTACTGCCGGAATAGTTAACATTATCGTTATCCCCAATATGAGGATGTGATAAAAACACTTTGCCCTTTTCATAAGTGAAACTGTCACATTTGCTCACTTTTTCTTCTCTTTTGACTCTCTTTCCGCGTGAAGAGTTATTACTACTTCTCAATTTATTAACATTATCACTATTAATATCTATATGTCTATCTAAAATATCATCATTCTCCGTGTAAATTTCATCATAGTTTTTAACATTATCAATAGCATTCTCTCTTTCTCTATACTTATTGGTTTCATATTTTAAATTATCTACATGGTTCAGCCTATCATTAAAAACATTTAACACATTGGTCCTAGTACTTATTCTTGTATTGTTATCATAAACATCTTCTTTAATTAACTCTTGTATAGTTTCCTTTACGCTTTGCATACTTTTATGTTTGGTAGTATTATTATCAGCTGTTAGTTCTGATATTAGGCCAACGGAAGAACAAACTAGAACAAAAAGAAATATTTTTGGATTAGCATTTTGAATGAAATTGATGATATGCAACCAGAGAGGTCATGCAGCTTGTAGCATGCTAGAGACTCTTTTCCTTGCGTTTAATGTTTCCTTATAAATAATTTTTGGCTGCTTTTTTATTTAATTTATGTTTTTTAGGGTTCCGTACCTCAAAAGGAAAAACGGAACCCTTATAGGATCACTTTGTTGTCTGTCTGTCTGTCTGTCTGTCTGTCTGTCTGTCTCTCTGTCCATCTGTCTGTCAAGAAACCTACAGGGTACTTCCCGTTGACCTAGAATCATGAAATTTGGCAGGTAGGTAGATCTTATAGCTGAGCTGATATTTGGGGAAAAATCTGAAAACCGTGAATTTAGGGTTAGATCACACAAAAAAAATTAAATTGTGGTCATGAACTAATAATTAGTATTTTCAACTTTCGAAGTGAGATAACTATATCAAGTGGTGTATCATATGAAAGGTCTTCACCTTTACATTCTAAAACAGATTTTTATGTATTTTTATGCATCATAGTTTTTGATTTATCGGGCAAAATGTCGAAAAAATAGGACTGTATTACTGAACCCTCGTTGCGCGAGCCTGACTCGCACTTGGCCGGTTTTTTTACTTATTTACGTACTTACCAAGTGCCAAATACAGCACAACTACTACCGGTGATGTCATTGAATTATTTGCCAGTACGACCGTCTCCTCATTCTCAGCGAGCACATCAGTTCTAAGATGGGTTCCACTTCCATCCACTGGTACTAAAAAAATTCACTTCACTTTATACTTGTCTTTTTTGTAGAAGTAGATTTAATGTAAACCTTCTTAAAATATTAGTGGACTTTTAGCACAAAATGTTTTGTGTCCAGTATCTGAAACAAAAATAGACAAATCTTCAAAATTATAAAATAATAAAAATATATAAAACAAAAGTTGTAGAGTACATCAGCCTTCTTGGCTGCAATTCAAGTTTAGAAAATAATGTACATCGACCTTTAGAAAGAGATAGCGGTTTTCTAGTGCGTTGTCTTTGTCGTTGAGACTGACAAAACGTCACATAGGTATTATGACAGAGACAACGCTCTACATAGCCAAAATCTCAAAAGCATACTGTAAAAAGGTGAATCACCAAGTGTGAATTGAATAGAATTTATTCAACATAACTGAATATGCGGTGTGTTACGTATTTTAAGTAATTAAAAATCATCTGCTTTAGCGGTGAAGGAAAACAATGTGATTAAGAACATTGTCGGACTATGTTAATAAACTCATAGCTAGAACCCAGAGCCGTAAGGCGAGTGAAAAATATCAAATGTAAAAGTTTTTTGCTTATGTCAAAATGTCATGTGTGGGTTAAGGAACTTTGTGAACTTTGTTAATTAATGAAATAAAACGAATAGAAACATCTCAATTGTGTATTTAATAACAGTATCGTAATATAAAAGTGATATAGTGCTACGCGAAATATATGATTACTTCAGCCAGGATGTATTTGGAAATTTAGAGGAGTTTTATTTAGAATTTAAGACAGAATTAAAGGAAAAGCTTGAGAGTTTTACTGTGAGACGACAAAATGATAGTTCTTTCAATAGTAGTAGTGCCAATGGAGAAAATCATAGTATAAAATTACCTAAAATAACTTTGCCCACCTTTTCTGGGAAATATATGGAATGGCCTACGTTTCATGATCTTTTTGAGTCCCTTATTCATGAAAATTCATCATTAACTGACGTAGAGAGGTTACATTACTTGAAAACACACCTTTCTAATGAAGCGGAACAACTACTGCGGCATATACCCATTACAGCGAGCAACTATGAACAATGTTGGACACTACTAAAATCAAGATATAACAATAAGCGATACATAGCTAATAGCATATTAACTAGATTAGTGGGACAAAAGGCATGCTCAACGGAATCCTCACACGGGGTGAAGCAAATACTAGATACAACGAGCGACTGTCTTAATGCACTTTCAAATATTGGAGTGGATGTTTCTTCTTGGGATATACTTATCATTCATCTCACTGCGCTAAAGTTAGACACTGAATCTAGAAAACAATGGGAACAGAAAATTAGTAATCATTCAGATGTTTTACCTACACTTGTGGAATTCAAATCATTTCTGGAGTCTAGATTCAGAGCGCTTGAGTTTTTAGAGCCAGTGAGAAGGGAGAACACCAAAGAGAAGGTTGAGAAACCAAAGGCATTTACGGTTACAGCTACACAATGCCCCTTCTGCTTAGAAAATCATTTATTGTATCAGTGCAAGGAATTTAGTAAGACGGGTTACACAGCACGGCGGGAATTTGTGGAAAAGAAGAGGCTTTGTTTCAATTGTTTGGGGGATAATCACCCGGTTTATCGGTGCAGAAGAAACACAGTTTGTAAGCGGTGCTCCCGTCGACATCACTCGCTTTTACACCCTGAAGGGACTACGAGCTGTGCCACTAAGGCTGCAAGCACGAGTGGCGGGCTCGAGGCAGTGCCACAAGATGTTTCTATGGAACAAAGTGATACAAAGGGAAGTGAGCAGGACATTACTAAAATCGCTACACATTTTGCTAACAATTCAAACTGTTTAACTGGCCATGTAATGCTGGCTACGGCTTTAATTAAGGTTGATTGTCGTAGAAGTAGTTATACACTTAGGGCGTTACTGGATCAGGGTTCTCAGGCCTCATTCATTTCAGAGCATGCGGTACAATTATTGGGGCTCCGAAAACAACCTGTCAAGGGTTTAGTTTCAGGTCTGGGGGGAGATCAACTTAGTATGGAAATCAAATATATGGTTACTTTTAAAATACAGTCTATTCATAACTCATGTAATTTTAATATTCAAGCTTATGTTTTAACAAAATTGTCATCCACATTACCTGCATACCAGATTAAAATTACTGATTGGCCTGAAATGTTACACTTACCATTAGCTGATCCGGACTACGGAAAGCCTCAAGGAATAGATGTGTTGTTGGGGGCAGAGATTTACGGTCAAATTCTAGTTGATGGTTTGAGGAGGAATCCAGAGGGCACCTTGACTGCTCAAAATACATTGTTCGGTTGGATTCTATCTGGTCGTGTGTTAGACTCACCAGATAATTGCTTCAATAATATTATCAGTATGCACATTCAAGATGACTCTATTAATACATTACTTCGTAGGTTCTGGGAGCTCGAGACTGAGGTACCGAAGGAGCTGATGTCGAAAGAAGATGAGATGTGTGAAGCGTATTACAGTTCAAGAACTACTAGGGATGGCAGTGGTCGTTACTGTGTTAAGCTACCTTTTAGGGAAGCAGATCCAAAGAGTCAGTATGGAGAATTTAAGAGTATTGCGGAGAGAAGATTAAAGTCTTTAGAGAAGAAATTTGAGAAAAATCACTTCTTGAAGGAAGAATACACTAAAGCAATGAATGATTATATAAACTCAAATCACATGGAGCGTATTACTGAAGAGGCAGAAATAGAAAAGCCTAACTGTGTTTATTTGCCTCATCATGCGGTGATTCGGAATGACAAAACTACTTCTAAGGTTAGAATAGTTTTTGACGCTGCCTGCAAGGGAATCCATGGAAAATCATTAAACGATGACTTGTTAGTGGGTCCTAGATTACAACCAGACTTGCGCCACCTCATCATGAGGTGGAGGACTCATGTTATCTGTTTCACGGCTGATGTTATCAAGATGTATCGCCAAATTTTGGTTGATAAGGCAGACACCGACTATCAGCGCTTGTTATGGCGCGAGAAACCGGACAGTGACATAGGAATCTATAGGATGTTAAGAGTCACATTCGGAGTAGCATCAGCACCGTATCTAGCGGTTAAGACTCTTCAACAAATTGCAAAAGATGAAGGTCACGCCTTTCCCCTGGCAGCTGAAATCGTAGCAAAAGACTTTTATATGGACGACTGTCTATCGGGTTGCAAAAATGATGAGGAAGCTTTGGAAATCTATCATCAGATGGTTGGTCTTTTGCGAAAGGGAGGATTTGAGCTTCAGAAATGGATGAGTAATAGCTCTAAATTAATGGAGCTTATTCATAGTAATGCGAAAATAACTAAAAGTTTCAACACAAATGATGAAGTGGTAAAAATTTTAGGTCTCTCTTGGAATGCTACTAAGGATGTTTTTCAATACACGGTAAATTTACCGAAGCAACCCAAGTCAGTAACTAAACGAGTTATTTTATCTGATATATCTCGCCTATATGATCCATTGGGTTGGATCGCTCCGGTTGTTATTCAAGCGAAGATATATATGCAGAAGCTGTGGCTGAAAGGTCTTTCATGGGATGAGGAAGTACCACGGAGTCTTTTAGATGAATGGATTAAATACAGAACCAGCTTACCTTTATTGAACAGTTTTGAAATTTCTAGATGGATTGGTGTTTGTGACTCTGCAAGCGTCGAACTTCATGGATTCTGTGACGCCTCCAATAGTGCCTATGCAGCAGTAACTTACCTGAGAGTGGTTGATGAAGCCGGTGTTCATGACGTACAGTTAGTAGCAGCACGAACCAAGGTGGCGCCGGTGAAGCAAGTTTCGACACCACGCTTGGAGCTTTGCGGTGCGGTGTTACTTGCTAAGTTACTTTCAGAAGTGTCCACGGTGCTTAATATACCCCAAGCGAAATTGTTTGCATGGACTGATTCAACAATTGTTTTGGCCTGGTTGAAAGGAGAACCAAACCGTTGGAAGACATTTGTAGCCAACAGAGTCACCGAGATTTTAAATGTACTCAACAATGATCAGTGGAGCCACGTGCAGTCTGGAGATAATCCTGCAGACATGGCTTCTCGGGGTCTTACTCCAGAAGAATTGATGAGTCAACAGCAATTTTGGATGCAGGGACCTCAGTGGCTGCGGGAGGATAGTATTCCAGTTTCTAGTAATGTTACTACAGACACTCACTTGGAAGAAAAGCAAGTTAAGTCACACATGGTAACTGCGGATACAGTTCAACCTATGGCAGTGTGGGATAAATACTCTTCATTGAAGAAGTTAATCAGAGTCATAGCGTATTGTAAAAGATTTATCTCAAAATTGAGGAATAAAAATACACAATTTTCAACTCATCTTACAGCAAGGGAACTAGACGAGGCTACCACAATGTGCATAAAGCAGTGTCAAGCAAGTGCTTTTCAAGAAGAAATAACTCAATTACTTAAAGATAAATCTGTAAAGAGATCCAGTAATACCTTTTCCTTGTGTCCCCTTTTGGACAAGGACGGAGTTATGAGAGTTAGAGGACGTATTCAACAAAGTAGGGAGGATTATGACACCAAACATCCAATCATCCTACCTTATGGACATCATATATCCAAGCTTATAGTGGCCAACGCACATGAAGAGACACTGCATGGAGGTCCACAGTTAACGTTAAATTACATTCGCTCAAAGTTTTGGATTATAAATGCTAAAGGTTTAGTACGGCAACACATTAAGAAATGTCTTAGATGCACTCGATATAGTTCCTCTCACCAACATCCTTTTATGGGAGAACTACCAAGTTCGAGAGTCCAACCAAGTCGGCCTTTTAGTAAGAGTGGTGTGGACTACGCCGGCCCTGTGAATATCAGGATGTCAAAGGGTAGAGGTTGCAAAAGTTATAAGGGATACATTTGCCTTTTTATTTGCATGTCTACAAAGGCGATTCATCTGGAGGCGGTTACAGATTTAACCAGTGAAGGTTTCCTGGCCGCATTTAGACGATTTGTGGCGCGCCGAGGAAATTGCCAGGAAGTTTGGAGCGATAATGGTACGAATTTTGTCAAAGCTGCCAAAGAGCTGCGTAAATTGTTTCAGGCAGAAGATTCCACGGTGATGAGTGAAGTTGCTGCGTCTCTAGCTAACAATGGCACGGAGTGGCATTTCATTCCCCCACGGGCTCCAAATTTTGGGGGATTATGGGAGGGAGGAGTGCGCTCCACGAAGTACCATCTAAAACGGGTTCTGGACGGAAGCACTTTGACTTTTGAAGAGTTATCTACTGTTCTGGCGCAAATTGAGGCATGCCTCAATTCTCGCCCCATGTATAGGTTGCCATCAAATCAAGCAGACTCCTCGCCCCTGACTCCAGGTCATTTCTTGATTGGTGAACCCCTACTGACCGTGCCGGATCATAAATATGAAAATTGTAAAGTCAGTAATTTAAGAAGGTGGCAGATGACACAAAAAATGGTTCAGCAGTTTTGGCGAAAGTGGTCTCAGGAGTATCTTAGTACTCTACATAATAGATATAAATGGACTAAGATTATTCCCGAGCCTAATGTAGGTGACATTGTTTTAGTGAAGGAAGATGATCTCCCTCCGTCCAAATGGTTACTTGGTAGAATAGAGTCTAAACACCCTGGTCCAGATCAAATAACTAGAGTAGTAACTTTGAAGTGTAAAGGATCTAAATTTAAAAGACCTGTTTCAAAATTGTGCGTTTTGCCAGTAACAGACTAACTAAAATTTGTTGTATTGTGATTGCTTGTGAAGGTTCATTGTGTTTTCATTCAATTTAGTTAAAGTTTCATGTTTTAGATTTATCTATGTATTTTGTTGTTTTCTTATCTTCTCTTATGTATCTGATGATTGTGAATTTAAGGACACCTTAGGTGTCCTTGGTGGGCGGCATGTCGGACTATGTTAATAAACTCATAGCTAGAACCCAGAGCCGTAAGGCGAGTGAAAAATATCAAATGTAAAAGTTTTTTGCTTATGTCAAAATGTCATGTGTGGGTTAAGGAACTTTGTGAACTTTGTTAATTAATGAAATAAAACGAATAGAAACATCTCAATTGTGTATTTAATAACAGTATCGTAATATAAAAGTGATATAGTGCTACGCGAAACGTTCAAACATACTGATACTGAACACATACTGATTAAGTGCGTCGCTAGGTCGCTTGATACGAATAGATTCGTTAATTTTTTTCACATTATCCATTCTGAAAGCGAGTTTCTTTGATATAGCACAAGGCCGATGTGTCAACGCACGTGGTGGCCCAGATTAGGGCCCGCCCCCGCTAAATTGGTCTATATTTAGCTTCCATAATCTAGTGCAGTGACCTTAATAGGTACTTGCAAGTGGGAAATAAGTAGTTCGATTCCCTATTGAACCATTTTCTAATGCAACAACATCTTTAGGTTATTTTATGCATTTTCGGAACTATTACGTGGTATAGGTAAGTCCTGCAAATTGCTAATGCGCGTGGCCGCCATTTTAGTGACGTCAGTACTAGACTGAAGTTTCGGGCTGATGGTATGTTTTTATTTCGGCTGACGTCAAAATTACGTCGTTTCGATGATAATGAGGCATGATTCCAGCGCAATAGCAATTTGCGGAACTTATACAACACCATAATATTTCAATGACAAGTTGAACAGGCATGTAGAAGAACGATTTCAAATTTTCCTTGAATCGCGTCAAAGCGACGCTTCTCGCAAAGATGAGCAAAGTCTCCCACTGGCTTTGTGCCAGACATTCCGTCGTCTAGACGATAGGTATCCCACGAGACAACTCGTCATTTTATACACTAATTAAACGCTGAGCTCTCTATATGAATGAAAGATTTATAAATTTCATTTTAATTATAGAGTTATGACATTTATTGGCTATATTTTTTGTTAATTTCTTAGCGAATTTAATTTAGAAATTAATATTCAATTCTAATTGACCATGTCGAGTTTTGGGCCAAATGCCAGACTGAGGGTGAAATTTATTGAGCGCACTCTGACTTTGCTTAGACTTAAGACAGAGTTAAAACGAGACAGATGTATATCTCTCACATAAATCTGTCTCGATCTTAAGTCTGAGCAAAGTCAAATTGCGCTCTATAGATCTCAGCCTTATATAGACGGACTTATATAGATCTCTGTCATCAGTGGTGCAGATCATTGACCACAGTCAAGAATAAAAGTTCCATAAACTTTTACCTATGCTTATAATACTGTAATGATTTTATTTTTGTCAATGAAAAAACTGAATAATGTATACATTTTGAGACACACACACACTTGCCTTTAAATAGGACAAGAATATTAGCCAATTTAATAGCTGACTAATATTCCCCTTTCCCCTCCAATTTAGCGTAAAGCTTGTGCTAGGAGTAGGTACGACAATAGTGCAACGAGTGGGATTTGAACCGGCGACCTTTCGGTTTTCAGTCCGCTCCTTTAAGCGTTTAGCTATCGAGGCTATACTTTTGACATGATACATAGCACTAAAATAATTGTGAGTGAGATCTCTAAATGGACGCACTATACATTTGAACACTGTCTATACTCTATAAACAACAGCAATATGATTAGTTTTTTTGGCATGGCTTTATAGTGATTGATAATAAATTGTCTAAAACCTGTTTAATTCAATAGTTTTATTGCTTATATTTATATTCAATAATATTATAAGCAGCTGATAGATGAACAATAAAGGAGAAATTGACCTCCCTTGCATTGTTACATATATCCGCTTAAAATACTTCTCAATAAATTAATTGAAAAGTTTTTATGATATTCTTTTATTTTATTAATGAATCCCGCGTCGTGTTCATTACACAATGCGCGTGCGCATAGCTTGCTATGTGAGCCAAGTGGGAGTAGCCTAAACAATACGTAGACTATACAACATGACGTGTTGTGACAGATAGTGAGTAAACATTCATCTCAAAATAAAAGTTCGTTGAGCTAAAAACACAATTGAGGTTTTCTTTGACTTGTCTAAAGCATTAGATTTTAAGATTTTAAACCTCAATAGCTCAACAGTTAAAGGAGCGGACTGGAGAAGTCGGTTCAAACCCCACCCGGTGCACCCACCGTACCGACTCCTAGCACAAACTTTACGCTTAGCTGGAGGGGAAAAGGGGAACATAAGTAATGATAAACATGTTTAAAAGTCTTTAAAAAACAAAAAAAAATATTATTAGTAAGTACCTACCTACGTTTTGCGATATTATACGGATTGTGAAGCTGAAATGGCTATTGGCGGGCCACATAGTTAGAAGAACCGATAGACGTTGGGCTGTCAAGGTTATAGGTTAGGGTACAGGTACCTATTAGAATGGTGGCCTCGCACTGGGAAGCGCAACGTTGGCTAACTGAACAGCCAGGCGGCGCACGCCTGCGCCTTGCAAGAGACAAAATATTATGTCAAGCTGTGGACGTAAATCGGTTGACGATGATAACAACAACTACTTAGTAGGTACCTACTTACCTTTTAAAATAAATTTAATCCCTTAAGCGCATTAAAATGCGCAGCGTTCACTATGCAGATGGCATCATCTTAAGTCTCTGAGGGCCACCGGATTTACTGTACAAGACCGTGTTCTGTGGAGATCATATTTTCTAGAGGCCTTGATCAGCAGTAGACATCTGACGTTAAAACGGCAAAGACGAATCACAACAAAAAAAAAGTTTTTTCCACTATTGAATTCACTAAAAAGTAAAAAACACTAATAATAATTGGTCACTGTTCTGGCTATCACAATGATATGCGTCGTAAAGACGTAAACCTTGGAAACCTCATTGCTGAAGACGTTTAAAAACTATTCCCTACGATACATTTTTAAGAAATCTGCCTAGAAAAATATCCAATATCTCGAATACGTGATGACTTTCTTGGCAGTTACTTATAAGCAGAATCGACTTTCAATTCCACTACACAAATAAATCCCGTCACCACATTTACGAATATTCGGGAGCGTAAAATCGTTTGACCGATATTACTCAATCTACGTGCTCACGCGCCGAACGACGATGCAATACTGAAAAGTGGAAATTTCACTGAAAAACGTTATACTGATCTTCTGGGAATTGGGAATTGGGATAGTGTTGTCCCTTTCTAAAGCTTCGAAAGATGAAATTTAAGGAATGTCGGAGTGTTATTATGGGTTAATCATACGCAGAACTAATTATTTACAATCGTGTGTCATTTCCTGCATATTCTAAATATATAAAAGGAAAAGGTGACTGACTGACTGACTGACTGACTGACTGACTGACTGATCTATCAACGCACAGCTCAAACTACTGGACGGATCGGGCTGAAATTTGGCATGCAGATAGTCATTATGACGTAGGCATCCGATAAGAAAGGGTTTTTGAAAATTCAACTCCTAAGGGGGTGAAATAGGGGTTTGAAATTTGTGTAGTCCACGCGGACGAAGTCGCGAGCATAAGCTAGTATATCCATAATTCCATACTAATATTATAGTTATGCGAAAGAATGTCTGTCTGACTGCTAGCTTTTCACGGCCCATCCGTTTAACCGATGTTGATGATGGTACAGAGATTGCTTGCACTGCAGGGAAGGGCAATTTATCCCGGAAAACTAAGAGTTCCCGCGGGATTAATCTATATCCAAGCGGATGAAGTCGTGGGTATAATCTAGTTATTTATATAGTCTTCTTAACCATTAGCTAAATTTAATTCTGTAAATGTATGATTCAAAAAATTAAATGTAGCTAGCTAAATCTATTATAACATTTTTGCGCATCTGAAACCATAAGCTAAAAGAAGAGGATTGAAAGCAAACATAGTAGATAGCAAAAAGATTAAACAGAATCTCAAAGGGATTAAATCACTATCTAGAATAAATACTTTTAAAGTTAACTTCTCGAATAAACCGGTTTAAAATTCATGCAACACCCGATCTCCGAAATACATCTGTATCAGTTCTTTTCAGCATAAAGTGCATCCGATTTTATTTCTTTTCCTTTAACCGGGAAAAGAAATGAAAAGGAATAAAGATATAAAAGGAATCCTTCGAACAGCGTGTAGTGAATGCATCCGGCGGTTTTGTGTTCTTTCGTGCGCGGAAACAAGCTGAGAGCTCGTCGATTTTTTACTGACTTTGCCATATTATACAATTGTGCTTATTCGATTACACAATGGTCAAACCAAACTAAATAGACAATTTAACACCTAAAAATAAACCTATTTCAAAATTCTTAATGTGGAATGAGATAACAGTATTTGTAGACTTTTCCATTAAGTTTAGTTTAGAGATTGATCGTTTAGTTTAGAGATGAGCACAAACACAGGGGCACTGTCTATTCTTTTACTTTCAGTTAAATTACAAACATACACAGACGAACATCCTTTAAAAAATCCTTCCTCCTTCCTTTGTTTCCTCTATTTGTCATTTTTATTTGTTTTCATTTAACTGGGAAAAGAAATGAAAAGGAATAAAAGATATAAAAGGAATCCTACAAATAGCGTGTAGTGAATGCAAAACCGCTGGGTTTTGTGTTCTCCCGTGCGTGGAAACCAGCTTGTCGATTTTTCGCTAACTTAGAGATAGTAGGGGGAAATTAAATGCGATGCGACGGCAGATACTGCACAATTTAATGCTGGTTAAATCTAATTAATTAATTTAACCTAATTAAATAATCGTAAATTGAAGATCGTATTGTAATTCGAGTCGTATATAAAAGAATCTATCCACCCCACTATTCTTCCCAGAAAATCCCTACCAGTATATGATTTAAGGGAAGAGTTTGGAATCCTCAGCAATGAGGAATATGATAAACGATGCAGAAAGATGATCCGAAGTACCTACTACGGCATGGTGCGGTTGGACTGTTATGCATGTGATAATTATTAAACTTTCCTCGTAAATTGTTGTAAATGATGATGAAAACCACATTAAAAACCATTTAGAATAATTTAACATAAATAAGCGATTAAACAGAAATTGCGGCTTTGTTTTCCACTACTTAGAGACGAAATGCATTTGCTTTAATATTTTTTCATTTAACGGAGAAAAGAAATGAAAAGGAATAAAAGATATAAAAAGAATTCTGCGAATAGCGTGTAGTGAATGCATTCAGCGGTTTTGTGTTTTCCCGTGCGTGGAAATCAGCTGAAACATATCTACTGATTAACTTTTTAAGACCTTATGAAATTAATTGAATTGAATTCAGACGACTTTCGAATAGGATTTGGACTAGGATTCCGCAAAAGTAGGCGAGTGTATAATGAAACACTTGTCCTATTAAAAACGATGGTATTCCTACATGGAGCGCAAACGAGCATACTGAGCATTTTAAGCCTGAGTCAAAGCCATTTTATTTGCACGTTCATTGTGCGACGCAAGCTATAAGCAGTCTACAGACGCGCCAACTTGTCGGCTGGCTAACTTGTGCCGAACTCGATACGTAACCAACCTTCTGAGCAAGTCTCCTCCCTCTCTTTCTATTTTTCACAGAAAATACTTTATACCTACACCTACCGCACTGCTCTAAAGCATTGTGCTCTCTTGTTATGCTGTTCAATTCAATACGACGACGAATCACATTTAGAAATAACCAAAAGAGTTTGTGGGAACATTTCTGTTTGTGATAATAATATTATTTTAATATTAGTAACTTCGTCCGCGTGGTCTACACAAATTTAAAACCCCTATTTCACCCAGTTAGGGGTTTAATTTTGAAAAATCCTTTCCTAACGGATGTTTAACTCATAAATAGCTATCTGCATGCCAAATTTCAGCCCGATCTGTCCAGTAGTTTGATCTGTGCGTTGATCGATAAGTCAGTCAGTCACTCAGTCACCTTTTCCTTTTATATATTTAGAAGATTATTATACGCCTTAAAATTTTGAATGAGGAGGTCAATGATATTATACCACAGATATATTACGTTCATAATATTTACTTACACGTCACATAAAGCCCACTCTCGGGTCTTAAACACACGAGTAGAAGAGATCTGTAAGTTTAAGTTAAATGCAGTAACCTTAAGTCATTATTTTAGATGCATTTACTTTTTTTTTTTAATAAATGAGGTCTAAAACTTTTCACCACAAAATATACTGCGGGATTGTCACAGTTTTACTGTAATAAACATACAGGATCCTAGGGCGCGTCGGAAACCAACTTGTTGGTGCAACTGTAAGTAGCTTTACCGAGCCTGAACCGGCTTAGTGGATTAAATCTACGATTCACGAGCGAACTGGAGTTTAATTAAGTTTATTTTATCAACTTACTACCAGATACTAGCAGCTTCGAAATCACGCCAAACTATCGTATCAAGAAACACGAGAAGAAAGTAACAGATGAAAGGTTGTGAAATGAATGGCTCGATAGTATAACATATTATTATTATGATTGACAATATGATTCTTGCTAATTTATACCTATATTGAATTGTTCTATTTTCTCTATTGATTACTTAAATTATAATGCACTACATTTTAATATTGCACGCCATTATATTATTATGGCAGATTGTGCCATGTACCTACTTAATAATTTATGTAACATCTTTTTATACTGACAATTATGCAATAAATGAATTATTAATTATTAATTGGGTGTGGTGATAGCCTAGGTGTTAAGATGGCGGCCTAAGACGGCGACCTTCTATTCGGGAGGTCGGGGGTTCGATCTCCGACACGCACCTCTATCTTTTCGAAGTTATGCGTGTTTTGAGCAATTAAATATCACTTGCATCGGTGAAGCAAAACATCGTGACGAAATCTACATGCCTGAGAGTTCTCAAAGGTGTGTAAAGTCTGTCAACTCGCACTGGGCCAGCGTGGCGGACTATGGCCTAAACACTTCTCATTCTGAGAGGAAGCTCAAAACTTCAAAAACCACGCAAAGCTGATTCCTAAAACAGCTGTTCTGTTTGGCGGCCGTTTTAAATACGGATGAAAAGTAACGCGGTCGTTATTTCCGTTTGAAAAAATAAGCCGAGTACTTTCAAGTCTTACCTATAAAAGTTTTATTTTAGAAGTACCTTAAAATGTAGAGACAGTTAACACTTAACTGCTTGTAGGTACATACCCAGTTGCTAAGTCGCTTTATCATTTCAGCACTGCGGGTTAAGTACAGTGGGCGGCAGAAAATAATGTACATCGACCTTAAGGGCGAGGCCACAGCACTGCGGTGCGACATCATATCGCAAAAACGATGCCGTATCGCATCGCGATGCGTTGACGCAACGCAAAAATTTCTTCGCTTACGGCATCGTACGAGAAAACTGAGTTCTGACCATCAATTTCTAGTGAGCCATGGATCGCACTACACGTATCCTACTTCTACTTGCGTTAAGACGCATCAAGAAAGATACACACAGCACAGAATGGCACACAGATAGGTTTGGACACAGACTGAACGGGAATACCTCGTCGCATCGCAAGTTTGTACGGCGCGACACCGCATCGGACACAGTTCATTGTGCGACGTCGTAGAATTTTACGACCCGACGTCGCATCGCAGTGTTGTGGTCTCAGCCTTTGAAAGAGGTAGCGGATTTGTAGAGCGATGTCTGTCGTTGAGACTGACAAAACGTCACATAGGTATGAGTGACAGAGACATCGCTCTACAAAACCGAAACCTCATTCTATAGAATAGAATAGAATAGAATAGAATAGAATAATGTTTATTCGAGGTACAAGGAGGTTATGTAGGTGGTACATGGTGTAGGCAATATCGTCCTGTACAGCAGTGCAACACCTCGAACAGGTAGGCAACTCAGCTTGTGTTGAGACGTCGGGCCCCTCAGACACAAACCTCTAGAGCAAACATCTGAGGTACCAGACGCCCCAACGCTGATTTTCAGTGACCGCCTTTTAAATATTACCTAAACGTCAGTGGCATAGAATATATAAAGTTGGCGAGTAAATGGATAAATAAAATTAAATAAAGTGTTTAAAGTTTTTAAATTTAAAGTGATTTAGGACATAAAAGAAGAAATAAGAAATAATACATTGAAATAGATGTTGAGAATAGATGTTCTAAAGGTCGATGTACATTATTTTCTGCCGCGTACTGTACCTACGGGTCTATTATTAAAGTTTAACGGTGAGTGTGGACTTAGCGCTGTGACTCTGGGGATTGGGTTAATCTTACGTATTAACATGTGCATATAGTACGCGACAGGTCTAGATGGCAATCGGGGTATGAGGCGGGGGACGGCCCGCACACCTGTACGGGCCGTCACCCGCGCCATCCCTCACCGGGTTAGCGCGGGAGCTGTGCGGGTGTGCAGGGCGTTTCCACCCGATTGCCATCTCGACCTGTCGCGCACTGTATACAGGGTGTATCCAGAACGCTTGCAAAAACGAAGACAGCTGATAATTACTGATATGATATGACTAAAAAAACGCGAAAAAATAATAAAGAAATATCCTAGTAAAAAAAAGTAACTGACGCTAGAGGTCAACGAACGTTGCCTAAGTAGGCCACTCGGAACCAATGCCGCGTCGTAGGTGGGGCATTGACCCCAGTTTTGCACGCTGTAAATTGCGGGTTTGAAAAATACTAAATCAGTAAAACTACAAAATGAGGCAAATGGTTACTTGTACAGGATTGTGTTGTAGTAGGTATAACGCTGTATATAACGTATATAATAACGCTGAGTTTTTGCTAGCGTTCTGGTTACACCCTGTATTAGTACCCTGTGTTGTAGTAGGTATAACAATAACGCTGAGTTTTTGCTAGCGTTCTTACTCGTGTGGTTACATCCTGTATAGTAGGTACTTATTTAATGAAATGATAGTTTTCGTAAGTGAAGATTTAAAAAAGCTTAATTCTGTCGGTTAGTTTACGAATTTTATTATTCCATTTTGTATTGGAACAAAATAACAAGAGCAGGCAAATTTCCATGTAAATTCGCTGCAGCGTCGCCTATTTTGCTTTTCTATTGGAAAACAGAAATGGAAAAGTTATGGAATCGATTCGGCTCTATTGTCAACTGGAAAACCAGAAATTGAAAAGTTTAGGCATTAATGCTGTTCTATGTCTTTATTTTTCTTTTATGGTTTTGTTCTTTCGTTCTAGTTTAGGATTTTAGGTGTTGAATTTTGGGATTTCTTGTATTTCGGATGGAGATGTTTATTTCAACGTACCTGCCAATGGAGGGTCTCATTGGTTACTAACTGCCGCATTCACAGTCGCTTAATCGTTACTTAAAGCATTAATTAGTATGGATAAGGAATAAGAATAATAAGAATAAGAATAAGAATATTTTATTTTGAATTTAGAATTTAGAATTTAGACACAAGAAACAAGTTTCCTGCTGGAATGCCTTAAGTAATGTCGTAAGATAACGATTAAGTGACTCTGAGTGCGGCTGTAAGCCTCTGCTGTCCGTACGTCCCTCCGTCTGTCTGTCTGCGGGCTGCAGTGTTCGGTCAGGTGCGAGTCGGACTTGCACATGAAGGGTTCCGACTTCCGTGCCATCGTACAAGATTATGTACTTTTTGATTTTAATAAACACTAGCTGATGCCCGCGACTTCATCCGCGTGGATTTAGGTTTTTGAAAATCCCGTGGAAATTCTTTAATTTTCAGAGATATAAAGTAGCCTATGTCACTCTTCAGGTCTTTAACTATACCCATGCAAAAAATCAGGTCGATCTGGTGCTCCATTGTGACGTGATTGAAGGACAAACTAACAAACTAACAAACCAAAAAACCAATAAACCAACAAACAAACACACTTTCGCATTTATAATATGGGTACTGATTTTTTTTAAAGAATATTAGCCATGTTAAACGACTAATATTCCCCTTTCCTCTCCAACTAAGCGTCAAGCTTGTGCTAGGATTAGGTACGACAATAGTGCAACGGGTGGGGTTTGAACCGTCGACCTTTTTCGGTTTTCAGTCCACTCCTTCACCTGTTGAGCTATTGAGGCTCGAACTACTGTACTGAAAAAAAAAATTCAGCGGTGTATCTGCCCAATGAGAAGCCTTGTAGGGTGTCGGCACCCTTTAGGTACGAAAGCGTAAAAAGTTGCGACAGAAGCATTTTGCTACTTATATTTAAACAAAACATTAATTTACATTTAAAAACGCTACCTTTTAAATGTACAGAAATGAAGTTATTATTGTTTCGCTGGTTATTACAAAGGCTCTGGCTAATTACATTTTCATATAGAGTTGCAGTTGTTTCACTCGTGGGAACAATCCTTTTTATGCTTTAAACTAATTCATGATATTATAGTTATCACGAAGTTAAAACTGCTATTTAGCTTTAGCCAGAATGCTGCACTTATACTGTGACATAGGCTTCTCTGTTTTTAGGGTTCCGTACCTCAAAAGGAAAAAAGGAATTCTTATAGGATCACTTTGTTGTCTGTCTGTCCGTCGTGTCTGTCAAGAAAAGTAGTGTTAATTTAAATTATAAGTTAAGATCCTATCCATCCTGGGGAAGGACATAGGCTACTTTTATCCCGGAAAATCAAAGAGTTCCCACGGGATTTAATCCACGCGGACGAAGTCACGGGCATCATCTAAGTAGTTTCTGATATAGTATTATGTCCACCGATTATTCTGAGGTTTCTGAACCAATTTGGCAAAAAAAAAAAGAACTATGTGCCCTGTCCATTGCCACTTCAGCTTCGCAGTCCGTTGAGCTATGTCGGTTACTCTAGTTCTCCTACGGATCTCCTCATTTCTGATTTGATCACGTAGAGAAACTCGAAGCATAGCTCTCTCTATCGCCCGCTGAGTGACTGTGAGCTCTTTTATCATGCTTCAAAACAAAACTTTCATAAAACTGGAGATACAGGCGCATTTAAGTTGCATGAATCGTGAATCAAAACTGCTAGGAACAAAGAAGTTGTGAGAGGTGTTGTATGGCTACATTTTTCGTAGCAAATCGCTACGAACACCAACACGTCAGCCCGACAAGCTCCCAACTTGTTCCTTCACATGTCTGAGCACAATAACCATCAGATAGCTCGCAACAAGTTTGCGTTTACCCTTTTCGTTTTACACTGAGAGCTAGTGAGTTACTTTTTCAAACCATTTTTACACTCTAATGACAAAGCCATGCGATTTACAAATCGGAATTTTCCGGCTCGCTTAATCGCATGGCTCTCATCATCGGCAAAGGGCTAAAGAGTTTTATTAGAACTGTCATAACTTAAACCACTATTAGCTCACTCTGAGTCTAGCTATAAAACGTTTTCAATGCTCTAAATCATACGGCGATGTATTCATACGGATCCGTCAAAATACGAATCAATGAGTGCACAAGCGTATGTACTTTTCATATGATGACCACTGCGAATCGTATTTTACGAAAAATAATACGAATCGAATACGAACGAGTGCGCAAATGCCCACCTGCAAAAAAGTGTGATTTTATTTTTATTTTATTTTGTTTATTTGAAAGAAATCAACAGCGTAAATACATAATTATTATTTAAATTTAAATCTAGGTATAACAGAAGGCCAAAAGAGATTACTTAAAATTATAATTAAACTATTTTAACAGAATAGAGTTAGAATAAATGTAGGTATATACAATAATAAAATAAAATTACAACAGTGTGTGTATGATTGTGTGTGTGTGTATGTGTATGCGTGTGTGAGTGTGTGCTTGTGTGTGTGTGTGAGCGTGTGTGTATGTGTGTGTGTGTGAGAGTGGGAGGGTGTGATTGCATGCATATTTAGATGTTAGCTACTTTTTTTTTTTACGATGATAGTTTCTTAATTCCTTTTTAAATTTATTGTTTGATAGGTAAAATAAGTCAAACTCAGCGAACTGATTGTTATAAGTACGTACCAAGCGTGGAATTATAGAATTTCGCGCATAATTTGAGTTAGATTTGGGAACATTTAGAAGGCGCGTGTAACGCGTTCTTAAAGGTTGAGCATTAAATGAAAAGGCCGAGAGTAAGCTAGGATATATTAATGCCGTGTCAAAACAGTCTTTGTTTTATTATGGAATCGTAAAACCGCTGTAAACAAATTATCCATCATCTCTTGTATTATTTCTTGTTATAGGTGACGGAATGCATATAAAGAGATACGGATTCGATTCGGAATCGAAATGCTCATGCATGCGGAGCGCGATTTTCATGCATTTCGGAACGGCTATCCAATACCTACTGACAAAGGCGTTCCCGCATAGCGATTTATAGTTTCAGTACGACGAGAACCTTACAAAGTTTCCATAGCGCGTCGCCCAGCGCCCTCCATACAAACGTAGTTTGGTTCTCATTTGACCACCAATCAAATGCAATGAAATTTTATATAATTAAGCTTTAGGGTTTCGTAGTAAAATAAATAAAGTAAAAAAATCTGCTTTTATTTCAAAGCCCATAATTTTATTGTGTTAGTACAAAACAATTAGTTAACCTATGTTAGTGCTTATTACTAGCTTAACTTATCTTAACCACTAATTCTACTAAATTAAAAACTACTTAATACTAACAATTTACAATGCCCGAGGGAATCTCCTCCCTCAGGGAAGGAGGAGTAATACTAAAAAACCTTATAGTTTCGTCGAGTCCTTCTGTCCATCTGTCAAAGCCATTTAAAAAATAAACTATAAGAGCCGATACTTTAATAGGGTCTTAGACTGTAGTTATAAAAATCGTGATTTTTTTTTATTATTTAGCCCCATAAACTGCCGTTATACAAAGAATCAAAATTTTATTAGTCCAAGACCCTATTCAACAAAAACATTTAACAAAAAGTCAATTTGTTAACAGTGTTCCTGAAAATGGCTTGATACTTAGTAAAATTAATTTGTACAGAATAGTTACCCAGATCTTGCAGAGTTCTCGAATGAATACTTAGCATTTCCAAGTTTCCGCAATGCCAGTGGACGGCAGTGAACCTCGCTTGTCTACATTGACTTATATATTACTTCGTAAGGACAGCTGGCCATTGAACAAGCAAAATGGCACCGATTCATTGGTCCTAAAATGTTTATTTAGCACCAAACCAACCTCAGTGACATCTGGATTTCAAACGGGTCATTTCATTAGTATCGTAGCTTTAGTTTTAAGTTTGCGTTATAATTATCACCACTATATTATCTTACAAATCTAACACTATACCAGACAATCAATAAGAGTAATTTATTACCTATTTTGAATAAATCATTTGACTTTGACTTTGACTTTGACTATCTAAGAGGTGGCGCTGATTTATTAGGTTCCAAAACCGTGAAAAATTTTGCTCGCTTGGGCATATCTCGTCATTTATATCGATGGTTGTCTAAAATGTCTCCTTCTACAGTTCTAGACTCTAATTCGAGCGTTCGAGACTAAACGCTGTGTTAAGAATAAAAGCTAGTGGACGATCAGGATTTGTGAAATGCAGTCACTTACCGGATCCGGGAACGCGCTCCGATGATGGGTGCCCCCAAGATGCGCTGGTAAGGATTCGGGGTTGATGAATCTGGTCCAAGATGCTGAACTTCGCGTCTATAATTTCGGTTTTGTCGGCGATAGCCGTTAGAGGCTCGGTTTTTGCGTGCGTCACGGTTCGCGCGGAGCGTTCGCGGTATGTGTCAACTTCGACTGACAGCTGTAGTGTTGCCGTTTTAGTAAGCGGCCACATAAGTAAACCCCGACCGATTGTAATAAAAATAAGTCTGCGAATTTGGAAAAGACGCTGGTTTGTGCTATGATTATAAATACATCAAAAGTACGGAACACGCTGATAATATTATTATGCCTTAAAAAACAATAGTTAATTTCTAAGGCCTAGCGATTCTGTTTAGCGTTCCTGACCCAAAGGGTGCCAACGGAACCCTATTAGCCTCCGCTATCCGTCTGTTCAGAGAGTTGAAATTTTCACAAAGAATGTGTATATTTACTACCGCTAGAACTACAAATAATAAAATAAGCATCTAAGCAAAAGTGCTCTATCTTAGACTGTCATCACCTGCCAGCAGGTTTGATTACAGCCCAGCGTTAGTCTATGAATAAATAAAAAATGCATGAAAGTTGATTAGCCATCTATTATTATTATTCTCAAATACATAAAAAGAAAAAGTGACTAACTGACTGACTGATCTATCGACGCACAGCTCAAACTGGACGGATCGGACTAAAAGTTGGCTTGCAGATAACTATTATGACGTAGGCATCCGCTAGAAAGGATTTTTGAAAATTCAACCCCTAAGGGGGTGAAATAGGTGTTTGAAATTTTTGTAGTCTATTCTAACAGTTTTATAAAACTTAATTTATTAGAACAGCAGCACATGAATTTGTGTGAAAATCTCGCACATAATGTATGCTTTATTTTTGAAAAATCCTCTCTACACACTGACATATACTAGGAATGCAATATTTCACAAGAAAATTCATATGTAAAGTGTTTTCATAATATGTAGCACCTGCTATAGTCCGCGACAGGTTGAGATGGCAATCGGGGTATGAGGCGGGAGGCGCCCTGCACACCCGCACGTTACCCGCGCTCGTTAATACCGGGTTAGTGCGGGGGCTGTGCGGGTGTCCGGGGCGTTCCCTCCCCGATTGCCATTTCAACCTGTCGCATACTTTACCTTATTATAGTGGAATCTCAACCCCTTTAGAGTATGAAATGTTGGTTTGTCTTCCAATCACGCCGCAACGGAGCAACAGATCGACGTGATTTTTGCATGGATGTAGCTTAAGCCCTGGACAGTGGTTTCTCCACTTTTTATCCCGGAAAATCAATGAGTTCCCACGGGATTTTTAATAATCGAAAATTGCTAATTTATTTTTTTATGAAACCACTATTCTTTCTAGCCAATAACGAAAGAGCTTCAGCCAATCAAACTAGGGCGATAAAGCAGCAGTTGCAGTTACTTTTTTTTATTTTCGCGTACGTTACGTACGTTACGTTACGTACACCACCACACCAGGAGATAGTCGGTGATTTTCGGTGGTGCTTTTCATATGATTTTTCACATGCTACCTATAAAATGTTGCATCCCTCAGTGTGTTGTGTGGAAATAAATTCAAAATAAATGCACCCGTCGCTTTCAGCGTGTTTTCTATATTCGTAGCTCCCCATATCTGCGTCCGTGGGGAAATACACGCTGCACCTATTTACAACGGAGAAAAAGGACAAATCTAAACAAAAAGATTACTAAGCGCTACGCTTTTTAATTCGTTGTAGTGTTCCGTAGGTCTTATTTATAAAGTAACTTCTCAAATATATCTATTTACAATAATGTAACTTGTGGACGACAAAAAATTTTTTTTGCGATTTACATGATTGACACAATAAAAAACCGGCCAAGTGCGAGTCAGGCTCGCGCAATGAGGGTTCCGTACCACAGTCGTATTTTTTCGACATTTTGCACGATAATTCAAAAACTATGATGCATAAAAATAAATAAAAATCTGTTTTAGAATGTACAGGTGAAGACCTTTCATATGATACCCCACTTGATATAGTCACTCACTTCGAAAGTTGAAAATACTAATCATTAGTTCATGACCACAATTTAATTTTTTTTTATGTGATCTAACCCTAAATTCACGGTTTTCAGATTTTTCCCAAAATGTCAGCTATAAGATCTACCTAGCTGCCAAATTTCATGATTCTAGGTCAACGGGAAGTACCCTGTAGGTTTCTTGACAGACAGACGGACAGACAGACAGACAGACAACTAAGTGATCCTATAAGGGTTCCGTTTTTCCTTTTGAGGTACGGAACCCTAAAAATGTACATAATTTTGTACGATGGTACGAAACCCTTGATGTGCAAGTCCAACTCGCAATTGACAATGTTTTTGATGCCGAAGAATAAATAGTTTGTAAACAACAAACCAACAAATTCCTAAAAGGCCGGCAAACCATTGGCGGTTCCTCTGGTACTGCAAATGGGCGGCGGTAATCACTTAACATCAGGTGACCCGCCGCCTGCTCGTTTGCTCGCTATTTCTATTTCAAAAAAATTAAATAAATTCGCTCGACGGAACCCTAAAGCGAGCCAGCGCAAATAAACAAGTGTTGGAAGTTGGAACGAGTGGAGTGGAGCGGAGCGCGGCGCGGGAAGTATGCTCCAAATAAATTGAAGCGCAGCTATTGTCTTGAACAAGCGCGCAATTTACCATTCACATGTATTGATTGCATTAAAACGGGTGCAGGAAAATAAAATGTAAAACAAAAAACCGGCTAAGTGCGATTCAGGCTCGCGCAATGAGGGTTCCGTACTACAGTCGTATTTTTTCGACATTTTGCAGGATAATTCAAAAATTATATGATACATAAAAATAAATAAAATCAGTTTTAGAATACACAGGTGAAGCCCTTGCATATGATACCCCACTTGATATAGTTATCTTACTTCGAAAATTGAAAATACTAATTATTAGTTTATGACCACAATTTAATTTTTTTTGTGTGATGTAACCACAAATTCACGGTTTTCAGATTTTTCCCCTAATGCCAGCTATAAGACCCACCAACCTACCAAATTTAATGATTCTAGGTCAACGGGAGTACCCTGTAGGTTTCTTGACAGACAGACAGACAACAAAGTGATCCTATAAGGGTTCCGTTTTTCCTTTTGAGGTACGGAACCCTAAAAATGAAAATATTATTGCTACTTCAACTGTAGGTAGATAGGTAAATACCAGCTTTTTTTCTTGGTATCATAAAATACAATAAAGGAAGTTTTGGGGTTCCAATGTGCTGGAATAGCGACCTCACACCGTAAAGCGCAGTGTTGGAAGACTCCCCACTAGGTAGACAGATGACATCAAACGAGTCACTGTGAACTGCTGGATTCGGGCGGTCCAAGACAATATATTATTTATCACTTTTTGACACGAACATCGATTTACGATGTATAATTCCGTGATAGGTACATCGATTACGGTGTATAATTCCGTGATAGGTACATCGATTACGGTGTATAATTCCGAGATAGGTACATCGATTTACGATGTATAATTCTGTGATAGGTACATCGATTACGGTGTATAATTCCGTGATAGGTAGGTACATCGATTACGGTGTATAATTCCGAGATAGGTACATCGATTTACGATGTATAATTCCGTGATAGGTACATCGATTACGGTGTATAATTCCGTGATAGGTACATCGATTACGGTGTATAATTCCGATTTCCGTGTACGTTTTTTTTTAACGAGATAATAGTAGATAGCTAGTCGCTTCCTCACGCACAACAGACGGAAACGTTTAAGTGCGGAAACCAGCCCAGAGCTAAGAAGAAGTCGCTTCCTCGTCGGTGATGGGACAACCGACTCAAGAATAATTATACTTCAAAAAAAGAGTAACACATTAAAAGGTAGGCAGGTATAGTCCATTACGCGCCATTTTAAGTTTTAACTCTATGTGAACTGCCTTGTCAAAAGTACGGTTCACCTTTAAAACTACTTTTTGACAATAAAATTCTACTTTTTGACAGTTGACATATAAAGTTAAAATGGCGCGTGAGAACTCATTTTGTAATCATTATAGGTATCTACAGTTGATCAAAAGAACTAGACATAGATCTCAGTTATATTGAGTAAATCAGCGTATAATTGTGATGGTTTATTTGGCCGTGATTTCACCATTAAAGCGAAGTGCTGCAACGAATTGCCGATAAAGTGAAGGTACCTTCCACTTACGCACTTACGACCTACTTCTCATAATATTTTAAAAAAAAACTTTATTTATAATACAGGTTATTTCGGTGTCGATTACTTGTGGTCTCCACACTAAATAACCTGTATCGTGGAGACCATATTGTACCTACCTATACACGGTGAAATATTAGTGGTTGTCTTCCGGCGACAGAACGATTTGCCCTCAGTAGTACTATCGAAATTTTGAGTTAAACTTAAAAAATAAAAATATTTTTGTTTTGAAATAATTAAAAAAAAAATCGACAACTCGAAAGTGTGCGAAACAATAGTAACGCCCTAGAAGTAACGTCAATAGCAGGTAGGTACATCCACTCACCGCGCTGCCAATAAAGAGAAAAAGTTTAGAGCAAAATACGATACGTAGTGATACGACATAAACTAGCCTGCGCGCACGCGGTATCACTATTGGTTCGAGGTCCCATTCGTTTTTTGTTTTTCTCGATTGTAAATTTGACATTTTTGACTCTAATATTTTTTATATTTATAAATCGATTGTAATACCACGACATAATCATTTCGCTTCAGGAAAACAACCATCATTTCAGCGTGTAAATGGACCTCTAGTAGGTATAAGTACTTACCTAATTGCTACTAAGCAATAAAGGCTCTTTTATATTTTACTAATTACCTCTTTCTGTTACTACCTGTGTTTATATTCTTTTCTTTGCATTGTGTATACAATTGAAGTCTTTAATGATAAAATATTATAGTCAAACTTAAATACGGCTTGAACTTTAATCTAAATTAGTCCAATAGAAACAAAAGTTTAACTTGAACGGCTATTTAAAGCAGGCGAAGCCGATTGAAAAAGTTAGTGAAACCTAACTAATTAATTATGCCAAGTAAGTAGGGCGTTATTAATAGTAACTTTGATATAAAAACAAAATTCTGCAGTGAATTATCGATATAAAAGGAGGCAAGTACACTTGTAATCGACCTAGATTTTAAAAATATTGCTTTAGAGTTACTTTTAGAGTTCCGTATCTCTAGAAAAAAAAACCCCTTATAGGATCACTTTGTTGTTTGTGTTGTCTGTCTGTCGTGTCTGACAAGGTCAAATTAATCAAAATCTATAGGGTACTTCTCGTTGACCTAGAATTATGAAAATGAGAAAAATATAAAAAACTGGTCAAGTTCAAGTCAGGCTCGCGCACCAAGGGTTCCGTATTACAGTCGTATTTTTTTTTAATTTTGCACGATAATTCAAAAACTATGATGCATAAAAATAAATAAAATCTGTTTCAGAATGCACTGGTGAAGATCTTTCATATGATACCCCACTTGATATAGTTATCTTACTTCGAAAATTGAAAATACTAATCATTAGTTCATGACCACATTTTTTTTTTAATATGATGTAACCCTAAATTCACGGTTTTCAAATTTTTCCCCTCATGTCTGCTATAAGACCTAGCTACCTGCCAGATGTCATAATTCTATGTCAACGGGAAGTACCCTGTAGGTTTCTTGACAGACCGACAGACAGACAGACAACAAAGTGGTCCTATAAGGGTTCCGTTTTTCCTTTTGAGGTACGAACCCGGAAAATCTGAAAACTGTGCATAAAAAAATTAAAAAGTGGTCTTTCTTATACGATAATTCGGAACCCTTCGTGTGCGAGAAGTCTCGCACTTGACCAGTTTTTTATTTTCATTCTATTTAGTGCACATTATTGCAACAGTGTGGTTGTGGAAAACATTTTCATTTTCATTTAGCATAATACACGCTGTATAGAGCGAAAATTATGAAGGTGGTGGGAAAATAGAATTTTATTATCCTTATAAACGGGGTAATTTTATAAAGTGCTTGCAAGTATGGAGAGTATTTTTATTGTATACACTTCAATAACAGTTAATTAGGACTAAATCTAGGTTAGATATTCAAACTAGGTTATGCTGTGTAAGATAGATGTTAAGCCCATTGTTAATATACATACTACTAATACTGCTTCATACTATACTATTCATGCGAAAGTGTGTCTGTCTGTTTCCTTATAATGGGTCAACCACTGAACCGATCTTGACGAAATTTGGCTGAAAAATAGTATGATATACAATATATACCTATAAATTGATACCTACTTTTAATCTTGAATTGAAAAGTTCCCACGGAGTTTTTAAAACCTACTCTAAATAAAGCCCTGACTCACTTATTGGCTCATTAACGTCCTACCCAAAACCTTGGATTTATCTGCAAAGCTGATGCTCATGTGTTTCCTTTCTAATTTAGACAAGAAATTAGGCTGGATTTTTTAAAATTATCACGGGAGACAAAAAAAGAGGATTTTTTTTATATTTTCACCGAGTGATGCCGCAGGCGATTACATATTCCTATAACTGGTCTCGCCAACGACTACCATACGCATGTTTTTGCGTGCGTATTATTCTATTCTATCGTGTCATTTAGGTTACAAAGTGGAACATACCAAAACATTATAAACCCCAAAGAACATTCGTAATTGACTATTACTCAGCCCATTTCCCCACGTCTGTACATTTTATTTTGATGGAGCTATTTTATCTGTTATTGTTTTAATAAACCTAATGGTGTTAGAACGGAATATTAAACGTCTAATATACAGCCATTATACAGCATTTATGGGTGCAGCGACGCTTTAATATTATATTTGCGTAACCGTTTGTTCCTAGAACAAACACTAGCTTATTAGTTTGTTAATTAAACCAGGCAGTTGCTAAACGCACTAAGTTAGTCACATAATTATGATATGAATTAGGTATTGCTAAAGTGTAGTTGCTAAAAGCACTAAGTTAGTCACATATGAATGATATGTACTAGGTATTTCATAAGAGCGCTGATAGCCTAGTGGTTAAGATATCGGTGATTTGGGAGGTCTAGTGTTTTAAAGCGGAAAATCAAAAATTTCCCACGGGATTTATAAAAAACCTAAATCCACGTGGACGAAGACACGGGCATCATCTAGTTTTACTTTAATATTATAAATGTGAAAGTGTGGATGTTTGGATGTTTGTTACTCAATCACGCAAAAACGGCTGAACGGATTTGGATGAAATTTGGAATGGAGATAGATTACACCCTGGATTAACACATAAGCTACTTTTTATTCCGGAAAATCAAAGAGTTCCCACAGGATTTTGAAAAATGTAAATCCACGGACAAAGTCGCGGGCATCATCTAGTTAAGAATAAATGTCAAATAAACTCGGTGGCTTATCATTCAGCTTAGACACTGAGTTAGCTAATCAGTAGGCTGAAATTGTCATGCGAAGTTATGTCCCCAAACTTCTAAGAGATATTTCATCCCGTATCGTTGTATCATCATGTGGGGAAATTAATAGGGCACATAAATATCGTCAACAGAGTGAATGGGGGAACGGAATCTATTATAATAAAAATGATAGACGTGTAATGTTAACATTATGATTATGTAAAGAAGAAAAAGCTGTGGTAGCCTAGTGGTTAGGACGTCCGCCTTCTAATCGGAGGTCGGGCACGGGTCGGATTCGATCCCGGGCACGCACATCTAACTTTTCGGGCTATGTGCGTTTTAAGCAATTAAATATCACTTGTTCTAAGGGTGACGGAAAACATCGTGAGGGAACCTGCATGCCTGAGAGTTCTCCATAATGTTTTCAAAGGTGTGTGAAGTCTACCAATCCGCACATGGCCAGCGTGGTAGACTATAGACAAAACCCTTCTCATTCAGAAAGGAGACCCGTGCTCAGCAATGTACCGGCGATGTGGGTTGAGATGAATGAAAATAATAGGTATATTATGAGATAGCTAAGTACAAGTGTAATAATATACGGGGAGGGAACGCCCCGCACACCCGCAAAGCCCCCGCGCTAACCCGGTGTGGACGAACGGAGGTAATGTGCGGGTGTGTGGTGCGTCCCCTCGCCTCGTACCCCGATTGCCATCTCAAACTGTCGCGTACTATACGTGCCTATTCACCCTCATAGCAACGACAAAGCGGCATGATATTTATGTCCCATATCAACATCCCCATGTGATGATACAACGATAAGGGATGAAATATCATCCCTCGCAAGTTCATGAGCGTAACTCCCCATAATGGGAGGGATGTATGAGCGTTTATTGGCTAAGATTTATGCGCTCCTAGTACCGTGACTCTTGGAATATAGCCAGGATGTTGGAGTTCTACGAATAAGGACACAAAAGGCCTACATTTCAAGAGGAGAATTTTTAGGGTTCCGTAGCCAAATGGCAAAAAACGAAACCCTTATGGATTCGTCATGTCTGTCTGTCTGTCTGTCCGTCAGTATGTCACAGAAACTATAAGAACTATACTGTTGAAACTTGGTAAGTAGATGTATTCTGTGAACCGCATTAAGATTTTCACACAAAAATAGAAATTCTGTGAACCGCATTAAGATTTTCACACAAAAATAGAAAAACCACAATAAATTTTGGGGATTCAACCATACTTAGAACTGAAACTCAAAAAAAAAATTTCATCAAACCCATACGTGTGGGGTATCTATACGTCTTCAAAAATGATATTGAGGATTCGACAGACAGACAGACAGACAGACAACAAAGTGATCCTATAAGGGTTCCGTTTTCCTTTTAAGGTACGGAACCCTAAAAAGGTCTCAATAGAAACAATTCATTTAAACAAAAACAATATTTTCATACAAAACGATAACAGAAATGCGTGTTTTTTAATTTAAAATATTTTGACCGGAAGCGCGCTAAAGCGGAAAATAAAGACATGATAAAAACCTGTCCGCCGTCGGGTGGTATCATGACGTTTTATTTATTGACACGTAGATAAAGTATTTTTGGCTGAATATTGAATATTTTTTTATATTTATAAACGGTTTACTTTTCAGTATTTTAACGGATAAACGCACAATCGAACAATTAAAATGACTGATATTTTTACACAATTTATTAACACGCAGATAAAATAAAATGACGAAATATTGATTTTTTTAATGATATTGGAAGCCACTTCAGTCTTTTTACGAATATAATAATAGTAAAATAATATGATCAAATGGTTAATATAATGTTACCTGTTATAGTTTTTACAAATAGTAGAAGTTCCTTTATATTTCAAACTTGCAACCCAATGGCTTCGCACGGATAGCCAAATTGTCTACAGATTTTTAGTTACATTTTTTTAAATATTTTTTAGATCTACAATGTTTTTAGGATTCCGTACCTCAAAAGAAAAAAGGAATCCTGGTACTTTGTTGTCTGTCTGTCTCTCCGTCTGTCTATCGTATCTGTCAAGAAAACCTACAAGTACTTCCCGTTGACCTAGAATCATGAAATTTGGCAGGTAGATGGGTCGTACAGGAAAAAATTCAAAAACTGTGAATTTGATACATCACAAAAAAAATTAATTGTGTTCAGGAAAAATAATAATTACCTACTAAATCGCATATAAATGGCGATATCTTGTACGACTGTACAGAACCCTTCGTGAGTGAGTCCGGGTCGCACTTGAACGGTTTTTAACCGACTTCAAAAAAGGAGGAGGTTCTCAATTCGTCGGAATCTTTTTTTTAATTAAGTACCTAAATATCGCGAGAAACTTTTCATAAATCCAAAGTTTGAGCAATTCATTTGACGCGCTCGAAATAATTTGTGAGCAGTCGACGCTTCACGTTTCGAAAGTTACCTAGTCTAAACTTGTAAACTTTCTTTCAGACTCGCGTCAAATTTCAAGTTTAGCTCGACTCTAGCTGAGGGCCACTTTTACGTAAGTAATAACTTTAAAGGTGAACACACATTTGTCTTAACATTAACTTATATCTGCAAGTACAGTTTATTTAGTTGCAGTTAACTATTTATTTGGTCGGAGTGAATAAAATCTGGCAATATGCAGGCTCACCGGTCGATTGCACCGAACCTGATGACGTCGTCCGAATTTACCTTCGATTTGGTACCTTCGACTTGTGGACGATCCCAAACTAACCGGCTCGGAAAGCCTGGAGCACCGCAGAGACGTAAGCTCTCTATGCGTGTTATGTCGCCTTTATCATGGGGAGTGCTCTAAAGAGCTTTTTTGACCTCATTCTACCCTCCTTTTTCTACAACTGCACCGCGCGCCAGCGTAAGCAACTTCACCCTCACTACTTGGGTGTCTGGAGCACTACGACCGTCCGTTGTACCAGATCCTTCTTTCCACATGCAAACTGTGGAATCAACTCCCATTGGCGGTGTTTCTTCACTAGATGACAACATGGAGTTATTCAATTCGTGAAAGGCCGGCAACGCATCAGCAGTTCCTCTGGTGCTGCAAATGTTCATGGGTGGCGGTAATCACTTAACATCAGGTGGCCCGCCTGCTATTTCTATTTTTAAAATCTTTTGATTTTTCACGCGATTAGCCCGATTCGGTGCAGATTGGATTTCATAATAAGTACCTACTTATAAAGAATTTTAAAATTCATTTTATTTGGCTCGTGTTTGACGCATATAAATGTGCGTTCACCGAAAAACTCCAACCATCGATATAAAATATATAATTTAATATCGAAGATTTTCAACGTTATATTTTGATGGTTCAATTAGTGTGCTTGTGCTCTGAACAAACTAGTAAATAAAAATAATAGAAATTTATAATTAATTAATAATAAAAAATTACAGCTATGCCGTCGACAGACTTCATTAGTATTCAATATAATTCATAATTACGGAACAGAATCTCAAAAGCCAGTAATTAATTACAATATAACGACTACAGGAGTTGTAGAGTGGAATGAAACTGGGATTACTGAGAGTTGGAAGAGAACCAGATGAAATTAGAGTTTCGTTTCTAATTACTTTTTTATACTTTGTAGCAATGTAAGTATTAATACCCGAGCTTGATAAAACAAAACAGTTTTTTTATTTTTTATTTAAAAGCGAAACACACAGACTTAACAGACTTCATAGAGTTCCGTATCTCAAAAGGAACAAAAATACCTTATAGGATCACTTCGTTGTATGTCTTTCTGTCTGTCTGTTTGTCCGTCTGTCCGTCGTTTCTATTAAGAAAAAAGGTACTTCCCATTTACCTAGAATGATGAAATTTGGCAGGTCTGTAGGTCTTATAGCACAACTAAAGGAAAAAATCTGTAGACCGTGAATTTGTTTTTACATCACAAGAAAAAAATTAAAAAGTTAGTACTGGAATGTACATACATATACACTATAGAAATTCTGTCATTGTCCTTTCCAACTAAGCTCGGACACGGAAATATTATCTATACAGTATTGTAACTCGGCCGTATCTTTGAAATAAATACCTACAGCAGCGCGGTACGTAAACATGCGATAGGGCTGCCCGCCTCCGGCATTTTAATTACATTTGCTTACTTTGTGTTTAAATATGTAGTTGTCATATTAAATATGTAATTGACCTTATTTTTAGTGAAAAAATCGCGCAGTTATTAAAAAAACAAAACACCGTCCGATCGTCACTGCGGCACAGTCGCGACTGGCTGCACCGCGAGCGCACCGCGAGATCGAGGCGCGTAGGTATAGCTTGCGTTTCGCCCGTTTGTATGAAGTTGGAGTACTGCATAGATAAACATTACCGTGGCTCGGATGTCGGAAAGTGAATATAAGAAACTGTAAAGTACAAGAGTCGCCTCTAATTAAATTTTTTGCTCTTTGTTGTAATTAATTTACATTGAAGCTCAAGCAAGTTGCAAGTCTCGAGCTTGTATTTTATTTTCTACAAGATTTAATTTGCCTTATATTCAAGATAGTAGATTACTTATTATTTGACAAGTACTTATTTTAATTAAGACTTCGAAATCTATTTGTGTACCGTATAGTTTTGCAATTTGTACGGCTTTGGCTCACTGATAAAGACTAGGAGATAAGTAACTACCAAAATTTGAATAATGATATTATACCATAGTACTAAGCTGTGATAGCCTAATGGTTAGGACGTCTGCCTTCTAATCGGAGGTCGGGGCTTCGATCCCGGGCACGCACCTCTAACTTTTCGGATTTATGTGCGTTTTAATTAATTAAATTATAAATATTACTTGCTTTAACGGTGAAGGAAAACATCGTGAGGAAACCTGCATGCCTGAGAGTTCTCCATTATGTTCCCAAAGGTGTGAAGTCTAAAACCCTACGGAACCCTAAAAAATATTTTCACAGCTGTATAGGTGTACACATAAGTTATTTATTTATGTTAAGCGGACAAAGTCACGAACGCCATGCAGTGTTTTGTGAACTGCATCTCCAAAACACGTGTTAAAGCGCTTAACATGTTCGCGCACCCTCCTTTAGCTTAAGCAAGGTTACTATGAGATTTTAAATCTCACCAACGTTAGTCGAATTCGAGTGTCAGAACACAGTAACATGGGAGTGAAATGAACCTACAGGTAAGGATTTAAAGTCAAAAGTGCAGTAACACCGATTTTACTTTTACATACTAGGTTTGCGCTTGTATGGCTGACTGTAGAAGTAGATGTATGAATGAACTTAAGATTACAAATAGAAAAGTAACTTTAGCGTGCTCCCCAGTGCTTTTCTTGCACAGATATTTGTATAGAATAATATCAAATATCTGTCATGTCAAAAGTACGAATTTAGTCCTGCGGCTCGATTGCGAGAAACCTGCCTCAATCATTATTACAATTGCAATTGTTGGGGTTGGCTGAATTTATGGTATTCTTGTTGCAACAATGCATTGTAGCCAATAAAGAGCGAGCGTCAGCCAATCAGAGATGATTGCGATCGTGACATTGTAGCTGTGATTCTACCGCAATCGAGCTGCGGCTAAAGGTAAGGGATGATTTATGCCAACACGTGGCAGGTGCGGGTCATACTTTGGACATAACAGTTGACAAATTCCAATGACAAGTTCAAATGAGTACCGAACTACTTTTATTTGGAAAACACTGGGGCGCACGCTAGGGTTACTTGTCAAGGTCCATTTTATTTTAACGCTGAAGTGTTTCGATATTCGAAATCTTCGAATCTCGAATCAACGTTTCTGGTATGTAAAACTCATACTAAGTATAGAGTTTAACATTGTACCTCCTCGCTTGAGTTTAGCCTGCGAGTTCATTGTAGCTGTTGCTTGACTCATTTATGCTAATTTTATGTTGATGCGTTTCTAGTTTATGTTGTGAAGTTAGGGCAGTAGCTCAAGAAACTGAACTTTTTTTTTTTTTTTTTATTCCGAAACAAGTTAGCCCTTGACTGCAATCTCACCTGGTGGTAAGTGATGATGCAGTCTAAGTTGATAGCGGGCTAATCTGGAAGGGGTATGGCAGTTTTTATTAAACCCATACCCCTTTGGTTTCTACACGGCATCGTACCGGAACGCTAAATCGCTTGGCGGCACGGCTTTGCCGGTAGGGTGGTAACTAGCCACGGCCGAAGCCTCCCACCAGACAAAAGTACCACAGTTTTATTGCATTACTTTCGATGAAAAATTACATAACCACGAATAACACGAAATAACTAGTGACTTTTAAGTAGTATAATATGACAATTAACCTTATGGAAAACCATTGGACAGGGCTATTGAACAAACAAAATGGCACCGACTCAGTGGTGCTTTAGCACCAATGCAACCTCAGTGGCGTCTGGACTTCAAACGGATCGTTCCTTATAGATTAGGGGGTCACAACAAATTTGGTAAACATCACCGATATGGATTTTGTTACATGTCTACATGAGCAACAGCCATTTTTCTCGTCGTTTTTATTTTTGCATGTACTTTGGAAGGGCATAGCTCGAAAAAACAACTGAATCGTGATCAGTCCTTATACGGTTTTCATGAGCACAACCAGTACTTACTTTCTATACCATCACCAGCCATATCCATATCATGTAATTTTTGGTAACGATCACGCATCTTTCAGGCGCCATAAATACTTATGACAACCACTTAGGGCCGGCAGAGTGGCATATTTAGCTTCAAAGAATTGTTCTCTATCCTCTGAAACCGACAAAATCCATATCGGAGATGGTTACCAAATTTGTTGTGACCCGCCGGACCATTAGTATCTAAGAGGTGGCGCTGATTTATTTGGTTCCAAAACCTTGAAAAATTTTGTTTGCTTGACCATATCTTGTCATTTATATCGATGTGAAAAACAGAGGTAAAAAGTCTGGAGGTGAAAGACTGAAGTAGCTTTCCATCTCTCAACATGGAAAGGCGAAGTGAAATTTCAAAAATTGTTCGCTGTTCATTTTTCCATACATTTTTCTGAAGACGAGTTGTTCGTGCCTCTCTGATGCAAATGAGTGAAATGAAGTAGCTCTTGAATGCAAGAGTGAGCCAAGAGTGAGCTGAGAGGCAATCATGTCTCTCGAATGAAAACAGAATCCATCACTGCAACATGAAGTGATTCTTTCTCGACGCAATTGCATACTTGAATGAATGAACGAATGATTTGTTGGAACCAAAAATTAAAAATCTATTTTCATTTTCACAGGAAAACAACTATCGATTTTGATATATGACTAAGCTTATGCTCGCGACTTCGTCCGCATGGACTACACAAATTTCACCCCCTTAGGGGTTGAATTTTCAAAGATCCTTTGTTAGTGGATGCCTACGTCATAACAGCTATCTGCATGCCAAATTTCAGCCCGATCCGTCCAGTAGTTTGAGCTGTGCGTTGATAGATCAGTCAGACAGTCAGTCAGTCAGTCACCTTTTTCTTTTATATATTTAGACTAGCTGATGCCCGCGACTTCGTACGCGTGCATTTAGGTTTTTAAAAATCCCGTGGGAACTCTTTGATTTTCCGGAATAAAAAGTAGCCTATGTCACTCTCCAGGTCTTAAACTATACCCATGCAAAATATCACGTCGATTCGTTGCTATATCAGCCAAGTTAATTGCTGACTAATATTCCTATTTCCCCTCCAATTGAGCGTAAAGCTTGTGCTAGGACTAGGTACGACAATAGTGCAACAAGTAGGATTTGAACCGGCGACCTTTCGGTTTTCAGTCCGCTCTATAATAAGTACTTACACGCAGACGAAGTCTATCATCATCTAGTTTTATTTCATGAAAGCGTTTTATTAATATACTGAAGAGAAATATAGCGGAAAAACGCGCATGGAATTTTTCATCAGCGTTTTGTCCGCCCAGGTATGGCGCCCACCTAACATTTCAATATATCACATTGAAGCGGATATCCGCACTCGTTTTGCTATTCGCGGAATTCCGTAATTTTTATTTGTCCCTGCCCATAAGCTCTAGTTTCAGAGGATAATGGTGAAGGAGGGGGGTGCAGGAGGAGGAAGAATGGCAGAAGAGTATTTTTGGCACCAGAACGTTCGAACTTCTGAAATCACTCTCTAGGAACTACCTATCGTCAGTTCCCACAACACGTATAGTCCGCGACAGGTTGAGATGGTAATTGGGGAAAGACGGGGGGACGCCCCGCACACCCGCACGTCACCCGTGCTTGCCCGCACCGGGTTAGCGCGGGGGCTGTGAGCGACTTTTCCAACCCGATCGCCATCTCGACCTGTCGCGTACTGTTCTTAAAACATTTTCTGGCGGTCTTAATATTTCGAAGCCATTCTCATTCATGTTTGATTTGTAAAATTTAAAAAAAAATGAGAAGTAAGAAAAATCTTGCAAAAGCACACTTACAAAACCCACTTCAAAAAAGACTATAGAAAGAGAAAAATCGATCAAGTGCGAGTCAGACTCTCTCACAAAGGATTCCGTACCTTCGTACAAGAAATATTACTTACCTACTTGTTAATTTTTTTTAATTTTGAGATACAGCCCGCTGACAGACAAATGGACGGACGCGGACGGGCGGACGGTCGAAAGGACAGCGGAGACTTGGCAATAACGTCCTATTTGCACTCTTGGGGTACAGAACCCTAACCAGGAAAATCTTGCGGAATCGCACTCATTTTTAAAAACCCCATAGGCCATATTAGTAAGAACCCCCTATAGGAAGAGAAAAATGTCTCATATTAGAGGTTTAATACCAAGCCAGCGTCAAATGTAAAGCAACAAATTTGCGAAATTGTGTAGAGGCAGGCAAAGTGGGCGGGGCGGGAAAGGATTGTAAAATTTTAAAAAAAGGAAAGAAGGAAAATCTTGATAAATCGCACTCGCTTTTAAAAACCCAAATGACTATAGGAAGAGAAAAATCGGTCAAGTGCGAGTCAGAGTCTCATGCAAAGGGTTCCGTGTCAAGAAATATTACTTTGGTTTTTTTTTTATATTGTTATTATTTGTGTTTTAACAGCAATAGAAATACACATGCTGTGAAAGTTTCAACTCTATGGTTAACAACATACAGCCCGTTGACAGATAGACGGACGGACGGACAGCGGAGACTTAGTATAGGCCGTCGCGTTGGCACCCTTCGAGTACGGAACCCTAACAAGGAAAATCTTGCGAAATCGCTAAAAACCCCATAGACCATAAGAAAGGAGGAGGAGAAAAATGGCTCATATTAGAGGTTTAATACCGTGGAGGTTCTCAAGCCAGCGTCAAATGTATAGCAACAAATCTGCGGGATCGTAGACACAGGCAAAGTCACGGCGCGGCGCGGGATTGATGGCGGGTATTTGTCAATTCACTTTAACTTACCTTTGAACGAAGAGTAGATTTTTTTTACTATTTGGATAGGCCATGAAATGAAATGAAATGAAAATCTATTTTATTCGTATAAACTTTTACAAGTGCTTACGAATAGTCGGATGCATCTACCACTGGTTCGGAATGCCTTTCCTGCCGAGAAGAACCAGCAAGAAACTCGGCGGTTGCTCTTTTCAAATATTTGATATAGGTACAAAATTATGCCATGTATAAAATAGTATTTGCAGTCTTGTGCGTTGCTGGAACGAGCTGCAGGTCAAATCCACGCTCTTTTATCATTTAGATAATCTTCAATTGTGTAATATGCTTTTTTCAGGAGCATATTTTTAATAGATTTTTTAAACTTGTGCAAAGGTAAGTCCAAAATAGTTTGCGGGATTTTATTATAAAAGGTAATACCAATACCCACAAATGACTTTTGGACTTTCCTGAGGCGGAAGGCAGGAGCTGCAAGTTTGTTTCTGTTTCTATCATGTGGTTACTATCTATCCATACAGGGTGCAAGTAGAATGCTAGCAAAAACTTAGCGCTATTATTGTACCTACTATCTATACCTACAGGGTGTACCTAAATAGAACGCTAGCAAAAACTTGGCGTTATTGTTATACTACCTAAACATAGTCCAATATCAATAACCATTTGCCTCATTTTGTAGTTTTAGTGATTTAATATTTTTCGAACCCGCAATGTATAGCGTGCAAAACTGAGGTCAATGCCCCACCTTCGACGCGCCATTGACTCCGAGTTACTTATGTAACGTTTTTATTTTATTTTATTTTATTTATTAAATTAACTAACGGCTACTTACACTAATACATTTAAAAAAAAAACTTAATTCTGAAAATATTACTTACTAAGTGCAGTCGCCAATTATAAGTTAATACAACATTTACAAACATATGTGACAAAATAAAAAACAAACATCAATAAGATTAAAGATAATACTTCCTACTCAAGACTTCCAATATGCAAAGATCTTTTCCCGAAACTTATATAAAGAGTCAGAATTAATGTCAATGACAGAGCTGTGGTGGTTAAGAGTTTTACATAATCTAGAGACAGGAGAATTGGCGCCAAGGACAGTTCTACACAACGGTGGACAAAGTGGTGTAATGGGTTTACGTGGATAATGGACAGGAACCTTAAATTTGAAGCTGCTCAATAGTTGAGGACAGTCGATCTTAGCATTAAAAATTTTATACAAGAATTGCAGATCTAAAAGTTCCCTACGTTTTTCTAACGAATACATTTGGAAATAAGACAATCTTTCTTTATATGCAAAATTTCTACTACCTTTTCCAACACTAGTAGCTAGGTGCCAAAGGAATCTTTTTTGGATGCGTTCAAGTCTCATTTTTTATTTGCATATCGTAAACTTTTACAAAATTCTCATTTTTTCCCCAGTTTTTTTTGCACCCACAGCTCAAACTTGAAATTTTGGCAGTAGGTCCATTTTATGACGTAGAGGCTTGTAATATGAAAGTTCATCATTTTTCAAGCTACTAGTATCTATAAAAATTGGGCTTTCAGGTAAACAGCTACCTAAACAATAACCATTTTACTAAAAATAGCATTATTTTTCTTGAGATTGCCGTGTTTTCCGTTTCCTAACTCCCAGTACAAGGGCCCTCGCCACGTATCCGCGTTTTGTTAAATTCACCTATTTTATTCACCTACCATCGCTCACCGGTGATCGAGCGTGCTCTTTTGTTTCCACAGATTCCCCAAAAAGTGCTGAGCAAGCGAAACCCTTTAGACGTAGGCCAAACGGGCTAGTATTTCAGCAACTTCCTGCAAATGCAATATTGTAGCCAGCAAGTTACGTGCGTCTCGGCGTATATTAGGTGTTTATTAAAGGTAATTACAAAAAAAATAAAAACCGACTTCGATACACAAACACTAAAAATTGAAAAATAATTTAATTCATTACCGAATATATTATGTATACAAGAGTTAATATAGTTCCATAGTAATATTTTTTGGTGCCGGTGCCAATTAGCTTTAGCTGCGCGAATCGTCTAGACTTCATATTTTTATGAGACTCAGCAATGGCACCTCATTGGCACCGACCCCAAAAAATATTATTATGGAACTATATTAACTCTTGTATACATAATATATTCGGTAATGAATTAAATTATTTTTCAATTTTTAGTGTTTGTGTATCGAAGTCGGTTTTTATTTTTTTTGTAAAAAATTTTTATTTCACAATTTTTAGTGGTCCCATGGAATTATGGTTAAAAATCTACTGTTTACTAAGCTATTACACTGATCGCGAGCAATTTACTCTTATCCGTTGAGGAGTTCCAGTATCTATCTTCGAAGATGTTCATCAGATCTTCACCAAATTTAAATGAGACCAACTTTGAAGTATACCCTTTCAAACAAAAAAAGAATTTTCAAAATCGGTCCAGGCGTCTTCGAGTAATCGGGGAACATACATAAAAAAAAAAAAAAAAAGATTCCGACGAATTGAGAACCTCCTCCTTTTTTTGAAGTCGGTTAAAAAAAGAAAGACGTGCACTAGAACAGCGTGAAATGCTTATTGCAAATACATTCATATTATTCGTAATAGTTCACAAAGGCGTGGTTAGCGCTTCGATATCTTTATTATTTCTTTACTAAGTGACTACCTTTGTCAGATCATGCAACTAAAAATCATTTCGACCAAAAAGCCAAGAGAAGAATATGGGCTATGGCTGGGTTGGGCAGCGGTTGAAAGATTAAGTCAGGTTCTCGTCGTTAATACCTCCAATGCCTGAAGATGAAAGTCTTTAATCAGTGTGTTCTTCCCGACCTCACTTATGGATCCAAAACGTGGATAGTGGCCACCAATTTAAAGTAACTGAAGTGTCAGAGGTTTTTTAAAAAAAAATGTAGGTAATTAGGTATCTACAAGTTATTACTGCTAATCTCTCCGGATGAATCCTTCATATAATAATTATGATCGAACATTACTTAGAGTAGAGGTAAGTAATTCGTTTATTCATTAACTAGCTTCTGCTCGCGGCTTCGCCCGCGTGGCCTACAGCAAACAATTTTTTTTCAGAAACAAATATTATAACATCAGGACGCGCACCCTGCACCAGCACCGAATAACACATATTATAAACCTTCCAACCACCAATTCATTCCTTTAGGGCCCCCCCCTATTTTCTCATAGTCGTTTCTTAGCTGACACCTAACCTCAAGAAAAAACCAACTTTCCAAATTTTAAGTTAAGAATATCAATAATTTAAAAAAATCCATACAAACTTCCATCCCCTATTTTACCACCCTTATGGGCAATTTTCCAAAAATCCTAAAATACGTATTTCTTCATTTGTGACCGCAAATAACTTGAAAAATGACGGACTTTCATACAAACTTCCATCCCCCATTTATCTCACTTAGGGGTGGAATTTCAAAAAATCCTTTCTTAGTGGATACCTACTCTTTACAAAGAACATACGTAATTAAAATATCACTTGCTTTAACGGTGAAGGAAAACATACGCTTTACAAAGAATAGACCCTCCAAATTTCATGTTTCTAGGACCAGCGGTTTAGGCTGTGCGTTGATATATATGTCAGTCAGTCAGTCAGGACTTTGAATTTTATATATTTAGATTATTAATGTAATGAACAAGATGCAATTTATAATAAGTATAGTCCGTTTACGTTGAAGTTTATAGGTCGAATTGTGTTGGGTTTTTGCTAACCCGCGTCGCTTTAGTAGATAGATCTAGTTGGGTCTAACAATAAATCTTACAGCACTACAGCCTCTCCACTCAGGCCCATTTTAAGAACATTTCTGAAATCTTGTAAGTTCTTTTAAATAAATAATGGTCCAACATTCCACTGGATGACTTTCTTATTCTATGAAAAGATTTTCTACTCCCCAGAGCCAGAGGCAGATTATCCCTAACCCTAAGGCAAACTAGGCATGTGCCCAGTGGCGTGCACAGTGTTCGAAGCCAGGGTAGGCATTAGTTAGGTTAGGTTAGGTTTACATGCAGGTCATAATGAAAAATATGCATTGAGCTATTACAACTGGGGTAAGCAGTGCATTTATGCCTCTATAACCTGCACGCCACTGCATGTGCCTAGGGGAGCATCATGTAGAGTTCCATCTCTATAAAAATGAATCCCTAAATGTGTTGCTGATCGCAAATCTCGAGAACAGCTGAACCGATTTCGCTAATTATTTTTTTATAATATTCGTATACCGAGGATGGTTCTTACAGAGAGAAAGGCTGACTGTTAGGCGGTACGAAGTTCGCCGGGGCAGCTAGTTCTAAAATATAATATTTCTCTTGTAGTGACCGAAACTGCCTCTTCTTTAATATATCAAAGTGTCTTGACTCATGACGTGATGTTCTTCACTCGGTCACATAAATAGTATAATCACCAACAACCAGCTATGCAATGAGACGATTCCTCGTTCTTGATAGATCAGTCAGTCATTCAGTCAGTCAGTCAATCAGTCACCTTTTCCTTTTCTATATTTAGAAATGTTTCCTCATAATATTAAAAATTAAAAAAATATTCAATGTACCTAACTACTGAAATCGTCTAATTAAGTTTTATTGTAAGTAAGTACCTACCTATAGATTATTCCTAATCTCCACCTATTACAGTACGTTCCCATCCGTTATCAAGCCATAAAAACCGTAAACATAAATAACTGACACATAAAAGGTAACAAATAGCTGTTTGTTGTGCCCACACTCTTACCACTTGACAACATGAGACTTATATGCGAGCTAAAGATATTTAGTGACGAAAGCCAGCCTTTGTAGTGCCAACATGGCTGTTTTATTATAATAACTATAGTACGCGTCAGGTCAAGATGGCAATCGGGGAGGGAACCCTCCGCACACTTGCAAAGCCCCCGCACTTACCCGTTGCGGGCGAGCACGGGTGATGGGGGTGTGTCGTCACGCTTCATACCCCGATTGCCATCTCGAAATGTCGAGGACTATAATAGGTAGACGATGTCCTCGACTTAGTCCGCGTGGATTTTAGTTTTTTCAAAATTCCGTAAGAACTTTCTTTGATATCTCGATATGATTCGAGCTATCCCTGTACAAACTTCAAAATCGGTTAAACTGTATCTATCTACCATCGGTCATGAAAAGGTGACAGACAGAAAAACCAACAAACGAATTAACCACCAAACAAAGACACTGTGGCTAATTCCATTGTACACAATATCTAAACTAAACTAAAATGACACGTCTAAATCTATTGCTATCCCTTTCATAATGTTGCTCGCGGAGAAGGATAGCACTAGATTTAGACCTGTTAATTTAGTTTAGTTTAGAGATTGTGTACAAGAGAATCGGCCCCACTGATGCACTAAATAAATGGGTTGGGTTGTGATATCTTCCACGATACGTGTTTCCTACCAATTACAACCCAGGTATCTTTAAAACAAGGGTGAATAGGTATCTTCTAGGTAAACGCGTCCCATCTTAGGCCACATCATCACTTTCCATGAGGTGTGATTGTGGTCAAGCATTTGCCTATCTTCTTTTTTCTATATATAAAAATGAATCTGTCCGTGAAAAATTGTCTGTGGAAAAAATAAAAATTAAAGAATCGACTGTTATGCGGTACGAAGTTCGCCGAGTCAGTATAGAATATAAGAATCTTGGCGGCTCTTTCGCATAGTATGCTATAGCCCCATCAAAGAAAACAATATTTATACATCGTGACCAAAACCACATATATTCATAAAAGCGGTAAATATAAATAAGTGTTGCCATAAAAGATTATAAATAGGCTTTTTGTCGCACATATATCGCTTAAAGTGTTGCGGCTTGCCCACTTCCGCCTTGCTCGAGAAAGGTGTTTTATATTGTCATGGCGGTTTACAGTGTTGACGAGAAAGGAGTTTTATATTGTCATGGCGGTTTACAGTGTTGACGAGAAAGGAGTTTTATATTGTCATGGCGGTTTACAGTGTTGACGAGAAAGGAGTTTTATATTGTCATGGCGGTTTACAGTGTTGACGAGAAAGGAGTTTTGTAATGTAAAGAAAGGCGTATTTCTTATAGTTTAGATATGTTCTACAAAAATATTGTAACGGAAAATAATATGGCATATCACCAGTGGCGTGCACAGGAGTTCAAGCAAGTGCTTGAGTAACGTAATAATTTTTATGCCATTTTTAACTAGTATTATCTAGATTATAATATGCCATATTTTGTACAATCATTTTATTATTGTATTGTTCTATGCCGATCTGACTTTCGTAAGCGCTTGTAATGAGTCTAAATCGAAATAAATACAAAATACAAATACAAATACAAATACAAAGCCAGGGTATGCATTTAGGTATAAACTTATTTTACAGCAGGTTATAATGAAAAAAAAGCATTGATTTATTACAATGAGGGTAAGCAGTGCGTTTATGCCTCTATGAGCTGCACGCCACTGCATATCACTATCCATATTATTATCATTGCGAAAGTGTTTGTTGGTTTGCCCTTCAACCACGCAGATTACTGCGTACGTTAATCCGTTAGGATTGAGGATAATTTTAGCAAGAATGTAGTTAAACATCTGGAAAGTGTCCATAATTTTTCTGAGTCTGAGTCAATAATATGATATTTATATGTAGGCACTTAAATATTCTTGCTATTTAACCACGTATAAAGGTCCCCGGGAGCAAGCGTAATTCTCGGTAGAACGCGCGGCATAATAAGCGAATTCCCTCAAAACCACCTGCGCCTCGCTTGAGGCCTGAGGGAAGCCCTTTTAATACTTAGTGACGTAACTATACGTTACAGGCCCGTGGCAAATTCGTCGGATGGGGCCCTCCCTCAATGTAATTACTATTATTAGTAAAACTATTATAATTTATACAGTTTACAAAGCAGTAAGCTGTGATTTCCCAAAAGTACCTAGACCACTAGAGCCAAGACTACTACAATAGTCCCTCGGCGAAAATACAAACTGACAAAAAAATGGCGGACTTGCACACAAATCACGAAGGGTTCCGTACCATAGTACAAGAAATAATATTTTTTTAATTTATTTATTTGTTGTTATAGCGGCAATAGAAATAGACATTCTGTGAAAGTTCAACACTATATATAACGGTTCACGAGACACAGCCCGCTGATAGACAGACGACGGACGTTTTACTAAATTTTGTAATAATAAATGTGTGTTTCCCTTGTAGTCCCTCATGGGGCCCTCTTCGGTCGGGGGCCCTTGGTATTCTGCCTGTCTTGCCATCCTATTATTGCACCCATATTGCGCCACTGGTTAAACTAATATACTCCATATCTACTTACACAATTACGAGAAGGTACTTTGCTGTATAGACCTCAGAAGGGTGGTGAAATATAATTATTGGGTACCCACCTAACTTAAAAGACGATAAGCTCACTGTGTTTATGCTAAGTGAAGACATTTTGAGATTATTAAATCTTTAGAAAAAAGTGGAATCTATATTATACAGGGTGGAAAAAACTATGGGCCCCCCAGAGGAACTATGAGGTAGTTAGATCATTTCACTTTAAGGAAACATTTCCTTATTTTTAAAAAGAAACAAAACTGCACTACTTTTTATCCCGGAAAATCAAAGAGTTCCCACGGAATTTTTAAAAACCTAATCCCACGGGGAAGAAGTCGCGGGCATCAGCTACTCTAATATTCTTAAAATAACTCAATAAGTAATTTCTATCAAAACAGTACGCGGCAGAAAATAATGTAAATCTACCTTTAGGAGACAGCAGATTTGTAGAGCATTGTCTCTATCGTTGAGACTGACAAAACGTCATATTAGTTATGAATGACAGAGACGACGTTCTACAAAGCCGAAATGTCATTCTAAAGGCCGATGTACATTACTTTCTGCCGCGTAATGAATGTTTTTTGCCAAAATAAATATTTAAAAAAATATACAACGTCGATACATATAATATTATGTTACACAGCGGCAAAATTGAACGAACATGGGCTGTTAGCGATACATCAGGAATTAGAATAGCAGATAACTGAATTGTTAGCCGGATCGGCGCCATTCATATTTGATGAACGAGAGCCGCAACAAAGCGCCAAATGGACTAACAATTAATTGCCTCGTAACTTTATTTTGTTTTAAAATTGTCATCAACGTCGACTAGCGAACTATAAAATGTTCGACTTGTGGACGATCCCAAACTAACCGGCTCGTTGGAAAGCCTGGAGCACCGCAGAGACGTTAGCTCTCTATGCGTGTTCTATCGCCTGTATAATGGGGAGTGCTCTGAAGAGCTTTTTAACCTCATTCCACCCTCTTTTTTCTACAACCGCACCGCGCGCCACCGTAAGGAATTTCACCCTCACCTTCTGGGTGTCTGGTACACTTCGACCGTCCGCTGCGCCAGATCCTTCTTTCCAAGCACGTGCAAACTGTGGAACCAACTCCCATCGGCGGTGTTCCCACTAGATTATAACATGGGAATATTCAAGGGGCGGACCAACAAATTCCTAAAAGGCCGGCAACGCATCGGCGGCTCCTCTGGTGCTGCAAATGTTCATGGGCGGCGGTAATCACTTAACATCAAGTGACCCGCCTGCTCGTTTGCTCGCTATATCTATTTAAAAAAAATAGATATCAGAAAGTGTATGCCGTGCCATTAGCGGTATCCACAGAGAATTCAACCTCAATAATACGCATATACAAGGTTTTGCATCGCTGTCTCAGTGCTGAGCACAGGTCTCTTCTCATAATGAGAAAGGGTTGGCCATCACGCTGGCCAAGTGCGGATTATATCCCGTAGTGTGAAATAAGCTTAACTCGGAAAAGTTAGAGTAGGTATGTAGATAATTACATAGATAGAAACACGCTACGATTTAGGCTACGAGAGACCTATGCGCTACGAGCTAGAGCCTACGATAAATGTGTGAGCCTTTTTTCCAGAATGTAATCTCAAATCTTGTTGTAAGTAATATTCTTTAAACGAAACATTTTTTTTTTTTTAGTAATTAAATGAATCTTTATTAAATGTTTTTGATTATTTGATTATCATCATCATCAGCATCATCATGATCAACCCATCGCCGGCTCACTACAGAGAACGGGTCTCCTCTCAGAGTGAGAAGGGTTTTGGCCATAGTCTACCACGCTGGCCATGTGCGGATTGGTAGACTTCACACACCTTTGAGAGCATTATGGAGAACTCTCAGGCATGCAGGTTTCCTCACGATGTTTTCCTTCACCGTTAAAGCAAGTGATATTTTAATTACTTAAAAACGCACATAACTCCGAAAAGTTAGAGATGCGTGCCCGGGATCGAACCCCCGACCTCCGATCAGAAGGCGGACGTCCTAACCACTAGGCTATCACAGCTAACATTTGTTTATTTGATTATAGGTTTCTATTCTCTAAGAATCGATATTAATATGTTCGATTCATAGAAGCTTCTTCTTCAAGGAACTAGTTTAATACACTATACTCGTAATTCACCAAAACAGTCGAACGAACTCGCAAATGTGGATCGACCTTAACAGTACAGTTGTTTACGATGCAAAGAGACATTATTAACGGTTAGCTTCCAGAGACGATGATGAGAATCTGCGGCAGGCATTATTGTTTGCTCTCGCATCGATCTGCCTCACTGGTGTGGGGCCTTTAATTACCTAATTACAATTATGATCCATCTATCAACTAGATCACAACATGGGGTTATTCAAGGGGCGGACCAACAAATTCTTTAATTAGGGTTCCGTACCTCAAAAGGAAAAACGGAACCCTTATAGGATCACTTTGTTGTCTGTCAAGAAACCTACAGGGTACTTCCCGTTGACCTAGAAACATGAAATTTGGCAGGTAGGTGGGTCTTATAGCTCGCTTCAGGGGAAAAATCTGAAAACCGTAAATTTAGGGTTAGATCACACAAAAAAAAATTAAATTGTGGTCATGAACTAATAATTAGTATTTTCAATATTCGAAGTAAGATAACTATATCAAGTGGGGTGTCATATGAAAGGGCTTGACCTGTGCATTCTAAAACAGATTTTTATTTATTTTTATGCATCATAGTTTTTGAATTATCGTGCAAAATGTCGAAAGAATACGACTGTAGTACGGAACCCTGGTTTTTTTTTAAGAATATTAGACTAGCTGATGCCCGCGGCTTCGTTCGCGTGGAATTAGGTTTTTTAAAAATCCCGTAAGAACTCTTAGATTTTCCGAGATAAAAAGTAGCCTATGTCACTCTCCAGGTCTTTGACTATATCTATGCAAAAAATCACGTCGATCCGTTGCTCCGTTGCAACATGATTGAAGGACAAACCAACAAACCAATAAACACAACAAACCAAAAAATCAACAAATAAATACACTTTCGCATTTATAATAAGGGTACTGACCAGTGGCGTGCAGGTCATAGAGGCATAAATGCACTGCTTACCCCAGTTGTAATAGCTCAATGCATATTTTTCATTATGACCTGCATGTAAACAGGTTCCTACCTAACTAATGCCTACCCTGGCTTCGAACACTGTGCACGCCACTGGTACAAGGGTACTGATTTCAGTAGATAATAATTACTAGATTTTTGTTATCTTTTCGCTCATTGAGTCCGGTGGATGTTTTAACAAGAAATAACCCGACCTAGGCAACGGCTCCCCAGTGTTATGTCGGCTATGATAGCAAGGATTAAGGTGACGCAGGACGCTCGACCAAACCTATTTGCTTTTCACTTGACATTGTATGAGAAAGGTGAGAGGCACGATGATTTTCACCGAAATCAAGGGTTTAGGAAAAGTATTTTTGAGAAAAAACTACTGAGTTTATGTTTGCAAAGTATAGTTATTTCAACTAATGAATAAATAAACTATGTCTAATGTTAAATTTCTTTAGAATTTTCATACTCCTAATCTTACTTATTTACGCCCAAAGTTGTCATAAATTTAGTGTTAAAATATGAATCTCTTGAGGCTCGTAATTTTAAAATCAATATTATTTTCAATGTTTCATATATCAATAAACCTAGATAATGACGAGATAAATCGATATAATACTTAGTTTTGAGCGTACAATATCAAATAATGTAGTAATTACCCTCCTACGTTTGTATGAAGAAAGCTCCGTCCTGAGCCCTCTTAACTTTGGAACTTCCATTAGATTGAACATCGCAAACCGCTCCCGAAGAGTAACAAATGTTACCCAGTTATAAAACTTATTCGTCTCCCTGAATTGAGGTTGTAAAGACCTCTATAGCGCAATAATATGGCACCCGTTCATAAAACTGTGGTCGAAACTGTACAAACTGTAATAGATTTTAATAAAACAAGAAAAGGAAAAGGTCCAAACTCCAAACACACTTAGGCTGAGATCTTTAGAGCGCACTTTGACTTTGCTCAGACTTAAGGCTGAGTTAAAACGAGACAGATTTACGTGAGAGATATAGCTCTGTCTCGTTTTTACCTCGATTTTACCCTTACACGCGCGACGTGATGCGGCACGTCAAATATCTGTATCTATACATATGAAATTCAAAGTCCTGACTGACTGACATATACATCAATGCACAACTTAAGCCGCTGGCCCTAGAGACGTGAAATTTTGAGGGTGTGATCTTTGTAAAGAGTAGGTATCCAATAAGAAAGGATTTTTTGAAATTCTACCCTTAAGTGGGTTAAATGGGGGATGAAAGTTTGTATGAAAGTCCGTCATTTTTCAAGTTATTTGCATGAAAATTGGTTTTTGGGTTTTCAGTCACAAACGAAGAAATAGGTAGGTACGTGTTTCAGAATTTTTGGAAATTCAACCTCCACCTCGATTTTCTAAATTCCACCCGAGCGAAGCCGGGGCGGGTTAGCTAGTGGCTCCTTATAATCCAAACGTAAGTAATTTTCTTTTGAGCTATTAAAGATTTTCCCGTTACAAAGTTTAATATACTAAAATATTTTCACAACGCAAGCTAATTTTATGAGGAAAATAAAAAAGAAGCAAATATTTGTCGCCCCCGTGACTTTTAATACAGTACGCTTAGTACAAGATTTTATGTCTCACCAACGTTGATACTCGTAGTATTCGAGTGTCGAAACACTTCCGCGTTATAGTAAACTGGGTCTTAAATGTCGTGTATTAAAGCTCAAGTTTGTCTACACATCTACAGCCAGCGCTCCAAGCTCTGTCGCGAAATTAAAATCAGTGGCATTGAATTTTTTTACTTCAATTCGAGGATCTTTAGGTCCATTTAACTTTGACGTTATTCGACTCTCGAAGTCTAGGAACGTTGTGGTGAGACGTAAATTCTTATACTAAGCGTACAGTACGGTGTTTTAGGGCCCTCTTACAATTTTATTCATAACGAATAACGGAAATTCTTTGAAAGGCGACACGTCGTTTATTTTGTTTGATTAAGTAAAATGAGGCGACATTTAAGATTGGATATAATGTAAATATGTACCTTCCTATTATATAAAATTCCTTCCTTATTTTATAAAAGCTGAAAGTTTCTCTGCGTATTCTTCACCAACACTGGGAGTAACGTTTGTTTGGATGTTTGTTTGGATCACGGTGGCTTTGGAAGATAACAGGTAATAAAGGTGTATAGAATCTGACGTCAAAGAAGTCGTCAGAAAGTTTTTTTTTTTTTTAATTAGACTTTATACTAGTTATTTCCCAAAGCTACTATGATCCAAATACAGATACCTGAATACTAAACATTAACAAATGAGAAACTCTCATACAGGGAACAAATAATGTGATTAAAACTTTGTAATAGTTGTTGTACCGAACTATCACGTACATAATAAAATTATTAACATTTTATTACGACTATCTTACGAATTTCACTTTGCGAATTTAACGATGAAGCTTTGGTCGTTAGAACAATGGTGGCAAAGAGTCGCTAGATTGCCAAAACAAGACTTTTTTTTAAAGTATTCCAATACACGCACGTATTATATCCACGCATTACAATTTTTTTTTTTGGATTAATTTTATTGTATAGACGTACACTTTCTTGTAAAGCTACGTACTCGAAATGGCTGTAGTTATCTCGGTTGAAATGCATGGAAAGCCGTACTTATTTGTAATCTTTTTGCTTGTTTGCTTGTATGTTTTTGTTCTGTTTTGTACTGTGTACAGTTTTTTTTTTATAGAGATAGCGAGCAAAAGAGCAGGTGAGTCACCAGATGTTAAGTGATTACCGCCGCCCATGAACATTTGCAGCACCAGAGGAACTGCCCGATGCGTTGCCGGCCTTTAAGTGTTGTTTGCGATATGGTCCCAAAAAAAACAGGCCGAGTCAGGCTGTAGGTTTCTTGACAGACAGACAGACAGACAACAAAGTGATCCTATAAGGGTTCCGTTTTTCCTTTTGAGGTACGGAACCCTAAAAATAAGTATTTATATATTTATCTATATTGAAGAGGCAGCCACTGTTTGGTGTGATTGCAGTCAAGCGCAAGCCTACAATCACCGAGTAGAAATCGTGTGTGTCTACAATAGATTGGACCCAAGTCACAGCCTCTTTTCTACGCACTATGTGAAATTGTTTTACTGAAATAAATGTTTTTGATTTTGTTTTTTTTTTAATGATGACAATTCAAACTTAGCCCAAAGTTAGAGTTATGACTGTCTCGGGATGCAGGCTATTTCGTATTCGTCTCAATTGGACAAACACTTGGGTAGTGAAAATGTAACAGACAGACAGATACACTTTCGGATTTATTTGAATATTTCGTTTTGCGTAAAACACGCAAATTAGGATTTAGACACTCCACGCCTTTTGCAAAGCTTTAAAATGTCCGTATAAAGTTAGTTTTCGCCGTTTTATGAGTGCTCACTTTGCTTTACTGCCTCTACTCTGTGTAAAGAGAAACTACTTTAATGCTCAGACTTCGTGCGCGGTTTGTACAGCACTCGCGAATTCATATAAAGGAAACATTCGTACCAGTTCATGGCTTATTATAAGTCCCGCAAATTGCTGTTACGCTGGGACCATGTATCATTAACACCGAATTGACGTAATTTTGACGTCAGCCTAAATAAAAATATACCATCAGCTCCAAACTGCAGATTAGTACTGACGTCACTAAAATGGCGGCCACGCGCATCAGCAATTTGCGGGACTTATAACTAGATTCAACGACCTTTTTACAGCTGACAATGAAATCATTATAGGTACCTACGATGAAAAACTTACAGTACACGGCATAAAATAATGTACATCGGCGTTTTACTCTCTAAAAATATTACCTACATAGATTCTTCATTCGAAAAGATATAATAGAATTTAGATAGATAATATTATTAAATATATTACTTATATAGGTACCCAAATATAACTTCAACTAAATTACAGAACGCAGCAGAAAATAATGTAAACTAGGTGCATCTTAGTAACTTAATTTTACAGGACAGTAGGTACAAAACCTTGCCTTTGCACAATATGATAACATGCGAAAGGCCCTTTGAAACACAGAGGAAACTAATAAATTTTAACTTTTTTTTTAAATTTTAAAATTTTAAATTTTAATTTTTAACTTAAAAAATTTGCGAAAGTTACGCCTTGAGACATGGATTAAAATACAATGTACGCAAATCAGAAATGTTGATTTTTAGAGCTGGTAAGGGTCCGGAGATGGTATCCTCTTTCCTTGGTATCCTATCAGTTTTATTAGATGGGACACCAGTTCAGGTTGTGCAACAGTTCAGGTATCTCGGACATATGTTGACGGGGTCCCTGAGTGACGACTTTGACATAGAACGAGAGCGAAGGTCACTGGCAATACGGTGCAACATGCTCGCTCGCCGATTTGCTCGGTGCTCTGAGAAGGTTAAAGTTACGTTGTTTAAAGCTTATTGTATGAGTTTTTATACTTCACAATTATGGATCAACTACACCAAAAGATCCTTTAACATCCTCAGGGTACAATATAATGATGCCCTTCGCATTTTATTAAAAATGCAGAGGTATTGTAGCGCGTCGGGCATGTTCGCCGACGCTGGAGTCCCGGACTACTACGCCGTTATACGAAATAGAATTGCGGGTTTCTGGGAAACCGTCCGTAATTCTAATAATAAAATGATTAAAGTCGTCGCTCAGGCATCCCCTGACAATGTGTTCTATAAACACTGGCTAAGGGTACCCCAGATCCCGAACGCAAAATGACTATTCATTTTTTAAATGATTTTAACTAAATATTATTGTTTATACACATTTTAATTTTTAATTATCAACATGTTTTATATGGGTCCCAGACCTGAAATATAATGATTTTATTTATTTATTTTTTATTATTTATTATTATAATATATACAGGCTACAGCCAAAAAAGTTTTAATTGCCCATCCATTGTGTTTCTGACTTGCTATAATTCTCGTTTCACTGATAATAAAATACATAAAATGACTACCTACTAACAATTTATTGCCCAAACGCAATTGTTAGTTTAGTGCCCATACATAAATTATATGTATCGGTGTTACATATAACATTCAAATTATTTATTGTTATACTAGATGATGCCCGCGACTTCGTCCGCGTGGTAAATCCAAACATTTTGTTTGGAAACATCAAATGGAAACTCTTTAATTTTCCGGGATAATAAGTTTTGCTTAAAGAAACTGCATAAATCCTGCGTCGTTGTCCGGGTTCATCGAATTTTCACGTGAAAATCTCTCAGGGCGTTGCTTTCCACCGGCCCCAGCGTCCTGCGAAAGAAAATCCAAAATTAAAATTTTCAAAAAAATTTCACTTACAAAAATTTTCGGCAAAATTTATACCCCAAATTTTCGTAGTTTTCCGGTCTTTTCCGACTCGGACGGTGCCCGCGCGTGAGGACCGTGCGCCTGACCACTTTTCCGCCAATTTCCGCGCGGAAAACGCGGAAAATCGTGCGCCGATCTCAGCATAGACATCTGTACCGAGGTGATATAGCAAAGTAAAATTTCTCATACAAACTTCATAGATTTGCTTAAAGAAATTGCATAAATCCTGCGTCGTTGTCCCGGTTCTTCGAATTTTCACGTGAAAATCTCTCAGGGCGTTGCTTTCCACCGGCCCCAGCGTCCTGCGAAAGAAAATCCAAAATTAAAATTTTAGCCTATGTCATTCCCCGGGATGTAATCAAACTCTGTACCAAATTTCATCAAAATCGGTTTAACTGTTGGGCCGTGAAAAGCTAGCAGACAGACAGACAGACACACTTTCGCATTTATAATATTAGTATGGAAGTAAGGATTACTAAAATACATAGAACAGCGAGAAGTGGTGAACGTTGGCACTACAGACTATACTCCTCGGTGGTTGGCACCCTTGAGTGGTCGACATCCATCTCATCATCATCATCATCATAAATAACAACACTGCTGGGCATAGTACAGAATTTAACCAGAACTCTAGCAAAAACTTAGCGTTATTGTTATACTACCTAAACACAATCAAATACCAATAACCATTTGCCTCATTTTGTAGTTTTAGTGATTTAGTATTTTTCAAACCCGCAATGTATTTATAGCGTGCAAAACTTGGGTCAATGCCCCTACTTACGACGCAGCATTGAGTCCGCATGGCCTACTTTCTTTTCTTACTACTTGTCACGCAAGCTCAACCCTATCTCGCACTAAGAAAAAATACAACCTCTCAAAAGGAAAAGGGGTTTCCTACTACGCTGGCCAAGTGCGGATAGGTAGACTTCACACACCTTTTTTTTTTTTTTTTTATTCAGATACAAGTTAGCCCTTGACTGCAACCTCACCTGGTGGTAAGTGATGATGCAGTCTAAGATTATAGCGGGCTAACCTGGAAGGGGTATGGTAGTTTTTATTAAACCCATACCCCTTTGGTTTCTACACGGCATCGTACCGGAACGCTAAATCGCTTGGCGGCACGGCTTTGCCGGTAGGGTGGTAACTAGCCACGGCCGAAGCCTCCCACCAGACCAGACCAGAAATTTAGAAATTATAAAATTCCAAACCCCTGCCAGGAATCGAACCCGGGACCTCCCCCTATTAAGACCACAGCGCACACCACTGCGCCAGGGAGGTCGTCAATACCTTTGAAGAACATTATGGAAACTCAGAGATGCGCATTTAAAACAATAGATTTTTCCTGTATTTGCCCTTATTTTTATAGTAGTTATAATGTGTACAAAATGAGTTCTCACGCGCCATTTTAACTTTATGTGTCATGTCAATAGTTTAGTTCGCGACAGGTCGAGATAGCAATTGGGGTGTGAGCGAGGGTGACGCCCGTACGTCACCCTCACTCACCCGCACCGGGTTAGCGCAGGGGCTGTGCGGGGCGTTCCCTCACCGATGGCCATTTCGACCCGTCGCGTACTATACCATTTTAGCCCTTATTTTAAAGGTGCTATTGAACCGTACTTTTAACATGACAGTTGACACGTAGTGGCGCATGAAAACTAATTTTGTACGGACTATAATTAAAAAGGAGTGGTGTAGGTATATTGTATAAGCAAGGTAATTCGAATATTTCCACTAAATTCTGATGAAATTTAGGGGAAATATTGTTGAATTTGGTGCATAATTTAGCCTAAATACTCTGTGTGATAAGTTATTAGCGGGTATCAGATGCCCCGCCATGCACCTGCACCGGGCCACACCGGGCTTCGGGGCTAAATTGGGCTCTTTTGTTGGAGCCTTGAATTTCAAATTTCCATTCAAATTTAAGGCACTCTGGAGATGCAGTCTCGCAATTTTGCGCAATAGCGATCTATACACATAAATATTTAGGGCTGGTACAGCTGGTTATACAATTTAGTCGCACTCACATTTTTTACAATAACAACCGTTTAAAAAACATGAGTTTGGTGCATTATTTAGCCTAAATACTCAGGTATTATAAGTTATTAGTGGGTATCAGATGCCCCGCCATGCACCTGCACCGCGCTTCGGGGCTAAATTGGGGTCTTTTGTTGGAGACTTGAATTTCAAATTTCCATTCAAAAGAGATTGCCCATTTTCTTAGGAGCTTTGGGCCCCCCCTAATATAATTGTTATGTCACCATGCTTTTAATTTTATTTTGTAGACAAATAATTAACTCTTTATATTCTGCAAACGATTTCTATTTATTCACCCTGGTTATAAAGAAATCTTATTTTTTATATTGCTGATATTGAGGTTATATTTAATTAATATTTCTTCAAAATAAATGCATGTTTACGATTCTAACTGTAATTGTGGATATTTTCAATAATATAGTGAAAAAAGTCGTTTTAAACATAATCGTAAAAAAATAACTCACTTTTAAAAAAAAAAATTTAAGTTTTGACACGACGCCACAAAAGAGGGGCCGTTCACGGGCGATCTCCTTTAAGGCACTCTGGAGATACAGTGCGCTCGCAATTTTGCGTAATAGCGATCTATACATATAGATAGTTAGGGTTGGTACAGCTGGTTATACAATTTAGTCGCACTCACATTTTTTGCAATAACAACCATTTAAAAAACATGAATTTGGTGCATAATCTTCTAAATATATAAAAGGGAAAGGTGACTGACTGACTGAATGACTGGCTGACTGATCTATCAACGCACAGCTCAAACTACTGGACGGATCGGGCTGAAATTTGGCATGCAGATAGCTATTATGACGTAGACATCCGCTAAGAAAGTATTTTGGAAAATTCAACCCCTAAGGGAGTGAAATGGCGGTTTGAAATTCATGTAGTCCACGCGGACGAAGTCGTGAGCATAATACTTGGTTACTCAATAGTAAGTGTAACAGCTTTAACCGTCCCTCATGCAGCTGGACCTAAAGGATCGGACTGTACTGCCATACAAGTTTAACGCGGCCCGCGCATATCATCACAGGACGGCAGTGTACACCCGGCCTTAACTAAGTTAAACGGGCCTAAGTCACAAACACTCGGTGACAAAAGTGCTTTTGAAATATTAAATTTTGATTTATTTTGCTGGAATGAAATATTAATTAATGATGGCATTAACGATTATATTTATGAGCTATGCTTTTAAACTGCCTTGTTAGTCTAGTGGCAAGTAAATTCCGCTGTTCATTTTGAGTTTTGACTAAGACACATAGATTGCTTTAGTTGCCTTTTCTTTAGTTCGCTTAAAAAATTAAGTAAATGGCAGAAACCTTCCCGAACAATTACACATTTTTCGACACATCGACGCGATTCGCTCGGCGCTTCTGGAGCACAGAACTCTATTACTCCTACCGGAGTTCTGGAGCCTGGAGTTTGGTTTTTCACTCGACAGTACCCGGGTTCGTTACGTGCCGCGTGGAGTAAGTGGGTCGAGTTCATTACACGCCGACACTCGGCCGATCGGAACGCGTCGCCGCTCTCCCGCAAGTCGGCGATGAGCTTTAATGGAATAGGTATATGTACGTTTTAGACTTAACCCACTTTGATGTGAGTCGAACGCTTTCTAAGTTATATGAAGGTTTCAGTAAGGAAATATCCCAACAAATGAAAAGATTTTTGAAAATTCATATACTATAAGGGGGTAAAATAGGGGTTTCGGATTTGTGTAGTCCATGTGGACGAAGTCGCGGGCATAAGCTAGTTAACCACTAAACCACTGGAAATAAAAACATGAGGTTCTCTCGTTACGTTAAGAAAGTATTTTCTGAATTCAGAGAAATTCCGCCCAAGCGAAGCCGGGGCAGGCTGGTAAAGTAGTTCGTAATAAATCCTTTCTTTATATAAGTGGGTATTGTTGAAAACATTGCGTTTTATGAGAAAATATAAATTATAATGTAGGTATACCATCTCAAAGAGTTTTTCATTATGAATACGAAGTTCGTTCCGTAGGCCGCAGTATTAAAAACATTACGGCATAGAGATGTGTTACTGCAGAGGAGCTAACTTTATACACCAAGCGACGTAAATGTATGTATTATAAATTGTTAGGTACCATTATTTTTTACACCAAAAACAATAGTTGCATACAAATTTTGTAAATAACTTACTTACTAGAAACATTTTACTTGGCTGTACTTATAGTGCATGGAGAAAAGGTTCGCCATATTTCTGTCATATTTTAGACCTTATTCTAAGGGTAAATCCTACTTTTAACATGGCAGTTGACACATAGGTAGAGCAGATATGGCGAGTCTGTTCTCAAAATTAATGCATTATACTAACTGCTAATACGAAGCAGAGAAATGAATATCTCAGAAACAATAACAATATAAAATACGAATACATAGTCCGAAGAACGATGACAACGAAAGACATATATATTTTTTCGAAGTTTTGTAGTATGAAACTTATTTGTTGGAAAATATAGGCAACACAATTGTATTTTAAAAAGTGAAGACAACTTTACATGAATTTTTGTGTGTGTGATACATACGCATAACAACATAGACTACATAGATAATGGCGCAGGGCTTACGCACATTTTGGCACCTTTCAACAAAATGGCGGCCTGTTACCAGGCGTGTGTGTTGGTAACCGCGTCATGGCGTCACACCAGTCAGGATGAGTGCGCCATTTTGCGAAACATTGCATTCTCTAATAATATGATATCTCCCTGTGTTACGGCATCGTAAAATATTTGTTTTCCTCTTTCCGCTTGCTACCTAACTTACGAAATGAAAATCATTTTCGCTGTCTTTTTAGTGAATTGAAAGTTGGTACACTGCCAGACAAATGAAATGGGAAGTCTTTATTAATATAAAAATATAGGGGAAAAAATTGAAAGACATGAAAACCTAAATAAAACATTCACATAAATAATCTAAGTATACCAATGTCACTAGATTAATACCGATATTTATTACTATAATAATATAAGTAGGTACCGATTATATACATTTTTAAGTTTATTTAATAGAATATAACAAAAAACAAAAAACTATATCTAGTATATACATACAGAAAAACTTATCACTAAAAAATTTATATTTACAAAAAATATACGCCGTCCAAATGGTCATTTATGGGCTGTTGAGGCGCCTACAACATCTTTGCAGCAAATGCGTACCAATTCGTCGATTCATAATTTTATCGTTCACTTAATTATTTAACTGTTTCTTTATAGTATTTTTGTTATTGTATATATATAAATTAGTCACTTTTATAACTCATGTTTAATATTTTGGAATCAAACATTAATAATCTAAAATCACACATTTATTATCTTTTCCAAATGTCAGTTCATGCAACATAATATTTTTATAACCACCTGCAATTTTCTATACATTTTTTTGTATCGTTTGACGTTTTCATAAATTCCTTTCTTCTTCTTGTTAAAAACTAACCAACGGTCTGCGCTCAATAAATCATTTACAACTGCAAGAAAAATATTTAAATTGTCATCCACGCATCTACATGGGCATTGTGCCCAAAACACTGGCGCTATTACCTCGCTGAACGGCAAGGCTCAACCGTTGAGCGAAATAAGCACCAGCTCTTGGGTCACCAGACGCGTGGATCAGCTTTTGGGACACGACGTAGGTACCTATTACAATAGAAAAACACTGTGTTTATGTTTGTTAGCATGATGTTTAAGTTTTCATAATTAATTAATTTAAGGTCCTCACTTTTTCTGGCCTTCAGTGTATACGTACAGATAGCAGGTATTGTGTTCACTGGTATTTTATATCCATTGTTACATTTGTATCTAAATTTCATACAAAAATAATAACAAATATTTTTTTATTTATTTAATAGAGCTAATTAAATAAAAGCTATTAAAGTTTAAGAAAGAAAAGAACAGTTAGTTTTTAAGATCCAGTCGTATAACAAGAACCCTATTAATTGTATCTGTTAAAGGCATAATTCAGTATATCTGCATTCCATACAGCTTATAACTGGGATCTAGGTAAGTCTAAGGCTGAGATCTATAGAGCGCACTTTGACTTTGCTCAGACTTAAGATTGAGTTAAAACGAGACAGATATTTTATGTGAGAGATATAGCTCTGTCTCGTTTTAACCCTGTCTTAAGTGTAAGCTATGTCAGAGTGCGCTCTATATAGATCTCGCCCTCATAGTGTTCTCTTCAGTCCTCAAAGTATGAGAATGGCCGTTATCCACCGCGCTGGTTGAGCGGGATTTCAGACTTCCCACACCTTTATGAACATTATGAAGAACTGTCAGGCATGCAGATTTCCTCACGATGTTTTCCTTTAGCTACCGTTAAAGCAAGTGATAATTAAAACGCACATAATCAGATAATCTGGAGGTATGGGATCGAATCCCGGACTCCTGAAATTGAGGCCTATTACGACTTTTTTAATAGCACAAGTTTAATTAATCATAATACCAAACCATAATATTCTCACATTTTGCAAGTAATTTCGTATACAGTCAAAACGCTTTCAACGCGTGAAATATTAAGCTATTCATTAAGCTGTAAGTTGTAAAGCTGTAACTGGGCTAAGCAAACACTTACTCGGTTTACTGGCTTACTAATTACTTCACTGCTATTCTCTGTTAAATTAATTGACGGAGGTTCACTGCGAAAATACTTAGGACTAGAAAGAACGTACCTAATAAGTACCTACTCTAAGTTTTCAGAAAATACTTTAATTTATTTGATTTCCATAACATTATTATAAAACAAAAATGCTCAAAACCTGAAATCTTGCTACTATCTATCTAAACATATAAAAGGAAAAGGTGACTGACTGACCGACTCTATCAACGCACAGCTCAAACTATTGGATTCAGGCTGAAATTTGGCATGCAGATAGGCGATAGCTATCATGACGTAGGCATCCGCTAAGAAAGGACTTTTTGCAAATTCAACCCTTAAGGGGGTGAAATAGGGGTTTGAAATTTGTGTAGTCCACGCGGACGAAGTCTCGAGCATAAGCTAGTAATTATTATAAGGTCCCCTCGATTTGAAGATTGTCACATGAAGAACGATAAGTACAATGAACTTTTAAGCATTTTCCATTGTTCTGTACCACAAATTTCTCGAAAATTTGAAAGTCTCGTAGCGATGAAGGTTTTTGCCTTCATTTCCACGTCTAGAAAGGGGTGACACGGCTCTTAAGCGAAAGTAATAAAGAGTCCTTAACAATTTTAACGATTAAAAGTTCGTCCCTCAAGCTCACAGTTTTTGATACGAGTTTCGGGAAGTTTCGAGAAACTTGGAAACTGTCGACTGCCCTTAAATTATTTCGCGTGAACGCGTTGCTAAGGTTGAATTGTACATAACCCGCGACGCCGCGCCGAAGACGCACTTAATATATAAAAGGAAAAGGTGACTGACTGACTGACTGATCTATCAACGCATAACTCAAACTACTAGGCTGAAAGTTGGGATACAGATAGCTATTATGACGTAGGCATCCGCTAAGGAGTTTTTAAAATTCAAACCCTAAGAGAGTAAAATAGGGATTTGAAATTTGTGTAGTCCACGCGAATGAAATCGCGGAAATAAGCTGATTATAAAACGAAAAGACTGAGTAACAGACTTTTTTATTCTGATACAAGTTCCCCCTTAACTGCGATCTCACCTGATGATAAGTGATGATGCAGTCTAAGATGGAAGCGAGCTAACCTGAAAGTGGCAGTTTCATTAAACCTTGATCGTTTTCTACACGGCATCGTACCGGAACGCTAAATCGCTTGGCGGCACGGCTTGCCGGTAGGGTGGCAACTAAAGCCACGGCTAAAAAAAAAAAAGCCTCCCATGATCTCCAAACTAGAGCAAATGAGCCTCCAAACTAGCTGATCTATCAACGCACATCTCAAACTACAGTACCCGTAGTACAAGATTTTACGTCTCACCAAACCAAATTCGAGAGTCGAAATACTTCCGCGTTACAGTAAACTGGATCTTAATTGCCGTGTTTTAAAGCTCAAGTTTGTCTACACTTCTACAGCCAGCGCTCCAAGCGGAAACATTGCGAAATTAAAATCAGTGGCATTGAATATTTGACTTCAATTCAAGGCTGTTTAGGTCCATTTTACTGTAACGCGGAAGTATTTCGACTCTCGAATTTGGTTTGGTTTGGTGAGACGTAAAATCTTGTACTACGGGTACTAGACGGATTGAACTGAAATTTGGCATGCAGATAGCTAGATACGTCACAACGTAGACATCAATAAGTACGGATTTTTGAAAATTCAAACTCTAAGGGTTACCTCCTTAGGAAAGAGCCAGCCAGCCAGCTTCCATCTTAGACTGTATTATCACTTACCAAATACAAATACAAATACAAATACAAACTTCTTTATTGCGAATATGGGTAAACAGTGAAGATGTTACAAAACAAAAAAGTACAGCCAAATTCTGCCTATCAGCATGCAATATGTTATGATATACCTAACAACGTGTACATAGTCTTGATAAAATTAGTCACATTATATATTTAGTCACAAAAATAATTAAATAATAGTATTGAGTTTTGTAGAAGAAAATTTTACAGTTTTTTTAAAATTTATCATCAAAGTTAAGTTTGTATTTCAACATACTTATACTAAGAGATCTATCTGCGAGTTCTTTTGGTAATTTATTATAGATTCTAGGAGCCATTTATTATACTCTTTCCAAATTTCGCGGATGAGTGCTGAGTCCAGTGACCACCAGGTCAGATCGCAGTCAAGGGCTAATGTAATGGAGTAAAAAATACAGTCGCGCATTTTGTGTGGTTCATGCCTTAGGAGTAATAATAATTATGCGAGGCTTTCAGCTTTATCTAACGGCCTAATGTCTACTCCACGTACCACAGACGTGGTCGGCCTAGTTACCCGACTACGGAGGGGAGGGTCGTGTTTAGCAGATCTCCTAAATGTGTGAAAGGAAAAGGTGAATGACTGACTGACTGACTTATCTATTACTAGCTTATGCTCGCGACTTCGTCCGCGTGGACTACACAAATTTCAAACCGCTATTTCACCCCCTTAGGGGTTGAATTTTCAAAAATCCTTTCTTAGCGGATGCCTACGTCACAATAGCTACCTGCATGCCAAATTTCAGCCCGATCCGTCCAGTAGTTTGAGCTGTACGTTGATAGATCAGTCAGTCAGTCAGTCAGTCAGTCAGTCAGTCACCTTTTCATTTTATATATTTAGATTACACAGCTTAAACTACTGGACGGAACGGGCTGAAATTTGGCATGCAGATTGCTACTATGACGTAGACATCCACTAAGAAATGATTTTTGGAAATTCAACCTCCAAGAGGATAAAATGGGGGTTCGAAATTCGTGTAGTCCCCGCGGACGAAGTCGCGGACATAAGCTAGTTTATGTATGTTTGTCCATTCACCTGGCCCTCAAAATTGCTAAATTATTCATTTATCATAATCAACAATCTATTAATCTCTATCTCTCAGAATGAGAAGGGTTTGAACCATTGTTCACCGCGCTGGTCAAGTGTGGATAAGCAGACTTCACACACCTTTGAGAATACTATGGAAAACTCTCAGACATGCAGGTTTCATTATGATGGCGTTGAGAACCTGCTGCGCCTATAAAACAACATCCACTGATGCTGCCCTCGTACTGGCGAATTTAATCCCAGCTCATCTCTTGGCGAGGGAAAGATCTGAGAGCTATGGACTGAAATTACCAGAAGAAAGAAAAGCCATCAGAGAAAGGACCCTGGTTAGATGGCAAGAGGAATGGGACCAGTCTACAAATGGACGATGGACGCATAGACTGATTAAAAATATAAATAGCTGGGTATCCAGGAACCACGGAATACTGACGTTTCGAATGACACAGTGTTTCACAGGACATGGGGTGTTTATGCAGTATACAGAGCGCATAAAAAAAAGAGACAGCAGTAAGTGTATGTACTGCATTGAACCGATAGACGATGCAGAACATACACTGTTCCATTGTCCTCAGTTTCAGGAAGAAAGAAGGAATGTCGTAGCCGAGCTGGGAGGAGAGTTTGGAGTGGAGAGCACAATGCTGGAAGAGAAAAAAAGTGGCAGATAGTTCAGAAATACATGGAAGGTATAATGGAAAGTAAGTAAGTTAGTCCGCGGCAGTAATGGTAGGCCAACAAGGCGGGAATATTACTGCTTAGAGAAAGGAGGGGTTTTTAGTCGGTAGGAGTCCGGCACTATGTCCATGAGGATTTTCCCCTCCTAAGCGAAAACAAAAAAAAAAAAAAAGGTTTCCTTATGATGTTTTACTTCACCGTCAAAGCTAGTGATATCTACCACATACTTAACTCCAAAAAGTTTGAGGTGCGTGCCGGCGATCAAACTTCGGACCTCCCGAATAGAAAGCTGAGGTCTTTTTTTTTAATTTATAGAATAGCGCTTGGCTACAATCAGTTCTGGGTGGCAAGTGATGATGCAGCCCAAGATGGAGCGCGCTTGTCTAGAAAATGCCTATTCACTCTTGTCTTGAAGGTACCCATATTATAATTCGGTGGGAAAACTGATGCTGGAAGGGTATCCAAATTCCAAATCTTGGCGGTTCGAATTAGAAATGAGGAGGCAAATCGCTTCGTACGTATCCGTGGAATTTCGACTACCTACGGGTCTTACCTATATCCATTAGTATTTATCTACTAGCCTATCACCGCTAGATAAAGTGTACCAAGTTGTAATTATACATCTAAGGGACTGTTATAATCATAATGAGGAAGTTTCAGGGCGAACGTTCCATAAAGTTTTCATAGATGGCGCTGTGTACTGCACCCACTAAAAACGAAAAATAATACCTATATTAATATATTAATATATATATATAAATATGATTTAGCCAGAATGTCAGCATTTTCGTTGCCAACTATTCCAGCATGCTCTGGTACCTAGCGTAGAACCACCCGGTATTGGGCCAGGGTGTCTCTGCAGTTTTCAACCAGTCTTGAGTTAACAACCTCAGAGGACAGAGCTGAAAGAGCTGCCTGGCTGTCCGTATGTTTTATTGACGTTGTTGTTTTGCAGGATGTTTTACGTACAAATTATTATAGCGTAGGTATACCTTCGCTCGGAAATTATTTTTCGTTTTTAGTGGGTGCAGTAAACAGCGCCATCTATGAAAATTTTACGGAACGTTCGCCCTGAAACTTCCTCATTGAACAAATATTGTGTCAATCCACTAGGGCCCATCTTCCCTCATCTGATAACAGGCTCAGGTCGACATAGCTTACCCACTGCTATTGTACTTCAACAGAACGGCTTTGTAATCCAGATCACCCCTATAATGGCTGCATTGAATATTCATAGTGTCTCGTGAAACAATAATATAAACTGTCTCTAACAATAGTAATTACAAGGCACGCCATGTTTAAGAATCAATAAATTGGGACTTTTTTCTATACAACAAAATAATATTTTAGGCAATTAAATGTCACGTGTTTTAACGGTAAAGGAAAACATCTTTAGGAAACCTCCATGCCTGGATGTTCTACATAATGTTCTCAAAGGTGTGTAAAGTCTGCCAATCCGCACTTTGCTAGGTAGGTCTTATAAGACAAGTAAAGGAATAAATCCGAAAACCGTTAATTTGTGGTTATGTCACAAAAAAAAAAAATGTGTTCATGAACAAATAATTAGTTTTTTCAATGTTCTAAGTAAGATAACTATACCAAGTGGGATATCATATGAAAGGGTCAAAAAATTTATTTATTTTTATGTCTTTGATTTCTCGTGCCGAATGTCGATAAAATATGACTCTAGTACGGAACCCTCGGTGTGCGAGTCTGACTCGCATTTGGCCGGTTTTAATTATTTATTTTTATAGATAACAGAAATTTATAGGCAACAGAAATACACACAAACTCTGTGAAAATTTCAACTCTCTACCTATTACGGTTCATGAGATACACCCTGCTAACAGACAGACTGTTGGAACTGGCTGTAAACTAAATTGTTTATGTTTAAATAATATGTTCTTATTCTTATTTTTTCTAAGAGTTTTTTGTTTTACATTCGATGACTTATTCGCTTACTTCAAATATATATCTCAAACAGGACGTCCAAGTTTTTCTTTTTACTGATATTTTTCCTATGAATTCTAAATGTCCCAACACAGACGAACGGACAGCGGAAGCTTAGTATACTAATAACAATACCGGCTCATAGGACATTCCTGGCCAAATTTTAACGCGTGGCAAACATTGTAATTAGTATACTTAATCATGCACATAATTATTATTCTAATTAGTGCATTAGCCAAGCGTTTGACGCAGCGCAGCGGACGAAATTAGCCGAATACTATAAATTGAATTAATACTTAATGCAGACACAACCTCTGATACTATCTCTACACTACCCTACGATACAACCAGCGTCACTTGGCATCAGTATACGGTATACCTATACTCATTTGTCGACCTCCCTGGCGCAGTGGTAAGCGCTGTGGTCTTATTAGTGGGAGGTCCCGGGTTCGATTCCTGGCAGGGATTTGGAATTTTATAATTTCTCTGGTCTGGTCTGGTGGGAGGCTTCGGCCGTGGCTAGTTACCGTCCTACCGGCAAAGCCGTGCCGCCAAGCGATTTAGCGTTCCGGTACGATGCCGTGTAGAAACCAAAGGGGCATGGGTTTATTAAAAACTGCCATACCCCTTCCAGGTTAGCCCGCTTCGATCTTAGACTGCATCGTCACTTACCACCAGGTGAGATTGCAGTCAAGGGCTAACTTGTAACTGAATTAAAAAAAAAAATACAAGGTGTAACCAAAACGCTAGCAAGAACTTAGCGTTATTGTTTTTTTTTTTATTGATCACGTAAATTTCAATAATACATTTTAAAATAGACCGTTCGCCATCCTCTAGAAACTGTTGAAGTTTATGTGAGGATAGCGAGTTCGCGTTATACAAATTTAATAGAATATAGGTAAAAAACTGTTATATAAATAAAAGCTGTTAGTTAATGCATCAATAGTTAATGCATCAAAATGTTATAGTGCCTAAACACAATCCAATACCAATAAACATTTGCCTCATTTTGTAGTTTTAGTATATTAAGTAATTTTCAAACCCGCAATGTATAGCGTGCAAAACTTGGGTCAATGCCCCACCTACGACGCGGCATTGACTCCGAGTGGCCTACTTATGCAAAGTTCGTTGACCTCTAGCGTCAGTCACATGTTTTATTTGCAATGTATAGCACACTTTTACAAAATTATACTTAATCCTTTCTTAGCGGATGTCTACGTCACAATAGCTATCTGCATGCCAAATTTCAGCCCGATCCGTCCAGTAGTTTGAGCTGTGCGTTGATAAATCAGTCAGTCAGTCAGTCTACTTTTCCTTTTATATATAGTGCAGAGGGTAGGAAACTTGTTTCTTGTGCCTAAATTCTAAATTCAAAATAAATTATTCTTATTCTTATTCTTATTCTTATATTTAGATATGGTTCCCAATTGTGTAAGAATAACGTTTCATCGTTATCGTAATCGTCACCAAATTCTGCTCTTTGATTGGCTGTGAAAAAGTGTAAACTGCGAATCAACCAATCAAAGGGCAGAATTTGTTGACCATTACGATAACGATGAATACGTTTTTCTTACACAATCGGGGGGCTGGTCCTTTCAGACGAGCATTAACTAATTGTTCCTCAGCGATCAGTCTTCGTGACAAAGTGTTATGATGGTAATCAGAGACCAAGTTCGGTGATAATCTCTCACATCAAGACGATCTTTGAGAGGTACTTAAGGGCCCGAGATTGATGAAGATATAGTGTTTGTCATACAAATTAATTCACTTATCATTAGTGGATGACTTTGAGTCTGTATATTAGTTGTAAGTTTTTGTCATGCTTGTCTTATGAGGAGTTGATTAGTTGCGCGCTCCAAACAAACGTAGTTTGATTGTCATTGAATGATCAATCAAACTCATTGATATTTTGTAGACACGTTATAGAAATTAATATTCCAGATGTCTCTAAAAATAAATGAATGAATGAATCTTCTAAATATATAAAAGGAAAAGGTGACTGACTGACTGATCTATCAACGCACAGCTCAAACTACTGAACGGATCGGGCTGAAATTTGGCTTGCAGATAGCTATTATGATGTAGACATCCGGTAAGAAAGGATTTTTTTGAAATTCGACCTCTAAGCGGGTGAAATAGGGGTTTGAAATTTGTGTAGTCCACGCGGACAAAGTTGCGAGCATAAACTAGTTGTTAGGTACTAAATGATAAAGCTCTAGTCCCAGCGGTAACGATAACCGTAAGGGAATTTCTATCAGAGCACCCTATGTGCCATGAATCTCTTAATCTCCAGTAAAATCTAACGGCTAGCCCCGTGCGCCAGTAAATATGTCCCTCTGAGCACATTGGCGAATCATTACCCGCACTCTGTTGCCTTACTAAGGGACATGACAAAAATATAGCGATAGCCTGAGGTCTAAAAAAAGGTTAGGAATTGTTCGAGATTCGTAATGAATCAACCATTGTTTCTACTTGTAAGTGATAACCTATGAGGTCCAAAGAAACGTACGCTCACTTTACAGAGTTGAACAGCTGAACCGATTTCGCTAATTCTTTTTTTATAACATTCCTTGAAGTACGAGGATGGTTCTTCATCATCATCATCATCATCAATCAATAGACGTCCACGGCTGGACATAGGTCTCTTGTAGGGACTTCCACACGCCACGGTCTTGCGCCGCCTGGATCCAGCGGCTCCCTGCGACTCGTCTGATGTCGTCCGTCCACCTAGTGGGGGGTCTTCCAACGCTGCGTCTTCCGGTGCGAGGTCGCCATTCTAGTACCTTAGGATGGTTCTTAAGGAGAGAAAAATTTAAAAAAATTGCCTGAAAAGAATCGACTGTTAGGCGGTACGAAGTTCACCGGGGCAGCTAGTTTTTAATAAATCACGTACTTCGTAGTGTCATCGCAACCTTTACCACCTTAATGCCTCAGATATTGTTTTTTTTTTCATATCTTTATTTTAGTTTCGTAGCGGATTGCTACGCGTAGCAATTAGTTACGACTATTCATAGCCACCAGCCCACTAGTAAAAAAAATAAGCAAGACCTGGTTCGCAATATAAGTTCTATTAACAGACGAGGGACTATTGTCCTCGGCGGACAAAAGTGTCTCATTTTTACTACGGTGTTTCCATGTGCCTACTCGTAATCCAGTAGTAGAGCAGTTCTTAGTGATCCATTTTTGTCCTCCGCGGACAATAGTCACTAGTCTACGCAGGTCGTAAACATAATCACAGCTCACTCGCGGATTTTTCATCAATTTCTTTATAGTTGTATACCCCATTGCTGAGGGTCGATACTCCTTCAATTAATCACATAATGGCAGGAGTTCTCTTGGGATAATAATGCGGTGGGTTCCCAGACCCTTCCGCATACAACTCACTAAGAGAACGAGATTTAGTTTTAGGTTATACAGTTATTATCTGATGTTAGTGACAATAACCAGGACTAACAGTACCCGTAGTACAAGATTTTACGTCTCACCAAACCAAACCAAATTCGAGAGTCGAAATACTTCCGCGTTACAGTAAACTGGATCTTAATTGCCGTGTTTTAAAGCTCAAGTTTGTCTACACTTCTACAGCCAGCGCTCCAAGCGGAAACATTGCGAAATTAAAATCAGTGGCGTTGAATATTTGACTTTAATTCAAGGCTGTTTAGGTCCATTTTACTGTAACGCGGAAGTATTTCGACTCTCGAATTTGGTTTCGTTTGGTGAGACGTAAAATCTTGTACTACGGGTACAGCTCTCCAAGGCACGGAGGAAACGAAAAGGCCAAATTTGGACCACCAAATTCGGTCACCCATCCAGTTACCGACTTGCGTCAACATTGCTTAACAATCGCAATCGATTGATATGCGTAGTCACTGCTAGGCCACACGCCTCTTTTGCATCGACTAAACGAGGCAAAAGCCACGAGGAAGCGTTGAGGGCCGCACCAAAACGCTACTGCTTTGTCATACCTTTAAAAATACCGTAGGCCCTTTATCGCATGATGATATCATTATTCTATTAATGGTACGATCCAGATTTAGGAGACGTTACCTTAATGAAGGCTGAATAGTGGACGGATTATCTGGTACGATACCATTGTAGGCTTCCTTATTAATTCTTCATTAATCTCGCCAAGAAAAGGATTCTATCCTAAGATTACGAAAGGGGATTCGTTCTGAGAACTGAGATGTAGTTATATTTTATCATCTACTAGCTGACTAGCTGATGCCCGCGACTTCGTCCGCGTGGGATTAGGTTATTAAAAATCCCGTGGGAACTTGATTCCCGTTTGATTTTCCGGGATAGAAAGTAGCCTATGTCACTCTCCAGGTCTTCATCTATACCCATGCAAAAAACCACGTCAGTCCGTTGCACCGTTGCGACGTGATTGAAGGACAAACCAACAAACCAACAAATAAACACACTTTCGGACTTATTAGGGTACTGATTTTATAAATTATCTACGTAATAGCGTAGATCGATTGCGATCAAGGAGTGAGTAGGTATGGAGAAATGCATTTGTATAAAACGCCATATCTATTTTAGATCAAATTGAAAAAGTACCTACCCATGACTGGGCAGGAGGTGTATTTCCTTTTACCATGGCGTTAGTATGACGAGGGTTACGTATTGGGTTTTGGGCCGCGGGTCCTTCAGAGCAAAATAATAATAAACCACGTCATTGTGTCGCGCGCGAGCTTTTAGCGAAATAAATAGACCACCGATACCGACCCGCGGCGATATTTTCTACTTCCTTTGATACCAAAGCCTTGGGAAGTGTTACATGACAGCGTGGGAAGAATATCCTGTAGGAACCTAATAACTATCCATCAAGAAATGGCTGAAAACGGCGTAGATGGCTCTTTAGCGAGAAAATCGTTTTTGTAAATCATTTTGATTTCATCCGCGTGGACTACAAAAATTTCAAACCCCTATTTCACTCCATAAGGGGCTGAATTTTCAAAAATCATTTCTCAAAGGTTGCCTAAGTCTTAATAGTTATCTGTATGCCAAATTTCAGCCCGATCCGTCCAGTAGTTTGAGCTATGCGTTGATAGATCAGTCAGTACTCCTACTCAGCCTCCTTTTTCCTTTTATAGGTATATTTAAGACTAGCTTATGCTCGCGACTTCGTCCGCGTTGACTACAAAATTTCAAACCCCTATTTCACCCCCTTAGAGGTTGAATTTAGTAACTTCTCTCCGTGGATAGAGTATAGAATTGTTTAATGACCGGACAGTGTCACAAGCAGTCTTTAGGAGCACAAGAATAAAGAATGTCATCGTTACACGCGTTTAGCGCAGTAAATAGTCGATAAGCGCCCGAGGGAACATTCTCATCTCCCCTATACTCTATAGGTACCTATTCCCAGTTAGCGTAGAACGTAACTTGCCTAAAAAACGCCGCGTTTCCATTGTGTCACTTGTGGGTTGCAATCTTTGGCAACCTTTTTTCTAATGCTGGCCACACATACCACCGCACCACAAACAATTCCACCCTCACCACCTGGCTGTCTGGTGCACTTCGACCGCCCGTTGTGCCAGATCCTTTTTTCCACGCACATGCAAACTGTGGAATCAGCTGCCTTTGGCGGTGTTCCCTTTAGACTACAACATGGGGTTATCCACCTTACCTATTGTATAATATTATTTTGTTCTTTACATTACGTTTTGCGACACTATATTTCTTTAAAGTAAAATGTCACAAAACGCAAGAATTTACGTTCTACGAACGTACCTACGTAAGGAGGCGTCTTTAGGATAATTCCCGTAATGGCGGCCATAAATATGTCTCTCGGAACAACCCACAGCTCGAGGCGAGATTACGAGCTAATTATTGTTAGCTTTATCCGAATTCTTATCAAGTCAATCTGGTTCAGTGTCAAAGGAAACTGTAAGGCGTAGTGCATACCTACCTATGGAGTGAAGTGAAGCTAAGGCATTATTTGATAATAACTTAAAAAAATTATGGGACCACCACGGAAACATCTTCTGTTGATTAAAAAAAATTGCATATCAGTCCAGAAGCCTTGAAAAAATCGGCGTACATACATTAACAAAAAAAACCGGCCAAGTGCGAGTCAGGCTCGCACAATGAGGGTTCCGTACTACAGTCGTATTTTTTCGACATTTTGCACGATAATTCAAAAACTATGATGCATAAAAATAAATAAAAATCTGTTTTAGAATGTACAGGTGAAGACCTTTCATATGATACCCCACTTGATATAGTCACTCACTTCGAAAGTTGACAATACTAATTATTAGTTCATGACCACAATTTAATTTTTTTTGTGTGATCTAACCCTTTCACGGTTTTCATTTTTCCCCAAATGTCAGCTATAAGATCTACCTACCTGCCAAATTTCATGATTCTAGGTCAACGGGAAGTACCCTGTAGGTTTCTTGACAGACAGACGGACAGACAGACAGACAGACAGACAGATAGACAGACAGACAGACAGACAGACGACTAAGTGATCCTATAAGGGTTCCGTTTTTCCTTTTGAGGTACGGAACTCTAAAAAACGGGCTCAATTGAGAACCACCTCCTTTTTGGAAGTCGGTTAAAAATACAAGACACCAGCGCGGTATCTATTCACTACGCCACTCATGTTAAAAGTTCTGCGAGAATAGCAGCGCCTCCCGTTTTATTAACATTTGTTTTAGTTAACAACTAGCTGATGCCGGTTTACATAGATTTGGTTATACATAGGTAGAAAAACACAACTCCTCCTTTTTTGAAAGTCGGTTAAAAAAGTGGCCTATGTTACTCCCTGGTTAATTCTCTACTTGTCTGTGAAAGTTCCGTCAAAATAGGTTCAGCCGTTCCGAAGATTACCCCGTTCAAACAGACAGACAGACAAAAATTTTAAAAACGTGTGATTCAGTTATGGTAAAGTTCAAATAACCTATGAGGTAGTTATTTCGAAATTACAGACAGACACTTCAATTTTATTTATTAGTAGTATCAAGTAGATGGGGCCGATTCTATTGTACACAATCTCTAAACTAATTTAACACAATATCGATTTTGGAAAAATTTTAAATTTTATTACACCACATTTTATAACCTGGGCGAGATTTGGGGTTAAATAAATTTTGCTAAGGGAGTAGGATGACTATATTTTCTATTTTGCTTTTATTTGGTCCTGAAAAACTATTATTAATATATCTACTATGTTTCTGTATTCTTTTAATTTATTCATGGTATCTACGCACTGCTCTATCAGTCTGTCCACATTACCAAAGACCAGCTGAAAATACTTCTAGGTATTAAATTCGCCCATGTAGCCCATGTACCTACATTTGCGAGGATCGGCGATGGAGAGAGCTATTATATATTATGCTTGCAGAAATGAGGATATCCGTAAGAGAACCAGATTAACCGACATAGCTGAACGGCTTGCGAAGCTGAAATGGCAACGGACAGCGCACATAGGTCGAAAAACCGATTGACGTTGAGGTTACAAGGTACTAGAATGGCGACCTCGCGGCTCGCACCGGAAAGCGCATTGGAAGACCCTCCACAGACATCAAACGAGTCGCAGGGAGCCGCTAGATTCATACCGTGGCCTGTAAAAGATCCCTACAAGAAGACCTATGTCCAGCATTGGACATCCATCGGTTGATAATGATCAATTTATTTATATTGAATTGAATTTATATTATTATAACCACTTGAAAGATTTGCTTTCGATAACAGATCTGTCTAGCTATGCTAATGTTTTATGCTACCTATGTTAAGAAAGTCTGCTTTTATGGTTGTCCTCGGAAATCAGCATTGATGGTAACCCTATATCAAGCTATACACCAAAATTGACATCATAAAGTGAAGTCGCGTGTACTTTGTTCTCGAACGTGAGTGTGAAAGGCAATTTTCTGTTCCACAGATTCCTTGGCTGCGGTGCATTATACACTGGATTATATTTTATAGGTGTTAATTCCACTGCCGACGGTCTAGAGTTCTAAAAGCGACTAAACCTTTTTTGCATCAGAGTAAATAGAAATAGAAATAGTTTTTATTTGCTAGAATGTGGTACAATTTGGTCTAAAATCTATTTTGATCTAACACCTTCAACCAATAATTATTATAGTACATTATCATAGTATAGTAAAATGTTATTTTAATGTTTATTTTAATTTTCAAAGTAAGTATATCAAATGGGGCACCATATGAAAGGGCTTCACCTGTGGATTGTAAAACAGATTTTTATTTATTTTTGTGAATCATAGTTTTTGATTTATCGTTCAAAATGTCGAAAAAATACGACTACTACGGAACCCTCGGTACACAAGCCTGACCCGCACTTGGCCGGTTTTTTCCCTGTAAAAATATGAAAAAATACTTAAAGGTTACACAAAAATGACGACTGTTAAAATTCTGCCAATGTCCAGAAATATGACACGTTTCGGTGCGTTTCGGTTTTACTGCATCAATGCCAACACTTGTATATTGTCGTAAAAATATTATCGTAAAATATTCATAAAAATCTACCGCATTCCGAGGTACATAGAGCTAGTAGCTGTACACACGTACCGACTTATCAACGAGGTTGTTAAATCCTAACATAAAACAAATATTTACAATCCAAACTTAAATAAAACATAAGTAAGGAGACATGAGTATACCCATGTGAAATATTTATTTGTCACAAGCTGATGGCCACGACTTCGTCCGCTTGGATTTAGGTTTTTAAAAATCCCATGAGAACTCTTTGATTTTCCGGGATAAAAAAGTCTATGTCACTGTACTTATCCCTTTTTTTTCTTGTGATGTAACCACAAATTTTATGGTATTTTATTTTATGGTATAAACGTTATAATTTTTAGGTTAGGACAAAAACTGAGTTTACGCCATTTTCCCGCCAGTCAATAGCGTAGTCAGCGCAAACCCAGTTTGCTCGCTGCTACACAAAGCTCTTAAGGTTAATTTACAGCGAGACCTTTAGGGGAACATTTATAGACGACGTGACGCGTACAGATTAAATCCTCCGTGTTTTTGTTACATTTTATTGATAAAATGGTATTCACTTCTACTTGGTTTTACGATCGTACTTCAATCCTTGTAATTAGGATTTCATTTTAAAAGAAGCGATGAAGCATCGATATAAATGACAAGATATGGTCAAGCAAACAAAATTTTTCACGGTTTTGGAACCAAATAAATCAGTGCCACCTCTTAGATAGGTACCTACTATAAGGAACGACCCGTTTGAAATCCAGATGTCACTGAGGTTGCATTGGTGCTAAAGCACCACTGAGTCGGTGCCATTTTGTTTGTTCAATAGCCCTATCCATACGAAGTAATAATATAATATAAGTCAATGGATGATAGACTAGTGGTTAAGACGTCAGCCTTCTATTCAGGAGTTCGGGGGTTCGATCCCGGGCATGCACCTCCAGTTTTTCAGAATTATGTGCATTTCAAACAATTAAATGAAACTTGCTTTAACGGTGAAGGAAAACTTCGTGAGGAAACCTGCATGCCTGAGAGTTCTCCAAAATGTTCTCAAAGGTGTGTACCTAAAGTCTGCCAATCCGCACTGTGCCAGCGTGGCAGACTACCGTCTAAAACCTTCCTATGGCAATAGCGTAGTAGTAGGTCGGCAATTAGTTGATCATGATGATTCAAAAGTCCTGTCTTATTTAAAGCTGCCAAAATTCAGCCCGATCCGTCTTGTAGTTTGAGCTATACGGACAGTCAATCAGTCAGTCAGCTTTTCCTTTTATACTTAGGTATATTTAGATAATCCAACAAGCGTCAAAAAATCGCGACAAACTGGCTTCGGTCCCGGGGAAAGCTTTTAGGGTTAATTTACAACGGGATCTTTAGGGGAACATTTATAGGGGACGTGACGTGTTTCGAGACATTTTATGGTTAATACTTTTCCACGTGGGTCCTTACCTTTATTTGCGTCCCGAGCGGGTAGTTTGGCTCTATCTCTCTATTATGACGTGTTCCTGGTATTCAAAGGTTAGGCTAAAAGGAACCAAAAGCTTAATTTTGCTTGCTTTACTTTTCCTGCTTGTTTAGTAGTGGGAGGGCGGGCCACGGAACAGATTTGGTTCCTTGTAAGACTACAGCAAAGTAATGCCTGCTTCTGTACAACATTTAGGTCGCTAACTAAACTACTAGATTTTACATACACAGCTTTTTGGTATTGGAATTTTCTTTAGGACGTGATACACAAGTAACAAACATCATCATCTTGTTATCGGAATCATCATAATCTCGACCTAATGCCGGCTCACTACTGAACACTACTGAATCCTCTTAGAAGGAGAAGAGTTTAGCCATGGTCCACCACGCAGACCAAGTTCAGATTGGCAGCCTTTACACATGTTTGAGAACATTTTATGGGTAATAATTAATTTTCACGTTGGTCTTTAGGTACCTGCGTAAGGTGAATATGAAAAAAATTAAATTTAATCTACCGCTTGACTTCTCACTAAATAAGTAACAATTCGACTTTACGGTATTTCAATAATATTATTTTATTTTCTGCACATTTTTCAGATGAAATCAACACACGTTATTTTGTTTTTAATGCCTGAACTTGTAACAATGTTTGCAGACAGGATATCATCCTCTGAAGAGCTATTAGAAACAGATAATTCTAAGCCTATTTTTCGATATTTAACAGGTAAAATTTCTCCTGGTTTTAGATTCAATCTGTAATATCATGTTAGAAGTTTTCTTGAACTAGTTGTTGAAACTTGTTGACGAAACTTGTTGTGGAAATTCCACCTATTTCGGTTTTATGTCGCAGGCAATTCAAAACCATACTGCAAATGGTGCAACATGAGACCCGAGAAACTATACGGGAAGAACAATCCAGTGAGGGATTTGCAGCCACCAGAAGTAGACCTGTTCGATATTCCCATCTACGCAGCCATGACCCAGGACCAAGGGAACTTGGATAAGCAAAGACTGACTGACTTCATTGGGAGATATTTTTAAAATAAATGAGTTCGACTATAATGCTGTTTGATTTCAAATAATCTTTTATCGAAAGAGTGATATAGGTAGCAAGACAAAATGTCGCCACGGAAATCAACGGACAATATCTCAGCTATTGCGTTAGAAATGAATTAAGGAAATTTTTTTATAGCTGGGAAATGCGTTTACAGCCTGCGGAAGCCAGCCAGCTACCCAACTGGAAGGAAGGTATGTGGGACTCGCCGAGAGGCCACCGGAAAAGCAACTAAAACCCAGCGGCGCTCCTGCGCGTCGACACTGGCGCCTCGTCTAGTATAAGTAATGCCCTCTGCTAGACAGAGGGACACGCGTAGAAATCTCCCCCTGCCAGGTCATTAGCCGCCAACAATATTCCCGAAGAGAAATTATTAGCCATGTTACCGGGGTGCACCGGCCCGCATACTGGTCTTCCCCTCGGACGTATCCAAAAGGGACCAGCAGCACCCAGGCACACTGGCAGGTTACCTGGCTGGCACCCCCAGGTATACCTACCAATATTTTACACCAACTAAACCAACCAATGAAACTCTCCTTAAGAAGTAAGTAAAATACGCTTAAAATCATGATAAAATGTGAAAAACATTGCACGGTTAATTTATATTCCAATCATCATTGATTAAATTCTTAGGATATGCCGTTAGCCAATTGTAATCAACCACAAGTTGCAAATCTAACAAAATGATAACTTTCACAACTGAAAGAGTATTGCATTGTCTTATATTTTTTCATTTAAACCGAATTATAAGTAGTTATATAATAATAGACGTAAATGATTTACCAGAACCAAAATTAGTGCAAGGTTTTGTAAATGATTATGAATTTAAAGATGATGTTGCTGATTATAGTATTAAAAGACCAGGATTTCAAGATAACAATGAAATAATGAATAGAAATGAAGAAAAAGAACTATGGAATGTATTCAAGAAAAGTGTCCATGAAGATAATAACTATAAAAACAAATTACTAGTAAAAAGAATTGTTCCACATGGGATTGCACCATCAGGCATTGAATACGATCATAAATTCAACACTGCATTTAAACCTTTAGTAAGAGTACACAAAACGAAAACAATAAACCAATTTTTCAATGACATAAAATCAAAGAATATACGATACGATAATTATTTCAAAAACAAAGATTCAAAACACGAAAACATTATATTTAAATCGCCTAAAGATGTTAAACATAAAAAATACAAACTACAATATGATTTGAACGATAAAGATTTATTAGAGCCATTCGAAACCTCCAAAAATGATTTTGAAAGACTCCAAAAAAAGTTGAAAGATATCAGATTTGCAGAGTTATCAGAATCTTTCAAACCCAGAAGTAATTTAGATTTAAAAGATAAAACATTGCAACTGGTTAAACAAGTCCAGAAGAAGATTAAAGCAATCAAATCAGAATCCAAAAGGCTTAGCGCGTATGCTAAAGTTATTAATGTTCTCAACAATATGTTAAGGTCACCTCAAACTGGGAAATCTGGGGAGGAGCATGACCACTTACCACCTGGTAAAGAGCCGAAGCAGGATGAGAAACCTAAAAAATGGATACCGTACTATTCTCCGTGGAACTATTGGACAGTAAGTATTGGTGACAGCAAACAACTGTGATAGCCTAGTGGTTAGGACGTCTGCCTTCTAATCGGAGGTCGGGGGTTCGATCCCGGGTATATCCTCTAACTTTTCGGAGTTATGTGCGTTTTAAGTAATTAAAATGTCACTTGCTTTAACGGTGAAGGGAAACATCGTAAGGAAACCTGCATACTTGAGAGTTTTCCATAATGTTCTCAAAGGTGTGTGAAGTCTACCAATCCGCACATGGCCAGCGTGGTAGACTATGGCCAAAACCCTTCTCACTCTGAGAGGAGACCCGTGCTCTGTAGTGAGCTGACGATGGGCTGATGATGATGAAGTATTGATGCACCTCGCTCCGGAAATGCCAGCGTTGGCAAACTCTCCAATTGGTGGACAGGCGACATCAAACGAGTTGTAGGGAAACATTGGATTCAGGCGGCGCGAGACCGTGGCGTGTGGAAGTCCCTACAAGAGACCTATGTCCAGCAATGGACATAGAGTGAAATGACGATGATGATAATGAATCTAAAATACAGTAGCTAGCAGAAAATATTGTACATCGACCTTTAGAAAGAGATTTCGGCTTCGTTGAGCGTTATCTGTCACTAATACCTATGTGACGTTTTGTCGGTCTCAACGACAGAGACAACGCTCTAAGAAACCGTATCTCTTTCAAAATGTCGATGTACATTTCCTGCCGGGTACTGTAACAAGCTTAAATATATGTCATTCTTTTCACAATGTTCTCTATGAATGAAAAAAATTAGAAAGAACAAGCTGATGCCTGCGACTTCGTCCGCGTGGAATTAGGTTTTTAAAAATCCCGTGGGATTTGGGAACTCTGTGATTTCCGGGATAAAAAGTAGCCTATGTCACTGGTCTTTATCTATCTATACCCATACAAAAAATTACGTCAATCCGTTGCACCGTTGCGACATGATTGAAGGACAAACCAACAAACACACACTTTCACATTTATAATAAGGGTAGGTACTGATATCATAAAAATTCCAAATGTTACATTTCTTCTGATCAATTTTATTATTTGTTTTTCAGTATAAAAAGACTATACATGAAGATATATGTCCTGGGACACAAGTAAAGATTGGGCACATGTGTATATGGACACCGCCACATTAGTGATTAATACATAGATTTGTTATGTATTCAAATGTAGTTTATAATAAGGGCCTGCGCAGACGACGGACTATTGTCCGCGGAGGACAAAAATAACGCAGAACGCAGATGATGAACTCGTTGGAAAGCCTGGAGCACAGCAGAGACTTAAGCTTTCTATGCGTGTTCTATCGCTTTTACAATGGGGTAGTGCTCTGAATAGCTTTTTGACCTCATTCCACCCTCCTTTTTCTACAACCGCACCGCGCACCACCGTAAGCAATTTCACCCTCACCACCTGGGTGTCTGGTGCACTTCGACCGTCCGTTGTGTCAGATCCTTATTTCCATGCAAACTGTGGAATCAACTCCCATCGGCAGTGTTCCCACTAGATTACAACATGGGGTTATTCAAGGGGCAGACCAACAAATTCCTAAAAGCCCGGCAACGCATCGGCGGTTCCTCTGGTGCTGCAAATGTTCATGGACAGCGGTAGTCACTTAACATCAGGTGACCCGCCTGCTCGTTTGCTCGCTATCTCTGGTTTAAAAAAAAACAATAGAAAACCGTAGTAAAAGACAACGGACTTTTGTTTTCCATGGACAATAATTCTTCGTCTGCACAGGCCTTAAGTATGTCATTGTTTCATGATAATAAACTTCTAAAACAGTACTATACTTGTTATTATTTTTATAGATATAATCTAAAAAAAACTATCCTGAGTGAAATAAAAGACAAATATATAAAAATTTGTTTAATGAGATTTCATAGCTCAGTTTCACAATATTTCTAAGCCTTAACAATATTAATTTATGGTAAAAATAAAATCTACTACACTTAAATCTACGAATACAAATAAACACCAATAATTTATTAAACTTCACATTTTTGCAGATCATTTTGAAGTTTTGTACTAAATAAAGTATTACCATTTAGGGAAATCAAGGAACCAACTTGATAAAGAAATAATTACAGCTTTGACTATAAAAAGATGCTTAGTTTTTTTTTGTATAGTTTAATCTATAATTTGCACTACATAGGGTCAACACATTTATTTGATGTGCCAGTACTTCTGTCTTTTAAGGATACCGTAGCTTATCTACGTCTAAAATAGCAAAATCTAAAACATCAATTTTGGGATTTACGCGAAATTTTCACGTGATATTTCTACAAAAAAAAAAAAAAAAAAAACAACAGATAGATTTTTGGGACGCGATATTTTGAGAATCCAGAGTTTTATAAGATGGTATCCCTAATTATGAGGACGTATCCGTCGTTGCCCTACAGGTTGGACCAAGAATCTATAATTTTGAGAATCCATGTATCAATAAGATGGTAACCCTATTAATTATTATACGGGTGACATACAAAAACCCCACTGGCTTTGGTGTAAATCGCCTTAAAGGAGATTTAAAATTTTGATCAGCATCCCACTTCTGATCTTTTCATATTACATAAGTACGTAAGTGGGCGCGGCCTGGACGCCGCAGTTGTCGTCCCTGGTGGCCATGAGCACGTACCCGTCGTTGCCCCACATGTTGGACCAAGAGTTCTTGATGAGCCAGTACTTCTGCCCTTTGAGGATGCCGTAGCCCACTGCTAAGACTGCGTGGTCCAGCTCTTCCACTTGGTTTTTACTGTGAAATTAAAATAGTATCATCGAAAAATCATTATAATACAGTATCATTGTGATAGTACTGATGATTACTGATATGATACCACAAAAAACACGAGAAAAAAACTATAATTTTGTAAAAGTTTACTGAAAAAGAAATAAAAAAAAATTTAAATAAAACAAAAGTTTAATGCAAATAAAAATCTGACTGACGCTAGAGGTCAACTAACGTTGCGTAAGTAGGCCCACTCGGAGTCAATGCCGCATCGTAGGCGGGGCATTGACCGGACTTTTGCATGCAATACATTGCCGGTTTGAAAAATACTTAATCACTAAAAGTACAAAACGAGGAAAATGGGTATTGGTATTTGATTGTGTTTAGGTGGTATAACAATAACGCTAAGTTTCTGCTAGCGTTTTGGTTACACCCCGTTTAATATAGCCTCTATGCCCAGGATCAATTGAGCACGCTTCTCCCGTTACTGTAAATTGACCAGCCTGCTCGTTTGCTCGCTATCTCTATAAAAAAAAGCAAAAAGAATAAGCATCTTTTACGCAAGCGCGATCCAATTAGGACCTCAACATTGTAAAAATTCATTAAAGAAGTGGGACTTGACAAGCTAGCAGACGCGGGACAGACCGACTTTCGCATTTGCGACTGGCTCCCATGACACAGTTTATACTTCTTTGGGAGCCAGTGGTCAAAGTCTTATGTGTCAAACCTTTTTTGCAAATAAAGATATATGTTATGTTATATGTTATTTAAGAATAGTATGGATATGGATTATAATCAGCGATAGAAGGTTATACTTACCATTTAGGTTCATAGTACACGCCATTGGAGTAGAAGCTGAAGCTCTTGTGGGACGCGTCGATGGCCACCGACACGGGCCCGTACTTGAAGATCGCGTACTGGAAAACAAATCGTATTCGTTTTACGGTTCCTGAAGGTATAGTCCGCGACAGGTTGACATTGCAATCGGGGTATGAGGCGGGGGACGCCCCGTACACCCGCACGTTACCCGCGTTCGCCCGCAGCGGGTTGTTATATAGAGGGTTACAGCCTTACAGGAAAATAGGACACGATCCCGTTAAGGGGTTATAGTACAGGACATTAGCTATCAAACGACCCCTAAAGTGCTTATGCAAAAGTTATCGTTTTCGAGTTATTCATTTTTTTATTTTTTTCTAGGTAAAGGGGTTTGTAACTTTAAAAATTAAAAAAAAAAAGGAACAATGTATTTCATCAGATTTTTTTTTATTTCTTGCTAGTACATATCCTTCGTCCGTACGTCTGTCTGTCCGGCCGTCTGTTTGTCTATCAGCGGACTGTATCTCATGAACCCTAATAGGTAGAGACTTGAAATTTTCACAGAATTCACTTTAGGGGTCGTTTGATAGCTAATGTCCTGTACTATAACCCCTTATCGGGATCGTGTCCTATTTTCCTGTAACCCTGTATAGCGGGAACAAAATACATCATCTGTGAAAATTTCAACTGTCCATCACGGTTCATGAGATACATCCTGGTGACAAACAAACAGACAGACGGACGGACAGCGGAATCTTAGTTGTTACTAAACCCCAAAAAAAGGGTTCCGTACCCAAAGGAGTCCCGTTTTACCCTTTGGGTACCATAAAAAGGTCAGGATAATTTCATTCTATACCGTTAGCACAATACAGTGCGACAATGTTCTCTTGGCACTTGAATGACATTGACGGGGGGAGGGGGGGGGGGGGGGGGGGGGGGGGGGGCTATATAATATAACTATATAATAGGCGGGACTATATGATAGTCTAAGCCTTAGACTATTCAGACAAGAACAAAGGGGACACTTGACGGCAACGTTAGTTCCGATTTTTGCCACGCGCCAAAAGAGCCTAGTCACACTGTATTTTGAAATACTCACCCGCAAAGAGTTTTCATTCTTGGCGGTAACGTTGACCCATCCCTTCATCGACGTGACCAGGGTCACGTTGTCGACGTGGCAGTAGCCGTCCTAAAAACACGAGAATTTTAATATCTTCAAAAACAGGTGGACTTCTCAGAAGAAACGAAAGCACTTGTAAAAGTTTGTGAAACAATTGCATAGTAATAAATGGTAATAAAACAAGAGTGTAGGTTAAAAAAACGAGCCACCAGACGAGGGTTTTAATACCTAATTATGTAGTTTCATGTACGCTACTGTATCTAAACTCATATCTTAAAATGCATAATCTTGGTAAGTTAGTAATACCTTTTTTTTCGTGAGGAATACTTATCAGGGAGAACGGACAGGAGTCCGTAGGAACGGACTAAAAACCTCACAAAGTTCCATCCCACCGCTGCCGACGGAGCCCAAGGGACCAGCAACTCCTTGTTACTCCGCCAGTGAGTGTTCGACGAAGCAGACCCACCACTGGGACATTACCAGTGGCGTGCACAGGATTTCAAGCCAGGGTATGCATTTTTGTATGAACTTATTTTCCGGCAGGTTATAATGATAAATAAGCATTGATTTACTACAACGTGGGTAAGCAGTGCGTTTATGCCTATATGAGCTGCACGCCACTGGACATTACCATACACCGTTATACCCAACCCGAGAATCATCATCATCATCATCATCATGATCAACCCATCGCCGGCTCACTACAGAGCACGGGTCTCCTCTCAGAATGAGAAGGGTTTTTGGCCATAATCTATTACGCTGGCCATGTGCGGATCGGTAGACTTCACACGCCTTTGATCACATTATGGAGAACTCTCAGGCATGCAGGTTTTCTTTCACCGTTAAAGCGAGTGATATTTACTATCTGTCCCGGCTTACTCACGTGTGTAGTCGGGCTAACGTCGACTACACACGTGAGTAAGCCGGGACAGATAGTATTTATAATGGAAATCACTCACGGTAGTTTAAACGAGTGATATTTCTTAAAAAGCACGTAACTCCGAAAAGTTATAGGTGCGTGCCCGGGATCAAACCCCCAACCTCCGACTAGAAGGCGGACGTCCTGACCACTAGGCTATCACAGCTTATACCCGAGGAGGGCAATTAGAAATACCTGTCCCAAGTAGCCGCCATAGTCCTCCTCGGTGGGCAGGCCATGTTTCATGATCCACTGGTATGCCCGGAAATCTTCCCCACCGTCGCAACCGTTGTTGCCGAAACTGAAAAATTACCATATTTTAGGGATTATCACTTTCAGACTATTATCGACTTTTATTAGGGTTCCGTACCCTAATGAAAGCTGATGAAAAAACATTATTGGTGGCATACCATGCACAGGTAGCTTCAATTCTTCGCTATGGCATAATCTTCTGGGGCAACACAAGTGAGATCAATCACGTATTTATTGCCCAAAAAAGGTGCACAAGAGCGATATGTAAGATAAAAAAAGGGATAGTTGCAAGCCTTACTTTAAAAAACTCAATGTTCTCACTGTATCATCGCTATATATATTCGAACTAGCTCTATTTTTAAAAAATAACGAAAATTTGTTTGTTCGAATTAACCGAGAACGCTGTAAAGACAGATTTCGGTTTCCCACTCACAAAACCTCATTCCTTAACAAAAGTGTTTGTGTCATGGCGGTAAAGATATAATATAATAAGATACCAGGGGAGATAAGGAAATGTAATAATATAAATAAATTTAAGAATAAATTGCATGATTTTTTAATAGACAAGACATTATATAACATTAACGATTTTTTTTCAACTTAGATATTTTTAAATTTTGAATTTTAACATAGACAAAGACAACGTGCGTCAAATTACTTATAGTTATTGTTTTACTAGGTTTACTAATTGTTTTGCATGCCTAATATTTAAGGCGAAACATTTCTACTGGACAATTTTATGTAATAACATCTCGTTGTAAAATGTTTCCGCAAATAAAGAATCTTTGAATCTTTGAATCTTTGTACCTCAAAAGGAAAAACGGAACCCTTATAGGATCACTTTGTTGTCTGTCTGTCTGTCTGTCAAGAAACCTACAGGGTACTTCCCGTTGACCTAGAATCATGAAATTTGGCAGGTAGTATATCTTATAGATAGTAGGTCTTATAGCAGACATTTGGGGAAAAATCTGAAAACCGTGAATTTGTGGTTAGATCACACAAAAAAAATTAAATTGTGGTCATATATTAATAATAAGTATTTTCAATTTTCTAAGTAAGATAACTATATCAAGTGGGGTATCATATGAAAGGTCTTCACCTGTGCATTCTAAAACAGATTTTTATTTATTTTTATGTATCATAGTTTTTGAATGATCGTGCAAAATGTCGAAAAAATACGACTTTAGTACGGAACCCTCATTGCGGTTTTTTATTTTTTTATCAATTTCACTCCGTGTACTCACCCCCAGGAGCAGTCGACGAGAGCCTGTTGGCTGAGTCGAACCAAGTGCCCTCCATTGTGCAGGAACAGGGCGCCTTCCACTGCGCCCACGGTGCCGAACGACCAGCACGAGCCGCAGACGGACTGATCTGTGACCATACAACAATAAAATTACTATCGTCAAAAGTGCCTCATTTTAAGCATGAAAATGCTTAACAAGAAATCTAAATTAACTGACTTACTAATACTGTTATAGAATAGAATAATAATCTCTCTCTAAACTAAATTTAGTCTCTCTCTAAACTAAATTTAGAGTATCTGCATCCTTTTCTTTTTACTAATGCTAAAAAAGGAACGGAACATGACTTTCACATTTAAAGACTCTAAATTTTAGTGCACAATACAAATTTAAACAGTAGGTTCGCGACTGTGCGCTAAAATCACGGGTTTTACCATCTAAAAATTAAATTTAGAAATGTCAAACCGCTTCTGTCCTTTTCATATTACAATAGTAAGAAGAGGGTGCGAATACTCTAAAATTAGGTTGTGCTTAGAATCGGTACCAATACTGGTCTAAGCAGATTTCATATTTTACCCGACCTGGATCTCGACTCATGATTTTCACCCGAATAAGCGTACTACCTTGCTAGAATGGCGACCTCGCACCGGAAGACGCAGCGTTGGAAGACCCCCCACTAGGTAAACGGACGACATCAGACGAGTCGCAGGGAGCCGCTGGATCCAGGCGGCGCAAGACCGTGGCGTGTGGAAGTCCCTACAAGAGACCTATGTCCAGCAGTGGACGTCTATTGGTTGACGATGATGATGATGATGAAGCGTACTACTAGACCAACAAGCAGTCATACAATACAATACAACCTACCTTTGACAGGTGTGACAGCGCCGAAAAGTCTCCAGTCAAATTCAGATGGTACTTTGTCACTCAGTTCCTGCAGTTCCTTCTCGCTGTGAGGGAACGGCAGACCTGTCCACATAAAATTATTATTAACAATATTCAAAAAATTTCTTCTTAACCTTATCTTTCGAGATACAGTGCAACAAGGTTTATATGGCGCGTGGCCAAAATCGGAACTAACGCCGCCATCTTGTGAAGCGTCACGCTGTCCCCTTATACGCGGTGTTGCTACGTTTAAAAATCTGACATTCACTGTTTTAGTGAAATATAAGAGAGATGGAATATCTTCAATAAGATCGCGATATTTATTCTGATAAATAACATCTATACATTATGTTCAAATAGAACTTCGAATGAACTATGAATAATATGTTAATAATGAGATATTTGAGCTATTGTATTAATAAATAATTGTTGTGTTGCGTATTGTTGTAGTAAGGATTCCTATTAATAATTCTATTTGTGTACCTATTCAAATTTGCACACCATAGTATGGTAGATTGTAGCTCGAAACAAAAATTGTAATTGACAACTTATAAATGTACCTACAATCAGCAAATAAATAATTTATATTTGTATTTGTATTTGTATTTGTAATGTTTTGTTCCTTTGTGATTGGTTGGTGCCTCAAAATGGTTAACACCCACTGAGTTTTTATCTTTGTCATTTGTATGGGATTACGCTACAGAGAGAGTCCTATATTAACTTTTCTCCATAGATAAAATATGGTATCTAAATATATAAAAGGAAAAGGTGACTGACTGACTGACTGACTGACTGACTGACTGACTGATCTATCAACGCACAGCTCAAACTACTGGACGGATCGGGCTGAAATTTGGCATGCAGATAGCTATTAGGACGTAGGCATCCGCTAAGAAAGGATTTTTGAAAATTCAACTCCTAAGGGGGTGAAATAGGGATTTGAAATTTTGTAGTCCACGCGGACGAAGTCGCGAGCATAAGCTAGTCTAAATATATAAAAGGGAAAGATGACCGACTGACTGATCTATTAACGCACAGCTCAAACTACTGAACGGATCGGGTTGAAATTTGGCATGCAGATAGCTATTATGACGTAGGCATCCGCTAAGAAGGGATTTTTGAAAACTCAACCACTAAGGGGGTGAAATCACTCTCTCTCTCTCTCTCCGGTCGTTCCTTCATTGCTGAAGATCGTGGTCCTGGCAAACTGCCCTCGAATGGCTTATCTGTTTCCATCGGCTTCTGTCGGTGGCCATTTTTACAATGTGATGAAATCCACACCTGCTGGACTCCTTTAGAAGGGGGTGAAATAGGGGTTTGAAATTTTCATTATAGCATACCCATAGGGTTGGGGCCAGAGTATCGACGTCCCCTCAGCGCGACCAACTCATCGTCTGTGCGGTCCGCGAGATGGTTCACGGCCAACGTGAAGCCGCGGTTAGCGCGGTTGTTGGAGTGGATGTACCTTTAGTTGCATAAATAAATACTCTTTTAGTCAAAGCCCAGTAAATAAATAAATAAGTGTGTGGTAACCTTTACGCGCCGTGTATGTAAAGAAACCTAGAAAGAAACGATTCCAAAATGGCGGCGTTAATCCCTCTCACTTACGCGCTATATCTGTGTACAGCATGCGAGTGAGAGGGAATAGTTAACGCCACTTCGTTTCGATTCGTTTCTTTATTGACATGAGACACAATTAAAATCAATTCACATATTTAACCTCCACAATGTCTAAGAGCCCTCGCCCATGGCGACTTTTTGTAGCGATGCTGTCGCGCGTTTACTAAACTCACGCCAGCATCACTACTAACGCGTGTTAGTCGGATTAGCAACGCGCTACTGCATCGCGACTGTATCGATGCAAACGCGCGACCGTGTCGGACGACATCGGGGAAAGAACGGAGGGAGGGTGGCGCATGAATAGAGAACCAAGCATCAGTGCAACATTTTTTTCTCGTTTGCATCGAGACGGAAGCGCGACAGTATCGCGTTTGCATCGCGACTGAATCTAAGACCGTGGGCGAGGGCACACAGCTAGCGACCGCTTCGCGACTGTATCGATGCGGAAGCGCGACAGCATCGCTACTGTATCGCTACAAAAAGTCGCCGTGGGCGAGGGCTCTAACATGGCCGATTGTATGCCAAATAAATTACGATCGGACGCGCCACTGCACCGGCGCCACCCGTCATGTCCACAGAACCGCGCGCTATGACTTTGAATAATTTTCTTTTTTTTTGTATGAACTTAGGTTTGAGTGAATGTTGTCTATGGTCAATTGGTTCATTCGGATTCATACGCAAAGAATATTAAACTCTATTTCTATCAGGATAAAGCTTATAATCGCCTGAATAGAGCTGAAAGGCGACCGCATCTGCGTAAAAAAATTGGGTCAGATCGGACCCAAATCACCGAGACTCACGTGCTCGGTCGTATACGATACAATTAGGGATTGCAATCCCGCAAAACGGGATCCGGCATTCCCGCGGGATCCCGCTCCACTTATTAATCTGCTGGATCCCGCACCTTCAAAACGCGGATCCGCGGATCCCGCAAATTTAAATTTACCGCTAAAACATTCGTGAAGTTTTGCGTAAGAAAGCGAGTGGCTCGAGCACGACGTTGCCGTTTCGCACAGTGGCGGGGGCTGGCGGGCGGCTTCGTGTCACATAGACTCACCGACCACCATAGATTACGACCACCGTGCGCTTCGCGCGTCGTTTCTGTATGTGACAGACAGAGTGTTTTCGTATTCACCGTCCGGCGTTTAACGTAAGTATATTAATGTATTCTATTTATTTTTTGCTTTGTGCTATTTTATATGCTGATTATGCCCGTAAATGGGAATATGTCGTAATGTGGCGTGAACATTTGCTTACAAGTACACATTAAATACATACTTGCAGATAACGAATAAATGAATCATGTCCAAGTCCAATGAAACTGAGAATTCCGAGAAAGGGAATAAAGGCGACGACAATCAACTTGGTAAAGGTCTGTGGCGTTATAATACGTACATAATGTAAGACATGTTTAATTAATAATACTTGATTTTTGAAACAAAAACCTGTAGTTTCAATTCGATTTTATAACATAATTTTAAATAAGATAAAGTATTAATTTTTCGATCTTATAGCCCTATAAGATCAAAAAATTAATACTTTATCTTACATACAAACGGGGCAAAAAGTTTAACTACTGTGAATAATTTCAAATATGCGGGATCCCGCGGATCCCGCGCGGGATTGATCAATCCCGCATATCAATCCCGCGGGATTGAGTAAGCTGCGGGATTGCAATCCCTAGATACAATGCAAACAAGAAACTGGCGACGTCAAACTTTTTTGCTAACATACACTCTAAAAATCATTCCCCTCCGGATGCAGTCGGGTAAAAAGTTAATTAAATCGCGCCATCTAGTAGTCTTGATTAGTCAAAAGTCATAAACTGGCCTGCATGAGATTACCAATATTTTTCATATTTTGGCTAAATCTAGTGTTATCCACGTATTTCAATGTAGATAACGGGTACATACCACGATGAATTTGATGTTTTTATTTGTCGATATTTCAAGCCAATTGCTACGGGTCGTGGTCACGACGGGACGACGTTATCTACATTAAAATATATCGTTAAACCACGAAATAAGCTTTAAATCATCAGTGTTATCCATTTACACAGGAAGCATGATGAAAGGGATATTACTAGATTCAGACTTGTTAGTTTAGTTTAAAGCGGACTATAGCCACATTTTCCGTTGTGACGCACAATCTCTATTTCTACATAGTATAAAATAAAGTCGCTTCCCGCTGTCTTTATGTAGGTTTGAACGCGTGGATCTTTTAAATTACGCAACAAAATACATATGAATTATCGTAAAATTAAAACTAACGCGCAACAAAACGAGACAGAGGCGGCGGTGGCAAGACCTAGATAAGTGCAGTTATGGAGTGCGTATATCAGCTGATTAAAACTGTGAAAGTTCCACTATATGCAGCATAAAGCGTTAATGGAATTCACAGAATAACTGATAGCATTATAATAACTCACATGTGCTCTGTTAAAATGCAAACATATGAAAGATACAATTGTGACCTTTTATTCAGAAAATAGCTGAGTTAGAGTCCACAAATGTACTTTATTATAGCTGACAGTGCTTAAACTTGCTAATAGCTGAATAACATGACCTGTGCACCTGCTAGTAACGCTCGCAGCATTACAGCGGTGCCTTCGTGGTGCTTAATAAAGTCAATATACAGGCGAAAGCGTAATATTAGGCTTTTGCAGTGACGGTGGACTCTAATAACTCTTCATAAACGCTTAAAGTACCGATGTGGACCTCATGTGACATCTTTTAATGCAGTTTTGTGTTACTTGGGTGGTCGCATTCATAGTATTAGTATGGAAGTATGAATTATTAATCACTCCTCACTGACACCACATTAGTATCTACATTGCAGCCATGCGAAGCCGGGGCGGTTCGCTAGTATCTCATATTTCAAACCATAAACGCGTTATGGCTAGTAAAGTAAGACTCACCTGAGATTTTGTCTAAAAATGTTAGATCTCTTGGCGTGCTCAATATCTGACGAGTATTGTTTCTTGTGCTTCAATTTAAACCTGAAACAAATTATTTATAACATGTATAAAATCTATCGAACGATTTATATTAAAAGGGGGAAACTAACTGACTACTACATCGGCCGCGTACTGTAAAGTGTGTTTCCAGCGTTATATTGTTTCCCTTACCTCTCGAATTCCTCTTGAACGTGAGCGTCATGTATGGGGTGAACGAATTCCTTCATCGGGTTGAAAGTCGCGAAGTGACGGAACCCGGGGCCCGGGAATGACGAGCATTGGAGGCCTGGAACAAAATAGTACGAGCTTAAATAGGTACAAAGTAATTAGAGTTTAGACCTCTTATTTTTAAGCCAATACAGCTCACCACTACGCCAGGAAAATCGTCAAAGTAGACTATAAGAGCCTCAATAGCTCAACAGGTAAAGGAGTGGATTGAAAACCGAAAGATCGACGGTTCAAAACCCCTATCCGTTAAACTATTGTCGTACGTACTCCTAGCACAAGCTAGACGCTTAGTTGGAGAGGAAAGGGGAAATGAAAAATTAGTCATTTAACATGGCTAATATTCTTTAAAAATAAGTGACTAGTTATTTAGCTGCACATGGACTATGAGAATTATTTTTTGCTGGTGGTAAATGATGATGCAATCTATCTTAGATTGCGGGCTAGCCTGGGACGGGGTGTGGCAGATTTTTTTAAATCAAACCCGTACCCTTTTGGTTTCTACACGGCATCGTACCGGAACGCTAAATCGCATGACGGCACGGCTTTGCCGGTAGGGTGGTACCTAGTCACGGCCATATTCCCCAACAGACCAGACCAGAAATTTAGAAATTATAAATTTCCAAACCCCTGCCGAGAATCAAGCCCTGGACCTACAACTAACAAGACCACAGCGCTTACCACTGCGCCAGGGAGGTCATCAGTATGAAGATATTGAGAGTGTAATGTGTGAGCAACCCATCACCGGCTCACTACATAGCTACCACGGCCATAGTCTACCACGCTGGCCAAGTGCGGATTGGCCGACTTCACACACTTTTGAGAACATTAGATTAGATTAGAGAACTCTCAAGGAATGCACGTTTCCTCTCGGAGTTTTCCTTCACCGTTAAAGCAAGTGATATTTCATTACTTAAAACGCACATAACTCAAATCCAACAAGGGATCAAACCCTCGGCCTCCGATTAGGAGGCAGACATCCTAACCACTAGACTATCACAGCTTGTTTTTCGAATTTTATACATTTCGACAGAAATTCGATCAGAGGAACATGATTTTATATAAAATCTTTATGCTTTGATAATTATCCAAAATGAGAAATGCGTGTTTAATTATATCATTATATAATTGATATATTGATAATTAAACACGCATTTCTCTCGATAAAAACATTTTTGACATATTCGTATAGCAAACGAACTTTTTTTATCACTTCTTGGATATTTTAGGAATGTCGTTTATTATGATTAACTATTGTCATAATATTTAAACTATGTAAAATATTCTGTGTATGTTAAAAAAAATTAAACGTGACTAAAATCCGAGCAATTTTAACAAGCGTCCTATCTTTTGCGTAGTAGGTACTTACTACAGAGGTCTTTGTCTAAACATATAAAAGGAAAAGGGGACTGACTGACTGATCTATCAACGCACAGCTCAAACTACTGGACGGATCGGGCTGAAATTTGGCATGCAGATAGCTATTATAACGTAGGCATCCGCTAAGAAAGGATTTTAGAAAATTCAACCTCTAAGGGGTTGAAATAGGGATTTGTGTAGTCCACGCGGACGAAGGCGCGAGCATAAGCTAGTGTCATTCTAAAGGCCGATGTACATTATACTTTCGGCTGCGTACCTACTGTACTTGAATCCACAGCGGTGCAGCGCCGCAACGCACCGCAAAGACATGATGGGGGCACACGATGCGTTGCGGCGCCGCACCGCAAAGATTTCACCGTATCAGCGGGCACACGAGCGGTGCGGCGCCGCAACGTTGTTACTTGTTATGTCGCAGCGGCGCCGTAGCAGCGTTGGACAGTGTCCTTCCTTGTGACGCATAAACAACTGAGCGGTGCCGCTCCGACGTCGCAACGCATTCACCCCTCCCCGCCTCGTCTCGGTGGTTGCAAGCAGTGGCGTGCAGGTCATAGAGGCATAAATGCACTGCTTACCCTAGTTGTAATAGCTCAATGCATATTTTTCATTATGACCTGTCAGTCATGCATCTGCGGCTTTCAGAGGTAGTTTTAAGTATAATGCAACGAAATGTTGGAATAACCTTCCTCCACCTTATAGAAACCTCCAGACTTCTGGCGCTTTTAAAGTAAAATTCAAAAAACATCTTTTAAATATTCAAAAGTTACAGATTTAGTCAAAATTTATTTATCTTACCAAACTTTACTTTCTCATCCACACCTTGCGAGCTATTTTATTTTATTTTATTTTTTCTTTATTATACTTACAAAAAAAAAAAAAAAAAAAAACTATTGTACAATTTTCCTATTCTTACAATTTACAACATCTATTTCAATGTATTATTTCTTATTTCTTCTTTTATGTCCTATATCACTTTAAATTTAAAAACTGTAAACACTTTATTTTATTTTATTTATCCATTTACTCGCCAACTTTATATATTCTATGCCACTGACGTTTAGGTAATATTTAAAAGGCGGTCACTGAAAATCAGCGTTGGGGCATCTGGTACCTCAGATATTTGCTCTAGAGGTTTGTGTCTGAGGGGCCCGACGTCTCAACACAAGCTGAGTGGCCTACCTGTTCGAGGTGTTGCACTGCTGTACAGGACGATATTGCCTGCACCATGTACCACCTATATACCTCGAATAAACATTATTCTATTCTATTCTTCTATTCTATTCAGTAAACACATTCCTACCTAACTAATGCTTACCCTGGCTTCAAACACTGTGCACGCCACTGGTTGCAAGTCCAGTGCGGCGCCGGAGCGCATCGTGTGAATTGCCACAGATCTATGTAAGACGACGCAGCGACGCCGCTCCGGCGCCGCAACGCACCGTGTGCCGCCGCAACGCATCGTGTGCCCCCGCTCAAACGCATCGTGTGGCCTCAGTGTTATGCCTGTAAAGTATTCAACTTACTGGGATCGATCTTGAAGACGTCCTGGTCGATGTCGTCCACGTCGTAGTCCCTATAGTCGATGTAGTAGTGGTCGTAGTGCGAGCCGAGCAGAGAGTTGAAGCCTTTCATTTCATACCTGGAAATACGACAATAATCACTATATTATACAACAAAGTTCCGACGACGAATTCATCTGTGCGCGCTGAGATTAGTGAAAATCCGTAGAGCGTACTTTGTCTTTGTTCAGACTGTTAAAACGAGTATTGGTGGCATAAATCTGTCTCGTTCTAAATGAAACTTAAGTCTGAGCAAAGTCAAAGTAGCATTAGGCTGAGATCTATAGAGTGTACTGTGACTTTGCTCAAACTAGGCAGAGTTAAAACGAGATAGATAACTCTCGTTTTACCTCTGCCTAGTCTGAGTCTGGCTCACTTTAACTCTAAGTAAAGTCTGAGGAAAGTTAAAGTATGTTCTGTAGATCTCAGTTTTAGTCTTCAAGTTAATCTCACCTGAGAGGAATGGGGATGGGGTCGCCCCTCAGACTCTTCTTGTACTTGACCCACATGGTGTACTTGTTGATCTTGTCGCCGATAGTCTGCACCATGCGCCATTTCGCCGCGTCAGAGTCTTGCATCGTTTCTGTATCTAAAAAAACCGGCCAAGTGCGAGTAGGACCCCGCTCTTTTAGGGTTCCGTACATAACATTTAATAACAACAAATTGTGGGTGTATAAAATATTCCATTTCTGATCTTAGACATCGCAACAAACCATGAAATAAAAAACCGGCCAAGTGCGAGTCAGGCTCGCGCAATGAGGGTTCCGTACTACAGTCGTATTTTTTCGACATTTTGCACGATAATTCAAAAACTATGATGCATAAAAATAAATAAAAATCTGTTTTAGAATGTACAGGTGAAGACCTTTCATATGATACCCCACTTGATATAGTCACTCACTTCGATAGTTGAAAATACTAATTATTAGTTCATGACCACAATTTAATTTTTTTTGTGTGATCTAACCCAAAATTCACGGTCCCCGAATGTCAATCAACAAAGTGATCCTATAAGGGTTCCGTTTTTCCTTTTGAGGTACGGAACCCTAAAAACCCAAAAAATGTTTGTTTGTTCTGGTCACAGTTCACTTTATGAATCTTTGTTTTCAGTGTTTTTTTTTTAAATTATAGTGCCTTAACACGTAAGATAACAATATATTATATCTCGCCAAACTGTACATCAGTTTGTTGGCGAGTTTGCGCTCATAACAATCATGATCAACCCTTCGCCGGCTCACTACAAAGCACGGGTCTCCTCTCAGAGTGAGAAGGGTTTTGGCCATAGTCTACCACGCTGGCCATGTGCGGATTGGTAGACTTCACACACCTTTGAGAACATTATGCAGAACTCTCAGGCATGCAGGTTTCCTCACGATGTTTTCCTTCACCGTTAAAGCAAGTGATATTTAATTACTTAAAACGCACATAACGCCCAAAAGTTAGAGGTGCGTGCCCGGGATCGAACCCCCGACCTCCGATAAGAAGGCGGACGTCTTAACCACTAGGCTATCACAGCTTGTATAGTAAATAAAATATACCGAAATTTCACGTTCCTAACTAGTTTGGTTTTTGAGATAGACCTCGTCAAAAGACGATCTTATTGAATGTTGGGAGTTTTCATACAAACAGCGTTTATACATAGTAGCGCATTGGGTCAATGTGTACTGGAGCCATTATACTCACCGACATATTTGAAGTCGGTCATATCGGGTAACACCGTCTGTACATTGATGTTCTGGTCTTTAGTGCCATTGACTTGAAGACAGGTTTCTTGGTTTTGCACTTTTTCCGTCGTCACGGGGGCGATCTATCGAATAAATTTTTCTTTATTTAGGTATTTATTTAGATTTCTAAAAAAAAATATTCTGAGGTCACCACTCTCATGATCTGACTAGCGAATGGCGATTCATTCGAAAAGCAATCCAATTATTCGATTGTTTTTGTTATTCGATAACAATCGACAGTGCGTAACAATCTGCATTCTTAACGGATAGTTTAAATAACAATCGAATTAATCGAACAATCGATTGTGGATTTTTATTCGATTGTTTTTTATTGTGAAGACAAATAAGACTTTTTTTATGCGAGTTAGCCCTTAATTGCAATCTCACCTGGTGGTAAGTGATGATGCCTATATGATGGAAGCGGGCTAATCTGTTCGATTTATTCGATTTTTTTATGCAACAATCGCTTATCGCAGTCTTTTAGTCCGCTGGGCCGGCAATTTGACAAGACGAACATACCTTGATCGAAGTGCCGAAGACAGGATACACAGATGATGCGAGCTGATAGGTCTTGACCATTGCACCGTAGTAATCGATCCGTGACTTTCCATTTTTGCTGTCGAACCTGAAGCAATATCTATATATATAAAATTCAAAGTCCTGACTGACTGACTGACATATATATCAATCATGGTCCTAAAGACATGAAATTTGGAGGGTCTATTCTTTGTAAAGAGTAGGTATCCACTAAGAAAGGATTTTTCGAAATTCCACCGAAATGGGGGATGGAAATTTGTATGAAAGTCCGTCATTTGTCAAGTTATTTGCATGAAAATTGGTATTTGGGTTTTCGGTCACAAATGAAGAAATACGTGTTTCAGGATTTTTGGAAAATTCGCCCATAAGGGTGGTAAAATAGGGGATGAAAGTTTGTATGGGAAAGTTTTAATTATTGATATTATAATTGACTTGAAATTTGGAAAGTAGGGTTTTTCTTGAGGTTAGGTGTCAGCTAAGAAACGACTATGAGAAAATCCCCCCCCCCCTAAAGGAGTGAAATGGGGGTTGGAAGGTTATATGTGTTATTCGGTGCTGTTCAGAGTGCGCGTCCTGATGTTATAATGTTTGTTTCTGAAAAAAAATGCCATTTGTTTCCTGTAGGCCACGCGGGCGAAGCCGCGGGCAGAAGCTAGTTATACGTATATGTTAACAAGTTTTAACGAGTATTAGGTGCGCCTGGCGCAGTGGTAAGCGCTGTGGTCTTGTTAGTGGGAGGTCCCGGGTTCGTATTTTGGGGAACTTCGCAATTTTTTTAATTGTGCCAATCGTGTTTTAGCTCTCATAATTCACTAAATAATATCTTTAATTTTTATAATATTAAAAAAAAAAATAGTTTTTGAAGCCAAAACTTGATTGTTTGAACATCGGAAATGAGTCTCAACACCACTTTTGGGACGCATATCGCCTTAACGCTGGGCTGTTGAGCTATTGGGCAGGGCACCAGTGGCGTGCAGGTCATAAAGGCATAAATGCACTGCTTACCCCAGTTGTAATAGCTTAATGCATACTTTTCATTATGACCTGCATGTAAACAGCCTACCTAACCAATGCCTACCCTGGCTTCGAACACTGTGCACGCCACTGCAGGGCACACAGTTCGAAAAACCGAAACACGTTGGGGTCCCAAGGTGCTAGAATGGCAACCTCGCACGGGGAAGCCCGAAAACCACTGCGTTGAAAGAAGATATATCAGCAGGTCGCAGGGAGCCGCTGGGTTTGAGCGGCGGCGGCGGTGGACATCTATCGAATGATGATGATGATTTTATTTTGTTGTTAAAAAGAATACCTATTAGCCATGCTACTTAAAGACTTATATTCCCCTTTCCCCTTCAACTAAGCGTAAAGCTTGTGCTAGAAGTAGGTACGACAATAGTGCAACTGGTGGGGTTTGAACCGGCGACATTTCGGAATTCAGTCCGCTCCCCAACCGTTGAGCTATTGAGGCTCTATTGATTGTTATTTCAGAACCATAATCGGGGCACCAAACTATACCTAGTGTTTACATAAACTTTACAATCCTAATCAAAATAAACTGTAAACTGGGTTAACACTCTGCAATGCTAAACAAAATAAATCTATACCTACTAATAAACATAATTGAAGTGTTTGCCTGTAATTTCGAAATAACTACCTCATATTATAGTTATTTGAACTGTACCATAACTGAATCACACGTTTTTAAAAATTTTGTCTTGTCCGTTTGAACGGGCTAATCTTCGGAATGGCTGAACCTATTTTCACAGACAAGTAGAGGATTAACCAGGGAGTAACATAGGCTACTTTTTAACAGACTTTCAAAAACGGAGGAGTTGTGTTTTTTTACCTATGTACACCGAAATCTCCGAGATTACTGAACCGATTTGTGTAGTTTCTTTTTTAATTGATAGAGAAACCGTTCCGTTTTTCCTTTTGACGTACGGAACCCTAAAAACCGGAGATATGGAGAGTGTCATAGGCTACTTTATACCGGAAATCCAAAGTTTCCACGGGATTTTTAAAAACCTAAATCCACGCGGACGAAGTCGCGGGCATCAGCTAGTTCAACAATAAAATAATAAGCAATAAACAGAAATTATCTTTGACCAACATGACCTGTTGGACATATAACATAGATAAAGTTCATTATAATGTCTCGCCACACATGACCTCTAGTTGTGCTAATCACTTACTTACCATCGATATAAATGACAAGATATGGTCAAGCGAACAAAACTTTTCACAGTTAAGGAATCAAATAAATCAGCGCCACCTCTTAGATACTAATGAACGACCTGTAGGGCGATTGTCTAAAACCTGCATCAATCATTATTACAATCTCAATTGTTCTGATTGGCTGAATTTGTGCGATTCTTGTTGCAACAATGCATTGTGGCCAATAGTCAGCGAGCATTAACCAATCAGAGATGATTGCGATCGTGACATTGTAGCTGTCAAACAACCGCGGTAGGGCCGCTGTTTGAAATCCAGACGACACTGAGGTTGCATTGGTGCTAAAGCACCAATGAGTCAGTGCCATTTTGTTTGTTCAACGACCCTGTCCATACAAAGTAATATATAAGTCAATGCTTACTTACACTTGAGATTTGTTAAAACTTCAAATACAAGATGAGGCACGCAACTTCGCCCACGTGGATATAGGTTTTCAAAAATTCGGTGGGAACATTTTGATTTTCCGGGATAAAAGTAGCCTAAGTTGCTCGCCGTCGTTAAAGTTAAACGGATGTGCAAAAAATTCATGCAAATGAAACTGCAGCATCAACTAGTGCATAATCCATACTAATATTATAAATGCGAAAGTGTGTCTGTCTGTCCGTCTGCTAGCTTTTCACGGCCCAACCGTTCACCCGATTTTGACGAAATTTGGTACAGATATAGCTTGCATCCCGGGGAAGGACATAGGCTACTTTTTATCCTGGAAAATCAAAGAGTTCCCACAGGATTTTTAAAAACCTAAATCCACGCGGACGAAGTCGCGTACATCCTCTAGTATAGAATAGATAGCACATATTATTAGTTGTTTGTAATATGAGTAATACCACAGATCAGCAATTTAATACCTACATAAGTAGTTATATGTAGTAGGTATAAACTGTATAATCATATTGCTGCAGTAAACAATATGCATTAATTTGCATTGAATCATCAATTTTTGTATACTCAGATGTTTCATATAGTTTTGTTTTGTACCTAAAATAGCATAGAATAGGATAACTATTAAAAAGCTTTAATATAGGGTTTCTTGATGGAATATAAATACGAATTACTTACATGTTGTTGATTTGACTTTTTAAAGCTCTCAATTAAAAACCGTAACATATAATACCTACCTATAATTTTTGCGAACTACACCAATTAATTTGAAAATCCAAAAAATAAACAGTGTAATTTCATAGTTTTAAGTTTTTACTTGTGTTGGGAGTCCCTACCGACTGCCTTTTTTGATTTTAGTAAATTACACTAGTTTAGAGCAGAAAAAGCAAGTACCGGATGACTATATTTTTACCTTATAGGGTTTTATTATTCCCACACATCTACCTTACAGTTTTGCTAATTAAAAAAGTGTATTTTTTAAATTCTTACCAAGCATAGAACGGTTCGTGAAGTTCTGCATACGGAATATTTAATACTCCCTTGACCGTATATACGTCACTCCATTGCGGGGGCGATTCTGAAAAAATTAAATTAAAACAGGTAGGTAAAAAAGTTTAGAAGCAGAAAACAGTCCTTTTTTGTTGTTAAAGTGCTACAAACGCAGTTACAGGCAGCCAAATTCAAAATAATTACTTAAATAAAACACCAGCCGGCCGAAACAAAGGCAAAAATATTATAATTATAGTTAATTAATTATAATTAAAAAAAATTGCACAGCGTAAATCGTTTTTGCCGGTAAGTCTATATTCAAATAGTGCACCGAGCACCTGGATATGTTTTAAGCATTATAAATATTGCGATATACTTCGCTTACCTTTATCAATGTGCAAACCTAAAGCTGATCCGATAAAAACACAAATTAAAGTAAAAGCAAACATTTCGAACGACCACCCACATCCACTACACAAATGAGAATATGAGAATGACATTGACAAATTAAATAAAACTAGCATGTCACAAACGTCACAAAACATGACAATCAATGACACTTCAACATCAACATGAATCTACAAAATCTGGTAGTGCCGACTCCAGACAGTCGGCCAACACTCGAACTGCTCGTCCAGCCTTCCACGTGTGGATTGATAGTTCGTACAATATGTTTGACGATGTTGGCTCGTGTTGGCGCGTGGTCGCTCGGATGGCGGTAAATCGTGCCCAGATCAAAGGAGACCAACTCACACGAACAGACCCTCCACACATCATTGCGGTCGCTTCACTCAGGCGAGGCGAGACAGACGTGTACATACGCTCCAACTTCAGCTGCAAATTATTTCGCGCCATGTACCTATTTGGATATTTTTTATTATTATACGTATATTGTTTTATAGGCGTTAGTACTTAGCACTTTAGAATATTGCAGTGTTGTTTGGCGGCCTCACTATGCTACACATATGCTTAGGATTGAGCGAGTGCAAAAGCGCTTTCTTTGGCATCTTACGTTTGCGGCTGGAAAAGTAAAAAACCTAAGAAGTTATAATAGCAGACTAAATTTCTTTAATATGGAATCCTTAGAAACTCGTAGAACAAAACTCGATCTCATATTTTTATTTAAGATTTTCAACAACAAAATAGATTGTTCTTCTCTTTCAAATAGCTTTAAATTAAGGGTTCCTTCGAAATATCCTAGAAAACCTTTAAATTCTTCTTTATCTTTTCCTCGACGCTCAACAGTTATGGGTGCTAACTCGCCAATCCCTAGAATAAGTCAACTTTATAATAAGCTCAATGTGCTAGACATACACGCGGACTCACTGGTTAAATTCCGGAATTCAGTTCATATGGCATTAAGTGAATTGCCATAGTAATTTACTTGATGCCATGTGAACTGCTTACCTACATTTGTTTATTAGTTTATTATTTATTTATATTATTTATATTATTATTATTTTTTAATTAAGTAACTTTTTTTTAGTAGTAAAATTACCTGACACATTCGCATGCGGTGATTACTTTTAATTAGCTCGTCATATTATCTTAAAACTTTTGTATTGTTAAATTTGTATTTGATGTATATGATTAGCTGTTAGTGATCCAAATAAATGAAAAAAAAAAAAAAAAAAAATATTGTCACAGTGCGACAAGGCTTTTTTGACACTTGGCGAAAATTGGAACTAACGCCACCCTCTTGTGGGTTGTCATGCTGTCCCCTTCTGTTTTGATCGTCTCTCGTCTCCACACTGTTGACGTGTGTGGTTGTTGGAGTGTTGGCTTGTTGGCCGACTGTCTGAAGCCGGCATAAGATTCAAGCACAGGCTATCCGTGGATCCAAGATCCAAACAAAGAATTTCTAAGTACTAGGTAGGTAGGTACTCCTTTTATTTCTGGTCGGTGAGGTACTCGATGGATCCAAAAGAAACCTTTTGACAGTTGACAGTTATTGTCATAGAGTAGGATGGTTCTTGTATATCATTGTCAATGTCAAGGAGGTTATCATCTTTGAAGTTTTTGAAAATTAGAAAACAATGGTACAAACTACAAATAAATCTGTGTGTTCAAGTCTTTCATTAAAATAATTGCAAAAATCGTAATAATTTAACTAACTGGTGTATAAAAACGACCAGAGTCTAGAACCATATTAGTGCCCAAAATTCGACCCAAACTTTACTAATCCACCTATTCAAAATGAGCAAGAAAACAAAACCAATATCTTTCGGTAAAATTAGCTTTAATTTTACCAAAGGCAGCTTAGATGAAAACAAGGATGAATCTACGTCAGGTTTCGGCACGTTCGGACGTACGCCGATCCAGGAACAGAAGGATATTGAGGAAATTGCAGACGACTTGGAAAGCCAACATGTCCACCAAGTAATTTATTAATTTTACCAAAGATTTTCTTTAGATAGATTGCTAAAAAGCATGCCAGACATTAGCTAGTTTATCTATACTAATCTCTATATACAAAAATGAATCGTTGAATGTGTTGCTGATCGCAAATCTCGAGAACAGCTGAACTGATTTCGCTAATTCTTTTTTCATAATATTCCTTGAAGTACGAGGATGGTTCTTGAGGAGAGAAATATTTTTTTAAAATCCTGAAAAAGAATCGACTGTTAGGCGGTACGACGTTCGCCGGGGCTAGTATTATAAGTATACTTATGTGATTGTGTCTGTCCTTTTTACGGCGCATTCGTTTAATCGATTTTAGCGATATTTGGTACAGGTATAGCTTGCATCCCAATACATGTAGTTGGGACAGACATGGGTTATTTTTAACCCTGCAACTTCGAAGAGTTTCTTCACATAGGATTTTTAAAAACCTAAATCCAGCTGGCAGATTATGGGCATCAACTAGTAAAAAAAATCTAGTAAAAATAACACTACCTATAATTATAGATGCAAAAGTGTGTTTGTTTATTGGTTTACCGTTCAATCACGTTGCAACAAAGCTATAGGTTGTGATTTATGCATGGGTATAGTTAAAAAACCTGGATAGTGCTAGATGCTTTTTAAACACCTGAAGTAAACTTTTTAAAGATCAGTTAGTTACTGATGCCAGAGACTTCAGGTGTTTAAAACTGTCTGAGATTTTGCATATATAGGTTTTTTCCACGATGTACACACCCACAATAAAATGATTTTTATAAATTCCACAATTCGCATAGACAAAATTCTGATGGTATTTCTAAACATAATTTATTTGCTATAGATGAAGTGTGTGGCTATTTTAATTTACTTATTTGTTTATTTATTTTAGGTGATGGGCATTAGAAACTTTGGCAAGAAAGCAAAGAACTTTAATGTTGAAGAAATGATAGAACAAGCAAGAAAAACTGCCCACGAAGTGAGCAAAAAGAAGATGGAAGAAAGTTTAACTGAAAAAAGTTCTGACAAGAAACTTGAACAAAAAGATGATATCATAGGTCCTTTACCACCAAAATCAACAAGAAATGATAAATCCGGTGATGAATCAAGTGATGATGATGATGATGACTTGATAGGGCCCCCTATACCCTCAACTCTGTTGGCAAAAGATCCTGATAAAGTAAAAAGTAACGATGGTAAAAATGATGATACAAAAAGTGATGGAGACAGTTATGATGAATTGAGCGGTTCTGATGATGAGGACCTGAGCTTGGAGAAACGAATACCTAATACACATGAGGTTAGCTCAAATCACCAATTATAGACTTTAAGATTTTTTTTCAGCAATTTGATTTTTTGAAAAATCACCTGGTTTACAGAAAGAAAAAAACTAGTCAAGAGCTAGTCAGACTCTTACACTAAAGGTTCTGTACCATTGTACAAGAAATGCTACTTAATATTATAAATGTGAAAGTGTGGATGTTTGGATGTTTGTTACTCAATCACACAAAACCGGCTGAATGGATTTGGATGAAATTTGGAATGGAGATAGATTATACCCTGGATTAACACATAGGCTACTTTTTATCCCGTAAAATCAAAGAGTTCCCGCGGGATTTTGAAAAATGTAAATCCACACGTATGAAGTCGCGGGCATCAGCTAGTAATCAATCAATCAATCAGCCTGTTTGCGTCCACTGCTGGACATAGGCCTTCCCAAGAGCATGCCACCACACACGATCCTCCGCCTTCCTCATCCACCCACTTCCCGCTATCTTCTTAAGGTCGTCAGTCCAGCGGGTTGGAGGTCGTCCCACACTGCGCTTGCTGATACGCGGTCTCCACTCCAGAACACGTCTGCCCCATCGGCCATCGGTTCTGCGGCAGACGTGGGCTGCCCACTGCCACTTCAGCTGTCTAATTCATTGGGCTGTCGGTCACTCTGGTTCTCCTACGCTAGTAATTAATAATAAATTCATGTTTGTCAGGTTGAAATGCGTCACGGCACAAAAGCAGTGGTGGCTCTGGCCGTGGACCCCTCTGGTGCCAGGCTGGCGACTGGCTCTGTGGACTACGAGGTGTCCTTCTGGGACTTTGCTGGTAAGACTTCATCTAGCTGCTAAATTCAGTGTTATCTAACAAAATTTTGTCTCTTTTAGGGTTCCGTATCTCAAAAGGAAAAACGGAACCCTTATAGGATCACTTTGTTCTCTGTCTGTCTGTGAAGAAACCTACAGGGTACTTCCCGTTGACCTAGAATCATGAAATTTGGCAGGTAGGTAGGTCTTATAGCTGGCATTAGGGGAAAAATCTGTGAATTTGTGGTTACATCATAGGTACAAAAAAAATTAAATTGTGGTCATAACCTAAGACAGTAGGAACGGCATTCCGAACCAGTGGTAAATTAAAACTACCTGACTATTCATAAGCACTAAGTTTACATGAATAAAAAAACATTCTATTCTATTCTATTCTATTCTAATAATTAGTATTTTCAATTTTCGAAGTAAGAAAACTATATCAAGTGGGGTATGATATGAAAGGACTTCACCTGTGGATTCTAAAACCGATTTTTATTTATTTTTACGCATCATAGTTTTTTAATTATCGTGCAAAATGTCGAAAAAATACGACTGAATTACGGAACCATCGTTGCGCGAGCCTGACTTGCACTTGGCCGTTTTTTTTTGTGTGATGTAACCTCCCACCGGAAATGGTGGACTATGGTCTAAACCCTTCTCATTCTGAGAGGAGGCCCATATTCAGTAGTGCGCTGGCGAAGAGTTGACGTTAATGATGATGTTGCTTTACCAGCCAATCCATTCTTAAATTGTTTCAGGTATGGACGCATCAATGCGATCCTTCCGCACGCTGCAGCCCTGCGAGAACCATCCAATCAAGGCCCTGCAGTACTCCGCCACGGGGGATTCCATCTTGGTAGTCAGCGGTGCAGCGCAGGCCAAGGTGCTGGACAGGGACGGCTTCGAGGTGCTGGAGTGTGTCAAGGGGGACCAGTACATTACTGATATGGCCAGGTAGGTATAGGTTTTTTTGACAGACACGACGGATCTTGACGGACGGACGGATCGGAGACGGAAAACAAAGTGATCCTACAAGGGTTCCTTATATTCCTTTTGATTCTATTCCTTTTCTGTACACTGTAAATCCTGTTCTTGCAATGTTGTTTATAAATTTTTACAGAACCAAAGGCCACACTGCAACACTGAACAGCGGATGCTGGCATCCGCACATCCGAGAAGAGTTCATGACGTGTTCCCAGGACGGAACCCTGCGCCTCTGGCTCACGGAGAACCCTAAACAACACAAACACGTCATCAAACCAAGACAACAAGGCGGCCTCAAAACCAACCCAACTTCCTGCGCCTTTTCCCGAGATGGCAACACCGTTGCTTGCGGATGCTTCGACGGCTCCATACAAATGTGGGATCACAGAAAAAATTTTGTCAACACAACAGTAACTTTGCGGGACGCGCATCAAAAACAATCCGAAATTTCGTGTATATCCTTCTCATATCTCGGCTCAAATCTAGTGAGTCGAGGAAATGACGATACGCTCAAAATCTGGGATTTAAGAAACTTCAAGAAACCTTTAAACGTTTTCGGTGATCTTTTCTCGAGGTACGAGCAAACTGATTGCAGTTTTAGTCCGGACGATTCTATGGTTTTCACGGGGGAATCCTTACAAAGGGATCAAAATGTGGGTAGATTGAGATTTTTCAACGCGAAAACGTTTGAACCCGTCACGGATATAGAAGTGACTAAATCCCATGTCATTAAAGGGGTATGGCATGCGAAACTAAACCAGATTTTCGTTGGATGTGGGAACGGTATAGCCAAGTGTTATTATGACAACAAAAAGAGTTTACGTGGAGCCAAACTGTGTATAGTCAAAACTCATAGAAAGAAACAATCTATGGAGGTTGTCAGTTCACAGCAAATAATAACCCCACATGCATTACCATTGTTCAGACAAGAGAAGCTACGGACTAGTAAGAAGAAAATGGAGAAGGACAGACTTGACCCTATGAAGTCCAGACGCCCAGACTTGCCGATCACATCAGGTCAAGGAGGCAGAGTCGCTGCGTCAGGCAGTACCTTAAGTTCCTTTGTAATAAGGAACCTTGGTCTGAGTAAGAGAGTTGATGATGACCAGGATCCGAGAGAGGCCATCCTGAAGTATGCAAAGGACGCAGAGGAAAACCCGTTCTGGGTTGCTCCGGCTTATAAGAAGACTCAGCCGAAACCTATTTTTCAGGATGGTGAAGATGGACCTTCCGATGCTAAGAAACCAAAGACGGACGGTTGAAAAAATTATAAAAATCCATCAAGTGCGAGGCGGACTCGCACACGATGGATTCCGTATCTAAATACATAAAAGGAAAAGGCGACTGACTGACTGATTTATCAACGCGCAGCGCAAACTACTGGACGGATCGGCCTGAAATTTTAAATGCAGATAGATATAATGACGTAGGCATCCGCTAAGGATCTTTGAAAATTCAACCCCTAAGGGGGTGAAATATGGGTTTGAAATTTGTGTAGTCCACGCGGGCGAAGTCGTAAGCATAAACTAGTTATCGTATAAGGAATAGCACTTTTTAAATTTATCATTTGTTGTTATAGCCGCAATAAAAATACACATTCGGTAAAAATTTCAACTCTCTACTTGTTACCGTTAACAACATACAGCCCGCTGACAAACGGACGGACGGACTGTGGGGGTTTAATAATTGTTTAATAATAATAGGGGCGCCAACGGGACCTATTAAAATATAAATAGTATAAGTAATAAGTCCTATTGGGACCTATTACTACGTTACGTGGGACATTTTAGTATTCATAAATGATTATTTATTTATTTATTTATTTTAATTAATTTCGGTACGGAGCCCTAAAGAACTCCACAGGCTTCACACTTGCACTTTAAACTTAGAAATTATTTATGGACATAATTATTATAACTATACATTTTTATGTAGTTAAAATGTCAATGTAAATACTATTGTATAATAATGTAATTTTATTCTAATCGCATTTTATTAGCGTTGAATGAAATAAATCATAGAAAATCAATGAATGCATTTTATTTTTGCCTAGTGCTTAGGACGTCCGCCTTCTAATCGGAGGTCGGGGGTTCGATCACGCACCTCTAACTTTTCGGAGTTATAGTAGAACCAAAGATGCTAAATAGGGATTTACTCGAGCGTCCTGGATAGTGAAGATTAGGTGCTAAAAAGAAAAAAAGGTTATATGATGACACACATTCCTGGTTCCTTCGTCACCTTTCTACTATCGTACCGCAAGGCATCGCCAAGGTCTGCACCCGTACGTAGTCGAAATTCCACGGATACGTACGAAGCGATTTGCCTCCTCATTTCTGATCCGAACCGCTAAGATTTGGAACACCCTTCCAGCATCAGTTTTCCCCTCCAATTATAATATGGGTACCTTGAAGTCAAGAGTGAATAGGCATCTTCTAGTCAAACGCGTTCCATCTTAGGCTGCATCATCACTTGCCACCAGGTCTGATTGCAGCCAAGGTCTTGTCTATAAATTAAAAAAATCAAAGTGAATCTATAAGGGTTCCTTTTATCCTTTTGAGGTACGGAACCCAAAAAAGGTGTTGAAGAAAAACGAGACGTTAATATTGAAATTGTTTTATTTCTAAATTAAATTCTTATCATAATACAGTACCTAAATAAAAATACTACTTATACATAAAGTTATCTGTTATGCTCTAGCAGCGACGCTTTCTTGAGGTTCCCTCGTATCGACGATCGGATGAATTGGCGATCGCGCTGAGTTCTGCAATAAAATTAAGAAAAAACAATTATTTAAACAAATTATTCCAAAAATCGGGTTTCTTTTCTTTTCAGGGTTCCGTACCTAGGGTGCCAATGGGACATTTTAGTTGTACTCACTTGTAGAGTCTGTCTGTCTGTCAAGAAACCTACGGGGTACTTCCCGTTGACCTAGGATCATGAAATTTGGCAGGTAGGTAGCAGACATAAGGTGAAAAATTTGAAAACCGTGAATTTGTGGTTATATCACACAAAAAAAAAAAAATGTGGTCAAGAACTAATAATTCGTATTTTCAATTTTCGAAGTAAGATAACTACATCAAGTGGGGTATCATATGAAAGGTCTTCACCTGTGCATTCTAAAACAGATTTTTATTTATTTTTATGCATCATAGTTTTTGAATTATCGTCGCAAAATGTCGAAAAAATACGCCTGTAGTACGGAACTCTCGTTGGGCGAGCCTGACACTTGGCCGGTTTTTTTTATTAGTATATATAAAACACCAATAAGCCGGCAACCTTGCGGCGGTGAACAAGACTTTGAAGTTTCGCCAGTAACGGAGAGGTTTCGCCAGTAGTTATCAGTAAGATAAACATATTTACCAATTTCTTAGCTCTCTCGATGAGTATGGAGAAGGCGAAATGGTTCAGTATCACTCCGATGGGTAGCGCCACGCCTTGAAACCTGTACAGCTGCTTCACTTCACTCTCACTTGAACCTGCAAAAAATATTTTTTTATAAGTCTGCACTTGGCCGGTTTTTGGTTAACAAAAGCACAGAATACTACAGTGGTCAGTGACCAGCAAACAACTTGAGTAAAAAGCAGCGTAGTGTGGTATTTTTACTAGTTAATTGACTTTTATATTTTCATATTATTATATTATTGTAAAGCTTGTTTAAATTATCAAACGTACTGTTATAAATTTATATTTAATATCTATTTAAGTAATCTGTAAAAAATTGTAATCCTATTTGGCCTTATTTTCAGTCTGTTATTATGTAAAATTATATTGTATATATCGCTGTTGATTGCAAAAAACAAATAAAATAAAAATAAACAAGTGGGCGCTATGCCTAGGGGCGACTGATCAACCAATCGCGTCTTCCCGTGCGGTATAAAGCTCGCGCCAGATTGGTCCGCCAAAGAAAATCGACTACGCGCATTTGCTCCACATTCACGGTACTTATAAGTCTCGCAAATTGCTAATTCGCGTGTTCGCCATTTTAGTGACGTCAGCACTAGACTGAAGTTTCGAGCTGATGGTAGGTATATTTTTATGTCGGCTGACGTCAAAATGATGTCATTTCGATGTTCATGAGACATGGTTCCAGCGCAATAGCAATTTGTGGGACTTATAATCCTTAAAATACTTTAGCCGTACTAGCTTATGCCTGCGACTTCATCCGCGTGGACTACACCAATTTCAAACCCCTAATTTATCCCCTTAAAATACTAGTCACCAGCGAGTTTGTGGACAGCTGTGACAGCCACTTTGCCAATCTGCCCCGTGTTGCTGATCATGGGCCCCTTGGATATGTCCACGTGTTTCTCTATTTTGTACAGCGTCACTTTACCTGCAATAAAATAGAACTCACCAGCGAGTTTGTGGACAGTTGTGACAGCCACTTTGCCGAGTTGCCCCGTGTTGCTGATCATGGGCCCCTTGGATATGTCCACGTGTTTGTCTATTTTGTACAGCGTCACTTTACCTGCAATAAAATAGAACTCACCAGTGAGTTTGTGGACAGCTGTGACAGCCACTTTGCCGATCTGCCCCGTGTTGCTGATCATGGGCCCCTTGGATATGTTCACGTGTTTGTCTATTTTGTACAGCGTCACTTTACCTGCAATAAAATAGAACTCACCAGTGAGTTTGTGGACAGCTGTGACAGCCACTTTGCCGATCTGCCCCGTGTTGCTGATCATGGGCCCCTTGGATATGTTCACGTGTTTGTCTATTTTGTACAGCGTCACTTTACCTGCAATAAAATAGAACTCACCAGTGAGTTTGTGGACAGCTGTGACAGCCACTTTGCCGATCTGCCCCGTGTTGCTGATCATGGGCCCCTTGGATATGTCCACGTGTTTGTCTATTTTGTACAGCGTCACTTTACCTGCAATAAAATAATAGATTATTCAACATGGGTGTAATACAATGTCTTACGTTACTGGCCCTGGGATAAATCCCAAGTGTAACAAGGGATATCAGAGTAACTCCCGAGCGCAGCGAGGGTGTTGCATCTAGAATTCCCAAGACGAAGACAATTACCCCTGCGGATCACTTTGTTGTCTGTCTGTCTGTCTGTCAGTCAAGGAACCTATAGGGTACTGGTAGGTAGGTACTAGGTAGGTCTTATAACACATGCAAGGGGAAAAATCCGAAAACCGTGAATTTGTGGTTACCTCACAAAAAAATCTAAATGTGTTCATAAACAAATAATTAGTATTTTTGACTTTTAAAGTAAGATAAGTATACCAAGTGAAGCATTATACGAAAGGGCTTAACCTGTACATTCTAAAACAGATTTTTATACATTTTTATGCATTATAATGTCGAAAATGTCGAAAAATACTACTGCAGTCTGGAACCCTCGGTCGCGAGTCTGACTCGCGCCTGACCGGTTTTTATGTTATAAGCCCCGTAAATGGCTATTTGACGCATATTTAAGTAAAAATATACCATCAGCTCGAAACTTCAGTCTAGTGCTGACGTCACTAAAATGGCGGCCAGGCGCATTAGCGATTTGCGGGACTTATATGTGTCTGTCATTATCTCTTACCATTGGTCCTGGCAATGCTAGGTATCTGCTTGGTCTTGTGCGGGTTATCCACAAACATCTCCAACGCCAACTCTTCACTAACGTCGAGTCTGTCCACGGGCAGCTTTTTCCTGCACAGACTTATGTACTCCGCCGTGAGAGTGTGTAGTTCCTGTGGACTAGGCCGCCAATCTGATAGGCTTGGCAGATCTATGTCGTATATGAATGAACCACTTCGGACTGTAATGAAGAAAAGAGACAAAATGCAAAAACATTAAATGGTAATAATTTTTGTCAAGAATGATTTGAAATTGTGAATGAAATAATAGTCGATATTTTTTTAATACAGATAGTGAGCAAACGTGCAGGCGGGTCACCTGATGTTAAGTGATTACCGCCGACCATGAACATTTGCAGCACCAGAGGAACCGCCGATGCGTTGCCGGCCTTTTAGGAATTTGTTGGTCCGCCCCTTGAATAACCCCATGTTGTAATCTAGTGGGAACTCCGCTGATGAGAGTTTGTTCCACAGTTAGCATGTGCGTGGAAAGAAGGATATCGCACAGCGGACGGTCGAAGTGCACCAGACACTCAGGTGGTTGAGGGTGAAATTGCTTACGGTGGCGCGCGGTGCGGTTGTAGAAAAAGGAGGGTGGAATGAGTTCAAAAAGCTGTTCAGAGCACTCTACTACTACTATAAAAGTAATCCTATGTTTATCCATGCATATATGCTAGCTTGTATCCCATCACTCACAATAGTTTAAATGCTAATTTATTCCATATTATCAAAAGATCCTTACTGTCAGGTCCGGGGAAGCTGTGCAGCACCGCAGGCACGGCACTCTTGAAGGCCACAGTGGCACATGCGCCCAGCACCAGGGAACACGTGCGCCAGAAGGCTTTGTTGACCTGCTGTGGCTCTGCTATGTTGAACTGTTGGAACTAGAAGAAGAAAGAAAAGATGTTTATTTACCAACTACAGATTCATATTGAAAATCATTTTTCAAATTAAACAGGTAAGAATGAGGTAAATTATTACTTGGCTTTTATGCAGTTGCAGTAATTAAGTCAAAAGACAGGTCACAGATCAGTTCAGGAAACTAACAGCAACTTCGTCCGCGTGGAATTAGGTTTTTAAAAGTCCCGTGGGAACTCTTTGATTTTCCGAGATAAAAAGTAGCCTATGTCCTTTCCCGGGATGCAAGCTCTCGCTGTACCAAATTTCGTCAAAATCGGTTGAACGGATGGGCTGTGAAAGGCTAGCAGACAGACAGACACACTTTTGCATCTTTAATATTAAGTATGGATTTATTTTTATTTAGACTGAATCAGACCCAACTATCAACAATTTTTTTTACTGATTTTACAACTCTGGGTTCTAACCCTTTTGCCTAACTAAGCGCAACTACTTACTTGTAATGTACAGCTTTCAGTGAGTGGTCTATGCATGTCCCAATGTACTGTACCGTCTAACAGTGCCAGTGCACTATTGTCCGTGTGCCATTCACTGAAATCTACAAAGAAAATTAAAAAAATTAATATTATATTTGGTACTTAAGCGCAGTAAAAGTAATGGAGTAATGTCTACTTACGTCTCGCACAATCGTAAGGTGTAGAAATATCCTTGTTCATAACCAAAGTACAGTCTTTAGGTACACCTTTGTAGTTCACTTCAATTTTCTCAATTCTTCCTACTTTTTCAAGTTGCCGTTTCTTTTCTAACAAAAAAAGGTGATTGCGGCGCTCAACAGCTTCCTCGGTGCTTAGACATCCTTAAAATCACAATAAACTGTTAATATAATTTTAAAATCAAAGTAAATTTAATTTTGTAGGTATCAGAATTATTACTTATTGCAGCAAGATTTTTTGCACTGTTATTTAAAAGCAGACTTTTCGAAAAGGATAACGCATGTTGCTTCATTGTGAATGTCTATAATAATGTATTGTAATAATAATTGTTAAAAATTGCAAATAATTTACACAAACAAATAAAAATTTTGACTTTTGAGGTTATTTTCTAAAATCAAAACATGAGTTTGACATTGACATTTGAGAGAGAAATGTTGCCATACTCATTATTATTATTTTTAAGACCGGTCTGACACCATTTTGCCTCCTTCAGCTTCCATTGAAAAAACAAAATGTGTGTCAACCTTAAGTAAAGAGCAGATTTTTTAATTTTTTAGATTGTACTTTCTAGCCTAGCCCTTTAGGAGTTAGGACCCGATTGCACGTTCATTTTTATAAAATAAAAAAAACTATCAGTTTTGTGCAATCCCTGTTTGATCTCTTTAAAGGTAACTAAGTAATAACAATAAAATATACATAGGATATAGAATTCAATATTTTTATTTGTTGTGAATAATTTTTCTTTAAAGAAATTTTAACTACCTTTAGAAATAAAACAATTGAAAATGAAATGATTCATTTATTTCTTTCTTCTAATAAGAATACGAAATTCTACCATTTTATGCAATGATAGAAAATTAGAAACAACTTTACAATATTTGGAAATGATTTCCCAATTAAAGGTTGCTTAATATAAGACACTAATTATCTAGTTACTTAATACTTAAGTTTTTACTTAACCTACCATAGTTCTCTTTCTTCCCCTTGCTCGAACATCTTCATACTTGCTAATTATTTCCTTTATATTATTCTTACTATAATTTTTATATGCTTCAAATATTCTACTGAACAAATCTGGATATTCATTGTGTGTACTAATTAAAGCTCGCTCAAGCACATACAAATCAACACCTTTGTCTTCTGTGCTTGAATCTATGAAAGATAGGCCAAAATCTATTAGTACTAAATCTATATTAGTATGGTTTAACCATTTAGGATTTTCTTCTACATTACTTGGATTTCTTTCAACCAGTAACATGTTAGATGTAGTTAAATCTCCATGTATTATATTATTTTCGTGCATTTTACGTATCACCTCACCAATTTTATCAGCATACACATCTAATGTATTCATATCGCCCTGGTTGTTACTACTTTTTAAGTTTATAATAAAATCCTTAACTGTAATACTGTTTTCAAAATGTTGCATATAGATACGTCTGCGTTCAAAATCTACCAAATATAAAGCTGGAGTTTTGACTCCCGCTGTTTTACACCTTACAATAGATCTGGCTTCGTTTTTCATTCTTTCTTTGGTTATTGAAGTATCCAAGTCAGGATGCCGATAGTTCTTCTTGAATCTCTCCTTGATTAGAGTAGGTTTTCCAAGGTAATTGCAGATGTAAAGTTTAGCCTCGGCACCTTGTTTTAATATCTTTAATTCTTCCCCCATTTTGTGGTATTTTAATTTTGTAGAATAAGTTTATAACCTAAAAAATGTTATTATTATTGCCTTCTGATACCCACCTGGCTGGATGTGGATTTAGAAAACTGTAAGAAGTAAGTATAATAATTATGTATCTTTAAAACTCTTAAATTATTTTAGTCAACACAAATAAAATATTATTAACTTTTTCGCCAATAGCCATAGCGGCACCCACAGAGTAGGTACATTATAGCGGCACCGACCAGAAATAAAAGGTTAGCGGGCAGTGCGGGGTCTTGGGCTGGTAATTTGATTTTGACAGGACTTTGACAGTTGATGACTGATACTTGATACAGTGTTTCCACGCGTGATTTTGGTTTTACCCTAATTTCTGTAAGAATTCACTCTAAATTACTGTACTATTATGTACATACTAAAACCTATGTATCTATACTAGTGCCTAAACTGACCTAAAAAAAAATCTTGATTTAGAGCGCATAACAATTATTTCACGTTAATTATTATTTAACAACATCATTTCACTTTTTTAATATCATTTCATGATCCTTAATCGTAATACTTGTGACGAACCTTTGTCTTACAATTTAGGATCCTAGGAGTTAGATTTGGGATTTAGGATCCAAACACCTTTATGCGTATCATTTTCTTTCATTTTAAATTATAATACCTACCTCTTAAATAGTCTCATACGAATAATTATGAATTCCCAGATAAATTGACATCTTGCTCCTTTTCTAGCCCTTCTTCTTCTTTTGTAGTGCCACTGCCAGACCACTTTGCCAGTGTCAAGTAGCTTGAAAGAGGCACATATTATGAGCCTATCTCCTACAATACACCTTTTTACACTAAGTGGTGGAAATCTTTAAGTGAAAAGGAGGGCCCTGTGGGACTCACCTGGGTGTTATATCAATTATTCCTTCGATAGGTACACTTCACTGGTCGCTGATTTTAACACTCGTTCCACCATAAGTAATTAATTTATTTTTGTTAACACGTCAGATCGATCTGTTATTTTAATATTGCAATTATGCAATGCGAGCGATTAGCGGCGGCGTGGTCAAGGTGCGACTAAACTTCTTCCTAATGAGTTTTTCTATGATTGCAGTTTTGTCTCTTTCGGTCCCGGGCCAATGTATATGGATAGGAGTAGGTTGGAAAAAATAAATATTTTATATAGTTTCGAGTGTGTAGGCATAAGATTTGTACAGTAAAAATGGCGTAAACACTAAGTGGATGTGAAAAATAGGGCTACCTACCACCTGAAGTTCGGTTTTACTCCAACTTACCGTAATCCTCGGTATAATATGAATTGAATTCAATTCCCAATTATTAGCTTTTAGGTGTGCCAGCTGGGCACAGAGTGTTTCGCCAGTGTCACGTTTGGTATAATATGAAAAGCACTACCTAATATGAGTCATTTCGCCCTATAATAGGGTCCTAGGAAATTCCTAAAAGTGGAAACACTGACTTGACAGTGACACTAGACATAATGTCATATTTGACATTTATCTTTCGTTTAGAAAATATAGTTCAAAAAGTAGAAGTTTATTTATTTTAGTTCATTAAAAACTTAAAAATAAGAAAGGAAAGTAATAATGATATATTATGCAAGTACTTCCGACTTCTAGGGCATATATATTTTTGCAAATTATGAACTCTTATTACCTATTTTCTTGTAATTAATATAGAAATATAATAATGATTAAAACTGTGAACAGAAACGTTGCAGCAAAGATATTCAAAATCGTCGTAGATAGGCCGCACTTTAACATTCAACACTCGTTGTTGCCATATCAACTTTCTATACATAGTAGGTAGGTATGATAGCACTGTTTCACTCGCTAGAGAGCAAGGGAGGCTGTGTGGGCGTTTGATATTGGCTGCACCCGTGCCGGCAGTCCGCACGACGTACGATCCGGTGACCGCCTAATTCCCCCAAATTCTTTAATGGACACAGTGATTTAACGAGACTATTTACAATCGAGTGCCATCCCTAATCGACTGGGTTAAGTCCAAGAACTGATAAAGTGCATTTAATTAAAAAATAGAAGCGATAAAAATAAAAACTCTTTTGAGTGTATACAAATTTTTACTTTTAGTGATAATATTTTTTAAAAGTGAAAATGTCTGCTGTGGAAGGTATGGAATACGACAACATCGTACAGAATGGGCCTAAGAAAGTAAGTTAAATATTATTTTATGTTGATTGTTGTGTGAAATAGCCATGAGAGAGCCGTATGTTCTGTTAGTCATGGCTTAACCATGGCGCACCGTATTGATATGCGAGGGGGGGTGAAGTGGCGTGCTATAGAAATGTCTGGGTGCATTTTCGTAGATATAGCAATGCAGGCGTGCCTGTATCCAGCTAATGTTATTTTCGTTTGATGGAAATCTTTGAATTTGTGTCTGGACTCTGGAAGATGAACACCTATCTAAACTAAGATTACCTATTCTTTTGATTTGTTATAACTTTTTTAACGGAATTCCATAAAATTATTTTTAAATTCCAATTGGGATCTTGTTAGATTTTTCATTTTATGTCGGTACTCGGTAGGTCGTCACAGCTATTAAGGTATCATTAAAACCCGTAAAATACATAGATATATGATGTAAATTTGTTGATAATTTTGGATAATTTTAAATGAACGTCCTAAAAATTAAATAAATTCATTTAAATGTGACTATTATTTTGCAATTTGCAAATATTTATAATTTACTAGATGATGCCCGCGACTTCGTCTGCGTGGATTAAGATATTTTTTATAATCCCGTGGGAACTCTTTTATTTTCCGAGTTAAAACACAGCCTATGTCCTTCCTCGGGATGTAAGCTACCTCTGCACCAAATTTCATCAAAATCGGTTAAACCGTTGGGCCGTGAAAAGCTAGCAGACAGACAGACAGACACACTTTCGCATTTATAATATTAGTATGGATTTGCAATATTTATTGCAATATATTTTAGACACTTGCTTTATCAATTTTAACAAGATTTACTCAAACGGAACTCATTTGAGATTATGATATCGTTACGATTCGAAATATGTAGAATAACACATCAATGCGGAGACGCATTTATTCTACTAAATAATAATTATTCTATCTGTAATCTGTTGGCAAATAGTTATTGCTAAACGCGGAGTACCTAGCTCAAAACAAATTCAATTTTTTTTATAGCAGGTTGAAACTGGTGAATGCATTTAATTGAAAACCTAATTTTTTGAACTTAATAAAAATATGTAAAGCGATTTAAAAGCGATTCAAAATCACCATTTTCCCACCAAAAGCATGGGAGCGGTGAAATTAAACAGTTAGTTCCAAGAGATTTTATTAGTGAAACGGTACAGCTATGAACAATGGATGGCCGAGATCTGAACAAATATGGCCGTTACAATATTATATTTTAGCAAAATGCAAATGCGAAAGACAAATAAACATACTCAGACAAAAAATATTTACTTATTTATTAATAATTGACCAATAGATAACAATCCATCATAAAGTAACTTAAGTAATACATATGTTATCTAACTAGCTTAGGCTTATATGCTGTACTTCGTCCGCATGGACTACACTTTAATCCCTTATTTTACCCCCTTAGGAGTCGAATTTTCAGAAATCTTTTTTTAACGGCATAATAGCTGCATGCCAAATTTCAGCCCGATCCGTCCAGTGGTTTGGGCCGTGCGTTGATAAATCAATGAGTCAGTCAGTCACTCAGCTTTTCCTTTCATATATTTAGATTGTTTTTCCCGTCTGTGCGTATTTCCACTCCATTTGTTTTGTGTTTTAATTTATTTATTTATTCCATTTCCAAATATCTCAAAATACTTTTATCAATATACACACCGAAATAAAAGTAACCCCCTAGAGTATTACAAAATAATTTAAGAACAAAAATGTGTTAAAAACAATATCAATATATGTATAACAAAAACGCACCAACTTTTTTTACTGTTATTACAAAAAAGCATGACTGTAAACACACCCACGACGGTCATGGGTCGATGAACAACCATTTGAATTAACATAATGGATCTATTCTCAATTTAAAATAAATATACCTAAGTGTGTATTTCAAGTAAGTATCTATAGACGTTTGATCGTTATTTTTTGTTTGTGGTCTTTGATTTTTTGCTCTTGAAATTAGAAAAAATGCAAAAAAAGGAATTTCATTATGTGCTATTAGAAACCCTTTCTGAAAATTTAGTATTTTGGGGTCTAAAAATGAGGAGGCAAATCGCTTCGTATGTATCCGTGGAATTTTGACTACGTAGGGGGGCAGACCTTGGCGATGCCTTGCGGTACGATAGTAGAAAGGTGAAGGAGGAACCAGTCGAAAAAAATAATAATATAAAAGACAAAAAATATTTTTAAAAACTCACTACATTTTTTACTATCTAGAATACTGCCTTACATGAAATAAAGCAATTACATTTCTCGTTCTAAACAATACACATGATGTTTACAAGAAATGTTGAGCCAATTAGTGCTCTACTTTTTTTCCATCAAAAAAGTTGGATCGTTACTTAGTAGTTAGGTACCTTGAGAATTGAGATTTTTTACTTTCCATGTATAAATACTTTTGTGTTTTACTTTTAATTGAAGACAGTCACTTTATTTTACAAAATGTTTATTTTAAAACCGGAAAATTAATGTAAGAAAATAGAATGTCAGTTATTTACTTTTTATTCTCAGTAGAATTTTTTTATTTTATTAACTCTTATTTGTTTTGTGCGAGAATTAGGTTTTCTGTGACAAACATTTGAAACTCGAACAGCGCTTTTGTAGATTCAAGTTCATGCCGAACTCAGGGCAGGGCAATGACCGCACCTACGTGAAACATAGTTGATTGATCTTCAATGTTTATACATGGTAAGGTACACGTATGTTAATACTTAATACCCAGTTAATACATACGATAATATAACTTAAATTTGTATGACTTTTTTTCTTAAATAAATCCCATTGTAGACAGGATGTACTGCCATTACAGTTAAGCCGAAGACTTCCGGTTCGCATTGCTCGGACGTTTTTGATAAAGTAATTTGTTTTTAACGGTCTAATATTTATTAGGTATTTAAAGGGTGAACACCCTGCCAAAGATACCTATAATATTATGACGTTTGGTTATCTTACATTCCGGAGAAAGACTTTTTATTCCGGAAAATCAAAGAGTTCCCGTGGGATTTTTAAAAAACGAAGTCGCGGGCATCATCTAGTAAATAAATAATGGTTACCATTTACCAATAGTATATAGGTAGGTACCTACTAGAAAGTAGATTTTTTGATAATAATAATTAGACGCCATTTATTTGAAAAGCTGATAAGTAGGTAAGTATTTATTGCATTTAATGATTATCGGTTTATCTTTAATCACTATGATACGAGCTAAGTACGAGCCAAGATAATAACATTATTAGCTTCTAATAGACGCTCGACTCCAATATCACCTGATGGTAAGTGATGATGACGTGTAAGATGCGCTTTCTTCAAAGACATCAATTATTATTAAGTAACTACAGTAATTTACATCGCCTATTAGAAAGAGGTTTCGGCTTCGTAGAGCGTTGTCTCTGTCACTTATACCTATATGACGTTTTATCGGTCTCAACGACAGAGACAGTGCACTACAAATCCGCTATCTCCTTCCAAGGTCGTCTTTCTGTCGCGTACTATATAAGGTAGGTAGGTACAGTACAATGCGACAAGGTTCTCTTGGCACTTTAATGACATTGACAGGGGGGCGCTATTGGAGAACAATAAAGGCTTAGAATATTCAAACAAGAACAAAGGGGACACTCAACGGCAACGTTAGTTCCGATTTTCACCACGCGCCAAGATAGCCTTGTCGCTCTGTACGTTTACTTAAGATCACACCAACAAGGAAACAACCTCTGTCTAAAATTGCGTTCCATTTCCATTCAACGTAGAACGTTTAATTTAAAAATGTTTAGAATTTCTAATTATGTTATTAATTTCTTATTTCTAGAAGTCATTTTATTCCATTCCTCTCTAAATTGTGGTTCTTTTTAGTTTCCAACCAATAAAATGTCATCAATAAATCAATACCTAAGTATAATAAATTCGCTATCCATCATTTAACAATGAATAATATTTCTTAGAATGTAGGTAATAGGAGCACGTGCTCATAATAATTATTGTTCGAATAAAAAACCGCCATTTGAGTTAGCGTTCAGAAATTGTAATGATCGTCGCGATCGGCGGCGATGCCACATTTCTGATTTCCACTTATTAAAAGTTAAGCTTGGTTCACACTGCTAATTCTAAATTAATTTTGTCACTTATTAAAATGTAGCTGATGCCTGCGACTTCGTACGCGTGGACTTAGGTTATAAAAATCCCGTGGGAACTCTTTGATTTTCCGAGATACAAAGTAGCCTATATCACTCTCCAGGTCTTAAACTCCTACTCTCATACTCATGCATAAAATCACGTCGATCCGTTGCTCCGTTGCGACGTGATTGAAGGACGAACCAGTTTTTATCCCGTGATTAAATCAAAGAGTTTCCATGGGATTTTTAACAACCTAAATCCACGCGGACGGAGTCACAGGTATCAGTTAGTACAAAATAATATTGTGTGCCCTCTCGCACACATTAATTTGATATCTGCTGCGCGATTGCGGGAGAATGACAGCTATAATGTCACGATCGCAATCACCTCTGATTGGTTGACGCTCACTCACTATTGGCTACAATGCATTGTTGCAACAAGAATCGCACAAATTCAGCCAATCAGAACAATTGAGATTGTAATAATGATTGATGCAGGTTTTACGAAATAGGCTCACTACTAACGAAACAAAAACGCAATCTCTCTAGTCGTTGGATCTACTATAGTTGCCAATTGCCATCAGAATCACTATCATTTCGTGAACCAAGCTTAACTATCACATGCATAAATATAGAGATCCGTTTATTTATTTATTTATTTTATTTTTTATATCTTATTAGAACGGCAGTGCCACTTACACTAACTAGATAATTAATAATAAATTTAAATACAAATAAAGGTACAAGAAAAAAGACATAAAATAAACAGTACCTAAACCAGTTATTTGGTACCTATAACAGAATCACTACCATTGTGTAAACTAAGCTTAACTATCATTATATGCATAAATATAGAGATCCGTTTATAAATAAACAGTAAACCAGTTATTTGGTGCCTATAACCATTGACTTATATATTAGTTCGTATGGACAGGGCTATTCAACAAACAAAATGGCACCGGCTCAGTGTTGCTTTAGCACCAATGCAACCTCAGTGACGTCTGGATTTCAAACGGGTCATTAGTATCTAAGAGGTGGGCGGTGGCGCTGATTTTTTGGTTCCAAAACCGTGAAATTTTTTGTTCGCTTGACCATATCTTGTCATTTATATCGATGCATATAACAGAAGATTAGTGAATGATTCTCGCAATGCTTCAAATCTAATTAGGATTAAGTTTCGAGTAACGGGCCTTGCATGCAGTGGCGTGCAGGTCATAGAGGCATAAATGCACTGCTTACCCTAGTTGTAATAGATCAATGCATATTTTTCATTATGACCTGTCAGTAAACACATTCCTACCTAACTAATGCTTACCCTGGCTTCAAACACTGTGCACGCCACTGCTTGCATGACTGCCCAGTACGAAGATGACTGGCAAATGTGCTCTCAAATATTGGGAACCATTAAACTAGTCTTTGATTGCGGCTCTGCTTGCTTAATCGGTTTCATTTAACATTAAAATAACTGAATAATGCTTATAAAAAGAAAAGCTTGACTTAAAAGATTGACTCATCGTCGTATTCATGTAGTCCCGTTGTCCCCGTTAGCCGTATCCCCGTTAACGGGGACATCGGGATTTGAATAAAATTATTAAAAACTTATCCCGTTGTCCCCGTTGTCATTTCCGTTTAACGGGGACATCAGGATTTGAATAAAATTATTAAAAACTTATCCCGTTGTCCCCGTTATCAATTCCCCTTCAACGGGGACTGCGGTAAATGAACAAAATTGTTAAAAACTCTTTCCGTTGTTTTCGTACTCTGCTCCCTTTGACAGTATCCGAGAGTCGACATTATTATTTAATTAAACTAAGTACCTAGGTACCATATACACAGTTTTTTCACTGTAATGAAATCGTTTAGTAAAAACCATAAACATGGAGGTGTTTAGCTTTAAATTATCTTCTTCTTCTTCTTCTTATATCTGTCGCAGGTATATTGTCAAAGTAGTGATATTATAATTAAACGGTAGATTGTCAATCGACTTCATTTTTTACAATTTAATAGCCTGGTTTTAGTTATGTCTTAGTGGTATTGTAATATCACGGGATCATTATAGCGACATTATAATAAATCTAGGTATATTACTGGCTCCCATGACACATTTTCTACTTCTTTGGGAGCCAGTGGTCAAAGTCGTATGTGCCAAATCTTTTTGCAAATAAAGATATTTATTTATTTATTCATTATTTATTTATTATGAGTGAAGTTGGCAGTGGGAGACGTCGAGCATTCTGATTGGTCAAAAAAGTCCTCCTCCAGAAAAGTATCTTATTACTTTCTATGATATTAGTACAATAGTACTTATAACTCTATGATTGCAAAATTGACATTCGAAACGGCCAATCAGAGACGGCCTCATAATGACCAGCAAATTGTCAAAATATCATTGCCTTACAATATCACTATAGTGTCCCCGTGACATTACAATGACACTAAAACCAGACCGTTAAATTTTGAGAAATGAAGTCGATTGACAATCTACCGTTTAATTATAATATCACTACTGAAATTATAATATCACTGCTTTGACAATATACCTGCGACATATACACGCTGAAATTTTAATGGTTGTTTTCCCCAAAGCAAAATGATTGTGTCGTGGTATTACAATCGATTTAAAAATAAAAAAAATTATTTGAGTCAAAAATGACAAATTTACAATCGAGAAAAGACCTCGAGAGAGACCTCGAACCAATAGTGATACCACGTGCGTGCAGGCTAGTTTATGCCACATCACTACGCGTGAGAGCTTATTTTGCTCTAAACTTTTTCACTTTATTGACAGCGTGGTTCGAGTGGATGTACCTACCCACTATTCACGTTACATCTAGGGAGGTACTACTGTTTTTCACACTTCAGAGTTGTCGATTTTTTAAAATTATTTTAAGACAAAAACATTTGTATTTTTTAAGTTTAACTTAAAATTTCCATAGTACTACTGAGGGCAAATCGTTCTGCTGCGGGAAGACAAACACTAAAATTTCACCGTGTATATAGAAATATCACTCACTCACTGAAGTGAAAATCGACATTTAGGTTATTAAGTTTAAATAATAAAAATCTGTATAAGTCAATTTGGGAAATTCCCCTCGTAAGGGTGGTAAAATAGTTTTATAGAAAAGTTTTAAATATTGTTATTTTAACTTGCAATTTGAAACGTAAGTTCTTTCTAGGGGGTAGGTATCAGGTAAGAAGATTCCCCCCTATGGGGATGAAAGGGGGGTCAATGGTTGTATGAAAGTCCTATGTTTTTGAAGTTAGAGACGTGAAAATTGTCATTTAGGTTACTAGCTTTAAATAATAAAAATCTGTATAAATCATGTTAGATAATCCCGCGACTTCGTCCGCGTAAAATTTCTGGTTTCTCATGAGATCAGAAATTTTCCCGCTGCAAAAGGCGTCACTAACCTACTCACCTTAAGGCACAGAACCCAGAATACCTAAATGCCAATTTTCATATCTCTTACTTCAAAAACATAGGATTTTCATGTAACCTTTCAACCCCCATTTCACCCCCTTAGGAGTGTATTTTCACAAAATCTTTCTTTATCAGATACTTTTTTTTTTTAATTACCAACATAAAGAATGTTTAACAAATCTAATTTAGACACAGCAAAAAACCACGAAGGTTTAAAAAGTGTGTCATTCCGTCTATTTCTTAATACATAATAATAGTGCTTCTATGAACAATTTACATTGTTTATAGAAGCACTTATTACATTACATTTGATACAAAAACTTACCCCTTAAAAAGAATATTCGCTTACAAAATTTCATCCCCTATTCTACAAACCTTAAGAGGGGATTTTCCAAAATAACTCAAGCCTATTGGCGATTTTCATACCTGTAACTTCAAAAACATAGGACTTTCATATAACCTTTTAACTTCAATTTTACCTCTGTAAAAAACCTCTATGTTTTCGTAAAAAAAATCTTAGATAAGCGTAGTAGTTGCAAGTTTATTACGGTTCCTAGCTTGTCTGTCGTGGAAATCACCGTTTTTTTGTAACGGAGAATGTTATGTCTAACAAAAATTATATTATTGTAAATATATTGAGTAGCTACTATAAGAATATCTATTTCCTTAAATTTCTCTCCTAGGGAATCGCGCGGTTTTAAATTATAAATTGCACGTATTGCCCTTTTTTGTAATACGAATTTTTTTCAAATATCTGCTGCTTTACCCCATAGCAAGATTCCATAAGACTGTGGAATTGACTCTCGGATACTGTTAACGGGGGCAGAGTACGGAAACAACGGAAAGAGTTTTTAACAATTTTATTCATTTACCGCAGTCCCCGTTGAAGGGGAATAGAGAACGGGGACAACGGGATAGATTTTCAATAATTTTATTGAAATACTGTTGTCCCCGTTAAACAGAAACGACAACGGGGACAACGGGATAAGTTTTTAATAATTTAATTCAAATCCCGATGTCCCCGTTAACGGGGAGATACCGGATATCGATAACGGGGACAACAGGACTACACCGTCGTATTTTTTCGACATTTTGCACGATAACTCAAAAATAATTGTGTGTAAATATAAATCAAAATCTGTTTTAGAATGTACAGGAAAAGTCCTTTCATATGATACCCCACTTAATATAGTAAACTTACTTTAAACAAGTTTGTTGTTTGGGAGCCAGCCCCCCTTAAATATGTGTTTTATTTTAATTTATTTTTAAAGTGTACCTATAACTAAATATTCTGTAAATATTTCAAGCGTCTACCTGTTGCCGTAATCAATATCGAGTAAAAATAAAAAGCAAAAAAATCACGTTTGTTGTATGGAGCCCCCTTTAATATTTATTTATTCTATTTTTTAGTATTTGTTGTTATAGCAGCAACAGAAATACATCATCTGTGAAAATTTCAACTGTCTTATCACGAATCTTGAGATAGGTACAACCTGGTGACAGATGGACGGACGGTCTTAGTAATATGGTCCCCTTTTACCCCTTGGGTACGGAACCCTAAAAATAGCTTATTTTGTACGGCACACCTAATCTAGCGCTATGACCATATCTATGTACATACTTACTTGCTGGTATCTAGTAGACAACATAATATAAGCGTAGCCCAATTAACATAAATGAATAAATATAAAAAGTTAACTCATTGAAGCCCCTCAACTGCAGTGCACTTGACGCCAGGTGGTTGCGAATTGCTCAATTACCGGTTAAAGTACTTGATTATTGGAAACGTTGCAAAAAGGCAACCTACCATGTTGACCTTAGCGGGCCCAAATAGGAATTAGCGGCGGAGGTCAACTGTGTACCCTTAGTACAAGTTTGCAAGTCTCGAAAACTTTATTGGTTTGTGAGTTTCGATAAATTATAACGTCAGTAATTTTTTTTTTTTTTTTATTATTATTATGGAACACAAACAGCTTTTACATTTTTACTTAGCTACTTATTTCTAGTTTGTACATATGCCTATTAAGTGTTCACTCATTTACATTATATCTATTTAATTTTTGTGCGGGAGTTAGTTAGGTTAGTAATTACATTAAATTAAATTATAATAAGTTAGTTTGTTATGAAGTGGTTACAAATAAAGTATATAATTCTAATCGTGCTAAACCTACATATAATTATTTAAACTTTTTTATTTCAGCTAAAAATTTACCAAATTTGTGTTGAAAATGATCTAATTGTACATATTTCTTATTGTATATATCGCATGTCCTCACTAAAAATCTATTATGGCCATAGTTCGTGTTAATATGTAATATAATAAATAAAGAGTCGTATAGCCCATAGGTTGCGTTCTAGGCAATCATTCTTCCAAGAAACTCGCATTTTTAATGAAAAATTTAATTCTATAAATTGCGATATTAATAATTGTGAAGTGCGAGTCAGACTCGCGCAACGAGGATTCCGTACTACAGTCGTATTTTTAGACAATTTGCTAAAAAACTATTATGCATAAAAATAATTGAAAATCTGTTTTAGAATGTGCAATGGTGTTTTATATGATACCCCACTTGGGTACCTAACCTTAGTTTAAAAGTTGAAAATACTAATTATCTGTTCATGAACACATTTTTTTTGTTGTGATGTAACCACAAAGTCACGGTTTTCAAATTTTTCATTTTACGTGTATTATAAGACCTACCTACCTACCTAATTTCATGATTCTAGGTCAACGTGAAGTACCCTATAGGTTTTCTTGACAGACACGACAGACGGACAGACAACAAAGTGATCCTATAAAGGTTCCTTTTTCCTTTTGAAGTACTTACGGAACCCTAAAAATGAAATCAATGCGAACGAATTCGCGGGCATTAGCTAGTAAATAAATAAAGAATGAATGAATTATGAGTAATGCTCATTTCTCACAGCCAATGAGGCAATATGGTACTTTCTCGCGCTTTCCGCTCTAAACTTATAATTAACTTGTGACTAAGCATTGTAATAAAATCTCGAATCTTCCAGCGATTAGAACAACTTGTACGCTTAGTACGAGATTTTATGTCTCACCAACGTTGATAGTATTCGAGTGTCAAAAACCTTCCGCATTATAGTAAACTGTAGGGCGATTGTCTAAAACCTGCATCAATCATTATTACAATCTCAATTGTCCTGATTGGCTGAATTTGTGCGATTCTTGTAGCAACAATGCATTGTGGCCAATAGTGAGCGAGCATTAACCAATCAGAGATGATTGCGATCGTGACATTGTAGCTGTCAAACAACCGCGGTAGGGCCACTGGATACTGCCTTGTTTTAAAGCTCAACTTTGTCTACACAACTACAGCCAGCGCTCCAAGCGGAAACGTTGCGAAATTAAAATCAGTGGCATTGAATTTTTGACTTCAATTCAAGGCTCTTTAGGTCCATTTTACTTTGACTGTATTGTGTTTCGATTCTCGAATTCTAGCAACGTTTGGTGAGACCGTTTGGTCCGTCGCAACGGTGCAACGGAGTGAGGTGATTTTTGTATGGGTATAGAAAAAGACCTGGCGAGTGACATACTTAGGCTCATAGATAAAGGATATTATTCGCACATCTGTGCTTAGGCTACTTTTTATTCCGGAAAATCAAAGAGTTCCCACGGGATTTTTAAAAAACCTAATTCCACGCGGACGAATTCGCGGGCATCAGCTAGTTACCTACTTTATATTTTGTTTCAACTACAGGAAATTTATAATTTATTAGTAGTCGTCCGCGTTGATTTAGGTTTTTAAAAATCCTGTGGGAACTCTTCAATTTTCCGGGATAAAAAGTAGCCTATGTCCTTCCTAGGGATGAAAGTTATCTCTGTAGGTACCAAATATTCGTCAAAATCGGTTGAACGGTTGAGCCGTGAAAAGCTAGCAGACAGACAGACAGACATACTTTCGCATTAATAATATTAGTATGGATTACTTATAAATTGCAGTAGGTACGCGGCAGACAATATTGTACATCGACCTTTAGAAAGAGATAGCGGTTTCGTAAAACGTTGTCTCTATCGTTGAGACCGACAAAACGTCATATAGGTATGAGTGACAGAGACAACGTTCTACAAAGCCGAAATGTCATTCTAAAGGCCGATGTACATTATTTTCTGCCGCGTCCTGGTAGGGAGGATCCATCCTTCACTGCTCAGTAATATTTTCGTAATATCGAAGCCCTTTTCTCGATATGGAGGTCATCGCCCCGGCTGAGATGGATCTCGGAACAAAGGATGCTGTGTGGAGCACGTGGCAAAGTACTTCCGGCATCTTCACGCGACGACAAACTGAAACGAGCCTTCTTGTTGTTGGTTACGACCGAGTTTTATTACGGACTAGCTAATGCCCACGACTTCGCCCGCGTGGAATTAGGTTTTTTAGAAATCCCGCAGGAACTCTTTGATTTTCCGGCATAAAAAGTAGCCTATGTCACTCTCCGTCTTTATTTATATCTATACAAAAAATCACGTTAATCCGTTGCACCGTTGCGACGTGATTGCAGGACAAACCAACAAACCAACAAACAAACACACTTTCGCTTTTATAATTAGGGTACTGATACTGATTATTATTTCGTCAAAATGACTTCATTTCGATGTTAATGAGACATGGTTTCAGCGCAATAGCAATTTGCGGGACTTATATACCTACCTACGATCTTAGTTCGGGTTTTTTTTTTTTTTTTTCCTACCATAAAGCACCATTATAAAATGGCAGCTTTATTACTACTACCATCTAGCCTATGGGCTAATAAGTAATATTATTCTAGCTTAAACTTCTACTTATGATTAATTTTTAAATCTAATTTACAGTCCAATAACTGTCCTTAGTTTATTCTAACACGTACTTACAGTTCACTATGTTCTTGTGACCTAGAAAAATAAAGTAGCACAAGCACGGGGTTCGGGGTGAACCAATAATTACCTATGTTCAATAGCAGTAACAAGTCGCTAAGTTGGTAACAAGCTAATTTTAAACCAACGGAGGGTAGTGCGCACAGAAATACCCGCGGCGGGAAAGTTCAAATTTAGAATCACGTGACCTCGAACTTCAGAGTGCATCAGTGTGGGCAACTTGCCAGCCGATTGCGTTTCGAATGACATGCACTATTATTTTCACCCACTTGCTCAAAAATTGCTTCATTGTTTAAAAAAACCGGCCAAGTGCGAGTCAGACTCGCGCACTGAGGGTTCCGTATAACAATCGTATTTTATAGACATTTTGCATAATAAATCAAAGACTATTATACCTAAAAATAAATAAAAACCTGTTTTAGAATGTACAAGTGAAGCCCTTTCATATGATACCCCACTTGATATAGTTATCTTAGTTCAAAAATTGAAAATACTAATTATTAGTTCATGACTACAATTTAATTTTTTTTGTGTAATGTGAGCACAAATTCACAGTTTTCAGATTTTTCCCCTAAAGCCAGCTATAAGACCCACCTACCTGCCAAATTTCATGTTTCTAGGTCAACTGGAAGTACCCTGTAGGTTTCTTGACAGACCGACGGACAGACAGACAGACAGACAACAAAGTGATCCTATAAGGGTTCCATTTTTCCATTTGAGGTACGGAACCCTAAAAAACGCCAATCGGCTCTTTTCGGTACACACGCCAGCAGTTTTCATCCCTATTACGCGTCCCATCTTAGGCCACATCATCACTTTCCATCAGGTGTGATCGTGGTCAAGCGTGCGCCTATAACGAATAAAATAAAATAAAAAATTGGCATGTAAGTCCCGCAAATTGCTATTGCACTGGAACCATGTCTCATTAGCATCGAAATGACGTCATTTTGACGTCAGCCGAAATAAAAATACTTATTGAAAAATATTACATCAGCTCGAATTTTCAGTCTAGTGCTGACGTCACTAAAATAGCGGCAACGCGCATTAGCAATTTGCAAGACTTTATACTGAATACTGTTACCTATATGACAAGATGATTTATAAATCATTATCCTAATCAATAATAGATCTCTAAACAATAATTTCATACGATATCTAATAATTAAGCAATTAATTTTACATTCTCGTCTGTCTAATTATCTATTCTGCTTAGTACCTAATTGTTTTCACGCGCAGCAATTTTTGCACTTTCGATTTTTCGTGACCAACGTAATCATAGTAACATTGTGTATAGTTTTTATTATAATTTCTCATTGTAGGGTTCCGTAGTAAACAAGGAATTCGCCATGTCCGTCTGTACTAGGGGTGTTACGGATATATTCGAATCCGCATCCGCGGATCCGCATTTTCGGAGAAGTTATGTGTGTTTTAAGAAATTAAATATCACTTGCTTGAAGGATAGGCAACATCGTGAGGAAACCTGCTACAGCTAGTAGACCGTATATTGTGAGCAATACGGTATTTGACAACTAGAATCAGTAACTTTTTATCAAACGTCAAAACGCGCACTTGGTATGCGAATGCGATGTTGTATGAAATACTTGGAAATACTCTACTGTGACATCACATCATAATGACGTACTTTTTTAGTTTAATTCTTTAAACTAAGAAAGGACTTGAATTTTACGTATTTTGGAAGATTCTCTATGTAATAATCACAGAGAAATAATTTGTTTTTGATGTAGTCAAATACCCAATTACGGAACCCTACACTGCGCGTGGCCCGACACGCGCTTGGCCGGTTTTTATTATAATTTCTCTTTTTTATAATAAGCACGTAGTATAGTTGCGCGGTTTGTTTCTAGAGCAATTTGTAAATTCAACGGACCATGTTGGTTTTATTACGCATATTAAGTAATCTATTTATTTAACACGACGACCTCTCTGGCGCAGTGGTAAGCGCTGTGATCTTATTAGTGGGAGGTCCCGGGTTCGATTCCCGGCAGGGGTTGGAATTTTATGATTCCTAAATTTCTGGTCTGGCTAGTTACCACCCTACCGGCAAAGCCGTGCCGTCAAGTGATTTAGCGTTCCGGTACGATGCCGTGTAGAAACCAAAGGTGTATGGATAAAAAAAAGACTTATAGATAAGAACTTACCCGTATCCACCCAGTTACCAGATAAGAAACTAAAGAAATGCGATTGCTAATTTATTGCTTCAATAAAATTCTTAGCTATATATACACTGTGTATAGCTATATATAAAATATTTCTATATTTTACTTTAGCCTAAATATATAAAATGAAAAGGACTGACTGACTGACTGACTGACTGACTGATCTATCAACGCACACCTCAAACTACTGGACGTATCGAATTGCAATTTGGCATGCAGATAGCTAGGCATCCGCTAAGGAAGGATCGATTGAAAATTCAACCCCTAAGACGGTGAAATAGGGGTTTGAAATTTGTGTCCACGCGGACGAAGTCGCGAGCATACGCTAGTTACGATATAATAATGTAGTGGATTTAATATTTCCGTTATCATAATGAATGTTACAAAGATTGCGTAAAAATGACGGCATTTGTGTTTTAATGATAAGCAAAATATTGTAAAAAATACATTCTGTATGAAAATTGTAGAAAATGAATAATGGTGCGACTATAATATACTTAGTAAACGTAGCATGTATAGGTACACACACAGTGTGTCGAACGGGATCGAACTAGCAATAATTTAGGGGTCTTTTTTGCAAAAAAAAAAAATGTTTTAAGGTGAGGATACGAGTTGTAAAATCCACCCCTAAACTATCGCCTTTCGAACTTCGATCCCAGACAGCATAATAATTACCAGTTTTTGTCTCCTGAAAAATTGGGTCTGCATAACATGTGGGGTTTTTAACCGACTTCAAAAAAAGGAGGAGGTTCTCAATTCGTCGGAATCTTTTTTTTTTTTTAATGTATGTTACCTGATTACTCGAAGACGCCTGGACCGATTTTGAAAATTCTTTTTTTGTTTGAAAGGGTATACTTCAAAGTTGGTCCCATATAAATTTGGTGAAGATCTGATGAACGTCTTCGATGATAGATAATGGAACTCCTCAACGGATAAGAGTAAATTGCTCGCGATCAGTGTAATAGCTTAGTAAACAGTAGATTTTTAACCAGGCATAGCATATTTTAATACCATGGAGCCACTAAAAATTGTGAAATAAATTTTTAGTGGCCCCCAAAAATTGTGAAAAAAATAAAAACCGACTTCGATACACAAACACTAAAAATTGAAAAATAATTTAATTTATTATCGAATTTGGATTTCTATAACATGTGGGGTTTTAGAAATCCAAATTATGTAGGTATTTGCACTCCAGTCGCCAAGCTGTTAGGTCAATATTCGACAGATTAAAAATAATCATGACGCGAACCCGTGAGTTGAACGCACGCCTTTATTTAGATGTGTTTTGATGGAATGAGCAACCCGGTCCTTCCCCTCGAAGGGAGAGGCGGCATTTGCAACATTCTCTGTCAAATTACAGGATCATTATGTCAAAAACATAGGTACCTACAATACCTACATCTCTGGTTAGCACCGAGCACCGACTCTATTTCAATTATTATGCATCAATCAATCAACCCGTTTGCATCCGTGGCCGTGGCCTCGAAATACATGCATCCATCCATTCTGAAGAAAACATTGTGAAAGGGATAGTAGGTATTACATTTACGTAGCTCTATAATTAATTATTATCGAAGAATGTTTGCTAGTTGGGAGGATTAGGGTAACTTCTTTTGCGGCTGTCAAAAAGCCAAATCATTTTACTGGTGCCGGCCGGTGGCTTTAAAATATGCGTGAATTGATGTTTTGTTCCATTTTTTACATAATGTCACATGCAAGAAAGGGTCGTGACTTGTGAGTGAAGGTTTACTTACCTATATTTTGTTATTATGTACGTACAATGTACATACATTGATTTACAATGTCCCCTGCGAGAAATGCCAGCCCTATTAGTAAGATGAGAACCCTAGATACAAGTAGATCCTCGTAGGGGCTCAAGTACCGCGCCTAAAAGAAGAGATCTTCTTTTAGACGTGGTACTTGATTTATTTTGATGAAATGGGGGGACTTAGGTGGTGGGAGGGTCGAGGGAGGGGATTTAAATTAAATACCCGCGTTTCCTTTCATTTGGTTGCTCGCAGACGACATCCTTTTGCTCGTAAGTCGTATTAAGATGTGATTTAAATGTAAGGGAAAGGATGTCTGCGGTGCTATCCTCTCAATGCCAAATATAGAGCCTGAAATCCGAAAGCTCGGCAGTTCAAACCCCACCCGTTGCACTATTGTCGTACCTACTCCTAGCACAAGCTTTACGCTTAGTTGGAGGGGAAACGGGAATATTATTAATGATTAGAGTGGCTAATATTTCAATTTTAAAAAAATGCAGCCTCGCGTGCAGCGATGATGGAACAGCAACGAAACAACAAGATTTGCTAGCTCTTGGAGTTTACCCTAAATAAAGTTATAGGTATCTCTCTGTCTCTGCTCATTGCTGAGGGTCATGATCCTTGCCACGGATCGCCGGTTCTCTCATAATGGTCTTTAGCATTGTGGAGAGCAATACCGTAGATAGATCTACTGAAAGTGATGCTGATTTGATCGGAGCAAGTAGCAACGCGCAGCAAATGCGCGTAGTCGATTTTCTTTGGCGGACCAATCAGGCGCGAGCTTTTTACCGCACGGGAACATGCGATTGGTTGATTAGTCTTACTGATAATTTACTCTACTTTACGCCAACTTTTCTACACTACGACCACGATTATTCTGTGCTTTTGTTAGCCAAAAAATAAAAAAAGACTCAATAAATAAAATAATAAAAAAATTACCAATAATTTATTTTTTTGGAAAATATCTGCAATTATTCACGTATTAGGCAAATAATACCTAACCATATTCTGACCAAATAAATCTATAGAATTCTTGGTATAATATCAACAGTATTATCCTTAAATGTCGTTACTCGAGACATAAACAGGAAACGCGTGAATATTGGCCTGAATTAGACATGAGCAAACAATTCCAGCCAGACTTTAGTTTTAAGTACCTACGTAATTAATTATCACCACTTTATCATCTTACAAATTACTAATTTTGACCATTAGTAAGCGTAACATTATGAATAAATTAATAAATAATTTGACTTTGAGGGCGAGATCTATAGAGCGCACTTTGACAAAACGAGACAGGTTTATGTGAGAGGTCTGAGAGGTACATCTGTCTTGTTTTAACTATGTCTTAAGCAAAGTCAGAGTGCGCTCAATAGATTTCACCCTCAGGTACTTACTCACACATTACTGTTACATTAATTTATTTATTTATTTTACCCATGGGTACTAAATGGGTCGTATTTGGTCTTCTTCATAAAATCGCCTAATCTCCTTTCCCAAAATTGCGCTTTAGCTTTTTTCTACTTTTACAATAATATCAAGCAATGATCATCAGCATCTCAATTCTCAGCCAGTCAAATAATCTGCATGCCAAATTTCAGCCCGATCCGTCCGAAATTTGGACGGACGGGTCTGTAGCTGTGCCTTGATAGATCAGTCAGTCAGTTAGCTTTTCCTTCTATATATTTAGCTTATATTTAAAAAAAACCGGCCAAGTGCGTGTCAGGCTCGCGCAACGAGGGTTCCGTACTACAGTCGTATTTTTTCGACATTTTGTACGATAATTCAAAAACTATGACGCATAAAAATAAATAAAAATCTGTTTTAGAATGTACAAGTGAAGACCTTTCATATGATACCCCACTTGATGTAGTCACTCACTTCGAAAGTTGAAAATACTAATTATTAGTTCATGACCACAATTTAATTTATTTTGTGTGATCTAACCCTAAATTCACGGTTTTCAGATTTTTCCACAAATGTCAGCTACAAGATCTACCTACCTGCCAAATTTCATGATTCTAGGTCAACGGGAAGTACCCTGTAGGTTTCTTGACAGACAGACAGACAGACAACAAAGTGATCCTATAAGGGTTCCGTTTTTCCTTTTGAGGTACGGAACCCTAAAAAACCGGCCAAGTGCGTGTCAGGCTCGCGCAACGAGGGTTCCGTACTACAGTCGTATTTTTTCGACATTTTGTACGATAATTCAAAAACTATGATGCATAAAAATAAATGAAAATATGTTTTGGAATGTACAAGTAAAGCCCTTTCATATGATACCCCACTTGGTATAGTAATCTTACTTCGAAAATTGAAAATACTAATTATTTGTTCATGAACACATTTTTTTTGTGACGTAACCACAAATTCACGGTTTTCGGATTTATTCCTATACTCTATAAGATCTACCTACGTACCAAATTTCATGATTCTAGGTCAACGTGAAGTACCCTATACGTTTCTGGACAGACACAACGGACAGATGGACAGACAGACAACAAAGTGACCGATACGGGTTCCGTTTTTCCATTTGAACTCTAAAAAATATTAGGTCATTAGCTATTTCAGGCCATGCAAAGTTTCGTAAAACATTCCCCTCTGGGACCATGCTCGTAGATTGGGCACGTAATCCGATATTTCGTGTAGTTTTCGAAAACAATTTGTGTAGTGTTGCCAAGTGGGTCATGACACGGCATTTTGGTCTAAATATGTTTTCACACCTTTGCCACGGTGCAGGAATTTGCAGAATTACCCAACTCCAGTGGTTTTGGTGTAAATTATGAAACTGAAACCGAGAAGAAAATGTAGGTATTTAGACTTTCATAGTACACTGCATTTAGATTCAAACTCAAAATTATCTTTATTCAAATCAAATAGATTTTTGCTGGATTTTTTTAAATAGTTCACGAATAAGCAATTTTCCATTTTTGTGAGGCATTCGACAACTTAAAAGCTACGACGAGTCCAAACTCCAAACGAGAGCCTCCTGTGAAGAAAGCCACGAATTTCGTCGAGTATTCTTTTTATAACAATAATAAACAGAATATCTTTTATAACTATTGATGTCATAGAATCTAATAGAAAACTTTACAACAAATTAACATTGATTTAACATTAAGTTAAGTGAGCGAGCAAAAAGATAAACTAAGTCCAGGCTGACGCCGAAAATATCCAAGAATCAATGAATCCAACATGAGAGTTGAGACAGTATCCTCGGATGCCCCGATGTTCTCGGCATGATTTGGAGTTGGCTGCAGAAATAGTGCAAACAGTAGGGGCAAAGCATTATCAGTGGTAGAATTAGGATTTGCGTGAAGCTTGGCTAGGTTTAGGTACTTTATTTCCTGTACTTAAAGGATGAAAGTAGCTCCAATTTCACTTGGTTCAGATTGCGTTATCTTCCATTAGTTTGTGCATCAACTGGCCACTTCCGCCGTAAAGCCGAATAGCTGGACGCTTAGCTAAACAACGGATATTTATATATAGCCGCGACATCAGTCCCGCTGATCTCATTGAAGTGCTGTTGACTAAATATTTGTTAGGGACATTTCAAATCTGTGGTACAGTCATTAGATCATTACCAAGGGCAGAAATATGATGTAGCTATGTCTTTGTTGTCGCACTTGTAGATGACGCATTTTGAAACGGAAGTCACCTAATCTGTTGCGAGGAAGCCATCTTGAGTCGATTGTATAAATGCGGGTGGTTGATGGTTTTTAAGTTAGTCTCGTTCCGACTCGAGAATTGACGACTATTAAATGCTTTTTGTGTTTGGGTTGCTATTTTGATTGAGTGGTTGCAATAGCAATTATTGTGCCCTAATCAAGTTAATATTGCAGTTAGCTTATTATAAAAGGTAAAACTCTCGATAAACCTCTGCGCGTTCTGATTAAGGTGACGCAGGACGCTCGACCGAAATTGGCAGCGCACGTGGGTAACATGTTTGCTTTTCACTTGACATTGTATGAGAAAGTTGAGAGGCACGATGATTTTCACTGAAATCAAGCGCGCGAAAAGGGTTCAGGAAAAGTATTTTTGAGAAAAAACTGCTGAATTTATGTTTGCAAAGTAAAATTATTTCAACTAATAAATAAATAAACTACGTCTAATGATAAATTGTTTTAGAATTTTCATATCCCTAATCTTATTTATTTACGCCCAAAGTTGTCATTAATTTAGTGTTAAAATAGGAATCTTTTGAGCCTCGTTACTTTTAAATCAATATTTTTTTCAAAGTTTTATATATCAATAAACCTAGATAATGACGAGATAAATCGATATAAGTCTTAGTTTTGTGCGTACAATATCGAATATTGTTGTAATTTCCCTCCTACGTTTGTATGAAGAAAGCACCGAACTGAGTCCCCTTAATATTTAATGTCACTTCTGGTATGTTTATATATTTATAGAGGGGCGCCCGATATCACCAGGCGGGTTATCGGTCCTATATTACGACCATTTTTCCCATAGATAGAGGATTTCAACCAATTTCGCATATTTGGAAGGTTACTGTTTTCCTGGCAGCCCACCCCTTTAAAACTTCCTGTAACTTTTATAAACCTCACGTTATAGGTAAGGTAGGGAGAGAAGAGATTCCTGGGTTAGGGTAGTTCTTCACTGATTCTGTTCTTACCTTGCAATTCCCACTGATTGAACCTGTCCACTGTTGAATACAGGTTCAACTGTGAATTGTGGATGAATGGATAAAGCTTTTTTCAAAGTTCTATCTACCTCCTCAATTCTAATGCCTTAAAATTAATCTCAAATAGATCATGAGAATGAGAATCGATCGATTATTACGAATTGGTATTGCAGTCGACCTAAAAAAGTTTAACTCCTTAAACTAACTCCTTCAACTGGTTTAAATCCCTCTAGTCGATTTTTATACTGATTCTGCATCTACGACTATGGTCTTTTGTGATTTTAGTGTCAATCGACTAGGGCTTAGGTTTTAGGGCATTAACAATTGTATGTTTTGCTATCCCGTTGATGTCATTGGCTTTTGTATCAATTCGCCCTGCCGTGTATTATTGTCCAGTCATGGTCACACAACAAATACTACTTACCTACTTGCCTCATAACAACAGGAAAAATCACGGACATAAAGGGACTGGATTATTTATATGTATTATGTAGGTAGATACTTATGGTAAATGATCGACCATTGAATTTTATACCGACAACGTAGCTAAGTTTTTTGGTCACATGACACATCCCTCCGCCACAGAGGAGACTCTGCCGCGTACTGTACCTATAGGTATTTTCAGTTCTTCACAAAAAGTTGAATTTTTCGAGTTATTATTCGACACTTTTTCAAGTCAAATTAAAACCTAATCCAAACGTCATTAATGTCAAATAAGGCCCCATTAGACAGAAACTGTTAAAAAGAATTCACAGATTTTAATTTTACCGTAAACCCCCCAAATAATGTTCAAACGATAGTTACTAATTGTGGGGGTGAATAAAAATCGTTGCTTTCCGTCATGGCCGATGCAACATCGCACAGCAGTCACAAAAACCTGCAGAGCCATATCGACAAGTTGACATCGAACCAGTGCAGCATTATCAACAAATTCGATATCCTGTCCAAAAATGTAGACGAGATGAGAAAGATTTTAGCACAGCTTTCGGAGAAGATGGTCGCACTTGAGGAAATTACGACAGGTTTTCTTCTTTTTGATAATTGAAATCTTCTTTGAATCAATCAATCAATCAGCCTGTTTGCGTCCACTGCTGGACATAGGCCTTCCCAAGAGCACGCCACCACACACGATCCTCCGCCTTCCTCATTCACCCACTTCCCGCTATCTTCTTAAGGTCGTCAGTCCAGCGGGTTGGAGGTCGTCCCACACTGCGCTTTACTTCTTTGAGTATGAAAAAATTATTTACTCATCTAAACAATATATAAAAGGAAAAGGTGACTGATTGACTGACTGACTAATCTATCAACGCACGGCTTAACTACTGGACGGATCGGGTTGATTTTTGACATGCAGACAGATATCTATTATGATGTAGGCATCCGCTAAGAAACGATTTTTGAAAAGTCAATCCCTAAGCGGGTGAAATAGGGATTTGAAATTTGTGTGGTCCACGCGAATGAAGTCGCGAGGATAAGCTAGTATTGCATAAGTTTTCAATAGCCAAATGAATTTACCACTGCATAATATTAGGTACCTACTTTAAAACATTAAATAAAATAAAATAAATAAAAAACATTGACCTAAGTGAGTTTATTTAAATAAAAAATTGGAAAATGAGCGCAAATGATAGAGATGGGATGATCTTCTTGAGTAGGCCAGGGGCCCACAAAGGCCTGTTGATGATGACTAAACAAACGGGTTTCCTTTATTTCTTTTTAGACAAGAAAAAATTGAAGGGTGATATAAAACAGCTGAGAACTAGGATAGACGAGCTGTACGCTATCGTGAAGGACGGCAAAGAGGACGTGTCAGTAAAGTCGAGCGAAGACGTGCGTGATGTGGAGTCCTGCCATTCGGGGTTCTCTTGTTCCTCCAAGGTATCTTCCTTTTATGCCTTCACGAACTATGTGCCCTGGCAATGGGCAGGGCACATAGTTCGTACAACCGATAGACGTTGGGGTCCCAAGGTCCTGGAATGGCGACCTCGCATCGGAAGACTCAGGGTTGGAAGACCCCCCACTAGGTGGACGGACTGGATTCAGGCGGCGCAAGACCGTGGCGTGTGGAAGTCCCTACAAGAGACCTATGTCCAGCAGTGGATGTCTATCGGTTAATGATGATGATGATGATGATGATGCCTTCACAGCATTTAGATTTTAGATAGGACAGCGAGATCTATACCTTTAGAATTCCACAATACCGACAAAACGTCATATAGGTACGAGTGACAGTGACAACGCTCTACAAAGCCGAAATTTCATTCTAAAGGCCGATGTACATTACTTTCTGCCGCGTACTGTACTTATTTACCTGTTTTTAGGGTTCCGTACCTCAAAAGGAAAAACGGAACCCTTATAGGATCACTTTGTTGTCTGTCTGTCTGTCTGTCTGTCTGTCCGACTGTCTGTCAAGAAACCTACAGGGTACTTTACGTTGACCTAGAATCATGAAATTTGGCAGGTAGGTAGATCTTATAGCTGACATTTGGGGAAAAATCTGAAAACCGTGAATTTAGGGTTTAGATCACACAAAAAAAAAAATTGTGGTCATGAACTAATAATTAGTATTTTCAACCTTCGAAGTGAGTGACTATATCAAGTAGGGTATCATATGAAAGGTCTTCACCTGTACATTCTAAAACAGATTTTTATTTATTTTTATGCATCATAGTTTTTGAATTATCGTGCAAAATGTGGAAAAATACGACTGTAGTACGGAACCCTCATTGCGCGAGCCTGACTCGCACTTGGCCGGTTTTTTTATTACTTGTTTTTATATATTTTTTACCTTATTAATTTGTGTTTCTTCTTTAAATAAGCTAAATAATCTTATGTATACAGCTTGGACGATCTAACCTAGGTTAGATCGTCCAAGGTATACAGTTTATTTCCAATAACTAGAACTCTTTTACAAAGCTAGAAAGAATTAGTATTAAAAATCAAACCACACACACGCGGAAAAGTACCTACTTAAATGTTTAATTAAAGTAGGAATGCCATGCCTATTGGAGCCCATTGTTTGGTGGCTGAAAGGGAAAATATGGTGAAATAACGTGAAGGGTGGGTGTTGACAAATATAGATTGCCGCACCCGGCTGCTCGCGGGTCGTGACTCGTGACACGCGGCACGCCACGGCCCACGTTCCCCAAACTTTATTTACTTACCTACCCAGTAGTTTTTAGGGTTCCGTACCTCAAAAGGAAAAACGGAACCCTTATAGGATCACTTTGTTGTCTGTCTGTCAAGAAACCTACAGGGTACTTCCCGTTGACCTAGAATCATGAAATTTGGCAGGTAGGTCTTATAGCTGACATTTGGGGAAAAATCTGAAAATCGCGAATTTGTGGTTACATCACACAAAAAAAATTAATTGTGGTCATGAACTAATAATTAGTATTTTCAATTTTCGAAGTAAAATAACTATATCAAGTGGGGTATCATATGAAAGGTCTTTACTTGTACATTCTAAAACAGTTTTATATTTATTTTTATGCATCATTGTTTTTGAATTATCGTGCAAAATGTCGGAAAAATATGACTGTAGTACGGAACCCTCGTTGCGCGAGCCTGCTTGCACTAGATTACAACATGGGGTTATTCAAGGGGCGGACCAACAAATTCCTAAAAGGCTGGCAACACATCGGCGGTTCTTCTGGTGCTGCAAATGTTCATGGGCGGCGGTAATCACTTAACATCAGGTGACCCGCCTGCTCGTTTGCTTTGCTCACTATCTCTATTAAAAAAAAACATTTACGCAAGCATTCATCACAGTGGTTTGGCCAAGAGCCCTTTAGGGCGGCTGGATTTGTTTCATAACAAAAACTATTTAGATTCCTCAAACAATAGATTTTGCAAAAATAAAAGGTTTACCTCGAGGCTAGACTTTAGAGCAGAGCGGAGGGCAGACCGGAAGCGTTGGTTTGAATTTTTTTAAATTGATAGAGCTCCAACGCCTAGCTATGCCTAGTCTAATATTCTGAAGTTGACGATTCTTTTGATGCAATTCCGTCTCCAGGTAAAAATAACATCTAAGTAATTTTTTTTTTTATGGTTCCATTCTAAAACATAAAATCCTAAAGCACGACACAGACCAGCAGAGTGGATTGAAGTGGAATCATGCGCGTCTTTCTTGTTCTTGATGACAACTCAAACTAAGCTTTATTTATTTCAGCATTTCGTTCTTCTTTGAGTACCCTCTGTGTTTAGTTTCCGTTATGACAATTTCATTAATTTAGCAACAGTAGGTACATTTTAATTAGTTGATAATGTAAATAGTTTGTAATGTATTTTTTCACTATTCTTATCGATTATTTGTTGTTAAAAATTTGAACCGGAGACCTGCAATGCTGTATATGCCCATAATTATTGATAGTTGTAATAGTATTAGAATTATGTGTGACCTATTTTTAAATATTATGAATGTTGTTACAATTTATCGTCGGTACATCAAATAAATAAATAAATAAAATATGTATTAGTTATTTTTTTTTTTTAAATTACCAATATAAAGTATGTTTAACAAATCCAATTTAGACACAGCAAAAAACCACGAAGGTTTAAAAAGTGTGTCATTCCGTCTACTTCCTAATACATAATAATAATAATAATAGTGTTACTTATTACATTACATTTTATACAAAAATGGGGATCATTACAATTTGTTTATTATAATAGGATTTTATTATAAATACTATCTGTCCCGGCTTACTCACGTCACTCAAAACCGCGGCGCGTGCGCGGACGGACTCCCTTGAAAAAGGACCCCGGATGGGTTCGAAACTAGTCGGGCTAACGTCGACTACACACGTGAGTAAGCCGGGACAGATAGTATTTATAATGGAAATCACTCACGGTAGTTTAAACGCTAAAATAGGATTTTAGCTTATATTTTAAATTAAATCTAGTTAGTTCATTTCTAAATTACTAAAGTAGTTACTAAAGTCTGAAAACTAATCATCCTACCGTGCAGAAACTTACCAATTTAACAAGAGGCGTTAATTACAAAGAAATGTCGTTTTCACATCGCAAGCGACTGCAGCAGAGACGAGTGTCGAGTATGCGGGTGAAAGGAGATCAGTAAAAGACACATTTTACTCATTTTACTTCGCCGCTGCTCGTGGAATGCAGTTTTTTTTAATTACTAAGTATTTAATAGTTTGTCACTTAATGCCTACAGGCACAGAATATAATACCAACTACAAAATTGGCTATAGAAATTAATTACACAGGTCATAGCTGCTATGAGGTGGTGTGCAATACGGCACTGTATATACCTATTCTATTTAATTTGACTGAAAAAATTCACTTTACTTTTGTCCGCAACTTCGTCCTCGTGTTTATAATTTCAAAAACTAGGTAAAAACTTGCCTCCTCTTGCTATCCTCTTGTGGCTGGATATCTATTATATAAAACTAAAAGCTGACTCACTAACTGATCTATGAACGCACAGCTCTTCGCGACTGGACGAATCGGGCTGAAATTTGGCATGCAGAATACAGATAACTATTATGGCGTAGACATCCGCTAAGAAAGTATTTTTGTAAATTCAACCCTTTAAGTGGTAAAATAGGGGTTTGAAATTTGTGTAGTCCACGCGAACGAAGTCGCGGGAATAAGTTAGTTTTTATTATAAAACATACAACTGCAAACCGCAGTCGGGTTTTTAAAAACTTTTAAAATTATTATGCAGTGATCTCACGAGATGTCAAATAAGATTGTGTGTTGTTCCAGGTAGCCATGACAACTGGGATAGACCGGGACACGATACGATCGGCGTACGACGATGTAAGGTCCGACGCCTCACCCACAGAATGGTAAGTTTTACTATAAAGCACAACGCTCACAGACGGAGTGGAGTGGCGTAGAGGTGCCGCTGTCCTAAACCTAAAATTCCTTAAGTTTCGTAGGTACGACATCAATTGTTTGGTATGAAATTGTTCCCATTATACCAAAGACGATAAAAATTAGACTACGAAATATTTTTTTATTTTTTACTAGCTGATGCCCGCGACTTCGTACGCGTGGATTTAGGTTTTTAAAAATACTGTAGGAATTCTTAAATTTTCCGGGATAAAAAGTAGCCTATGTCCTTCGCCGGGTTGCAAGCTACCTCTGTACCAAATTTCAAATTTTTTTTAGAAATAATATTAGCTTATTAGCTTAGCTTATAATAATATTATATTTTTAGAAAGAATATTAGCCAAGTTGCTGACTAATATTCCCCTTCCCCCTCCAATTAAGCGTAAAGCTTGTGCTAGGAGTCGGTACGACAATATTGCAACGGGTGGGATTTCAATCGGCGACCTTTCGGTTTTCAGTCCGCTCCTTTAACCGTTGAGCTATTGAGGCTCTTATGACGTTGACACCCAGCTCAACTGACAGGAAATGAAATCAAAAACGATCACTTTGAGTTTGACAGAACAGTAAAAAACAAATACGGAAAGTGTATTCATAAACAGAAAACACCTGTTTCCAAAAAAAAAATGAAAGACATCGCGATACGACGAGACATGGAACAAAAACGGCCAAAAATTTGCGTACACTCGTCTGCTGTGCTCTGAAACATAGTGTAGAAAACATACAGTAAGGCCACAGAATGTGAGCGAAGGGCCGCGCCAGTAAAAATATAATAAGTACAGTATATCTACGAGGCCGAAAATAATGTACCTACATCGACCTTTAGAAGGAGATAGCAAATTTGTAGAGCGCTGTCACTGTCGTTGAGACCGACAAAACGTCATATAGGTATGAGTGACAGAGACAACGCTCTACAAAGCCGAAATGCCATTCTAAAGGCCGATGTACATTACTTTCGGCCGCGCACTGTATGTAGTCTGTATGGTAGCTAAGCAGTGTCTGCAGTCTGTAGTTCTGTACCAATCACAATAATTGAGCTTTTATGTCTGTGAAGCCGTTTCGCGATGCAAAAAACCGGTCAAGTGCGAGTCAGGCTCGCGCAACAAGGGTTCCATGCTACAGTCGTATTTTTTCGACATTTTGCGCGGTAATTCAAAAACTATGATGCATAAAAAAATAAATAAAAATCTGTTTTAGAATGCACAGGTGAAGCCCTTTCATATGATACCCCACTTGATATAGTTATCTTACTTTGAAAATTGAAAACACCAATATTATTAGCTCGCGACCACATTTAATTTTTTTTGTGTGATGTAACCACAAATTCACGGTTTTCAGATTTTTCCTACCTATACGTGCCAAATTTCATGATTCTAGGTCAACGGGAAGTACCCTGTAGGTTTCTTGACAGACAGACAGACAGACAACAAAGTAATTCTCCGTTCCGTTTATTCTTTAGAGGTACGGAACCCCAAAAAAACAAGCGGGGCGATGTTAATTTAAACTTTAAAGGCTTACAGAAAAGCCTGGCTTCTGGCTGGATAAAAAAATGGTTTAAGCGGTTTACCGATTGAATCAAAAGCAAAACTGTTTGTATAGATAACTTTATTGATTGCAGTTTTTTTTTATACTAACTAGAATATTGCCCGTGACTTTGTCCACGCGGAATAAAATGCTTTTCACTAGGTCTAAGGTTTGAAAGAAGGTCGTTTTAAAAGAAGACGAATTTATGCCGTTTATATTATAACGCTGTCTCGTCTTAACATCGTCTTGAGTCTGAGTAAAGTCAAATTGCGTTCTATAGATTTCAGCCTAAGATCTATAGAGCGTACCTACCTACTTTGATTTTGCTCAGCATTAAGTTTTGTTTAAAACGAGGCAGATTTTTGCCAGATATAATATACAGCTGTCTCGTTTTAAGTGTCTTAAGTTTGAGCAAAGTCAAAGTGCGCTCTATACTTAGACCTCAACCAGCCTCAAGGATAAAAATAGACTTCTACCAACCAAAATCGGTTCAAACCTATAAGACTATGGTTCAAAATTTAAACAGACCAACTGACGACATCTATTTGTCTGACAAGAATTTTAAAAACAGGTAGAATACCTAGGTAGTTATTTGGATTTTGATAAGGTGCAAATAAATTATCTAATCATAAATAAGATGGAAAAGACAGATGGCAATGAAATCCTAGACAGACACTTCATTTTTATTTCTTTGTAATGTAACGTATCAAAGACATATTGTACTTAGTACGCGACAGGACGAGATTGCAATCGGGGAGGGAACGCCCCGCCTCATATCCCGATTGTCATCTCAACCTGTCGCGGACGATAAAGCTGAATGGAACGGAACCCTAAAAAAGAGCGAGGCTCGACTTCTGCAATCGGTGTCGGCGAGAGCTTTACGTCACAGAGTAGACTTACGTTGCGCTTTTAGCTGATGTTCAAACGAATGGTGTATTGATGTGTCCACACTCCACAGGGCGGTGTTCAAGTTCGACGGCGCGCGGATCATTTGCTCGGCGCGCGGCTCGGACTTCACCGAGTTCCGCACGCAGTTCGCAGACGACGAGCGCGCCTTTGGGTACATCAGGTAACGATTAAATTTGGTATATAAAACGAAAAGGTCAGGACTGACTGACTGATCTATCAACGCACAGTTCAAACTACTGGACGTATCGGGCTGAAATTTGGCATGCAGATAGCTATTATGACGTAGGCATCCGCTAAGAAAGGATTTTTGAAAATTCAACTCCTAAGGGGGTGAAATAGGGTTTTGAAATTTTTTAGTCCTCGCGGACGAAGTCGCGAGCATAAGCTAGTTAGATATAAAACGAAAAGGTGACTGACTGACTGATCTATCAACGCACAGTTCAAACTACTGGACGTATCGGGCTGAAATTTGGCATGCAGATAGCTATTATGAAGTAGACATCCGCTAAGAAAGGATTTTTGAAAATTTAACCCTTTAAGAGGGTTAGGGTTAAATAGGAGTTTGAAATTTGTGTAGTCCACGAGGACGAAATCGCGGGGATAAGCTAGTAAAACTATTAAACCTCCTAACGTTCCTATAAGGTCCTCCTAACGTTCTTTCCGACAGGAGCGGCGGCAGGAGACCTTTTAATTTTGTACTTTTGTCTGGCAGACTTCAAATGGGTGACGAGATGTCCAAGCGCAAGAAGTTCATGTTCGTGACGTGGGTGGGGCCCAACGTGTCCGTCATCAACCGCGCCAAGATGTCCACCGACAAAGCCATCATTAAGGATATCATTTCTGTGAGTATTTCGTTCTTATTATCAGGCTTATTATTAAATAGTATTCATTTCCAGCTTTTTTCAATTCACTAATGTTACAAGTCACTAGTGTTTCAATGAAATCTAGATATATAAAACGAAAAGGTGACTGACTGACTGACTGATCTATCAACGCACAGCTCAAATTACTGGACGGATCGGGTTGAAATTTATCATGCAGATAGCTATTATGACGTAGACATCCGCTAAGAAAGGATTTCTGAAATTCAACCCCTAAGGCGGTAAAATAGTGATTTGAAATGTATATACTCCACACGGACCTACCTACCTACTTAATTTGTGAATTTGAAGAACCCATTATATTTTACAACTCCGAATCAAAGTAATATGTAGTTGATTTTATCCTGTATTATTAATATTAATAAGCATTTCTTAGTATTAACTTAGATATAGTGAAGTGCTGATATAAATAAGTCTTATAGTGGCTCGGCATTATGCGATGTTACGATTACTTATCACGACCGTTAAATATTGATTTTATCATCATCATAATCGCCTTTATCATATAAATGGGTTGAGTGAATAACGATATTGATTCCAACTATAGTTAATTCCTTTTAAAGCAGTCAGTTCATTTATTTTTCACTACTAATATAAAGATAAAGTGGTAAAGTTTATAAGTTTGGAAAAAGGGAGAAGAGAGCGTAACTAGAATAGAATAGAATAGAATTCTATCTATTTTCAGCGATTTCCTGACTGACTTATACATATATCAACACACAGCCAAAATCGCTGGTTCTAGAGACATGCAATTTGGAGGGTGTGTTCTTTATAAAGAGTAGGTATCCACTAAGAAAAGATTTTTCGAAATTCCACCCCTAAGTAGGTTAAATGGGGGTTTGAAAATGTAGTGCACATGGACGACGTCGTGAGCATAAGTTAGTAATAAAATAAAGTGGTAAAGTTTGTAAATTGTTGTTTTCACTGGAAAGTGGCACCGATTCTAAGCACAACCTAATTTTAGAGTATTCGCACCCTCTTCTTACTATTGTAATATGAAAAGGACAGAAGCAGTTTGACATTTCTAAATTTAATTTTTAGATGGTAAAACCCGTGATTTTAGCACGCACTCGCGAACCTACTGTTTAAATTTGTATTGTGCACTAAAATTTAGAGTCTTTAAATGTGAAAGTCATGTTCCGTTCCTTTTTTAGCATTAGTAAAAAGAAAAGGATGCAGACACTCCAAATTTAATTTAGAGAGAGACTAGAGAATCGGGGCCAGTGAAACACTATAATAAAAATAAATTATTTATTAAAAGCTCAATAAAAACTTTTCTATCTCTAAATGAAACTCTTTCTTTAAATGAAGTCGTACAAATATTTCCTTACATTAAAACTGACGGTTTGAGCAACTGCTGAAATAAAATCGTAACCAACAATGCATTTATACTTAGAAGTGTCCAAATCTATTTCTTTGCTGCCTGCAATTAACTTTAATTCTACCAAAGTGGCTATTTGAGCCAGTAAATTACTCGTTAAACTGGTTTTCTCCTCTAATATAGCGTAAAAGATTGCCAGCAATCTATCCAATGTAAATACTTTAGGTCCAAGCTGTGTGTTAAGTTTTTCACTAATTTTAGCCTTCGCCTTAACTTGTTGTAATCGTTTTCTTTGTTTTCCATGATTTTTCATAAACAATCTCTTATCTTCTTTCGGTGGGTTGTAACTGGCTAAATAAGCAGCGATCAAAAGGAATTTCGCATAGTATGGGAGTTCAAAACTTTGAGCAAATGTTTTAGTTGATAGAAGTTCTTCTTTTAAAATATTCTGAAAATTGTAGTTCTGTGGTTCTGTTGACTCACTGTTTTCTTTACCGGGGGACAGTGTGGTAGGATTTGATGTGCTCACTCTTAAGTAGAGTAATTCTAAGCTTATTTTGAGTATGGGTGCAATGTGGCGCCACAACTTTGGTAAGTCAGTTGATTTAATCTCGTGTCTTATGATGGGTTCGCAGTATTTCACGAAGTTTACTTTCGCCATGTGCTGTAACTCGATTAAGTCCCGACACGGTCGGTAGAAGACGCTCAAGAATGCATTAAGAAAGTTTTCAAACAACTCTGGCCGTTCAATATCTTCTTTTATTCCGCGATCAACATTGTGATTGCTTGTCAAGTGACGCACGAACGCTTTCTGATTCATAAATATGATTCTGAACAGTTCGTCTTTGTTGTAGTTTGGGAAATACATCTTTATAGGCTCTCGGACTCCCATTTTGAAGTTGAAGTTGTCGTAGGTGAGATGAGTAACGAAAAATGTGCAAATATTTAGGCTGCAGAACTCGCGCAGTCTTAAAAATGTGGGCATTATGCTTTGATCCATATTCTGAAAGCGTTCTGCTCTATCGAACACCAACACGACGGGTTCATAGCTACTTAGTTGAGCACTGTATGCGTTTAGGTTATTCATCAATTCCCATAAAGAATCGCATTTGATATCTACCTGATCGTCGTAAAGTCCTGTTAGAATAGCCTCGTACATAATCTTCGGTGTATAACACTCTATGCAGTCTATAATAACGTGTTTGAACCCTAAATATTGCAGCACTGTGTTTACACATAGACTTTTTCCAGTAGCCATGTTGCCGCTGATAAATACTGAAACTGGTAGCGGTTCATCGTCTTCACCCAAAAGATTCAACAAATCATGCAGTTGGCTTTTTCTACAAGGCACTTTTTCATATATTTCGTTCATATTTACGAAATAATCAACATCAGCATCATCAAAGTAAACAACGTGCTCAACTATGAATCGCAAATGTCAATTTCAAGAAATGTCAAGAAATAAACAAATCTCATTGGTTAACATAAATTTTAACGTTTCGTTTTATGATTGAGCGCTAACATAACGTGCCGCCTTTCAACACCGTTTTTATATTAATCAATTTACGGTCTAATTCTTTTGAATTTTACATTTTAGCTACAAGCCTTTTTATAAACTAAATGAATATTACAAACAACATTTAAATAAAATGTTTGTGTTTGTTTCAGAATTTCGCAGTGGAGCTTCAGTTGGAAAGTCAATCGGAAATAGACATCGATCAATTCAAAGACACCCTAAACAGGGCAGGCGGGGCCAACTACGGGACTGGGATCAGGGATTTATGAATTGAATAGAAAAACGAAACCACCTTACCAAAGTATACGTTTTTAACAAAGCAATACTTCGTAGTCGAACTATAAATTATTTTGAGCAGAAATTTTGGCACCTACAAAGGCACAATAAGCAGTATCGATTATACGGATGAGAGGCAGAATATTGAAATACCTAGTTACCTACTTGTATTTTATCTTTATCAACGATTTGATGCGGTTAGGATAAGGCACGTTCCTTGTTTGATGATTATTTATTGCCTATATATTAATTTACACCACCTAAAGGGCATATTTTTCGATGTATTGCTTTGTTAGGAGATATTTTGTGTGAAAGGTAACTATTTTTAAATTCAGGTCAAAAGTGGCATATTCAAAAAAAAATTAGTAGATTAAAGTAATCGTAAAGGATTTAAAATTTTTGTAATGTTTTATATCGTATAAATTGAAATTTCGATTTATATTTTGTATTAATATATTGTGTGACAATATATTTGTATAATACTTATAATATTTCTCGGCAGTAATCTGACTGAAAATCTTGGTCTGCTACTATATTTTTACTGCTGCATCTTGCCCTTTTAATATTTAAAAAAAACCTTTGTGTAGAATAGTCAACTTTTTCTTTATAAATACTTGCGATTTTTTATTTCATATCAGTCAGTAACTAAACAAATTGTTATTTATTTTTCTTGACGGCGGAGATATATTTATTTTTTTAACGATTGTAAAAAAATATTTTTATTCATGGACTGATTTTTTTAAATAAACCTTAGTTTAGTGGCAGGGTGCAATATTCATAATATTTAGAATGAGAATGACATAATAACTGCGATGTTGCCATGTGTAAGGCGCAAAAAGTGCATTTATTTTTTGTCTACATTTGTATACAAGCATTGGGATTTTACTTGCTTTTATACCTATACATTGACTAGTATTATATCACCCTACATAATTTTTGATGACAGGTAATAAAAATTAACAAAACAAAAGGGGTTTTTTTTAAATTTACCTACCCTGATTCTACAACAGAGCTGAAGAATAGCCGGCCTAGCTCATGCGTCGTGGCTTCCAATGGCGAATGCTACACACTCGACCTAGATTGGCGATATTGGGATCGAACCACTACTTTTTTACCGTGTATAAAGTATAAAGTCTGTTCACTAACTTAGTGTCGCTACACCCGCAGGCGCATTTATTATTTTGCTTTTATTATATTATTTTTCACTGTGTTTGTTTGTTAAATAAATGTTTTCTATTCTAAGAATAAAATAGAATACCTGCTATATTATTCTTATGTTTATTGTAATAAATAAAAATAAATAATTGGGTAGCGACACTATGATAGTGAACAGACTTTACACGTACACCTAAGCGCAGCAAATGGAGCTTAAGAGAATAAAATAAAGTTATTACAATTCGTAAGGTGTATTTATTAATTTTACAACAGTTGATTATTATTAAGCCATACAAATATTTTATTTTTAACAATATAATATACCTAATAATAAATTATTGTTAATTACATAAAAAATACATTTTACTTCATATATTCATTATTAAAATATCTTTCTTAAAAAATACTAATACAATAGATATTTATAAAAATTCGAAATAACTTTCACTGAAAAGATATTATAACTAGATATTGATAAAAGTTTGGAATAGCTTGAGACTAAACGAAATTATCTCGAGACAAAAAAATCTAAACCTAAGGAGCAACGCACGTCTGTAGAGTGGAGAGTGGCGGCGAGGCGCAGTAACAAAGCACAAGGCACATCGGCAAAGTCGAGACGCGGCGTCTTTCTTGATAACTACTCAAATTAAGCTTTATTTACTTTGGCATAATAGTGCCGACATGACATTAGGCAAAAAAGTGGTGATCTCTGGCATACGTTTCCAATTTTTCGGAGTTATCTATGTTTTAAGCAATAAAATGTCATTGGCCTTAACAGTAAAATAAAACATCGTGAATAAACTTGCATGCCTGAAAGTTCTCATAATGGTCCCAAAGGTGTGTGAAGTCTGCCAATTCGCATTAGGCCAGTGTGGCGGACTATGGCATTCTGAGATGAGACCCGGCTCAGTAATTGGCCAGTGATGGGTTGATAATGATGATGAATTTTAACCGTTTGACAATATAGAAAAGAAGAGTTTGAGTTATTTTATTAAAAGAAGAGTGAGTTATTTTATTAAAAGACGATACGCCTCAGCTCCGCTACACTCTGCAGGTGTGTGTTGCGCCTAAAACTATGTTTTTAAAAACAGTGACGTGTTTTATATTATTTTCTATTAAACATTATTATTTTTATTTGAACACACTATTATTTTGGTAAGATACTCTCAGTTTATGGTGTCATTTAGTTTATTATTTCGTGTGAAATGTATGATTATTATTTTTATTAATTAATATTATTATCTGTTTCGATTTAATGTTTCATTAAAATTAAAATAATTATAATTAAAAGTGTACTTATAAGTAGGTACATAACGACGGTTTCGTAAGACACTCTTCACCACTTTAGGCAGTGGTCCGACCGCCGACGTTGAACGAGAAACGAGTAGGACTAGAAACTTAAACGAGTTGGCGATCAGCGGGAAGCGAGTGTGTAGTTTCAATAGTTTTGTCGCCGGACTATAAGCTAGTGCGACAAGCGATTACTCGCGCCATTTTCCCGCGGTCGCTCAGTCCTGTGCAAACCTGCGCGCGCGTTACGTGTACGTACGTAAGCGAGCGAGCATCGCTGAGCGAGTTTATTTTTAAAAGCTCGTCGCTCAGCGACAAAACTAGTAAAGCGAGTCGTCGCCGGCAGTGTGAACAGTCAGAGAGCAACTTTTGATATATGCATCTCTTTCGTTTACACGGAATGTACATTTATTGTGCGTTTCTTGAGAGAAAATCGCCGATAGTTAGTCGTTTTCTCGCCGGCGGTCGGACCACTGCCTTATACCATCAATATGAAAATATATTGCTATCGTGCTACGATAAAAGAAGTAGATGGCGTTGAAGGATGGACTTCTCAATCGCCATATAAATTTTAACTAAATTAATGTAAGTACAATGCATAAGGGGCTTTGAATATTTTGGCCTATCACACAATAATAAACCCTAAATTGGGTACTTTCCTACTTTTGAATTTGATAAATATTATTACTTTATTACAAACTATGATGAAAATAATGACACGCTGAAAAAAATATTAAAATCCAACAAAAATTTACAAAGATACAGGCATTTTAATTTTGGAGTGGGAGGGTCTTCCATCCCTTTCTCGCAAAACGAAAATTTGTATGAAACCGCACGAAGCTACTATGGCATTAGTGAGGTATGACGTCAAAATGCTATATCGCTATCACTGTCTAATCAGAAATATTTGCTTATAACTTTTTTGTTATTTGATCGATTTAATTAGTTTTTTCAGTTTACGGCATCATTTTTATCCTAGTTTATTATAAAGTAATAAAAAAAAATCAAATACCCAATTCTAAGGTAGCAATGGTAACCTAAGCAACGGTAAACGAATAAAAAAATATTTTGATTTTGATTTAATGGTGGATGGTATGGGTGGTGGTCAGAGGCCGCTCACGCGGACGGTGGTGAGGGTATACCGTCGTCACTTGTTGGGCGATAACGCCTTGAGCAGTCGACTGCGCGTCTGGGCGCCAAACAGAACAGTCAGCAGTGCCACACCGTAGCCGGTTGCACGCTCGCCCTGAAAAATTAGTTATCAACTGTTAAGCAACGTTGGCCCAAGTCGGTAACTGGATGGGTGACCAACTTCGGAATTTAAAATTGACTTTTTCGTTTAGTGCCTCGGAGAGCACGTTATTATCACTAACATTCCCAGTCGAACTGTGTGTGGAAGGATCTGGGAGTGGCGTGCACAAGGTTTAAAACAGGTATCTAGGTAGCTATCTGGCATACTGGCAAGTCATAAAGGATCATTGAGCTATTTCAACTAGGGTAACTATTTTTGGGTAAGCAGTGCTTTTATGTCTCTATGAGCTGCACGCCACGGCTGAGTGGGAACCCATCATCCCAGGAAAACTACTACCATTATCGGATTAATGGAAAGGGGCCACGACCTTCAGCAATGAGGACTACGATGGAGAGGGGCGGGGTACTCACGCAATGCGCAGGCGCCGCCATGTCCACATGCAGCCAGGCACCGGGGAAGTCAAACCCGAGATGTGCCAAGATGAACAGCCCCGCACAAGACGGCTGGGCGTTGTTGCGGTCCTGCTTCAAACACAACCATTGTTAACATTAAATAAAGAAAAATTAATTCCTAAAAATACCACTAGATGGCGTTAGCCATGTTCTTAATCTCGCTAACCTCTCGTTTTTCTAACGAATCTCACTGTTTCTGTGGGTGTGATCCGATGAGGAAAAAATCGATAGATTCCCAATGAGTCACACTGTCACACGATTGGGTGTGACTTGTTGGGAGCCCACCGTCAAGAAGGGTGGTCCTGAGGCTAGTATATTGATGCAGTGTTGCATAGCTACACTGTTTTTCATATCGGCCACATAACTGCTGAACTAGGAAAAGTGCAACTCCGGGGCAAAGGGCAGAGCTTGAGCCAAGTCTGTGACATGATTGAGTGTGACTCGTTGGGAATCCATCGATTTTTTGCACATCGAGTCACACTGTTACTGTGGGTATGACTCGATGGGTAAAAAATCGATAGAATAGATTCCCAATGAGTCACACTGTTACATGATTGGGTGTGACTTGTTGGGAGCCAAGTCAAGAAGGGTGGTTCTGAGGCTAGTATATTGTACTCACAGCAACACTGTTCTTCATATCAGCCACAACACTGCTGAACTCGGAGAAGTGTAGCTCCGGGGCGAAGGGCAGAGCATGAGCCAAGTCCCCGGAGACCAGCCCCGAGCTGACACACAGGCGCTCCAGGCGAGCTGAGTTGGATACGATGGCCGCATGGTATTTGCCTGTTGCTGTACCCTGCGAATATCGTTAAACTATGGTTCACTTATTCGTGAAACTATATAAACGGTCAGAAATCAATCTAAAAGCAAAGTTTTACTAGATGCTACGATATGTTGCATGTTCGTAATGTGTTTCTGGATCTGCGTGGTGATTTGCTAATTCAGTGTCTAACGCTGAATGATAGCCACCAAGCTCATTTGACATTGGTTAGTTACTACATTGCTACTTCACTGAGTGATACTAAAATAATATTTCGAAGAAAACCTTTAATGGATTAAAAATAAATGTCAAATGAGCTCGCTGGCTATCATTCATTGTTAGACACTGAGTTCCCAAAGCAGCAGACAGGTCATGGTAAATAGAACTATTTGATTTGTCGCAACATGCGATTCGTTGTAGGACAAAGTATTAAGAATTAGTAGACGATTTAACAATTTGTTTGATGCAGTCTTTATGTGATTCGTGGCTCGGTGAGGTTTACCGTACTTATTATACTCGGATAATGGAAGCATGTTTACTGGAGCATAATATAACTAACAATTTATGCTACTAGCTGCCCTGGCGAACTTCATTCCGTCTAACAGTCGATTAAATTTTTCTCTCCGTAAGAACCATCCTCGTACTTCAAGGAATATTATAAAAAATGAATTAGCGAAATCGGTTCAGCTGTTCTCGAGATTTGCGATGACCAACACATTTAGTGATTCACTAGCTTATGCTCGCGACTTCGTCCGCGTGGACTACAAAATTTCAAAACCCTATTTCACCCCCTTAGGAGTTTAATTTTCAAAAATCCTTTCTTAGCGGATGCCTACGTCATAATAGCTATCTGCATGCCAAATTTCTGCCCGATCCGTCCAGTAGTTTGAGCTGTGCGTTGATAGATCAGTCAGTCAGTCAGTCAGTCATTCAGTCAGTAAGTCAGTCAGTCACCTTTTCCTTTTATATATTAAGATTTTTATATTATAGATAATATAACCTGTGCTCCAGTGAGTGTGGCGACATCAACAATGGTATCCGCCTTCAAATCCCGCTGAGCGAATACAACGCCGTCGCTCAGCACTAAGCGACCTGTAAATATTCGAGAAACCCAAATTATATTTATGCAGACAAGTTTTTTTGGAACAGTCTAATTATTTTTCGTTAATTTGTGGTATTAAAGGTATCCAAAGAAGGACTACAATAAAGTGAGTTTGTTTCATACCTTCTGCATCAGTATTATTTATTTCTACAGTGCGCCCTGAATACAGCTGGTGGATATCGTCAGGTCTGTAAAAAAAAATTTATATATTATAACTAATAGGGCCCTTTTAGGGGCCCGAACCCGAAGGGTGCTAACCGGACTCTATTACTAAGACTCCGCTGTCCGTCCGTCTGTCTGTCAGCGGACTGTAGCTCGTGAACCATAATAGGTAGAGACCTGAAATTATCACAGAATGTGTATTTCTATTGCCGCTATAACAAATACTAAAAATTTTAAAATTGCCGCTACGAAAATTAAAAAAAAGTATTATTTCTTGTACGATGGTACGGAACCCTTCCTGTGCGAGTCTGACTGGCACTTGAACGATTTATCTTATTTTATCAAGGTTGAGCTACCTGGTAGCGTGCGGTCCGACGGAGTTTTCGGCGAGGCACAACACCGCGTGCAAGTTGATGCTGGGCTTGGCTTTCACCAGCGCTGAGAAGGCAGCTAAGACGGCCGCCGCGCCGCCACAGTCTCCTTTCATACCCACCATGGAGGTCTGAAAACAGCGAGTATATCATGAAACAGCCCTAGCACAAGGCTGAGATATGGCTTTTTTTTATAGATATAGCGAGCAAACGAGCAGGCGGGTCACCTGATGTTAAGTGATTACCGTTGCCCATGAACATTTGCAGCACCAGAGGAGCCGCCGATGCATTGCCGGCCTTTTAGGAATTTGGCTTTTGGAATGGCTGAGCTATTAGGGAACGTAAAGTACGCGGCAGAAAGTAATGTGCATCGACCTTTAGAAGGAGAATATCTTCTTCTTCTAAATATATAAAAGGAAAAGGTGACTGACTGACTGATCTACTTATCAACGCTCAAACTACTAGACGGATCGGGCTGAAATTTGGCATGCGGCTATTATGACCTAGACATCCGCTAAGAAAGGATATTTGTAAATGCAACCCTTAAGGGGGTGAAATAGGGGTTTAATTTCCACGCGGACGAAGTCGCGAGCATAAGCTAGTTGTATTATAAAACTCTAAACACTCAGTACTGCCGGTGTCATTGCCCTTGAAAAAAAAAGTCAGTATTCTTGGATCTGAAAATGGAAGTCATAATGCGGTCTAGAGGGGTTTACTAACGCTGAGTTTTCTTATATGATGATGTTATATCTAGCACATTGGAACCTCTCAAATACCAATTTCTCGAGTTGTTTACGGTTGGGGCTGGGGTGAGAGAATCTTACCCGTGCCTTAATGCTCAGACCGCCGGTGTCGTACACGATGCCCTTGCCGACCCACGCGATCGTCTCTGTCGCACCCACGGCGGTGTACGAGAGTGCGACGAGTGCAGGCGGCTTTACTGAAGCGAGTGGGACTGGTAAGAAAGAATCTTACCCGTGCCTTAATGCTCAGACCGCCGGTGTCGTACACGATGCCCTTGCCGACCCACGCGACCGTCTCTGTCGCACCCACGGCGGTGTACGAGAGTGCGACGAGTGCAGGCGGCTTTACTGAAGCGAGTGGGACTGGGAAGAAAGAATCTTACCCGTGCCTTAATGCTCAGACCGCCGGTGTCGTACACGATGCCCTTGCCGACCCACGCGACCGTCTCTGTCGCACCCACAGCGGTATACGAGAGTGCGACGAGTGCAGGCGGCTTCACTGCAGCCTTGCCCACGCCGTAGATGCCTCCCATGCCCCGCTCCTTCAGTTCCTCTCCACGGATGATCGTCGGTTCAGCTATGTCCAGGTCTTTGGCTACTTTGCATGCTTCCTAGAAAGAAGAAAGGACAATTGTTTTGTTAATTGTACTGAAAAAAGCAGTGATGTGTATAAAAAAACAGCCAAGTGCGAGTTAGACTCGCGCACCGAGGGTTCCGTATTACAGTCGTATTTATTCGACATTTTGCACGATAAATCAAAAAGTATTATGCATAAAAATAAATAAAAACCTGTTTTAAAATGTACAGGTAAATGTAAAGCCCTTTCATATGATACCCCACTTGGTATAGTTATGTTACTTTGAAAATACTAATTATTCATTTGTTGATGAACACTTTTTTTAATGATGTAATCACAAATAACGGATGGACGGACAGACAGATAGACAGACAACGAAGTGATCCCATAAGGGTTACTTTTTCCTTTCGAGGTACGGCACCCTATGTTTGGAACCCTATATCTCTGGTAGACTATGGCCAAACCCTTCTCACTCTGAGAGGAGACCCGTGCTCTGTAGTGAGCCGGCGATAGGTTTATTTTTATTTTATTTTATTTTTATTTATTGGACACACAAAACAGATTATGACAATAATTGATAAAGTAATACAAGCCATGAATAAAACTAGTCACTCTCCAAAAAAAGTGTGTACAAATGCAGTTATTAGTAATGGACGTGTACGAAGTTAGTAACGGACACACTATTAAACAATACCTATACTATAATAAAAGAACATATAACTAAAAATTTGTTAAAAATCGAACACCAAATAAAGTACTTACGTGTTATTGTGTTAGTTATTATACAAAACAAAAACGTATTAATATAAATTATAAGAACTTAGAAAACAAAAGTATAAGTGAATTACATTAATTGAATTAAAAAGTAGAATTACGTTATTATATGGTGCGCAGGGTGTCACACTTTCGGACTGATTTGATAAACACAGCAGATTTGCCGTTGAATATATCGATATCGCTGGAGGAGACCAACTCGTTATATAATCTGCACATTCTAACTATCGGGTTATAAAATGAAGTATTATTTTTGTATACATTAAGAGTTGATCCGGATGATGATGATGATGATGATGATGATGTTTACCTCAATAAACGCGTCTACATCCATGATATTAGCAGGCGTGTCAGTGATACGCGCGGCGAGCCTGGTTGCATCCGCCACATCCTGCACTGTGCTCAACTCCTCAGTAGATAACGTGTTCTCTAGCAGTTCAGGGTCTAATGGACCCAGGCCTTCTTCTTCAGAATCACCTTCTAGAAATAAAAGATTAACATATGAATAGCGCTGGTGTGGGATGCGACCGACGTTGGCAGCGTCCCGTTTACCGGGCATGTGGCAAAAGGCCTGCCTGCACTCGATCGAATTTTTTTTTTTTTTTTAAATTCTTTATTATCAATAAACATTTTACAAAACATATATAACGTTATATTATAATGTTAAACTTAAATTATTAATACTTACAGGCTAAGTCGCGCCTCTTAAAGTTTATAAAGGAATATTATCTTACACGTTTAATCATAGATAGTTACATTTATATCACAAAACGAATTAATTGAATGCAATATACTTAAATGGTATATTCGCTTACAAAAAAAAAAAGTTATTATTTGTTTAAAAAACGCGGGTACAACTAGGTAAGTTATGCCTACTCGTATTAGTAAACTGTCTCAGCTTGCATTACGAAACCGGTACACTGGCCAGTGTACGGTCCGCGTGCAGCGCTACCCTGCCCCTCGCACATGTACGGTGGGCAGGCGTGAACGGGGAATTCAAGATGATGCACACGTGTCGTAGGTATTAGTTACGCTATGCATTCACACCAGCCCGCGATCGAAATTGGCATCGCCCGTGGGCACTGTGCGACACTCACCATCATGTGCGATGTGTATCTCCACAGTGAGCGTGTTCCTCGCAGTGGTGGTGGGGGTGACGGGCGGCGTGAGGCTGCCCGGTAGCGGACTGGGCCCGGAGCGGGCACTGTACAGCGGGACCGCGCGGGCGATCGCCACTGCGCTCGCGAGAACATCCCGTTTGCGACATACCAGCTGAAATTAATGCATTTTATTGTATAACCTAGCTAATGCTCGCGACTTTGTCCGTGTGGACTACTCAAAATTCAAACCCCTATTTTACCCACTTAGGGGTTGAATTTTCAAATATCCTTTCTTAGCGGATGCTTATGTCATAATGGTTATCTGCATGCCAAATTTCAGCCCGATCCGTCCAGTAGTTTAAGCTGTGCGTTGATAGATCAGGTCAATCAGTCATTAAAGAGGTCTACTAGCTGTTAAGAGGCACTTAAGGAGCTCATTCATAAGCCAAAGGTTCACTAAAGGGGTTGTCAATCATCATTGCACACCACAACAAGCTCTTAGAGTCGAGGACATCAGTAAGGGTTGCTTTGGGGTTATCATTGGATCATTATCACTATCACTGGTAAGCATCTCCTGGCTGGGCAGAGCTGGTAAGTTAATTAACTTTATTTAACAATAAATGAGGCAAGCCTAGTCAGGTGATGACTAACAAGTCAGGCCTAGTCCTAGTCCTAGACCTACACCTAGGTCTACTTAATTGTTAATATTTGTTCTTTATCTGTGTTCCTTATATAATTTATGTCAGCAATGTAACTTAAAGGCAACAAAATTTATGATTTATTTATTTATTAAAGGATTCTAAGTGTCCTCCTTATTGGGCATGAAATAGGGGTTGCTTTGCGGGTTATTAATAAGCACAAGTTCACAAAAGGGTTGTCACTCGTCATTACTCACCACTACAAACTCTTCAGAAGAGGAGCGCAAGCCGGAGCGCACGAGTTTGGACAGTGCGTGAGAGCGCGCGGGCGCCGCGTGGCGCGAGCGGCGCGGCGGCAGAACCCCAAGCGAAGCAGCGCGCGGCCATATCTCACACAACTCCCCTGGTGAGGCTACGTTAATGCCTCGGCGCCAAGCCTGATTGAATTACATAACAATTAGACCACCAAAAGTAGACACTGTCTAAGACGCCATCTCCACGGACGAGAGAATCGCGGCGATGTCTCGCTGGGTGACATAAATCAAATCAAATGGTTTATTCAAAATAGGTAATAAATTACACTTTTTGAAAGTCACTTGTTGCATTTGTAAGTTGATAGCTACGAGGGTTCCAAACGCGCCCAGGTCTGAGAAGAGCCCACAACAAACTCAGCCGGGTGTTCAATAATAATTCGATAATTCGATATCAATGGGCGTATCTCCACAGGGCGATACTATCGCGGCGTTAGTGTGTACCGAATTTTGTCGGAAACTAATTAATAAAATCGGTTCTGTAAAATTAACAAAATATATTACACACTTATATTCACCTTTAGATAATTTAGAACTTGATGCTTATTTCTATTTTGCTTTTGTACTTTCTACTTTCTAGACGTCCTGAACTTCCTCAAACATTTTAACTGAATAAGTATGTCTTGCAATTCTTCTTTTAATTTATTTGAACAATCCTAGCTCTATTGTACCGTGGTACTACATCAGAAAGTTTCAACAACAACTGTTCTAAATTTAAATAAATAAATAAATGTTTATTCAGCTCACAAAACAAGAAAAAAAAACAAAACATATAAACCAAATGTTAAAAATTAAAACTAGGTAAACTTAAAACTTTGAGCTCGACAGTACTAGGAACAAAAATGATGTCTTGTTTGAGTTAAAAGGGCTACTGCCTCAGCATGATGCTGCAGTATTTGACTACTGCAGCGCTGATTTTCAGGCAGTAGTACAAGTTGCAAGTTACTTTATGCTACCTGGTGAGTGAGACATTCTCCTTACTGGAATTGTTCTTACCTCTTCAGAGACTTTGGGCTGGAGCTTGCAGCTAACGTCCTGCCAGGACAAGGCAGCAAGGTGGGAGGCCTGCCCCACAAACAGCACTGGCTTCTGCTCTGGGTCTGATGCACTCAGACCCCACTTGAACTTTATGCTAACTGGTGAGTGAGACATTCTTCTTACTGCAATTTAATTTGAAGTCAGAGTCAAATATCCTCATTGAAGTAGGAAGGTAAGTTATATCAACAGACACTATGTACTAAATACTAGATAAGCAGCTTATTCTGAACTGAAGCTTAATGAATCGGTCAGTACGACACTGGACATCAAGGTATAAGCAAAAGCCAGTTGTATCTTTTATATAGCCAACAGTATTGTCAATTTTTAATCACAGTTTTCTGATTTTTACTCTTACATGTGCTATAAGACCTACCTACCTGCCAAATTTCATGATTCTAGGTCAACGGTAAGTATCCTATAGGTTTCTTGACAGACAGACAGACAACAAAGTGATCCTAAAAGAGTTCAGTTTTTCTTTTTGAGTTACAGACTCCAAAAAATTGTAATAAGCCACCCATGTGAAGCTGGGGCAGGTCGCTAGTTAAGTATAATTTTGCCTAACTATATCTATGCCATTAGGATCAGTTCAGTCACAAAAAGGTAACTAAGCAACACGACAGAAATACAGACACTTTAGAGCTCTAGTATTCTAGAATACCTACTAGTCCATAGTAGAATAATTAAAATATATAACCTCAATTCGAGCCAAAGTGCATGAACATGCAAATTATGAACGGATAATATTAATTTAGCCAAATATAACTTCGTAAAGGTCATTCACCTGTACAGTTCATTATGTGTCGATGCAACGCAGTGGCATTGCATGGTATCAGCTTAACTATCAGCATTATTACTTACATAACACTATGACGTGTCGATAATAATAACAAACGTGATAAAAGTAAGCAATATTAGCCGCTAACATTTAAAAACACTTACGTAGATATCCACCCACTTTTCACAATCTAGTGCACCGTGAAATTGCTATCTAGACAACATTGATATTAGGTATCGATTGATAGATTAAATGCAACTGTTTATATTATTTTATCGCGAAGAAAGTGCAATGATAAGCTTTCGTTTATTTAAAATAAATTATTCTTTATCCATTTAGTTATTGCCAAATCATTGTATGAAATGATGTGTCATGTCATTTGACTTGACTCATTTGTCAAAACTAAAATGTCAATCATGTTCATGTCAATTCAATGATTTAGGGATGTGCCTTTAATTTTTCTATCGATTAATGAGTCGATGTAAGCTATGATAGCTTAAGTAATTAAATATCACTCGCTTTAACGGTGAACGAAAACACCGTGAGGAAACCTGCACGCCTGAGAGTTCTCCATAATGTTCTCAACGGTGTGTGAAGTCTACCAATCCGCACTTGACCAGTGTGGAAAGCCAAACCCTTCTCACTCTGAGAGCAGACCCATACTATAGTATAGACTATAGACTGATGATGAATGAATCAATGAATAATTTAAAGGGTTGAAATTTGAGGTTCGAATCGATTCTAAATTAGTTAAGTAGTTAAGTTATACATAAAGCCTGACCAGAAAAATAAAATACCTCGCCTTAGTGCGAAAAACCCGTGGAATTTATACAAGACCTTATGCATATAGTGACCATAGACTATATAAAAGTGGCGCCCCAGAGCAAGTTTTTTATATTTAGGTAACTAACTAACTACTAATAATGATTAATTTAAATGAAAGTCCAGTATAAGAAGTAGTAAATTAAGAAAATAACCAACTGAAAATACTATACTATACTAACTAAGAAATAATCCATTTTAATGATATCGATTCAAGAGCATGTAATTAAATTTTTCGGATCGCAAATCGATTGAAAGCTAAAAACCAATGCGTGCATCCCTACTATTAATGTCATGTGGAAAAGCGTTCAGAAATTTTCATGTTGTAACTGTCACTTATCCATCGTCCAAAAACTTTTTAACATAACTAAATAAAAATGTTTTTTGGAAAACAAAACTATACCTACTTGTCTTGAATAACTTTAATGAAAATTAAAAATAATATGACGACGAAGTAGCGAACGATCGACCAGTCATTTATATCTAAGTTTAGAATGATTTTGGATTCTTACTTCTTATAAATATAACTAATTGATTCCGCAGAGGACATCTTATTTTGAAAATTTTACTTTCTAGCGTCATCCGGACTAAAGCAACGACGATTTGAAAATACAACGAAATGCTTCCTAACCTTTAGCTTGGAGTTCGTTATTTTTTTTTTGCATTTTCAGTAAATAGTTACTTTTAATATGCAGACAGGCCGGTGTTCCGGTAGTAGTAATCGGTAATTAAATCAGTTCACTTGTATTGTATTGGAAAGTTGGAAGTGCGCCATTAACGCGGGAAAAAGAAAACCAATATTAATAAACCTGTTAGTGATTTATTTCAATATAATTTTAATTACATTAAAAACTGGAATCACGATTAAAAGTACAAACATTATTACATAATGTCAAAGTTACCTCTCAATATCATACAAATAATAACAGTTCAACACAAACTTAACTATTTACAAAACGATATAATATTTATATGTAAACCTATAGGTACACAAGTAAGTATAATTAAAAATTTAACAGCCTGCTCAGACGAGGGACTATGATGTCCACGGAGGACAAAATATATGGATCACTTAGAACTGCATCGCCTAGCGCACACGATCGACTAATAGTAAACCTAACTCTCCGTTCCCACTTGTCGTTAGTGGCAGTACATTTTGACACAAAATCGGTTCCCGACAAGTATGAAAAGCTTCATATAAAATGATCTGCCAGTGGAACATCCGATTCAAATCCGAGCCCGACAAACGACAAGTGGGACCGGGGGGGAGGAGTAAAGGTCATAGCTAATTAGAACCATCCGGCACCCGACGTGCACCGCCTCGACTAGCGCGGTTATTATTCTATCTATCTCTAGTAGGTAGGTATCTTAGATATTTATGAGGAATGTGCAACATCCACATAAACTCAAAGAGAGTTTCAGAATGTTAAGTTGAGAAATGTACATTTATTATTTGGTCCAAATAAATTAAAAAAAAAAACAATTCTGAGCGAGGCGATCCGCTGACATTACGGAGTTGATGTAGTGAGCGTATGTCCATATTAGTACATATAACGAATACTAACCGCGCGAGGCGAATCGGTGCAGGTCGGGTGCCGTGTGGCTCTAATGAGCTATAAGCTTTAACCGCCAGTAAAAGATGAGAGACTTTTGTCCCTGCGGACGATAGTCAGTCGTCTGCGCAGGCCCTTAAAGTAAGTGAATAAAATACCAAGAGAGAAATAAATTTTTTATAGTTCCTTTTCTAAATAATAGCACATCGATAACAGTAAATCTATACGCGAATCTATCTTATTGTCAATTCTTTAAATGACACTTTGATAATAGCTGAAGGGCTGGTGGCAAATTTGGAGAAGGTGCTTGATTAAAGCGAATATTTGTAAATTAGCTCATTCCTGGGATTTACTTACGGTTATTTTAAAAACCCTGTTTGAATTTCAAAAAATCCATCCATAGCACCCTAAAATAAATCAAGAAATAATCTTTTATACTCTTGTATCTTATGTTTGTATTTTATATCTTAGGGTACCTACTCAGGGAATATTTTTCTCAAATATCTAACTCCACTGGTTTAGGCTGTGCATTGTCTGTCAGCCTTGGTATAATTTTATTTAATATAATATATAGAATATGTGGGTTGTGTCAGTTACTGAGTATGGAAACCACAGAATAATATAAGTGATGACCTTACCTGCCAGCTGGTCAGTGGAGGAGAATGATTATAAAAGTTATATCGTTAAGAGTGAATAGGCATCTTCTAGATAAGTGCACTCCATCTTAGGCTGCAACATCACTTGCCAGCAGGTCTGATTCCAGCCAAGCATATTTTTTTAAAAGCTAGTGCTGAGAGTAAATATGACAATAGTGGAACAAGTTGGGCTTAAGCGGTTGAACATTTTAAATTAACAATTAGTTATCAAGTAAAGTTGCTATTTATTGTAACCATTTTACAGCCTTTATTAAGCATCTTCTAAAATTTTCCCACAAGCTCTCGGCCCATAAGGCGAGGTGCGTAATTTTATATTGAGGTCGCGAGTGTTATTTAATACATAATTGTCTTACAAAGCTGGCTTGGCAATGTATTACTATTAATTTTCTTTGTTATTCCGCTGTACACAATCTCTTAACTAAAATGGCAGGTCTAGATGTGGTGCTATCCCTTTCACGTTGTTCCCTGCGGAAAAGGATAGCACTATATTCAGAACTTTATTATGTGTACAACGTTTGGAACATTTCCATGTATCCATCGGATTAAGGAGAAAAAATAGACGGTAGATAAACTGGGGTCTCAGGACCTTCCTTGAATATGATGAAATCGCTTTAAGTTATTCTATAGTATAATGGTAGTATGTATTTATAATTATTTAAAAAAAAATGTGACCATATTATTATGTCATGCGTTTTCAGTTTCATTTGGGACTGATTTTTCAATCGCCAAGTAAAGCTACGGCCACACCTGCGCGTCACGAACGCGGGATGCGGGAGCGTCCACGCGTCTATTCCTCAGTTAAACATTATTTTGGCGATTGAAAAATCGGCACTCATAAAAAACAACCTTATACACCCGTATCGAAGGAACAAACTAAATATCTAATCTAAATTAGGTACCTTGTAATACTAGCTATCATGTAATATTTACGAGTAAGCGCGCGTTCACACCTGACGTATTGTCAGCCGCCGACTGGGCTACTGTTCTTCATACATATTCAACATTTCGTTCATACCAAACCGACAATACACTATTACGCTATGCGTAGACGCTGATTGTTATAGTACGCCACTATGCTATACGCATCGTGAACCCAGATTGGCTATATAGCTATAGCGTACATTACCTAGCAGGAAATATTGCACATCCAATTTTAGAAAGAGATTTCGGCTTCATAGAGCGTCTTCTCTGTCACTCATACATATATGATCTTTTATCGGTCTCCACGACAGAGACTGCTCAACTCTACGAAAGCGTTATCTCTTTCTAAAGTTCGACGTGCAATATTTCCTACCAGGTACTGTATTGTCAGCACTGAGTGAACGAAAAATTAAGTTTGAATTCACGTTTACACAGGCTCATAGTGAGCTTGTTCACAGTAGGTGGCTGACATTACGTCAAGGCTGATCTACGCCTGCGCACGCGCACGAACCGTGCACATAACGCGCATCATCCTAATATCCTAATCCTAATAATATTAAAAATGTGAAAGTGTGGATGTTTGTTACTCAATCACGCAAAACGGCTGAACGAATTTGGATTAAATTTAGAATGGAGATAGATAATACCCTGGATTAACACATAGGCTACTTTTTATCCCGGAAAACCAAAGAGTTCCCGCGGGATTTTGAAAAATGTAAATCCAAGCGGATGAAGTCGCGGGCATCAGCTAGTAAGAACTTAATATGGACGTGTTCACGACTGGTTACGACCAGTTCGCGTGCATGTCGTACAAGTGACGGCGTGCACATTGAATTTACATTAAATGACATGTTCGCGACATGCACGAGCGCAAAGTAATGCTCCCATAGGCGTTCGATGCGCGTTGTAAGCACGGTTCGTGTGCGAGCGTAGGTGTGGATCGACTTTTAGGTGTAATGCTCAGTAAAGGCCGTCACTGACTTACGCCGCACCGCTTGAGCAACATTTGAATAATATGTGCTTTAGACCGAGCTGTGAGCTTTGCTTGAGCGGTGCAGCGTATATCGGAGGTGATTTTAAAACAACAAACAATACTTTTTTTAAATGTTATCATAACAATAATTACCTACAGGATTATTCAAACACAGGAAAAATGCCGTCACCCATAGTCGAAATAATGTTAAAACAAATTATAACACCTTACACATAAAAAATATTTCTTTTGGAAAACTTCATGTTAATTAGAACAAGGTAATTCATTTATCTCTACACAAAAATATGGATATCCGTAACAAATTACGATGAATGTTTTATCAAATAAAAAAATCCGTGACGACCGATGAGGACGAATTTTCACAGAAACAAAACAGAGATGTTATTTTCTTAAGGATAAAATGGATTAAAGGTTGTAAGTTGTAACTGATTGGAAAGACCGAACTGCTTCAGCACAGCACGTGTGGTTTGCTTGTTCATTCAGTGTGCTATATCTATCTTTGAATGAACATGCAAATGTATATTTCTCCTTTGATGCGCTGGTGCGGTGCGGTAAAGTCGGTGACAACCTTTAAGCGTCATTTTTGAATGGAATCGGAATCTGTATTATTTTAGAAAATATATTTAGTGAATGTAGTTCTTATTGCGTTTATTGTTTATACTTTTAATTGTTATTTAAATAGAATATTACACTTAACATTTTATTGCATTAATTTTATTAATGTATAACTATTAGGTTTTCATTTTTCATAAATCTCTTGCAATTTATCACAATAAATGGTAATTATTTTGAGTGGAATAATGCTAAATGGGGTCTGATTTTATAGAACTTGCAAAATGTATATAATATTTTTATCATTCATGTCATAGATGACAAGTTCTATGGAATCGGACCTTAGCTCATTATTATCGGCGACAATAGCCCCTGTATTACGAAACCTCTGATGGTTTCATTGCGATCCTGATTGCTATTACAATCTGTCGCGTACTATAGATAACATTTGACGCCTGCCACTGTAGGTGAACCCCTCTCACTCTGAGAGGAGACCCGTGCTCTGTAGTGAGCCGGCGATGGGTTGATCATGATGATGATGACGACTGTAGGACATTTTGTTAGAAGTGCTCTAACTGTGTTGAACTTTGTCACAACTGAATAGCGACTGGTGTTACAGTGCGACAAGGCTCTCTTGGCACTTGAATGACATTGACAGGGGGGCGCTGTTGCAGAACAAAGGCTTAAAATATTCAAACAAGAACAAAGGGGGACACTTGACGGCAACGTTAGTTCCGATTTTTGCCACGCGCCAAGATAGCTTTGTCGCACTGTAGTGAATATATTGTAGACTTCCGTTTTTTAGGGTTCCGTACCTCAAAAGGAAAAACGGAACCCTTATAGGATCACTTTGTTGTCTGTCTGTCTGTCAAGAAACCTATACAGGGTACTTCCCGTTGACCTAGAATCATAAAATTTGGCAGGTAGGTAGATCTTATAGCTGACATTTGGGGAAAAATCTGAAAACCGTGAATTTAGGGTTAGATTACACAAAAAAAATTAAATTGTGGTCATGAACTAATAATTAGTATTTTCAACTTTCGAAGTGAGTGACTATATCAAGTGGGGTATCATATGAAAGGTCTTCACTTGTACATTCTAAAACAGATTTTTATTTATTTTTATACATGATAGTTTTTGAATTATTGTGCAAAATGTCGAAAAAATACGACTGTAGTAGGAACCCTCATTGCGCGAGTCTGACTCGCACTTGGCCAGTTTTTTTCAACGACGATGAACCTGAGCTAATGGAGTCAGCCAATTGGAAACAGAAATCATCAGAGTTCAGTAAAACGGGGGTAGTCATACTTAAAATATTAATTGTACTTCAACCATGGCTAGGATACGCACAGTACAAAAGCATCACAATATACAACCTAAGCTCGTCCTATACATATACTCTATAGTAACACGCTCTAAATAACAATATCACACCAAATCAATAGCACAAGTCCAAAGTAATCCTTGAAGATCCTTCAAGAAACCTACAGGGTACTTCCCGATATAAGGGGAAAAATCTAAAAACCGTGAATTCGTGGTTACATCACACAAAAAAATTTGTGGTCATGAACTAATAATTAGTATTTTCAACTTTCAAAGTAAGATAACTATATCAAGTGGGGTATCATATGAAAGGGTCTCCTTCACCTGTGCATTCTATAAAAAGATTTTTTATTTATTTTTATGCACCATGGTTTTTGATTTATCGTGCAAAATGTCGAAAAAAATAAGACTGTATAAGGGAAAAATTTGTGGTCATGAACTAATAATTAGTATTTTCAACTTTCAAAGTAAGATAACTATATCAAGTGGGGTATCATATCAAAGGGCTTCACCTGTGCATTCTAAAAAAGATTTTTTATTTATTTTTATGCACCATGGTTTTTGATTTATCGTGGAAAATGTCGAAAAAAATAAGACTGTATAACGGAACCCTCGATGCGCGAGCCTGACTCGCACTGGGCCGGTTTTTGTTACAAATACATAATATAATTGTAATATGTAATCCAACATCTGACCATCAAAAAGCGTTATTAATTACCTATTTTGAATAAATCATTTGACTTTGACTTTGACTTGACTTTGAATATATAATGTAAATAATATCTGTCCCGGCTGTACTCACGTGTTTAGTCGACGTTAGCCCGACTAGTTTCGAACCCATCCGGGGTCCTTTTTCAAGGGAGTCAGTTCGTTTATAATGATTGATTTTTGTGACACTAGGTACTCCTCTACTTAGCGCAACATAGCTCAATGTTGATTGGTCACCCTAGCTCACATTTTAATGATGTGAGCTATGCTTGAGCAACGCGTTGGTTAGCGTGATATTAGAAGCTTTATTAGAATCTTACTAAAATGTATATTAATGACAATAGCCATTGAGTAAGGCGTAATATTATATTTGTGAGCCAAATGTCTAAGTACCAATAACATCGATATACTTTTAATAGAAATAGACAATTAATATAGAAGAGATAAAACTATGCAGGCAGCGAAATATTCCTTTGCAGTTTATTATTATTATTTATTTATATCTACAATTTCGCTTAGGCAAAGTTACACTTGAGATTTATGTGAAATTTTACTCTTAGTACAGTTCTTGCAATTCACGAAGGCTAGTGAACTTTACTTGTGGTAACGTCGTTAACATGGCCATTGCGTAGGTGTGCGTGCATGTCGGACCAATCGGTCGCAAGCAAGCGCTGTCAAACGCACACATTTAGTGTACTACCTTACGACTTTAACACAAACATGAGTCAGTGGCCTTCGTGAAATGCAAAAACTATAGTAATAGTGATTTGAGTGACAGAGTAAATCTGAGGCATATTTCGTTGCCCACGTCAAGTAGAAATAAGCGTTACATTCCGAATCGATCCTAAAGTAGAGAGATACAAAGTCTATTTTACTTTAACCACATCAACTTTCCACCGACTCTGGGAATACATTTGTGCACTCCACTCTAATGTGACTCCAATTGACAATTTATACCAAGTCAAATACTAGGAACTGCCCGCGACTACGTCCGCTTTTAGTTAATACAAATATTAAAACCACGGAATTCTATATAAGGTAATAGAAATGGCATCTTTTTTTTTCATGTACAAGTTAGCCCTTTGAGTGCAATATCTCACCTAGAAGGGGTATGGCCGTTCAAATTTAACACACACCTCTTTGGTTTCTACACGGCATCGTAACGGAACGCTTAATCGCTTGGCGGCACGGCTTTGCCGGTACGGTGGTAAGTAGCCACGGCCGAAGCCTTCCACCAGACCAGAGATTTAGAAATTATAAAATTCCAAACACATGCCGGGAATTGAACTCGGAACCTCCCACTAATAAGACCGCAGCGCTTACCACTGAGTGCTTTAATATCTCATTTCAAATACCGTATACACTTGAGCTTTGCATCCGCAAACATACATATAACATATAAAACAACATACAATTATTGTTACAAATATAGGCAATGCAAATACGTCTGTTTTTACAATAACTCACACCGATGTTTCACTAGTCATCTGTGCGGCGACAGCCTCACTACCACTTCTATACCGATTTTGAATTCTGTGGCCATAACACATTTAGATAGGCATACCGTTCTATTCCGTTACGAAATTTATTACCTTTGAACAATACACAGACACCGACACTTCTAATAATATTATGTACAGATAAAACAATAAATCCAGAAAAAACAAGCAAAAATCAACATAATATAATATACAATACTATGCATGGAAACAATTTCACAGCCATATTTCTATAAAAAATATAAAAACATTTCTCTTTTAACCAAATATGGTATAAAATGAATTCATTTGAAAATTGCCGTGTTTAAACTACAAATTGATTTTTTTCCTAAAACGTAACTCGCAAAAATAAATTTCAACTTTTCCAAATTTCACATACGTATAACGTGGCGGAAATATCTACGAACCTCGCTGGAATGCGCTTTCCCGCAACTCGCCTGTTTTCGTCTATCCAGTATAGACAGTTCAATCCATGATTTGTTCCAATCGGTTGCAATGCAAAATGTGCTATGTACTGTTAGAGTTCTATCGTAAGTCGTAACGCACTGATCAGCGATGCGGGCACACGCACAAGAAGATAAATTAGGTAAAGACACTCCGCACCCGTGGTTTCCCCGCACGTAAAATAGTGGGGCGCGTCTTCGTGGTTTTTTTTTAGGGTTCCGTACCTCAAAAGGAAAAACGGAACCCTTATAGGATCACTTTGTTGTCTGGCTGTCTGTCTGTCAAGAAACCTACAGGGTACTTCCCGCTGACCTAGAATCATGAAATTTGGCAGGTAGGTAGATCTTATAGCTGACATTTGGGGAAAAATCTTAAAACCGTGAATTTAGGGTTAGATCACAAAAAAATTTTAAATTCATGAACTAATAATTAGTATTTTCAATATTCAAGTAAGATAACTATACCAAGTGGGGTATCATATGAAAGGGCTTTACCTGTGCATTCTAAAACATAATTTTATTTATTTTTATGCATCAGAGTTTTTGAATTATCGTGCAAAATGTCGAAAAAATACGACTGTAGTACGGAGCCCTCAGTGTGCGAGCCTGACTCGCACTTGGCTGTTTTTTTTTTAAAGAATATTAGCCATGTTAAACGGCTAATATTCCCCTTTCCTCTCCAACTAAGCGTCAAGCTTGTGCTAGGAGTAGGTACGACAATCAACCTTTCGGTTCTCAGCCCACTCCTTAACCTGTTGAGCTATTGAGGCTCGATTGAACGAACTATACCGGTGCCGACGCGAGCGCGTTGCATGACGTCACTAAGCCAGGTTCACAGATATTTCGGTCGGCTTATATACCAGTGACTTGTGACCTCTCGCAGTTCCGTACGTTTCGCGTGCGTGACGAGTATGGAGTGAAGGCTAGAACGGTTCATGTAAAGCTACAACGCTAAGCGAAGCACAACCTAGCACAGCACCTCGCGCTGCGGGATCGGCTGCCAATAGAGAAAACATGGAATTAATGTGCTAATTCTGTTGTACACAGTGTCTGTTGTAGTGTGTGTTCGTTTAGTGGAATTCGTTTTTAGAGTTCAAGCAAGCTCCAGCCCAAGGTCTCTGAAGAGGTAAGAACAATTCCAGTAAGGAGAATGTCTCACTCGCCAGGTAGCATAAAGTACAAGTGGGTTTTTAATTTGAAACTAATATCCCACTAGGGCTCTGCCTGAAAATCAGCACTGCAGGAGTCAAATACTGCAGCATCATGCTGAGGCAGTAGCCCTTTCAGCTCAAATAAGACGTCATTTTTAGGGTTCCGTACCTCAAAAGGAAAAACGGAACCCTTATAGGATCACTTTGTTGTCTGTCTGTCTGTCAAGAAACCTGCAGGGTACTTCCCGTTGACCTAGAATCATGAAATTTGGCAGGTAGGTAGTCTTATAGCACACACAAGGGGAATAATATGAAAACCGTGAATTTGTGGTTACATCAGACAAAAAAAATTAAATTGTGTTCATGAACAAATAATTAGTATTTTCAACTTTCAACGTGAGATAACTATATCAAGTGGGGTATCATATGAAAGGACTTTACCTGTACATTCTAAAACAGATCTTTATTTATTTTTATGCATAAGAGTTTTTGATATATCGTGCACAATGTCGAAAAAATACGATTGTAGTACGAAACTCTCGGTGCGCGAGTTTAGACTCGCGCTTGGTCGGTTTTAATAATAGTATGAACTAGCTTATGCTCGCGACTTTGTTCGCGTGGACTACACAAATTTCAAACCCCTATTTCACCCCCTTAGGGGTTGAATTTTCAAAAATCCTTTCTTAGCGGATGCCTACGACATAATAGCTATCTGCATGCCAAATTTCAGCCCGATCCGTCCAGTAGTTTGCGCTGTGCGTTGATAGATCAGTCAGTCAGTCAGTCAGTCAGTCAGTCAGTCACCTTTTCCTTTTATATATTTAGATTATCTATAATATAAAAATGAATGAACAGCTGAACCGATTTCGCTAATTCTTTTTTTATAATATTCCTTGAAGTACTAGGATGGTTCTTACAGAGAGAAAATTTCGTCTGTTGGGCGGTACGAAGTTTGCCGGGTCAGCTAGTTATCTATATATATAAAATCTGACTGACTGACTGACTTATATATCAACGCACAGCCTAAACTGCCGGTCCTAGAGATATAAAATTTGGAGGGTGTGTTCTTTGTAAAGAGTAGGAAAGAAAGGATTTTTCGAAATTCCACCCCCAAATGGGGGTTTGAAATTTATGTAGTCCGCGCGGACGAAGTCGCGAGCATAAGCTAGTCGTTAATCCATCTTACGTGCAATAGGGGGCGCAGTCACCACAGGCGCGGCGCCTGCAGAGCGGGGAAGCCGGCCTCGCGCGCTTTCCAGTACTCGCCCGTGAACGACCACATCTCCTCGCTGCCTTCTAGAACCTTCCTGCAAGTTGAGGTTACACTTCTTGATTGCTTCTCCATGCTAAAGTATTTGAATCACTAATTGCTAAACGGGCACACGGTGAACAAATACGCAGAAACCTTTTTTTTCGTTATTGCATGTATTTTCCTATCATATGGGCCCTTTCTGCGATAAACTGCGTAATTTGCATTCCGATATCTGCGTATTGGTAAGTTACATGAGAGCCCCTTTTTGCAGAGATAATGTCATCAAAGTCAAAGTCAAAGTCAAAGTCAAATGATTTATTCAAGATAGGTAATATATATAAAACTCTTTTTGAAGGTCAGATGTTGGATTTCTAAGATATAGTGGTGATAATTATTTCGCAAACTTAAAACTAAAGCTACGAGGGTTCCAAACGCGCCCAGGTCTGAGAAGCCCACAACAAACTCATCATCATCAGCCTGTGGACGTCCACTGTTGGACATTGGCCTTCCCTAAAGAGCGCCACCACACCCGGTTCTCAGCCTTCCACATCCACATCCAGAGATAATGTATAATAGGAAAATACATTCAAAAACGAAAAAAAAGATTTTTGCCTATTTTTTCACCATGTGGGCGGGCACATGGGGAACAAATAGACAAAAATCTTTTAGCAATTACTGATTCATTTATACATATTAACTTGGAGCGGCGGTTAATACATGAGCCTTCTATTCAAAGGTCGGAATTTCGGTCCCCTTTTTTTTCGTGAGGAAAATCCATCATGGATACCACTGGCTACGGGGGAGCACAGTGGTTGTGTCGGACTCCTACCGACTAAGCCTCACTAAGTTCCACCCCACCGCTAACGACGGAGCACAAGGGACCAACAACGCCTCGTTACTCCGCCAGCGGATGTCCGCCGTAGCAGACCCACCACTGTGGCACTACGTGTCCCCAATCACCGTTAGAGGCATGCCGGAACCACAGCACGCCAACCAACCCGAGGACCACACCGTGTCCATTATCCACAGATCCTCACGAGGGCTAAGGGCTCGCGGGGAGGGCCATACCCTCTCCACGTTCCCCATGCTCACCATCTCCCTCGCCCGTCACCAAACTGGACAGGCGAGAGACCGGTGGGGCAACTCAGGGCCGGTTGTTTCAAACCATTGGTCTTCGTAAGATACGTTCGTTAAAATTTAACAGACGTAGATGAACTTTAACATCTGTTAATTTAAGTGCGTTGCTCCATTGCACAAAAAACTGTTCGTCATTGTTATTTTGGTTGCGAAACTAACCCCCTAAAAATTAACTTACTTCTCCGTATCCTTTTTTTATTTCATTTTAAGTATATTAAATTATATACATAGTTATTAATATTGCTACTTCGAATTTTAAACACTTTTTCTTTCTTACAAATTCTCTTTCATCTTCAAAAAAACTACCATTAAAAGCTTTGAAAATTGATTCCATTGTAATTTGTAAATAAAATATTCCGTTTGTAAGAAGTATGAAGTTACGAACTGATTTGACGATCACCAATGGCGCCAGCACCGGTTAACGTAAACGTTACTTTTTAACGAACGTTAGCGCTAATAGATGCTGAATCAACGCTTTTTCTTTACTTACGTTCGTTAGCGCCATATTTAAAGGTTACGTGTCCGTCAAAGTTTGTTGAAACAACCGGCCCTAAATCTTTAACGGTGAAAGATAACACCGTGAAGAAACTTGTACCTGAGAGTTCTACATAATATTTGTGAAGTATGCCAATTCGCACTTGGCCAGTGTTGTAGACTGTTTGCCAAACCCCTTCTCATCTTTAGACGAGATTAATAAGCCGGCGATGGGTTGTTATTGTTGTTGATGATGATGATGATACTGACCGGAACCAGGCGGGCGTGTGGTCGAGGCAGTCCCGCCTCCTCTCCCGCTGCGACTGCTCGAGCTGATGCTTGAACTGCTCCGCGGATTCCACGTCGCCCTCTTCCAACGCGCGTTGGTCCGGCCTGCGAACATCACAATAGGGTATTTGACACCATGTAAAATACACGATCCAGGGTTGTTGCCAGTGGCGTGCAGCTCGTAGAGGCATAAACGCACTGCTTACCCTCATTGTAATAAATCAATGCTTATGTTTTATTATAACCTGATATAAAATAAGTTCATACCTAAATGCATACCCTGGCTTGAACTCCTGTGCACGCCACTGGTTGTTGCGGATGCCAATATTTTGACATCCGCGGATACGGATGCGGATTATTAGAAGTTCACATCCGCGGATGCAGATGTCTGAATGAATGTGAATGTTTCGCATTTGTCACATATACAGGGTGTAACCAGAACGCTAGCAAAAACGAAAATAGGTGATAGTACTGATGATTACTGATATGATACAACAAAACTAACGCAAAAAAAATGTATTAAAAATCCTACAATCCTTTCGTAAAAGTTTACGATATATTGCAAATAAACATCTGACTGCCGCTAGAGGTTAACGAACGTGGTATAACTAGGTCATTTGGAGTCAATGCCGCGTCGTAGGCGTGGCATTGACCCGAGTTTTGCATGCTATACATTGCGAGTTTGAAAAATAGTAAATCACTAAAACTACAAAATGAAACAAATGGTTATTGGTATTGGTAGTATAACAATAACGCAAAGTTTTTGCTAGCGTTCTGGTTACACCCTGCATATCCGTATCCGTATATATCCGTAACACCCCTGTTGGCAGTGGCGTGCACAGGGTTTGAAGCCAGGGTAGGCATTAGTTAGGTAGGAACCTGTTTACTTGCAGGTCATAATGAAAATTATGCATTGAGATATTACAACTGGGGTAAGCAGTGCATTTATGCCTCTATGACCTGCACGCCAATGCCTGTTGGGTACCATTGTTCACTTTTTACCTGAGTCTGGTGTCGGTGTGAGGCAACACGTCCCTCATGCCGGGTTCCATCTCGTTCAGCTCCATCGCGAACCGAGTGAAGCCGTAGTAGAGCTCGTGTTCTGGAGGCATTGCACCTGAGAACAATATATTGTATTTATTTACTGCTATTTGACGCTTTGGTTCGCGCCAAGCTAGAAACCAGCGCTTGTATTTGGAATCCATATGAAAGCACTTACACCTTGCTACTTGAAAAGGTTCAAAAAGCCTTTCTAAGGTATTTATATAAAAAATTGCACGGGTATTACCCATTTATGTATCCCACAAAATTTCTCCAAGGGCACTTGGGTTTCCACTCGCTCAAAACCCGAAGAGACTGCGACCAAATTGGTACAATTTGCAAGATTCTTAGGGGTGTGATCGACTGCTCTGAACTACACAACAAGCTCTGCTGCGTTTATGCACCCTCTAATTACAGCTATCTCCGCCACCGCTCCAAATTTTTCGTAAGTCCGTTTAGTCGCACGGTAGCGCGCTCCAGTCAGTGGTCACCCATACCGCGCACTTTGGCTGCGCTCAACGCGCTGCTGAAGGAGTCCCCTCGCTGTGACATATTTGCTGACAAATGGGCTGACCTCATGGGTCAGATTTTGCACTTTTGTGAAAAGTTATAATTATGTTTTTTAAAATTTATAATTTTAACAATTTTTGTATGTATGTTTATGTTAGTTTGTACTGGGTGGGGTAACGGTTGAAACTAGTCGTGCTAACGTCGACTACACACGTGAGTAAGCCGGGACAGATAGTATTTATAATGGAAATCACTCACGGTAGTTTGAACGCTAAAATAGTTTGTACTCGTAGTTTAATTAGTGAAATTGGCTTTATGGCCGTTCTAATTAAATAATAAATAAATAAATAATAATAATAATAATATAACAGCCTAGTGGTTAGGACGTCCGCCTTCTAATCTGTCTAATTCATTAAACTACCTTCAATAAGCTAACACACGTACCAGGCCTCCATAAACACCGGGCGGCGGGCGGGTCTCCCGCATATAGTGCTTCAGACCACCGCCCCGCCAATCGCAACCGCGTGCCGCTTCCACCTTCCGTCACCGCGCCCCGAACCTCGTGTCTACTGCTAGACCAAGAATTTGCCAGAAATAGTGTGATGTAGTCATACACGTACCAGGCCTCCATAAACACCGGGCGGCGGGCGGGTCTCCCGCATATAGAGCTTCAGACCACCGCCCCGCCAATCGCAACCGCGTGCCGCTTCCACCTTCCGTCACCGCGCCCCGAACCTCGTGTCTACTGCTAGACCAAGAATTTGCCAGAAATAGTGTGATGTAGTCATACACGTACCAGGCCTCCATAAACACCGGGCGGCGGGCGGGTCTCCCGCATATAGAGCTTCAGACCACCGCCCCGCCAATCGCAACCGCGTGCCGCTTCCACCTTCCGTCACCGCGCCCCGAACCTCGTGTCTACTGCTAGACCAAGAATTTGCCAGAAATAGTGTGATGTAGTCATACACGTACCAGGCCTCCATAAACACCGGGCGGCGGGCGGGTCTCCCGCATATAGTGCTTCAGACCACCGCCCCGCCAATCGCAACCGCGTGCCGCTTCCACCTTCCGTCACCGCGCCCCGAACCTCGTGTCTACTGCTAGACCAAGAATTTGCCAGAAATAGTGTGATGTAGTCATACACGTACCAGGCCTCCATAAACACCGGGCGGCGGGCGGGTCTCCCGCATATAGAGCTTCAGACCACCGCCCCGCCAATCGCAACCGCGTGCCGCTTCCACCTTCCGTCACCGCGCCCCGAACCTCGTGTCTACTGCTAGACCAAGAATTTGCCAGAAATAGTGTGATGTAGTCATACACGTACCAGGCCTCCATAAACACCGGGCGGCGGGCGGGTCTCCCGCATATAGAGCTTCAGACCACCGCCCCGCCAATCGCAACCGCGTGCCGCTTCCACCTTCCGTCACCGCGCCCCGAACCTCGTGTCTACTGCTCGACCAAGAACTTGCCAGAAATAGTGTGATGTAGTCATACACGTACCAGGCCTCCATAAACACCGGGCGGCGGGCGGGTCTCCCGCATATAGAGCTTCAGACCACCGCCCCGCCAATCGCAACCGCGTGCCGCTTCCACCTTCCGTCACCGCGCCCCGAACCTCGTGTCTACTGCTAGACCAAGAATTTGCCAGAAATAGTGTGATGTAGTCATACACGTACCAGGCCTCCATAAACACCGGGCGGCGGGCGGGTCTCCCGCATATAGAGCTTCAGACCACCGCCCCGCCAATCGCAACCGCGTGCCGCTTCCACCTTCCGTCACCGCGCCCCGAACCTCGTGTCTACTGCTAGACCAAGAATTTGCCAGAAATAGTGTGATGTAGTCATACACGTACCAGGCCTCCATAAACACCGGGCGGCGGGCGGGTCTCCCGCATATAGAGCTTCAGACCACCGCCCCGCCAATCGCAACCGCGTGCCGCTTCCACCTTCCGTCACCGCGCCCCGAACCTCGTGTCTACTGCTCGACCACGAGCTTGCCTGAAATAGTGTGACTTTATACTGTAAGGGTTTTATATATTAAGTACTGTCACACCACGCTAAGTCTTGAAACTTAAAACTTTGCATGTGTCCCAAAACAAAGGATTTTCAGAAATTCCACCCGAACGAAGCATTTATTTATTTTATTTTTATTATTCATGTACCAAAAATTGTAGTTACAAAGTAATAATAAATTAAGTTACATCGGAAATGCTTATCTCTAAACAGAGATTTCTTCCAGCTTCCCATTCAAGGTTGTGAGTAAGGCGTATCAAGAAGTGGAATAGGTCTACGGTACTAGAATCTAATAAACTACATAAATATCTTATAATAAATACCCAAATCAACTTATATACAATAATAATACTTATCATAAATAATTATATACATAATATATGAAAAATATAAATACATATAATATATAAAATACTCAATATTAATGATAGGTAATACTGCTTCACTCTGTATTTGAATGAGTGTACTGAGTGGCAGTTCTCTCTGACATTTTCAGTAAGTGAGTTCCAAAGTTGGGTAGCTAGTACGGTGAAAGATTTGTTATAGAAGACTGTGTTACAACGGGGAGTGACGAGAGGATTTTTTGAGACACACGACCGCATAGGTCTAGTAGGAGGGCGGGATAGTTGAAATGCATGCAGGTCAGCTAGTCAATATCTAGACAGGTATTGTAGGACAGGTATCTGGCAATAAGTCTTAACCTTACCAAAGATCCTTAGTCAAGACAGGACGCTAATGGAAGTCTGTTTATATATCTGGATTTTCAGAATGTTTTAGAAAAAATTTCATACATTAACTACCTTTTCAAATTTTTTGGATTTAAGTTTTTAGTTTAGGAATTTCTGGTAAGTATAAAACTGTTGTCAATATGGGCTACACTTTAGCTCTCATAACAGCTTACCTTGATAAAGTTAAGCTTGCATCCGATGTCGGTTCCGTGGCACGTGATGAGCATGTCGCCGTACTGGTCCACCCAGCGCTGCCCGCCGAACAAGTTGTGTACGCACGTCGTCACCTTCAAATAATTACAATAACCCTTATATAAAAAACTGAGGCTAAAGACAAATCTATAGGAAACTAGCTGATGCCCGCGACTTCGCACGCGTGGATTTAGGTTTTAAAAATCCCGTGGTAACTCCTTGATTTTCCGGGATAAAAAGTAGCCTATGTCACTCTCCAAGTCTTAAACTATACCCATGCAAAAAATCACGTCGATCCCGTGCTCCGTTACGACGTGATTGAAGCACAAACCAACAAACAAACACACTTTCAAATTTATAATAGGCGTAGTGATTAGATCCCTGGGCAGTATCGTCTGCACAGTTTGTTTTAACTACATGGTTTGCCTTGACTGCAATCACGTCAAATAATAAGTGATCATGCAGCCTAAGGTGGAATGCGCCTGCTTATCAATTCTGCTGTCAATTCGCCCTTTTTTAGGGTTCCTTACCTCAAAAGGAAAAACGGAACCCTTATAGAATCACTTTCTTCGTCGGTCTGTCAAGAATTCCGTACTTCCCGTTGACCTAGAATCATGAAATTTGGCAGGTAGGTAGGTCTCATAGCAGACATTCGGGGAAAAATCTGAAAACCGTGAATTTGTGATTACATAACACAATTTTTTTTAAATTGTGGTCATAAACTAATAATTAGTATTTTAAATTTTCGAAATAAGATAACTATATCAAGTGGGGTATCATATGAAAGGTCTTCACCTGTGCATTCTAAAACAGGTTTTTATCTATTTTTATGCATTATAGTTTTTGAATCATCGTGCAAAATGTCGAAAAAATACGACTGTAGTTAGGAACCCTCGTTGCGCGAGCCTGACTCGCACTTGGCCGTTTTTTTTAAATATAAGTACCAATATTATAGCTGGCGGATGGGCTTTACTGGCACCTATATTCAGAGCAAAAATCACAAAGTTTCTGATACTATCTCAAAAGATGAACCGGGTGTGAAACATTTTGCTTACCTTGTTCCAACTGTAATGGTCGCCTGTGGTCAACATTTTGACATGGACGCGTCCCGCGGGCTGGAACTCCATGGATTTGCCCCAGAATTTAGTTTTGATGCGCGCCTCCTGCCAGAACACCCAGCGAGGGGATTCAGCGTGACACGCTGATATGGGCGGGTGATGCGATACCTGCGCAAGAAAATATTTTCATTGAGAAAAATTAAATTTATTGTTTATATTAAATTCTTAAGTTAAATTAAATTTTTGGGTACCAAAGTTTGTAGAGTAATCTTCACATTTCTTTTCTTGGAAAAACAATAAAGCGTTTATAATGATGAGTATTGTAAAATAGTAAATTGATGTCCGTTATCTGTAACAAAATCTTTGGGGCATCCATAGTTGTTTTTAACGATCTAGTAAGCAGGTAAGTTTCTGCTGTTATTAACTTTCGAGTATTCTAGCTCTTTTAATTTTGTTAACTATATAGGCGTGTGCTTGACTGCAATCACACAAAATAGCATCGATGCTTCGCGGTTCGATAGTACAAAATCTTTATATAGCCTATTTATGTAAGGGTATGTGAATATGTGTGCGGTTGTGTATTGTGAAACACACCTGTTCAGCAATGAATCGAAACGCCCTGTCAGCTCGCATGCACTCGTACGTCTCAGCCAGTAGCGGATTGAAGGGCTTGGATGCCGCACGATTCGCCGCGGCCGCGTACGCGCTGACTGCGAACGCCGCCACTAACGCACATCGCTCCACGGCGTCTACACTTTTGGATGCCGCGTCTAATAATTCTGAGTATTCCAGCTCTTCGCATAGCCTCTGAAAACCAATTTACAAAAATGGAAAATCAGCGCTAATCCTGTATTGTATTTACAAATCTATTCCAAGATAATTCGAAATCACAGAAAAAACGTTTCTGTCTATTAAAAAAACATGACATATTAATTTCGATCTGAATAATAAATAAATATCTTTTACAATATTGTGATTGCGATCGTTACACTATCACTTTGTTAATTCCGGCGGTAAGCCTCCATGTAGTTTATAACGGTTCAGACAGCAGGTTATCACTAGACAGAAAGTTATGATTGTACAGAAATAAGGCACACACTCACCTGCAGCATGTTGAGCGGCTCGTTGATGGTGACGGGCATGGAGATCTGGCTGAGGTCCTTGCCGATGTTCTTGTAGAGCAGGTTCCACAGGCTGGGGCCGCCAGGAGACGGCCGCGGGTGCGGCAGCCGCGTGCGCCGCACCCACGTGTGCGGCCCGTGCTCGTTCAGCCGCAGCGTGGACTGCTCTGCTATTACCGCTAATAGTGTTATTGCTATCTAGCTGGCAGTTCGTTCCACGAGACCGGAGACAGAGACGAGCGACAGAAACATGCGGGGATCAACTCTACGCCGAAACTGAGATGATAGACATATACATGTCATACAAACGTCTCTGTTTCATGCCTCTGTCGCGGGAACCGCCAGCTAACTAAGGGCTGATTTTACAATCTAAATATATAAAAGGAAAAAGTGATTGACAGACTGAACTATCAACGCATAGCGCAAACTACTGGATAGATCGGGCTAAAATTTGGCATACAATGTAGCTATTATAACGAAGACACATACCCGTTTTAAAAAGATGATCTTAAGATGAATTGCAAACCTTTATCTGTAACAATATCTTTTGGATATCCGAATCTGACTATTACTATATCTAGTAAAACTTTCAAAGAAATATTATATATTGAAATTTGAAATATTACAAAATGGTAAAAAAATGTATACTTACTCGCTGCATCGGAATTGTCTGAGCTCGCGGAACCATCTTCACTGCTGAGAGATCCAGCTTCGGACGTAGAGTCCCCATCTAGTTCTATCACGCCTGCCTATGATACAAACATACAACTAGAAACATTTTGACACTAGCAGATTTACTTAAAAAGTCCATTTAAATAGTACTAAATGATGCCCGCGACTTCATCCGCGTCGATTTAGGTTTTTTTAAATCCCGTGGGAACTCTTTAATTTTCCGGGATATAATGTAGCCTATGTCCTTCCCTGGGATTATATGGGTATACAGACAGACACGCTTTTGCATTTATAATATAACAATATTCAAAAATATCAGTTACATGAAAATTACATATCAAACTGATATGTCATTTCCATTTTTTAAAATAAAAAGCTCAGAATACTCACCCACATATAATTCAAACTCTGCCTACCATTTACCTACGCATATACAAGGTTTTGCATGAAAACAAAATCGTAAAATGTTGGCGGGGGACAGGGGAGAATGCTTTGTTGTGTGGTGGACTCAAAAGTCACGTAATGAAGACAATGTGCGGAATGAGAGTACCGAACGGGCGTGAGCCGACCTTTATGCTAAGCAACTGCCTAAGCTTAGCGATTGAGCGACTTTAGGTGGTGGTCTGTGTCCTCACCTCATCAGCGTCAAGGATCTGGTTCTGCTTGTGGTTCTCCTCGTGCTCCTCCGCGTCGAAGAACTCTGAAGCGGACACGCACGACGAACTGTAGCTTAGGGAATGTTGGAATGGACGATTCTGTCAAACATTTGTGCGAAGTTTGGTTATTGGCCGTGATCAGAGGCCGTACTACCACCGCTTAAAGTAGTAATTTTTCAATATCGTTTTGACATTTTCATACAAGTTATGTATCAAATCAAATCAAGTCCCTGCCGGGAATCGGACCCGGGACCTCCCAATAAGACCACAGGGCTTACCACTGCTCCAGGGAGGTCATCATCATCATCATCATCAATAGATAGACATCCACTACTGGACATACATAGTAAATACTATCTGTCCCGGCTTACTCACGTGTGGATGGGTTCGAAACTAGTCGTGCTAACGTCGACTACACACGTGAGTAAGCCGGGACAGATAGTATTTATAATGGAAATCACTCACGGTAGTTTAAACGCTAAAAAAGACATACATAGTCTTGCGCTGCCTGAATCCAGCGGCTCCCTGCGACTCGTCTGATGTCGTCCGTCCACCTAGTGGGGGGTCTTCCAACACTGCGTTTTCCGGTGCGAGGTCGCGATTCCAGCACCTTGGGACCCCAACGTCTATCGGTTGTACAAACTATGTGCCCTGCCCATTGCCACTTCAGCTTCGCAATCCGTTGAGCTATGTCGGTTACTCTAGTTCTCCTACGGATCTCCTCATTTCTGATTTGATCACGTAGAGAAACTCCAAGCATAGCTCTCTCCATCGCCCGCTGAGTGACTCCAGGGAGGTCGTGTATAATAAATTACGTTTACCATTTTACCACCGAACCGCAAGACGCGAGTTTCCATCCTTATGTCGTCGACATCCCATCTACACGCACGAAACGTTTTGCGTCATCATTCCTCATACGCATGGCTAAGGTTTGGAATACTCTTCCACGATCTGTGTTTCCTACCTTTGTACATGAATATAAATAATACGTGAATAGTAATGATACGTGTGGATATCTTTAAAACAAGAGTGAATAGGCATCTTCTAGGTAAACGCGTCCCATCTTAGGCCACATCAGGACTTTCCATCAGGTGTGATTGTTGGTCAAGCGTTTACCTATGATGAATAAAAAAAATTACGTACGTACATAGATACTAACCGGTGGAGAGTTGTGTCCCATGGAAGAGAGCTCTGCGAGGTCGGAGGCGTCGTGGATGCGCGTGAGGCGCGAGCGCAACTCTGCGTGACACACTAACACTTGTTATTGACATATTTATTTGCGTACTCACGAGACTTATGGCAAGATTTAGAGAGACAAGAATATAAAACTTCATCTTTAGTAACAATGTTGTTAAGTGAAAAGGTAGCAAACAGACACACTTTCGCTTTTATAATACGGACTAGCTGATGCCCGCGACTTTTAACTAAGCGCGCGTTTTGACGTATGATATTATTGCCGTATTGCAGTGACCCCTTGCAAATATTCAAATTGAAATCGAAACTGTTCCAAAAAATTTTTTGATTTGATTAGATTTGTAAATACAAGCTAGCCTTACATGCCAAAGATGGTATACCAAAGTACAGTGCGACAAGGCTATCTTGGCGCGTGGCGAAAATTGGAACTAACGTTGCCGTCAAGACCCCCTTTGTTCTTGTTTGAATATTCCAAGTCTTTGTTCTCCAACAGCGCCCCCCTGTCAATGTCATTTAAGTGCCAAGACAGCCTTGTCACACTGTAACGTGAGTGGCTCACCGGAGTTCTGCTGTAGTGCGGAGGAGAGATCCGTGCGTAGCGCCGTCAACAGCGGAGTACCCTCGGACTCCGCCCGCGCCCGCCCGCGTTCCCGCACCTGCAAAATACTATCTTAAGGCCCAAGACACGGGTCTGCCCGCGAAATTCAAATTTAATTTGGTTTTTCACAATTTGTAAACTTATGCGACAAATAAGACTTATGACATTCATATTTTGCCCCTAACAATATCATCTTCACAGGTTTATATAAAAATCTTTACTTGAAAGTGTCCAGTTTAAGAAATTAGTCAAAATAATGTCAAACTCATTATAGCAGCCCCTAGCAGTAGCTAGGGGCTCAATTTGAGACTGGAGGGCGCGTTGAGGGGCTTCCGCGTTCGGCAATGATTGAGGTCTTACCAGTGTTGCCACAACATTCTTGAGACTGCAGACCAGGTCTTTAGCGAGCACTGTGAAGTCCTCCCTCAACTGCTGGTCGGGAGTCATGCTACACAGACTGGAGGGCGCGTTGAGGGCTTCCGCGTTTGGCAACGACTGAGGTCTGGTGGCGGCACATGCTAGAAACAATGGCATCTTCTGGTATTGTAATCATTTATCTACACGCACGAAACGTTTTGCGTCATCATTCCTCATAGTACGTAAAAATCTAAAATAATCCAAATAATCCTGCCCTTATTCACAGGGGGAAAACAATGAAATCACCGGCGAAGTGCGAGTCAGGCTCGCGCAGCAAGGGTTCCGTACTAGTCGTATTTTTTTGACATTTTGCACTATAATTCAAAAACTATGACGGATAAAAATAAATACAAAACTGTTTTAGAATGCACAGGCGAAGCCCTTTCATGTGATACCCCTCTTGATATAGTTGTCTTACTTCGAAAATTGAAAATACCAACTATTAGTTCCTGACCACAATTTAATTTTTTTGTGCGATGTAACCACAAATTCACGGTTTTCAGATTTTTCCCCGAATGTAAGCTAGAAGACCTACCTACCTGCCAAATTTCATGATTCTAGATCAACGGGAAGTAGGTACCCTGTAGGTTTCTTGACAGACCGACAGACAGACAGATAGACAGACAACAAAGTGATCCTATAAGGGTTCCGTTTTTCCTTTTGAGGTACGGAACCCTAAAAAGGATGACGCTACTGACTTATTTAAAAGGAACGATATGCAAGATGCAATCTATAGATACGTATATCTAATAATATCTTGGGATACATGCGTCGGTACGAAAGATTCAACTACAAATTTCTTATTTTGCGAGTACAAGAATGTAATGATGAATAGTGATTCAAATCCGTATCAAATCAATAGAATACCAATTCTAATCTAATGCAGTATGTTCATCAACAAAATTATGCATAACAATTTTAGTCATATTCTAACTATATCTTCGACTAAAGGTGCGGTTTCGGGCCACGCGGCAGACGGCGACAACATGGTGTCGCGACGACAGACGGTTTAACTTTACAGTATTTATTAATGTATGAGAACGATTCCAACATATGACTGCAACTGCCGCTTTGCGTCAAAACCTGTCGCGTTGCAGTTGTATGTCGGAATAGGGTCTTGGACTGTAGTACAATTAAAATGATGTGGTTATATATTAATAAAATAATTTCGATTTTTTTTAAGTCATGATTTTTATTTATTTTTAACATGAACGTCAAAATCCGTAAACCTTTTTAACATAAAAGTAGTGTAATTTCTGCGGGAAAATATTATTTAAAATATTAAAAAATATTGGTCGTTTACGCCATGTGACGTAATTAATCGCTTTTTTTATAATTTTTCTATTTAATAATGAATTCTAGCCCCATAAACTACCACTATACAAAAAATCACGTCATTTTATTACTACAGTCCAAGACCCTATTAATACTGTAAAGTGATGCCGTCTGCCGTCTGCCGCTTGGCACGGAATAGCGCCTTAAGCTACATTTTAGATAACTCACTTTTAGATTGCTCCTGACATTCCCTCAATATTCTCAACATGTAAAAACACAGCATTCTTCCGATTGGCACAATAAATCCACCACTGTCACTAGACATTTTAGGATTAGTATTGATTTTTAGTTGTTTATACTAAATATATATTTTTTAAATAAAAATAGCAAGCAAATGAGCAGGTCAGTCATCTGTTGTTAAGTGATAACAGCCCCATTATCATTTGCAGCACCAGAGGAACCACGAATCTGCCGTCTTTTCAAGAATTTAACGTTTGGAATAAACACTAATCTAATGTTAATGATTTTGAATTTACAAATTATGAAATTTTGATTTTAGATATTCATTTGAAAATTAAAAAAACACTGTTATTTCATAGTTTTGTTTTCAATTCTTTTAGCAGTCCTCACTGATTGCCAATGCAATTTTTTAAAATTAAGTTCCGATAAAAATGTAAAGGGATTTTAGTGCATCTTTCTTTTTACCCGACTACGGCGAAGCCAAAAGGAATGGTTATTCTAAATAATATCTGTCCCGGCTGTACTCACGTGTTTAGGCGACGTAAGCCCGACTAGTTTCGAACCCATACGGGGTCCTTTTTCAAGGGAGTCCGTTAATGGAGGAATGGTTATGTTTTTAGCAGTCTATGTATTTGTTTAACCGTTTTCTATATGAATTTCACCCTCACAACCTGGGTGTCTGGTGCACTTCGACCGTCCAATGTGCGAGATCCTTCTTTCCACGCACGTGCAAACTGTGGAACCAACTCCCATCGGCGGTGTTCCCACTAGATTACAATATGGGGTTATTCAAGGGGCGGACCAACTAATTCCTAAAAGGCCGGTAACGCATCGGGCGGTTCCTCTGGTGCCGTCACGCCGCCGATCTCTATTAAAAAAAAATCGAATCGTGCTACACGTAATAATCACAGACTATTGTTTGGAATCTTACGAGACAATGGTTCTATGAGATAATCAACAGACTCGCCTTATCTCAGATAACCTGGAAAGTTTGTGATAACTATGACAAGGTCGTATTATCACATAATGCACGTTGAAGTGCAAATTGCTGGAAATTTTAAATTTCGAGTCTTTCTATATCTAGTTCAGATAATGCAGAAAGGCTAAAACTAAAAATCGTAATATTCGTTCAATGAATTAAGTACTATAAGTACCGAAAATTGCTATTGCGCTGGAACCATGTCTCATTAACACAGAAATGACGTCATTTGACGTATATTTCAGTAAAATATACCATCAGCTCGAAACTTCAGTCTAGTGCTGACGTCATTAAAGTGGCGGCCACGCGCATTAGCAATTTGCGGGACTTATAATGTAAAATTCAATGCTGAATTTTTGCATGCACCTTCTAAGTGACCGCACAAAATGTAAAAAGGGTAGGGTATATGAAGAAAGGATAAAATTCAAGAACCAAAAATAAATCAAAAATAAAAATAAAATCTTACAAACTAAAGTGGAGGCCAGAAAGTTGGATAGAAACACTGGAAAGTTAAAAAGAAGAAAAAGCTTGTTAGAAAAATGCATTTTCCTTTTTTTTATAATTTAATTAGCAATTATAATGTGATCGAATTTCTATTGTTTTTAAAAAAAAAAAATCTGCTGCGTAAGCCTTGATTGATTGGCATACCTTTTCGTGCATAATTCGACGCCATTTTGTATGATTAAATGAAATCAAAATGGCCGCCAACATACCTACACTAATTTAAATATCTTATCTTTAGTTGCATGATATGGCAAATCAGCTGTTTAGCATGATTTCATTTCATAGCTTTTCGTGCAATCTTTCGAAGCCATTTTGTGTAATCGCATGAAATCAAAATGGCCGATACGACATCTTTCTATTACATAATTATCTTATTTCATTTAACTTTAGTTACATGAAAGCAGCATATCTGTTTATTAAAGCGGTTAGCACGATTGAATTGCATAGCTTTTCGTGCAACAGTCGCCATTTTGTGATGACATTAAATCAAAATGGCCGACTTACCGATCTCGTAGAATCCTTGAGTAGACATATTTTAGACATGTTTAAAAGTTACCCACTCAAATCAAAACGATCTTTGGTTATCAAAGAATATTATTTCAACACAAAAATATAAAATAACAATAATAATTTAACATGATTTTAAATATACAAATTATTAACTTGGACAATATTCTTGTAAATAGATTTTTGAACATTCAGTGTGGGTAGTAAATTCTATGCAGTGCATTGTATTCTCATATTCGGGGTTCTTTTGCACTAGAAACAAATGCGTAAAGTCAATATTATTATGTACAAAAAGTACAATACGAGCAGAGGTTTTTAAATAATAATGTCCAATCACAAAGGTACTTCGTAATGTTATATATTAAAATGGCGAACAGCTTTGTACTTCTAGTAATATTGAAACTTGATCATTAATATGATCTAATATAGTAGCTATTATTTTATTTTTCAGATTTGCCATTATGTCATCCATTTTGAGACCTCAATTATCTCGTATTGAACTGAACGTACATTTTACAGTTACAAATATACAAATACAGTCTGACAAGGCTCTCTCGGCACTTGAATGACATTGACGTGCCGTGCGACAGGGGGGCGCTGTTGGAGAACAAAGGCTTAAAATATTCAAACAAGAACAAAGGGGACACTTAACGGTAACGTTAGTTCCAATTTTCGCCACGCGCCAAGATAGCTTTGTCGCACTGTAATGAGCAGGCAACACGAGCATTAATAAGGAATATAGACAAGGAAGGCGAGGTGTGTGAAAGAGACAATAAAACTCACCAATAGGGAGCGAGGCTGCGGAGGCGGGCATGGATGACGACCCGCCCCCCGGGGACGGCGGTGCTGTTAGGGCGGAGAGAGCCTGAAACGAAATAGTACATTACTGTCCAGGCCTGAAATAAAGCAATTTACGCCCGAGTAATATTGGAAGGACGAGACGAAGCCGAGCACTTCCCAAGTGAAGTAAACGGGGCCGTTATTTGCTATTTCGGCCGAGACTTGTATAGTACTTTTCTGTCATTTGCGAGGAAACAATAAACAAAACAAATAAATTCAAGAAAAAGTATTGAAATGAAATTATTTTTTATTCAACTAAACTTTTACAGGCACTTTTGAATCGTCGGATGCATCTACCACTGGTTCGGAATGCCTTTCCTACCGAGAAAAGTAAAATCGAATTATTCTTTTGATGCACTAAGTACCTACTCATTTTAATGAAATTATAAAAAATAAAATAAAAAATCCTTTAACTCGACCATAAAACACGATCATAATTTGTTAGTAATTATGATGCTTCAATAAAGATAATATTTTGAATTCTGCATTATTTATCATCCACCGCCATCATACCTAAATTGGATCAAGATATCGTGAAAATGTTCTTACCATATGAGATGCACCCTCCTGTGTGATACCTGTGTAGAAATGTTCTTATCATATGAGACGCACCTTCCTGTGTGATACCAGTGGAGAAATGTTCTTATCATATGAGATGCACCTTTCTGTGTGATGCCTGTGGAGAAATGTTCTTATCATATGAGACGCACCTTCCTGTGTGATGCCTGTGGAGAAATGTTCTTACCATATGAGACGCACCTCTCTGTGTGATGCCTGTGGATAAATGTTCTTACCATATGAGCATGCACTTTTCTGTGTGATACCTGTGTAGAAATGTTCTTACTATATGAGATGCACCTTCCTGTGCCTGTGGAGAAATGTTCTTACCATATTATGAGATGCACCTTCCTGTGTGATGCATGTGTAGATGTTCTTACCATATGAGAGTTGGAAGGGTCCATATGAGGCGGCGCGAGTTCTGCTGAAGCACACTTGTTGCTGGACTTCTTCTTGCGCAGGCCGAACTTGCGGCGGTCTTTCTTGACGTTCGGAGACGCGCCCTCCAGTGATACCTATGCAGAAAAAGAAGTACCAATAAACCACTTTATTTGGTACGTATATTCAAAACATTACATACATTAACAATATACAACAACATCCAATCTACTCGCATGAAAGGTTTTTTCTAAACGTTTCTAATACAAACTGCTAAGGCGTAGAATGCCCTTCCGGGGTCCGTGTTTCCTGACCTTTTTTTTAGCGTTGGGAAATGCATTTACGCATGCCTCTCGTGAACGAGCAAGAAATGTGGGACTCGCCAGCCGAGCGGCGACCGGAATACCCACTAAAACCCAACGGCGTGACTGGGTCACAGGAACACCGAAGCATTTCTACCGCGCCCAGCCAGCGACGTCGACCGAGGCGGACCCTCCACAGGGGAGTGTTTCCTAACCTAACCTAGTACCTTCAAGGCAGAGTGAATAGGCATCTTCTAAGCACGTTCTAACCTACACCTCAGCATTTTTATTAAGCATGATTTTTCGTCAAGCGCAAGCTTATATCGCAAAAATATATATATATTTTTTACTATTTTTAAGAACAGAAAAATAAAATTATAAGTTTGTTACCAGAAATACAGAGTCATCTTCGTTGTTTTGAAAGAAAGAAATATTATAACGCATCAACTTCAACTTTTGTTATTTTATTCATCTGTAAGCAATATTATTATAAAATGTATTTTTTCTAGATACTTATTTATGATTTTAAACGGATTTACGTATATATACATGTGAGTGTGTGTGCCTATTGTATCTACTAGTAAAAAATAGTTAAAAAAATTAAAAGAAAGTTATAAATTTAAAAAAAAGTAAGAAAAACATTTACAAAATAAAAAATACAAAAAATAAGAGTAAAAAGTCATTACAAAAATTAAAAAAACTATGATCAAATATAATTAAAAAATTACAAAAAAATAATTAAAAATTAAAAACTAGGTACCTAGTCACAAGTCAAAATAGTAATAAAATCGAGTACCCAAAAAACTTAATTTATTTTAGTCTACACCATAAAGAACCTCGTCGTCAGTATGAAACTGTCCAGCAATTTCCATTACAGTCCTCTTGGAATTGTTGGCGTGCGGCCAGTAAAGACCTGATAGCAGTCCTCTGCCCCCCTAGCATGGGCAGGAGACAAAAATTTTATCCCCCAATTATATCCACTGACGAGGGATAAAATTTACTTGTCCACCTCTCAAAGCACGGCAACAGGGGAGAGGAGAAGTTTATCCCTAATTCGGGGACAATTTTATCCTCGACATTAGACGTGGGTTTAAGTTTATTCTCATAGAACTTAAAAAATCAAAACATGTCTCGCGGTACCTGTTGGGTTTAGGTTATGTTTGGGTTGTGTTTGGGTTATGTTTGTGTTATGTTTGGGTTGTGTTTGGGTTATGTTTGGAATATGGTTGGGAACCCCAACATAAACCCAACATAGGTCCCAAATACCAATTACCATTAACCCAATAAAGGTAAAGGAAAAGATCCAAAAACCGAAAAGTCCCCCGTTTTATTCACTGTGGATAATTATATCCACCCGTGAGCCCATGCTCGGAGAGTGGATAAAGCTGTCGGAGGGGATAAAGATTTTATCCTTTCCCCGGGGAGAAAATTATATCCCCGCCCATGCTAGCCCTGCTGTAGTGACATCCTTTCTTCAGTAAAGTAGCAAATTACGAGCAAGTGGAAGAAAAAACAATAACACGTGCAAAGTGCTCGAGGTGCTCGAGGTGTCGTTCTCACGCGGCATCGCATCGAAACGTTAAATAGCTCGATGACACTGCTTTGCCGGCAATTTAGATATTAAGTATGATTACCAAATTGAACCTCCGCCTTATAAGACCACAAATTACCATCTATCATAATTCATAGTAGATTGGCGAGGGGGAACTAAATCAAATAGTTTCTTAGCACATTCTGCGAAATATATCCCGTAGACAGGCAACTTTGCGCCGATATATTAACTTTAGAGCTTAGGCCCTTCATACGTTACGATACTCGCAAGAGACGATACCGCAGTCGCATGCCAGTAGAATACATGTTCACTACTCGAGTTTCGTACATTATGCTACTAAAAACAAAGAATTCTTCTTGTGTGAATGTCAAACTGCGGATCCGCCATTTTGCCGAGATTCGTACAAGGTGGGTATCGCGAGACTAGTAGCAGACGCGTAGAATACCGGAAGCGAAGACATATTATACGACCAAAATCGATCTGACGGATGTTACATCCAGAAAAGTGAGGATCTTTAAAATTTTTTTTTGCTATTGCATCGAGTATTCATAAATATAAATATAGTAATTAGTATACTATTAAAATATACCAAGCGACAGAAACCCAATTTACTACAATATTTCAGCGTTTTTTAAGACAATCGTAGTCTGCTTTTAGATTTCAAGTTTATCTTGTTTGCGAACTGTTTTTGCTTTGAAGTCCGAAGATGAAATTGGACGAAATATTGATACCTAGAAGAAAAATCTCAAATGATACTCACGTCAGTATCATGGTGCGTCTGCTGATGCAGCTCCAGCGCGTCAATATACCCCTGCAGCTGCTGCAGAGACAGCTGCGCTTGCCCCAGCTCGCGCGACACGCTGTCCAGGGGGCCGCCAGATTCTGTCGCATACAGAGTACGTCATAAGAGTTTTCATTGCATATATCGAGGCGTAGTTTACAATAGTCAAAGTCAAAGTCAAAAAGGTTTATTCAAAATCCATACTAATATTATAAATGTAAAAGTGTGTCTCTCTATCTGTCTGTCTGCTAGCTTTTCACGACTCAACCGTTCAACTGATTTTGACGAAATTTGGTACAGAGATAGCTTAGAAAGTAGGACAAAGTGTCCCAAAGTAGGACATTTTTAGGCTACTTTTACACGAAGTCTTGGGCATCATCTAGTAGGTAATAAATTACAGTTTTTGATGATCGGTTGTTGCATTTGTAAGATGATGATATAGTGGTGATAATTTTTACGCGAACTTAAAACTAAAGCTACGAGGGTTTCAAACGCGCCCAGGTCTGAGAAGAGCCCACAACAAACTCAGTGAACCGGGTATTATTTTTATTATCAACATCACCACTTTAAATAATCACTTAAACTTAATAGAACTAACACAAAGCCGTTAAGCAACTCATTCCCAAGCTTTCTTATCATTTAAATAATCATTTGCATTGTAAAAGGATTTTTTTTCCCGAAAAATCTGTTTCCACGGGATTTTCAAAGTCTGAGTCCACGCGGATGAAGTCTCGGGCATTAGCTTATAAATAAACGAGCTTATGCTCGCGACTTCGTCCGCGTGGACTACACAAATTTCAAACCCCTATTTCACCCTCTTAGGGGTTGAATTCTCAAAAATCCTTTCTTAGCGGATACCTACGTCATAATAGCTATTTGCCATGCCAAATTTCAGCCCGATCCGTCCAGTAGTTTGAGCTGTGCGTTGATAGATCAGTCAGTCAGTTAGTCACCTTTTATATATTTAGATAAAATGTAATACCTATCCTCCATCCCGCTAGCCGTCCTCCCGGCGTGCCGGATACGAATCCCGCCTGAGGCCCGCGCAGCGGCGTTGTGGGGCTCATGAGCCCTATAGGGTACAACAGGGAGGGTTGACAAATAAGGACCGACTTTTGGTTCAACTGACCATTCTGTTGCTAAGTATTGCTCTATTTCACGAGATCGCTTGGCTATGCTTGTGTGTGCACACGTACACATCGTTGTAGTGTGCGTGGCACTTAAGGTGAGATATATAGAGCGCACTCTGACTTTGCTTAGACGTAAGACAGAGTTAAAACGGGACAGAGCTATATCTCTCACATAAATCTGTCTCGTTTTAAGTCAATCTTAAGTCTGAGCAAAGTCAAAGTGCGCTCTACAGATCTCAGCCTTAGGCCTAAGGTAGTGGCAACGAAGATATTTGGAATTTGAAGTACCTACCATCTATCAATATTTTATAGTCCTTATTTCTCAATTTCACCAAGGAAGAAAAAATTGTGCATGAGTAATAGAAGAAGATATCATGATTGATAACAGGGCTTGAAGTATTAAATACAGATTATTAAAATTTGGCAATTCTTTTCAAAGAGAAAGAATCACGCCCACATTTAAAACTGAAAACAGAATCTTTATCAACCATGACACTTGAAAATTTTTCATGGAAAGGGTTAAGGGTTAAACCAGAAATTTCTAGACAGACATCTAAATTTTAATCTAATTAACTACAGGGGGATTATCTAGCAAACTAGTCAATTCAATCTATTCATTAATATACATGCTAATTTTGTTGTCAAGAAAAAAACAAACAGATAAATCAGTTTAGTACAGTTGGGTACCTATAATGGAAGACATGCTTTATAAACAAATCCCAAGTATTGAAACGCTTGTTGAAGCTGAAGGCGCTGTGATTAGCTAAGTTTATTTCTCTCTCGCACATTCTAAAATTTTTAAGAATTGTCAAAGAATCAGTACACTTTTAACAAATGTGGCTCGGCTCGGCCAAGTCTTAAACAATTAAGTAACGTTCATTTTAGACATATTTTAATCGTAATATACCTAGTTTTACCGATACCGAAACATTACCGATATTACAATAAAAATACGTCTTAAATTAACGTTATTTTATTGTTTAAGCGATTCTTTCACAATCATAGAATGGTAGAATGTGCGAGAGAGAAGGAAACTCAGCTAACATTTGACAACGTCAGAAAGTCTATGTCTACTTGCTATTTGAGGTGCACTTAGCAATTAACTTGCGTTTCAATACTCGGTCTTATGAGTGAAGGAAGAGCATAAACTAACCGGAGCAATAGGAAGGATCGCTAGAACATCTGAATATAGTTCTAAGATCGTCACTGTTTTCCAGCTTCAAGGAAGATGTAGCGTTTTGTACCGAATAAGATCTTTTAGGTTTATAATAGTTCTTTTCCACGAACGACGGATATATATTGTAATCTTTATGCCCCATCTTGTCTTTCACCCAACGCCGTTTCTTGTCATTCTCAGATTGAGTGCTCACATTGAAAGGCGACGACAGGAGTGTCATTTCTTTAATCAATTCCTGCCTAACTTTAGGCGGATGTTTTCTTTCCTTTTTAGCTTTTTTACTGATCGGATCAACTTGAATCTCTTTCTCAAGATTTATCATCTTTATTACTCTGTTTTGGTTGTCTGAACTCCAACTGATTTTGTCAAAAATGCTTTTAACTGCTGATTCTGTGCCTACTGCACAATCTCTTGTATTTTCGCAGTGCGAAGTTGCCCTTTCTATTTTTCTAATTACTGCTTCGCTGTAAAGACTAGAAAATGTGTCGTTTGGGGTACTTTTTGTATAATTAATTTGATCAAACGCCTTTACTAGATCTACAGTGTTTGCTTTGCCTTTAATATTTGAACTTAAGTCAATTTGTGTGCATTTATCCAAAAATTTATTTGTCACAGCACTTCTTCTTACACCTATACCAATGGAATTCCTTTCAAAGTTAGTAGTGTTATTCTCTGCATTTGCAATCATTACAGGGCAGATGTTATCATCAAATTGTGTCTTGTTGTCTACTGTACTCTTCATATTTGTATCGTCATTGTAAATTTTACCTAAAAGGCCTACACCCTGAACTTTTTTGCAACTCATAATAAGTTTGTCGTGTTTCCTGCGCAATTTTAAATATAAATTGTTGATATCTTTGTGTAAAGTGGGCAGGTTTTTGGACAGTGCACACACATTTTCTAAAAGTTGTAATATGAATTGTTCATCTATTAATTTAGGAATCTTTTCCAAAATGGATATATCTTCTTGATATCCTCTAGGTGAAGAACAACTAGGTTCTTCTTCCGGTGATTGAGCTGTACTGACATTCTTTTTACACTCTTTTACATTCTTTTTGGTAGATTGAAATCTAGATGCCAGTGCAGCTCTTTTTAAGGTCATAATATAAACTGATTTGGGATCTTCATCAACGACCTTATTATTATTTAATGAATTAGAAACGTCATTTTGCATTGTATTTTGACCTATTTGCCCAAAGTTCACATCGTCGTTGAATGCTGTAGTGTCTATAAAAGGTATATCTGGACGATATGCTTTAGACGTAGCATCACTTAAAGATGGATTCAACTCAATTTGGTGAAAGTGAATATTGTCATCACAACTATCTATGCTACTTTTATATGGACGTAATTCTATTTCATCGTTTATTACGTAATTATCAATGTAAATGAAAGGATTTTGAACATCAGGACACGGGCCAAAAGCATATGAATTAAATATTTCATTAGAATCAGTTACACTGTCATCAATATTTAGTTCTACATTAGGATTTTTATACGCAAATTTTAAATTCAGATTGATCGGTTTATGTTCACCAGCGTTTGGTGGGGTTTCCTTTAATTTCATTGTAATTGATGCAATTTCTTTGTCAGCCGAGTTATTTGTCATTGAAATGTGTTCTAAATTATATTTGGACATGTCAATAATAACAGAATTTTCATTACAATTACAAGTTCTAATATTTCCTAACTCATCTAGTGAAGTTTTAGGAAGTTTCAAACCATCCCATTTCTTGACCATGCAAACGGTCTTTTGATTAGTTGTTTTATTTTTGCTTTCTGTAGAAAAATTAGCAGTTATTTGGTCTAGAACGTTTTTTAAATATAATTGACCAGGGTCAACCATCTGCTTCGTATTCTGTTTGTCATTTTTATTCATAGTATTATCTTTCGTTGATATGCTAATTGATACTTTCTTTTGTACAGATTCAGCTTGAACGTCACATTTCGGTCCACATTCATCTACCTGCTCTTCTTCTGTAGTCGAATCACTACAGCAATCATTTTCATTCTCATGTAGCAGATCTAAATATGCAGCTAAAAATTCTTTAGCGAAATCAGGAGGTATGGATGTTTCACTAATGAGATGATTGATTGTTTCTTGCATCTTTGGTAATTCACTAGATGAATTCGAATCTTCAAAGGGTTTTCTTCCTTCATTTGGTTGCTCTGCTGTTTTTTCATTAGATATTTTATCAAGATTCTCAAGAAGCGTTTTAGTTATTTTAATGTCATCTTCTCTATTGTGGCTACTACGCACAGTTTCACACACGTACACGGTGTTTTTCAAGATTCTTTCAAGTTCTTGGATGCGTCTTTCCATTTCGAAACTGTTATTTACTTTGTGGGGTAGTTTATATTTCTTGCCTTTATATTCTTTATCATCAACTTTGTTCGCTTTTTCTTTGGTCATGTTACTGATGCCATAAAATTGAACACCTTTCGTGACACTCGCCATCACGGATTTAGACGTTGTTTCATCTTTGGTAAAAAAATCATTTGATTGTCTTGCTATCGATTTAGTTTTTTTATTAATTTGTTTAAAGTTTGCAGATGAAGTATTGTTTAACCAATACTCTAATAAACATCTAAATAAATTCTTAACTGGATGAACATTAAAGCGATCTAATTTAATATCATGAAGCTCTTTCACTATTTGGTTTAAGTAGGTTTTTATATTAACGTTTCTATTTAATTCATTACTGTTTCTAAAGTTTTCGAAAATTGAAACCATAAGTTTTTCTGCAATAGCGTCGTATTCTGCAGCAGTCAATGTATTTTGCAGTCCTTTATGTTCCGTATTATCTACTTTAACTTGAATGTTCATATGTTTTATTGGAGCTTCATATTCACTTATATTTTCTATTTCAATCGCTCTAGGTCCTTTATACTTTCCCAATATCATAAATTTATTTAATGTCTTATCAAGTGGCGGTTCATCTCGTAAATTCTTGTATTTGACAAGATTAGTAGACTTTTTACTTTTTCTGATACCTGGATTACCTATTGCTCGATTCTTGTGAGAGAAAAAGAAAACTGTTTGGGTATTTTCAATTACTTGTGATTCTTTCTCGTTATCATTTTTTATATTTTTAAATTCCATATCTGTCTTAAGCTCAGATGAGTTCAGAGAATATTTGCTCAACAAAGAGGACTTATGATCAGACGAATTAAAATTGAATTCTAGGTCGGTGCTATGCATTTGTTTTTCAGCATCAGTAGTTCCAGGAGATGCGTCCAGTGGTTTATTAACAATATTTTTCATAACAATTTCTTTGTATGTTTCTTGGGCATAATTCATTGAGCACAAACTTTTGTGAGTTTTACTTGTAAAATATTGATCTTCAAAAGGATTGTATGACATAGGAATAAGTTGATTGTCTTTGGTATTATAAATCCAAGCTTTTATAGGGGTTTGTGCTTCATTCATATTAGGAAGATAGTTACATTTAGAGGCAAAGTCATACACGTTAGGAGGAAAAGTGAAAAGTGGATAGGCCAGCGTCTCTGGTACTTCCCAATGATTTTGAATGATTTCCAAAGAGCTTTCCAAGGTGCTTAAATCGGAATCATCTACGGAAATCGAAATTAGGATTAGGCAATAAGGTTTTAAAAATGGGAACCGAACTACAGTCACTAACGATTACAGGGAGCAATCCAGCAGGTTGTAAATATTACAATACTTACGTGACGATGTATCCGTAGGGGGCTGATCTTCGAGAGGGGCATGGATTTTAGGGACTGATTCTCGCGCACCAAATGTCAGCAAATGCTGTCGATATAACCTGCAAAGAGTTATTAAGTACTGTTTAATCATATGACTAATGACTAAACGATTCGATTGACAAGCAAATTAATACTGGAATTCATAGTCAAGATAGCCTTCTTTAGAGGACTCTCTACACTACTCAGCCTAATTTGATCACGCAGAGAAACCAGAATATGCCTGCTGGTGTGCGCTACAGTTAAACACTTACCTGTGTGCTTTCAACACATTCAGCAACATTCTGAAGAAATCCGGCGTCGTACATAAACTCGTCCGCGTCTATATCTATCCAACGTCACCTAACCAAAGTACCTCGTCAATTTCAAACATCACCTCAGCACATTTTATAGAAGAGTTGGCTACAAATTACCAATGAGCTTTTAGCACATTCAGCCATGTTCTGAAGACGTCTGGCGTTTTTGCTCTCAAGTGGTATATAACCTCGTCCGCGTCTATATCTATCCAACGTCGCCTAACCAAAGACTACCTCATCAATTTCAAACATCACGTCTGCACATTTTATAGAAGAGTTGTCTACAATTACCTATGAGCTTTTAGTACGTTCAGCCACGTTCTGAAGACATCCGGCGTCTTGGCCCTCAAGTGGTATATAAACTCGTCCGCGTCTATATTTATCCAACGTCGCCTAACCAAAAACTACCTCATCAATTTCAAACATCACGTCTGCACATTTTATAGAAGAGTTGTCTACAATTACCTATGAGCTTTTAGTACGTTCAGCCACGTTCTGAAGACGTCCGGCGTCTTGGCCCTCAAGTGGTATATAAACTCGTCCGCGTCTATGTCTATCCGTCGTCGTCGGGCTTTTGCTGATATGACGGATAGCCCCACGTCCACGGAGCCGTGTAATCTTCCTCGTGCCACGTCCGTGGGGGAGCGAGCGTAGACTAATATACCACCGTCTACTACGAAGAAACGCTGTGGAAATACAATTTTTAGGTTAAGAAACAAATAGAATTAAGCCAGACTTTCGATCGACATGAAAAACGTTTTTTTTTGTTTGGGGTTTGTCCAATGTGGTTAGGAAACAAATTCTATAGTAAAAATGACTATTAAAACGCAGATGATGATTCAGTTCTTTTATTTCCTCGAGGAATATAGCGCTGCAGCAATCACAGTTTTGCGTCTTTTAGGCAAGCGCGCTCCAAACCGTATCACTGCTTTTTATTACCCACGATTGTCGCCAAGCACAAACCGATATTTTCACACAAAGCATGCTTATTCCTGTCTTAAGCTACTGCCTTGACATGGTTCCATGAGAGACTGTATTTTAAAGTATACTTTAATGGACTCCCTCTTCTAGGTTTTAATAAATAAATCTTATATCAGGTCACATTACTGGTAGAAAAATTATTGCATGTCTCTATGAATGTTCTACTCTTACCTTGTGCCACCCTTTTAGCGGCCATTTGCGCTTTTTGTGGAGGTACCCGTTGAACACTTCTGGACGTTTCTCGAATCGTTGGCCGTCCTTCAACCCTTCTAGGACTTCCCATTCGCTGCCACGTCGACGGCTGTGGAGAGACATGATCGTGATATACTCATTTGTTCTAAGACTCAAAATTTCCGGTGTGGCAGTAAATCTCTGATACTCGAACGGTCGCATAAAAAATGGTCGCTGACAGGATTATTATTCATGGGGATCATGTTACGAATCCCTCTGATTTTTTTTTAATTTGAAAAAATTGATTTCTACCAGATTTGACCTCGTTCCCCAGTCGAATCGAAGTATTTGAGGGCTAGAAAAATAATTTATAACGGTCTTTATCTTCTAGTCAACCTGCAGCACCACGCCGTCTCTCCCCTGTGACTCAAACTCCAGCATGTGACGATGATGGTTACCTTCTAGTCTTGCCGCTTCTGGGCGGCGGCGGTGCGGGTCTCACGGAGCGGTCCCCGCTGTCAGCGGACAGAGATGCCGTCTCGCCAGAGCAGTCCGAGTCCGACGGCGCCCGGCGCAGCGCCGCCGCCCTGCCTGCAGCGCCGCGCCGTCTCTCCCCTGTGCGATCAGGAATTAGCACTAGACTCTAGTTCTCTTACACTACGGGAGTTCGCGCACGCGTGGCACAAGACAAGGAGTAGCTCAGACGTACGGCGAGGATGACGGAAAAGAGGAGGAAGATGAGACGAGTGCGAAAGAGCGAGAGCGGGACCACAGCTAACGAGGAGGATTCAGAAGAGGAAGGTGATAACAGGAGACACTACGTCAGGCTGCGGGAATCTCCTATAACCGTGACGTCTGCCTCAGAAAGGGCAAAGAAGTACCTAGAGGAACTAATTGGTAGGAACAAGGAAACATGCCAAGGACCGAACGGGCGCCCTCCTGCGTTTATAACCGCGTATAACCGCGAGGTTGGTGGGGCCATGGGAAGTGGTGGGGTTGACCTTAAAATAATGTATATCGACCTTTAGAAGGAGATAGCAGATTTGTGGAGCGTTGTCTGTCGTTAAGACCGACAAAACGTCATATAGGTATGAGTGACAGAGACAACGCTCTACAAAGCCGAAATGTCATTCTAAAGGCCGATGTACATTACTTTCTGCCGCGTACTGTAACCACATATTTTGTCGTAAGAAGCGAGCAAGTGTTAGTAATAGGTTAGCACGTAACAACATTATTTATAGTAAACAAAAGGACGTCACTCGCGCCCGACATACATGCCTGACACGTCTAGCGTTAAGACAAGCGCTAACAGATGTTTGCGAGCTTACTTCCTGTGCGACGCGCGATCACGACATATACTATACCTATGATAAATCATATAACAACATAAAGAAAGGTCTGCACAGGGGGGTTTGTAACTGGGTAGTGCTAAAAAATTCCACGTGCGAGTCGGACTCGCTCACAAAGGGTTTCGTACCATCGTAGGTACTAGAAATAACACACGCGGCAATAGAGAATACACATTCTGTGAAATTTTAATTGCTCATTACGATTCACGAGAGCCCGCTGACAGACAGATAGACGGACGGACGGACGGTTTATTATGCTTAAAGCAAAACTGTAATAAATAGTACTTACTAAGAAAATTTTGTTCACGTATAATGTGGAAATGTTTTTTTTTAAACTGCATACTGAAAAATATTGTTCGCGTCGTTCAGAGGCTTTCGCGGCGCGATTCGCACTCCCCTGAAGAGCGGGGGGCATAATAGCTTTTGAAGCTACACGTTTTGAAGTCACGCGGCACGCCTACACTACCTTTAAGGTAGTGAGTAAATCACGGCCGTCCCATAATTGGGTATCAGAGCTAGCCGCCTCGTGCGAGCGCCCTCTATAATGTGATTTTGCCCTGTTGATGGATTTACTACCCTCTATCAGTATTTATAGGTCTATGGCTCTACCATTGTATCTTTAAGTACCAATATGGCGGTTCAACCTCTAGGTAGATTTCGTAAAATCTGCATCAAACAGGCAGTGGTCGGCGTTTTGTCTCTCAAGAAACGCACATTAAATGTACATTCCGTGTAAACGAAAGAGATACATATATCAAAAGTTGCTCTCTGACTGTTCACACTGCCGGCGACAACTCGCTTTACTAAGTTAAACTAAGCGACGAGTTTTCGAAAATAAACTCGCTCAGCGATATTCGTTCAGCGATGCTCGCTCGCTTGAACACGTGTAACGCGCGCGCAGGTTTGCACAGGACTGAGCAGCCCCGAGCGAATGGCGCGAGTAATCGCTCGTCGCACTTGCACACTCGCTTATAGCTCGGCGACAAAACTATCGAAACTACACACTCGCTTCCCGCTGATCGCCAACTCGTTTAAGTTTCTAGTTCTACTCGTTTCTCGGTCATCGTCGGCGGTCGGACCACTGTCTAAGCAAAGTCAAAGTGCGCTCTATAGATCACAGACTGCCCATGACTGTTCTATGTAGCTTGTAAAATTTTTTTTACAAAAAAAATAAAAACCGACTTCGATACACAAACACTAAAAATTGAAAAATAATTTAATTTATTACCGAATATATTATGTATACAAGAGTTAATATAGTTCCATAATAATACTTTTTGGTGCCGGTGCCAATTAGCTTTAGCTGCGCGAATCGTCTAGACTTCATATTTTTATGAGACTCCACAATGGCACCTCATTGGCACCGACCCCAAAAAATATTATTATGGAACTATATTAACTCTTGTATACATAATATATTCGGTAATAAATTAAATTATTTTTCAATTTTTAGTGTTTGTGTATCGAAGTCGGTTTTTATTTTTTTTGTAAATAAAAAATTATTTCACAATTTTTAGTGGTCCCATGGAATTATGCTATGACTGGTTAAAAATCTACTGTTTACTAAGCTATTACACTGATCGCGAGCAATTTACTCTTATCCGTTGAGGAGTTCCAGTATCTATCTTCGAAGATGTTCATCAGATCTTCACCAAATTTAAATGGGACCAACTTTGAAGTATACCCTTTCAAACAAAAAAAGAATTTTCAAAATCGGTCCAGGCGTCTTCGAGTAATCGGGGAACATACATAAAAAAAAAAGATTCCGACGAATTGAGAACCTCCTCCTTTTTTAGAAGTCGAGAATTGAGAACCTCCTCCTTTTTTTGAAGTCGGTTAAAAATAGGTAGGTAGAGTAGGTACTCACGTTTGCTCTCAAGGCGTGTGGGCTCGGTAGGGGCATGCTTCAGACCGCTCTGTGACATGGTCTTCCCCCTACAGCCGCCCGACAGGAACCATCTTAAGTCCACTGCAACCAACACAAAAATCATACATAGGGTAACTTCAAAGGCCTGCACAGACGAGCACCATCCTTTGCCTTTACACTCCATTGAGAACATTATGGAGAACTTGTACTTTACCACTTCGGAAGTGTCTCTCGCGCAAACTATTCTGAATTCTGCCCTATGATTGGTTGATTCGATGTTTACATTTTTTCACAGCCAATCAAAGGGCAGAAGTCTTGACGATTGCGATAGCCATGAAATGGTTATTCTTACACAATTGGGGGGCAGTTTAGAAACTCATATTAGAAACATCAATATCATTCTTGAAGACCTATCCCCCCATATAGATACCCCACCCGCAGTGGCGTGCAGGTCGTAAAGGCATAAATACACTGCTTACCCCAGTTGTAATGGCTCAATGCATATTTTTCATTATGACCTGCCAGTAAATAGGTTCCTAGCTAACTAATGCTTACTCTGGCTTCAAACACTGTGCACGCCACTGCCCACACGTATGGGTTTGATGAAAAAAATTATTTGTGTTTCAGTCCTAAGTATGGGGGAACCCCAAAATTTATTGTTTTCTTTCTATTTTTGTGTGAAAATCCTAATGCGGTTCACAGAATACATCTACTTACCAAGTTTCAACAGTTCTTGTAGTTTCGGAAAAAAGTGGCTGTGACATACGGACGGACATGACGAATCTATAAGGGTTCCGTTTTTTGCCATTTGGCTACGGAACCCTAAAAATATAGGTAAATATACCTTATTCCTCACTTTCATGGAATGTTAATGGCCGCATAATCGTTGCATAGATAAGAAGAAATAAAACTGCAATTATGTGCGCCATTGACCCACTTGCAGTTATGGCGTCGCATAATTTATTACAACTGCAGTAGATGTAACAAGGCAACATCCGCTTAATGCTGGCCATACACGATCAAGTTTACCGTCAAGTTTGCAGCGGACTTGAAGCGGCGTCCAGTAACTTGACGGCGGTGTATGGCTTTCAGTTTACTGGACGCCTGAACGGACTAAATATAAGGTACTAGCTTATGCTCGCGACTTCGTCCGCGTGGACTATAAAAATTTCAAACCCTTATTTCACCCCCTCAGGGGAT